>NC_089582.1:51178162-51788170 GCF_019320115.1 Miscanthus floridulus
TAATTAATAAATGCAATTTCCATGATTTTTGTAGGCCACTGTATAACTCCAAAAATTATGAAATTTGTTTTGGTACACTAATTTTTCATGAGGAAGCTTACATAAAATTTTGAGGTCATTTGGAACAAGTTCATTTTTGGGCTTATTTCCAAATTAATTCAAAAATAAATAAAAGCAAACCCTAAGTGCTTGAATATTGTTGGATCTTGTTTTGGTCATGTTTTTTGACTAGTAGGGTTTCAAGATCTATTTGGTCAATTCACATGTGTGTTCTTGATGGTAGGATTGCAAGTTGGTTTTGTTGGCTTGCAACTGTACCGTGAAATAAAATCATTTGCGGGTGTTTTTACATTTCATGTACCGTGAAAGCATCATGTTTACATTATCATCATGTTAAAGCATATGTTATCATTTCATGTAGAACCTGAGAACGAAACGATTCTAGTTGAGCAAGTTCTGGAAGAATCCCCGGTTGTCACGGGATTTGATAATTGTGGTACTGATCCGGAACCTGAGATCATCAACGAAGGCAAGCCCCGGTTTAAGCATTAAACCATTACCTTGTTTACTTTGAAAAGTTTATCACCTATGTTACTTAATGCATTAAGTTGTTTAATTCAAATGTTACCTACTTGATACATTACCTACCTTGTTACTTGTTTACCATCCTTGAAGATGTTTTCATTTACAAAGGCGTAGATTGCTTAGTATGCTTTATGGTAGGCTTTCAAAGTAAAAGTTTTGATACAATCAAAGATGGCATACTGGCCAAAGAAAGAAAGAAGGTTGAATGAACTAGAGACTAGTCGGGTGACTTATCTTGAATTTTGGGTAATGTTGCCGACTATGTCGCTTAAAGGCCACTCATTGTGGATCTTCTGAACGAGACACTTTGTAGTACTAGTCACATACTCCGGTAAGCCTACTTTGGCTAATCCGATACTAAGATGAATGCCCACGCACTGGGAGTGGAGAGATGGCGGGAGTAGCGTGTACCCTCGTGGCTGGAATGTGGCCGGATTTGAGGTGTGTTGTGCTCTCGGGTGGCGTGGAGACGGCTTAGTATAGGAGGATCCGGTAGCAAGGTTGATATATGCAAGATTAAGTTCTACATATGTCGTGTGATAAGGAATCCCCAGCTGGGACTTGAATCAATTCGAATTGCCGGTGCTCCACGGATATGGAGACTCGATTCATTACAGAAGCAATGCAGGACTGGTGAATTACTAAAATATGAGAATAAGAATGGAATGAGAAGGAATGGAATATGGGAAATGTATATTTAGTTGAGATAATGAACTAAAAGGACTTAGGGGTAAAATTTGAGAATAGGATAAATATAGTAAGCTTTTGGCAAAGGACTTTGAATTTTGCTACATCCTTACCTTGTCCCAAACCCCTTCATCCCTAAAGTCTTACACCCGTTATGTCGGGTTAGTCTTGTTGAGTACTATTGTACTCAGGGTTTGTTAACCCTTGTTGCAGGTGAGTCGCATGCACAGGCTTGTTTTGGTTCCTGCTGCATGTCGGTGTTTGAAGTCAACGACGATGAGGAGTAATGAATGGCCTTTGGACAAGGCACTAGATTGTATGATAAATAAAGTTAATGTAATATTATCCCGCTACTATAGTTGTATGACACTTATGGTATTGTAAGTTTGAAAACAACTGGTTTCTAACTATGTTATCTTAAGACTTCCGCTATCTTTTACTCTGGTATATATGTTTTAATAAAACTATTATAATCTGCAATGACTGTGATTGGGATCCTGTTTGAAAAGAGAATCGTGGATGATTCAGGTTTCCTGAGGACACCCGACAGACCTGTTGAGTTGTTAGGAACTCGTGTACGCTATTCGAGGTCAGTTAAGACAACGATAGGTGCACGTGGGCCTGATTTCTTAGGAGGTTCTGCCACATAATTCACCCTGTATCCTGAGTTGTATCAAGCCAAAGGTGGCTCAATCAAACTGAAAATGGATTATGACTTAGCAATTTTTCCAAGTGTGAAATCAGCATGGAATTCTGACTTGTGGGCCATGTTTGAGCATGTTCTCGCCATTTTGATGAGATGATCATAAAACAACTTTTGTTCCTTGATAAATTAGCTACAACTTTGGTAAAGAGTGCACAGCCATGCAAGGTCTCTAAGCTGGTCTTTTGAAGCAGTCAAACAGTGGCACTCTAAGGGTCAATTCAAGTCAAACCTCCACTTGAGGGCATTTTTGTCATTTTGATCTATATGAACAATGTTCCAACAATTACCCTAAGTGTAGTTAAGGTGTATTAGACCATAATAAACCACTTTACACAAATGCTATACCAATTTCTAATGATCACATGTGATGAAGCATAAAACAATCAATTCACTCAATTGTTGCAATTCCATGTTTCACTACTACCATTCACAAGCAAATTAAGTATGAAACAACAGAATTGCGAATGTTGCATATGCATGTTTCAGTGATAATGGCATGGTGCATGGATGATGCATATGTTTATGAAATGAAATGCAATTTTGTGGAAGCCAAACACTTAGGGTGTTATAGCCCTCCCCCTTAGAAAAATCTCGTCCCGAGATTTGGAAAGCGTACCAATCAGTATAGAAAGCCGGATAGTTTTCCTTTAAATAATCTTCCTACTCCTAGGTTGCATCCCGTTCACTATGATTACTCCAAACTACCTTGTATAACTTAACTACTCGCGTACGAGTTACTCTTTCTTGAGTATCCAGAACTTGCACGGGCTTCTCCTCATAAGAAAGATCAGATTTCAAGTTGATTTTCCTTGTTGCTATTCTTTCCTCGGGAATACAGAGACACTTCTTCAGCTAGGACACATGGAATACCGGGAATATAGCTCCCATCTCACGTGGTAGATCGAGCTTATATGCTACTCTTCCACTTTTCTCGATAATACGGTAAGGTCCAACATATCGAGGCTCAAGCTTCCTTTTGATTCCAAAACGTTTTACTCCTTTCATAGGGGATATCTTCAGATACACATGATCACCTACTTCAAACTCAATAGGTTTTCTTCTCTTATCAGCGTAGCTTTTTGTCTAGCCTGAGCGGCAGTCATATTCTTCTGTATAGTTCGGACTTGCTCTTCGGCTTCTTTTACAAAATCAATACCATAGAAACTTCTTTCCCTGGGTTCCACCCAGTTCAAAGAAGTTCTACACTTGCGGCCATAAAGAGCTTCAAAAGGAGCTATTTTGATACTCTCTTGATAACTGTTGTTATAAGAGAATTTAGCGAGAGGCAACCATTCCTCCCAAGAGCCTTTGCAAGAGATAAGACAAGCTCGAAGCATGTCTTCAAGAATTTGATTAACACGCTCAGTCTGTCCTGATGTTTGCGGATGATAGGCAGAACTGTGGATTAAATGAGTGCCAAGATTTTGATGTAAGCACTCCCAAAAGCGAGCCGTGAATTGCGGTCCTCTATCTAAAACAATGAATTTGGGTACACCATAGAGACGTACCACTTGTTGAAAATAAATCTCAGCATAATTGTGAGGATGATAGGTAGACTTGACTGGAATAAAGTGAGTGGATTTAGTTAGACGATCTACAATAACCCAGATAGAATCACAACCCTTTTTGGTAGTGGGTAATCCAACAATAAAATCCATGCTAATTTCTTCCCACTTCCAGCCAGGAATAGAGAGTGGCTGCAATAATCCAGGCCTCATGTGAATAGCCTTGACTCTGCAATAGTTATCACACCTTGCCACGTAGGCGGTGATTTCTTTCTTCATCTTGGTCCACCAATAATACAACTTGAGATCTTGATACATTTTACTGCTACCAGGATGGATGGAAAATTTAGAAGAATGGGCTTCAGCCATAATTTGATTTCTAAGTTCTTTGTCTTTGGGTACTACAAGCCTATCATTAAACTAGAGAATTCCTTTGTCATCGACCCTAAAGTGCTTGGTCTCCTGATCTTTCATCTTCCGCTTGATATGAAACACACCTACATCAGTCTTCTAGAGTTTGATAATTCGACTTCTAAGAGAGCAATCCATCGTGATATTGTGGAGTACTACAGGATGAAGGAGGTGTGTCAGATGAAAGTCTTCACTAACTAAGGAATTGCAATGGGCCTTTCTGCTTAAGGCATCAGCATCCACATTCGCCTTGCCAGGATGGTAGTGTACTTAAAGGTTGTAGTCTTTGATTAATTCTAACCATTGTCGTTGACGCATGTTCAACTCGGGTTGAGTAAAGATGTACTTGAGACTTTTATGGTCAGTATAGATGTTGCACACATTACCTAGCAAGTAATGTCTCCAAATCTTCAGGGCATGAACAACCACGGCTAGCTCTAAGTCTTGGGTAGGATAGTTGACTTCATGTTTTCAAAGCTAGCGCGAAGCATAAGCAATGACCCGGCCCGCCTGCATAAGAACACACCCCAAACCGGTGCCACATGCATCACAGTAGACATCAAAAGGCTTCTCGATGTCAGGTTGTGCCAATACAGGAGCAGAGGTTAATAAGGTCCAAAAAGTGTGGAAAGCCTCTTCACACTTCGGAGTCCACACAAACTTCTCATCCTTTTGAAGTAGTCGAGTTATGGGCTTGGCAATTTTTGAGAAATCCAGGATAAAGCGACGATAGTAGCCAGCCAAACCCATGAAACTTTGGACTTCTATGACCGTAGTAGGTGCCTTCCACTCTAGGACTTCTTGCACCTTAGTAGGGTCAACCAAAATTCCATCTCTAGATAACACATGACCTAGAAAAGGTATCTTGTTCAACCAGAATTCGCACTTGCTGAACTTAGCATAAAGCTGGTTGTCACGTAACTGAGTTAAAACAATTCTCAGATGTTCAGCATGCTCCTCTTCATTCTGAGAATATACAAGGATATCATCAATGAACACGATGACGAACTTGTCTAATTCCGACATGAATACTGAATTCATCAGGTACATAAAGTGTGTCGGAGCATTTGTCAACCCAAAGGACATGACAAGGTATTCGAACAAGCCATAATGAGTAGAGAAAGCTGTCTTAGGTATATCTTCAGGATGAATTTTGATCTGATCATAGCCAGACCTCAAATCGATCTTGGAAAATACCTTAGCTTTGGAGAGCTGATCAAACAGAATATCGATGCGAGGAAGAGGGTATTTGTTCTTGATGGTAACAGCATTAAGGGGGCGATAATCCACGCACATGCACAGAGACTCATCCTTCTTCTTCACAAAGATAGCCGGACAACCCCAAGGAGAAGAACTAGGCCGAATCAAACCTTTCTTTAATAGCTCATTTAACTGACTCTTCAGCTTAGCCAACTCATTGGGCGGCATTCTATAGGGCCTTCGAGAAATAGGAGTCATACCCGAAATGAGTTCTATCTTGAATTCTACATCACGGTCCAGAGGCAATCCAGGCAAGTCATCAGGGAAGACATCTAGAAACTCATAGACAACCGGTATATCCTCAATGGCTTTGGCTAGGGTAGCATTGGCTGTATTGTGGACAGAGATATCATGAGGTAACTGCACTAGAAAACCCTTCTTATCCATAGGGTCCCTCAACATTACCAGACGGGTTGATGTATCGATCAACACTCCATTCCCGCTCATCCACTTCATTCCTAGGATTACATCGATTCCTAGCCCCGATAGAACTACAAGATCCGTAAGGAACTCTCGATCCCCAATCTCAATCTTTACATCTTTAACTACTTGGTTAGTCAGGATATTATTTCCAGCAGCATTAATACAATAACCACCCTTGACAATTGTAATCACATTCATCTTATGCATAGATGCAAAAGTAGAACTCACAAAGGAATGCGAAGCACCTGAATCAAAGAGCACAACTACTGGGTGATCATTAACAAGGAACTTACCAGTGGTGACCACTTCACCAGTAGGAATTTCCTCCACAGTAGTGTAGTGAACATGCCCCTGACGGACGTTTCCCTGAGTATTCTGCTTGGAAGGATAGGGACACTTATTAGCCCAATGACCAAGCTGGTTATAGTTCTAGCACAGCCTATTTGCCGGTGGGACATTGGAGCTGCCCTGCCCAGAGGTATTCTTTGGCAAGGAAATTGTGTACCCCTTGCGGAAACCAGTTTTAGCTTGATTCTTCTTCTATGGTGGGCGGTACCGGACATTAGCATTGGGTGGACGATACTGGGTCTTAGATACCACTGGTGCTTTAGACTGAGAAGCACCTGCCTCAAAGTTTCTTTTATGGGTCTTGGAAGCAGCATATATCTTATCATTATTCTCCTGAGTCAGGGTGTCACTGATAAACTCATTGAAGGTGACACACTTGTAGTTGCCCATAGACTTCATCAGTTTAGGGGAAAGGCCCCTCTTGAAACTAGCTATTCTTTTAGCGTTAGTATCGATGAACTTGGGAGCATACCTTGCCAGGTTGTTGGATGCCTGGAGGTATTCATTAAGACTCTTGTTGCCTTGGATTAGCTTCATAAACTCGGTATGCTTAATGGCCATGAGACCAGGAGGGATAAAATGTCCCCTGAAAGCTACCTGGAACTGGTCCCAAACTATCTCGATGTTTGCAGGGAAGGTGGTCCTATGATGGGTCCACCAGATGCCTGTAGGGCCTTGGAGCTGGTGTCCTGCATATGAGGCCTTCATACCTTCTGTCAAACGGAGCAATCCAAACCTTTGCTCTATCATGCTCAACCATTCATTGGCTTGTAATGGTTCTTCTGCCTCATGAAAGATAGGAGGCTTTGTGTCCATGAAGTCCTTAAAGCTGCTGTACTAGTTTGGCTCGGGTCCTTGGCAGACATGTCGGTCATCACGGTTAGCCATATGGTGCATAGCCTCAGCTAGCATGCGCTGACTTTCGACAACTGTCTACATTAGCTCAGTTGGTGTGGGCGGTGGAGGAGGTGGTTGTTCCTCATCTCCCATACTATGACCGCGACGAAGGTTATAAGCCATCTGCAAAATGTATAGCCAATGAGCACTGACGATGTGGAAATTTTTATAGATGAATTGTATAATTATGCCAAACTGAGTCCATTGGAGAGAATGCATTTATATAATCAACAGAGGCACAATCATTCATCACAATCACACAACTCATCAAGCGCATCAATTGACACATAAATGCGATGAACTTAACCAACAACGAGATCTATAGACCGCAAAGACGGAATTCATCAAAAGCTCACATACGTGGAGCATAACACGTTTGATAGGTTACATCCAAGCCATAGAGGTTCCAAACTTACATCAAGGGTAACATAGGGTTCGATATTACATCCCAACGATTAACTCATTACAAAGCTACTCGTTCATGCATGAGGATCAACAAAAGACTAGCTCTAGCGCATTAGCTAAGTAGTAAGCTAAACTACGCATTGTCCTCAGAGTCAGTGTCGAAGATCTCTCCTCCATCTTCATCACTAGTAGGCTCTAACTCCTCATCTTCCTCCTCATCAGGTGGAACGTCCTCAGGTCCATTGACCTCCATGTCATCATCACCTTCAGCCATGATGACACCAGAGCCCATCTCATCCTCATCATCAGGTGGCAGGAGAGGGTGAAGTTGATTATGTAACAGGTGAACCTCCTCATGGAGATGGTCATTGTACTCTTCAGCAACTGCCAACTGCTGCTCTAGCTCCACCTGTCGCGCTCTCAACACATTCTCTTCGCGCCAGGCTTCATTCTGTTGGTTCATCACGTGAATCAACATGCGTTCATAGTTGCGGTGAGCAACTATCAACCTCTGAACCTCCAGGGTCTCTTGATCCCGTTCCTGCATTACTTGCTCCAAACGGTGCTGAGCCGCATTCCTCTCAGTAGTCACTCGGGCCAGCTCTGCCCTCAGCCTTTCCGCCTCAGTAGGCTCAGGACGGGGCTCACGAGGAGCTAACCGGTGATGAGGCGCCCTGCCTCCAGTGGACTTGCGAGCAGTGAGTTTCGTGCGCGCCATCTGTAGCAAAAAGTTGCAACGTAAGGGGAGAATCATTTAAGGGATACGAAATTTTAATTAGTTGAGACCATCAATTTTTAAAGGAGGGAGTAATGCAAGAAATGCCATGTATGCTTGAACATGATGCATGCACGATCCGTACGTCCTCACAAACCTAGAAAAATTTAAAGGCTAGCGGAATATACGGTGGCATACATACGTTCTCTCATATACGGTAGCTAGTCGCTCTACAATGATACGTTGTTAGTGTACCTGCAGAAAATTTCATTTCAGCCCAATACTTTCCCAAAATGCATGTAAACTAAATACTTTCATATATACATCCCCCGATGCATATACTCTAGTATCACAGCTACCCGTCATAGATACCCACATTTAAGTACTCTCATAGATACATGATTGAACATGTAAGTATGCGAGCAACCACAACTACTCTCCCCTAGACCGACGGTTGGACGGTCATGCTCTCACAACTCCCACTTACTAGAGCGTAGAGGTATTTTGATCCATACATTACCACCCAAGCAGATGGCATCCATACAATAGCACGCCATATGGACGATGAAATAGAAACAAGCAGGAACCCCCAAGTTAGTACTTTAATAAGCCACCTAAGAGTCCTTATTTAGGCATAAAGGATATGACCACTGGCAATACTTAGTATTTAATTTAGGATTTTCGCAAATACTTTTGTTTTAAATACACAAATGACATGTTTAGTGTCGAATCTTGCTCTGATACCAGCTGTAACAGAACCGACCAAATCATAAGAATGTAAGTACAAAAATAATCACCGAAGCGATCAAATTCCTGTACTTAAGCTCCCATAATCCCGGTAGTCCAGAAATCACGAAGGATTTCAACCAACTCTCGACATACAAACCAAGACCGTAGTGATTCAACACAACATATCATTCGTTACAACATTTCATAAGTAGCATTCAGATTACATCCATCAGAGTTCAAATAAATATTACAAACCAAGTTTGAATTTGCGGAAGCAACATAGTTTAGTACATAACTTCATAGTTTCAAATACATTGCCAGATCTGAGTCATGTCCCACAAAAGCATCATCAGGTACGAGAACTAGGAGAGACCACGCCCAACGGTCTAGTCTTCATCCCCAGCTGGGAGAAGGCAGTACTTGCAGCAACCAAAGTAGAACTAGTCATCTACAACAGGTGGGAGATAAACCCTGAGTACGAGAAGGTACTCAGCTAGACTTACCCGTCATAACTAGAAATAAAAGACACCAAGGGTCATGCAAGGCTTATGAGGTGGGCGAGCTTGACATAGTTGCATAAAAGAGCTTATGATTATACAACCCAATTTAAACTTAGCATCAAGCTTATCATCATTTACCTGTCCACTAGATTAGCACCTGTACTAGAGCACTCACTTATTAGAAGCAATCAATATTAACCATAGCAGGTATAATAAGGCTATCATTATCATATCATCATTTCCGAACCATTAGGTTATTTAGTGTATCTACTTTGGAGATAAGCTCGTCAAATTCTCACTAACCAGGAGAGATGGCGACTCGAATCGAATTACAACTCAGCTGAGGGGGTATTCCTAACTCTCACCCTGGCATACTTTGCAAGGGTAGCCATGGGTCACCTTTGGAACAACTCAGGAACCAAATTCGCGGGTTTGATCACCTGCCCTTGGACTCACGCCTACGGCTCCCTTCCGAGGCGCACTTTATACTTATCGACTCTTGGCCTGAGGTGAGCTACTCGGCTTCGCGGTCGGTCTTCGGACACGGCCAACTAAGAGAGAGGCATGCGTTCAACATGAACAGGAAAGGCTCCAAGATTCAGTCCTTAATCGACACAGACGGAGTCACTGCAAACCGGCAAGCCTCCGTCTGGTCTTCATTTCAAATTAAGACTGGTTCTTTTCCACGATAGCAAATATAGCCAACCGTGCCATATGTATCTTCCTATATCTCGTAGGTGACAGGAAATCACCTGACTTCTACCGTGTTAAAGCAAGGCTAAGCACTACATGAGCCTAAGCTACATAGGATTCAGGGTAACAATATCTGGACAAGGATTGGATAACCAATGCAGCAAGTGTTTGCATCCAATACCTAAACTTAATGTAACAATATATATATGTAACAATAATACTTTAACTGTATTTCAGAAATTAGGAGGCTTAATATGCTCCGGGGCTTGCCTTTCACAAAGTTGCACGGATGGTGATCCGGGCACTCAACGGCGACCTCGTCTGGCACCTCTCCTGAAGGCTGCACCTCCTGAACTTCCGGTGTCGGCTGCTGCTGCTCGCTCGGTTCCTCGAATTCCAGTAGTGTCACACCCTCCGGTACACCTATTGCATGCCGATGCACAAGATAAATATCATGGATGCATAAGGAATGACATGATGCTCATGATGAATGAATCACAGTAAGTGTTTACGAAAGCATCACTGGATACTCGTTTACCGAGTATGAATAGCTCTATTCAAATCACTTTAAAACAGGTATCTAACTTAACTTGAAGAACAAGATCAACTTACCTAACTTGCATAACCTAAGATAAAGATGCTCATCTTCAGTTAAAGGCCTAACACCTAGGAACATTACCACAAGTTTAGGAAATATTAAAGGCGTACTTAAATCAAAGTTAAGGTTTTACATGCAACGAGTAGTTCCTTAATTCAATCATAACCAGAGTTCTATAAATCCAAATGACTTGCATGAGGATATTCTGGAAAGCTTATGAAATTCTCTACAAATCATTTGTAAACATCAAAGCATGATTCTTACGTTAACCAAATCGAATTCCATTACACCTAGAATCTATCCAGAAATGACAGGGTTACTAACTTAATTATTTAATGATGATGTAAAAGCATAATCGGACTAAACCATGTTTACCAACATGTTTTGCATACCAGAGAACATTAGAAAGTATAGTGCCAACTTCTAAATAAATTATTTAATATCCTTTTCAAATTTATTTAGTTAATTAGGTGATTAAAGCAATATATAGTAAAACTATTCAAAAAAATCTACAAAAATTACAGTAGCTATCTCATGCTTCACATAGACTACCATAAAAATTTCAAAGCCATTGGGCAAGCAAAACTTGCTGTACCCAAAATAACAGGTGGCATGTCTATTTCTAGCATAATTAGGAAACCCTAATGAAAAGTGTCAAGCAACAGATTTCACATTTTTCCTAGCATCATTCTAGCATAAGAATAGCACTCACCAAATTTTACCCTTATTGGATCTATAGAAAAATTATGAAAATTCACACAAGATCCATCCGTGCAAACAAGATAATTTTCTATCTCCTACATACAGTGTCCAAAATTTATGAAAACTTAACTACAAGCTACTCATGATATGAGCAGTACGCCATAAAAATTTCATGCCATTTGGAGCTACATAGAAAAAGATATAATTATCCCTATTTCCTCTATGATTAAAAGAGATAAATAGAAACTCCCATTTTCATAACAGAACATGGCATAAATCATATTTTTAATATAAACTAGACAATATCATGAACTCAACAAAATTATAACCACATCATTTGAAGCTACCAACTAGGAGATACATATTTTTGAATCTATACACAAATATGTGAAAAGAATAAAACCAAAACAATGTTGAAACCCTAACTCTACTGCTGGGCCGGCCCGAAGGACACGGCGGCCCGCGTAGCGCACGCTGGCGCGGCCTAGACACGATGCAGCCTAGGCTAGCTCCCGCCTTGGCATCAGCGGCTGACAAACGGGACCCGCGCGACAGCGAGACAGACAGGGGAGGAGAAGGAGACGACGGCGCAACTCATCGCCGGTGGCCTCTCCGGCGAGTCCAGCGGTACTTCGGTGCTCGCCTCATCAATGCGCATCAAGCGGTGCCATCAAATTTGGCTATCACCGCAGCAAGAGGGGTTGGTGATAGCCATGGCGGCGCCCGACCACGGCTCGGCCGGCTCCGGCGAGACGACGGCGTCGCAGCCCTAAATGGTGACCCTACGAGCTTTAGCAGCGCTCACAATAGCTAGTGCAAGGGAGAGAAGGGACGGCAAGGGATGCGATAACAGTTGGCCGCGTGGAGCGCCAACTCCGGCGAGTCCCGACATGGCGGCGGTGGAAGAACTGACGAATTCACGCTTACCAAGACTCAAATGAACCGACTGAGAGATGGAGATGGTAGAGGAGATCACGGCTTGGCTCTGGGCAAACTGGGCAACGTGTTTTTGCAAAGGCGCGTGAGCTAGGCGATGGCGAAGCTCAGCCGGCAATGGCGGAGCTACAGCGGCTCGACGCTGCGCGCGGTGTAGGCGAGAGAGGCAAATGGAGCTGGCGAGTGCGTCGGGCAGGCGCGCGGGGTGCTCAAGTCGCGGCCAGCAGCGCCAGGATGCCTGTGGCGCGTGGCAGTGCGAGCAGAAGTCCGGCGACAGGTGGCACACATGCGGCATCTGTCGTCTGATGGCGGTCAGTCACTGTAGCACCCATTCAGACAACGGAAACCGACTGACAGGTGAACTTAGCAGTGATGGATCTCCTAAACCGTGACGATTTAGTGGAAATAATGTATACGAAAGTTGTAGAGCTATGGTAGGGCTACAACTTTGATTTAGACATCAACAGCTAATTCACCCGGTATCCTGAGTTGTATCAAGCCAAAGGTGGCTCAATCAAACTGAAAATGGATTATGACTTAGCAATTTTTCCAAGTGTGAAATCAGCATGGAATTCTGACTTGTGGGCCATGTTTGAGCATGTTCTCACCATTTTCATGAGATGATCATAAAACAACTTTTGTTCCTTGATAAATTAGCTACAACTTTGGTAAAGAGTGCACAGCCATGCAAGGTCTCTAAGCTGGTCTTTTGAAGCAGTTAAACAGTGGCACTCTAAGGGTCAATTCAAGTCAAACCTCCACTTGAGGGCATTTTTGTCATTTTGATCTATATGAACAATGTTCCAACAATTACCCTAAGTGTAGTTAAGGTGTATTAGACCATAATCAACCACTTTACACAAATGCTATACCAATTTCTAATGATCACATGTGATGAAGCATAAAACAATCAATTCACTCAATTGTTGCAATTCCATGTTTCACTACTACCATTCACAAGCAAATTAAGTATGAAACAACAGAATTGCGAATGTTGCATATGCATGTTTCAGTGATAATGGCATGGTGCATGGATGATGCATATGTTTATGAAATGAAATGCAATTTTGTGGAAGCCAAACACCTAGGGTGTTACACAACCGACACCCGGCAAAGTTGGCATCCGAATAGCCGCACAAAGAAAGCGTCGAAGATAAGAGTACCACAATCCAAACTCCTGAGTGAACCGGAGATACCTCATAATCCTCTTCATCGCTTGGCGAAGAGAGGTGCGCGGTGATGCTTAAAAACGAGCACACAGACACACGGTGTATGTCCAGCGAATGATGTGCTCCGGTACTCTTTGTCATCCATGACTTCTCCTTTCTCATCCGCATCCAGGGCCGTCATATAGTTGACATGGGTGTCGAAAGAGGCTTGGCCTCACTGATGTCGAACTTCTTCAAGATGTCCTTGATGTACTTCCCTTGGTGGATGAATGTCCTAATGAGGACATGACACCTGTGGATACGCCCATGAGAGTTAAAAACAAGGTGAGCTCATTCCTATGTTTGCACAATGACATAAGTGAGAATTTGTCACTACCTAATGTCAGCACTTTCAATGTGTTTAGAGAACAATTTGAGGATGCTATGAACCTTGGAGAGACATCTTACGTGGCCTCTATAACTCATGGGATGTGGATGCACCATGCGCAGGACCCAACTTGGGGTGCAAGAACATACAAGCACAACATTCAGTTCGTTGGCAGCCCGACAATACTCTGATGTGAAGGCCATAACTCTTTCATCCGGAGTCTGATTGAGGTCCATGAGCAGTCAAATGGATCTGATATCACCTCAATACCAAGTCCGCGAGGCCTCCAAATCATCAAGACATGCTGCTGCTCTTTCTATCGGATGCTGCAATGTCGTCTTGAGCTTGGCATTCACCCTTGAGACCTGGCTCAAGTTGGAGCACACCCCAATCATGTGGAGAGCATTTCAAAGATGCTCAAGAGCATCCTCCGCTTGGACACCACCTTAGGAGGCCAGTGTGGGCATCCAATTCAAGTTGGAGACCCAATCCGTATCAAGTTTGAGTCTATCTCGGACTCTAGGAGCAGCCCACACTAAAAACGGATTCCCAAGTCGCATAGGAACCCTGTTTTCGACGTTCTATTTATGGATTTCCAGTTCGAGTCTATCTAACCAATGATATTGGTCCCACATCAAAATTCCTTCGCAATCAACAGGAACCGTTGAAACAAGTGGACACCCAGAATATGTCAGGGTGTTGCGTCACCGCCTTTTAGGTCGTTTGAGACTTGTAGCATGTTGAGACTCCTTAGGGACACGAATAGGTCCTCGGCAGCTCCTTGGACTACATATTCAGTAGCCGTTAGCCCGTCACCGAAGTTAGAATTTATGTTTTGCTTTAAATTAATCTGTCATCGAACATGATTCGCATGCTCTGTTGCTGTGTCGCTACTTCTCCCCTTAGTTTCTTAGACCGAGGACTATAATAACAACACTTGCTAATGAGATGTGTTGGTAATAATAGAGAAATAGATATAAGTGCATTTTTAAGTTAATTTTGAGTAATTGAATTTGTGATTATTTTATCAGCATATTTGGTACTTTAATTTTATTTTCTCTGATTAAGGTGGTAATTTTTGTGCCTTGATACTATACTTAACGTGAAGGGTTTTTTATTGGTCAAACACTAGGATATAATAGATTATGTATCGCCATTCTGTATTTTTTGGGGAAAAAAACTAAGACCCAAGAGGCTACAACTCGTCTAAACACATAGTTGACCAAACAAAGCTCTTAATTAACATCATATACAACTGTTGTTTCTGGCTCCAGAAGCAGAGACATCTATAAACTTAACAGATAGAAAATTGAAGCATCTACATCGCAAGCATCAAGTGGATCTTATTGTACATTCAACTCCTGCCAATTTGCTTCGTCCTCCGTTGGCATGTTTGCACAGACAAAGTTGACAATAGTGTTGAACATCCTCACAAGTCGCTCCAGAACACGGACAAGATGATGAATTCCTCGCAGCTCCTGATCTTTTCTGCTCCAGCGGCTAACTCAACAGTTGGCCTTTCTCATTGGAGCTCACAGGAGACGGGAATGGGATCTTCCTTGCAGAGCAACCTCGGCACCATTCTTGCGTGCATCCTGTCCTTCCTGGCCGCCGCCGTCTCCAACGCCGGCGGCGTCGGGGGCGGGTCGCTGTACGTCCCGATCCTGAACATCGTGCTGGGGTTGAGCCTCAAGACGGCCACCAAGCTGTCCACGTTCATGGTGACTGGGGGCACGCTGTCCAACGTGCTCTACACCCTGTTCCTCCGCGGTGGCGGCTCCGGCCGGGGCCAGCAGCAGCCGCTGATCGACTACGACATCGCCGTGGTGTCGCAGCCGTGCCTGCTGCTGGGCGTCAGCGTCGGGGTGGTGTGCAACGTCGTGTTCCCGGAGTGTCTCATCACCGCGCTCTTCTCGCTGTTCCTCGCCTTCGCCACGTTCAAGACGTACGGCGCCGGGGTGGGGCTGCGGCGGAGGAGGCCCTTCTTGGACGGAACGCAAGCGGCGGCCGCCGGTGTCAGTGGGTGGACTTGGTGGTGCTTGTCACGGTCTGGCTCTGCTTCTTCGTCATGCACTTGTTCATCGGAGGTGAGGGCGCCAAGGTACGAGAAATGAGATCCTCTGCCCTTGATTGAAACCTAAATTCATTTTGATGATTGTATAAACTGAGTTAACACTGACGAATTAGTTGAAGCCTAGTTCCAGTGACGGGAATGATTAAGAATTTACAAGCTGATGAGAGGACAAACATATGTTGTTTTGTTTCTTCAGGGAGTTTTTGACATAAAGCCGTGTGGAATTGTATACTGGCTGATCACCGTGGCCCAGATCCCTGTCGCCGTGGCGTTCACAGCGTGCATTGGGCACCAGAAAAGAAAATCGCAGGCTCAGCAGCACGGCCAGGTACTTACAATAGAGCCAACAAAACCAGGCACCAATGATGCTATAATTTGTCACTTGTCCCGTTATCCGGAGAGAATCGATGAATTGTGCTTGATGACGAATGATGCAGGTAACCTCGGCAAAGCGCAAGCTGGATGCGTTGCCGGCATACGTCTTCCTGGTGGCTGCTCTGCTGACCGGAGTCATGAGCGGCCTCGTCGGCATCGGAGGAGGCCTGCTTCTTAAGTCTTAACCCTGTGCTCCTCCAAATTGGAGTTCCCCCAACAGTAAGACGATACAAACAGTCCATACTCTTCTCCTCTCTTGCCTCGTCCTGCGCCTAAATTGGGATGCCAAGTAGGCTATTTCTGAAATCTGAACTCTGAGTTTTGTTCAGACGGCGGCGGCGACGACCATGTTCATGGTGCTCTTCTGCGCCTCCATGTCCATGGTCCAGTTCATCATCCTGGGCGTCGACGGGATCGCCAGCGCTCTCCTCTACGCGGCCACTTGCTTCATCGCTTCCATCGTCGGGCTGGTCGGAATACAGGGCGCCATAAGGAGGCCCGGCAGGGCTTCGCTGATCGTGTTCATGGTGGCCGGCATCTTGGCCCTCAGCGCCATTGTCATCGCCTGCTCGGGAGTCGTCCGTGTGTGGGAGGAGTACATGAGCGGGCAGTACATGGGATTTAAGCTGCCCTGAAGAACCGTTGTTAATTGTTATGTGATGTCTGAGTTTCATCTGACTGTTAAAATCACTTTAATTTGCCAAAATAATCTGCTGAAATTCAGACCGATGTAGTGTGCTTGCCTAAGAATATGCTATGCACCCGACATCTTTGTTATATGCAGTACTAGCCCGTTCGCTCCGTCGTATTTGGCTTATAAGCTATGGTTTATCAGCTAATGAATAGTATTTTTCTCTCACGCTAAATCAGCCAACAGTACTTTCAGCCATGGATTATCAGCCAAACAAGTCCAAATGAACATAACGTTGATTATTTTTTGGGCTATGGGTGAAAAAAACTGTGTCCGCACCCAAATTTCGGGCATCTGGATCTTGATATGAGAATGGTGACGCTGAGTGGCTAGCAGCTCTGAATTCTGATTGCACAATTTTATTTGTTGTGGGGTGACTATGGTCCGGTCCACGTTTATTTTAGCGCATGAAATATATTCAAATATATGGATTGTCGAGCACATCCTGGTATAGTTGGCCAAACGGTCCAGCCCTTACCCTTAGCAGCCATGTTCCCATGAGGGGACGGAAACGTGGAATAGGAACTGAAATTTAGGGCATTACATGGGAACGTGGAACGTGGCCATGTTCTTGTTCCCAGGCTGCTAAGGTCCAGTCACAATGGCCTGGCACGGATACGATACGAAAAAAAACACGACCTTAACCTGGCCAGGCACAAAATGCATAGTGCCAGAGTCGGTATAGGGACAGGCGTAGTGTTGTGCTTGACCCGAGACGTTGGCCCGCAGGGCTGGCATTCTAGCTGTTGGGTGGCTTCAGACGATTCCAGACCGTTGGATATACATACGATGGCGTATAAATGACTCTTTAAACCCTAGCTCTCAATCCTAAACCCCTGCTCTCAGGCAACTATCCGAATCTCCTCCGGTCTCCCACCCGCATCTTCCTCTCTCGCCTCCCAGTCACATCTCCATCAACCGGCTTCCACACGCATGTGCCCGCATGGGAGCTCCCGACTCCCATGTGGCATCCTCCGTGCGGGGAGCAGCGGCACGGTGGCGTGACGCGCAACGCGCGGGGAAGCGGCGACATAACACCTTCCCAGGCAAGGCAAGGTGTGACTACAGGGACAACGACATGGACTTGGGCCAGCACAGGTGAAAGGTCCTAAATGATCAGAGGGGGGTGAATAGCCTATAAAAATTCTCTACAAATTCACTAGAGCAATTGGTTAGTACACTAAATGGCGCAATGCAATTTTGCTCTAGCTCTACAAGGGTCGCAAACCACCTATCCAATAATTCTAGTTGTTTTGATCACTAAGCACTCAAGAGGCTAAGTTGCTACTCACTAAGAGCTCTCAACAAGGCTACACTAAAGAGCTCCACTAGGTGAAACTAAACTAGCAAGCAAGCTCTCAAAACTAGCTACACTAAAGAGCTTGTTACTCAACTAGTTTCCATGAATGTAAAGGAGTGAGTAGAGTAATTATACCATCGTGTCGAGGAATGAACCAAACACAATGAAGTCAATCCAATCACCGGGAGAATTCCAATCACACAAGAGACTCAAGATTTTTCTCCCGAGGTTCACATGCTTGCCGGCATGCTAGTCCCCGTTGTGTCGACCAACACTTGGTGGTTCGGCGGCTAATAGTTGTTGCACAAACCTAGTCCAACAAATGGACACCGCAAGAACCTACCCACAAGTGAGGTAACTCAATGACATGAGCAATCCACTAGACTTACCTTTCGGCGCTCCACCGGAGAAGGCACAAGACCTCTCACAATCACCAGGAGATGGCCACGAACAATCACCAACTCGTGCTGATGCTCCTTCGCTGCTCCAAGCCGTCTAGGTGACAGCAACCACCAAGAGTAACAAGAACTCCACAGCCACAATGATCGACAAGTGCCACTAGATGTAATCACTCAAGTAAATGTCACAATCTCACTATGATGATGAATCAATGATGGAGATGAGTGGAAAGTGTTTGCTTAGGCTCTCAAGGATGTCAAAGTGCGAAGAGATAGAGCCCCAAGCTGGCCAACCCTTTTAAATAGAGCCCCAAGGCTCAAAGAGCCGTTGGCCCTGCGTAGGCATGACCGGACGCTGCGATCGGACGCTGCCCATGCGTCCGGTCTGGTGAGTCTGGTCGTCTGATGCTTGCCACGTGTCCCTCCGTTCAATGTCACCCGCTCATCTCCAACGGTCACTTAGTCGATCGCTCGTGTGTTAAGTTGTGACCAGATGCACTGCTCAAAGTGACCGGACGCCCCACCACGTGGCGTCCGATCAAGTCCAGTAAGCACCCGAGAGGTTTTTCTTGGACTGGACGCGTCAGGTCAGAGGTGACTTGACGCACCCAGAGTCTGATCAACACTTCGCTCTTCTGCGCGTGCTCGCGAGGTTGACTCCAACGTACGTCATGCCCGACCTGACGCACTGTCGTCGCGTCTGTTTGCGTCCCTTGTCCAGCGTCCGGTCACAAGGCCGAGCCTCGCCCTTTCTGCTTAGCTTGATCGGACTCAGCCCTGAGTCTGGTCCTAGCGTCCAATCCTACTTGTCCCTCTCAGCTAAGGCCCAAGCAACTGACCGGACGTGCCTGGTTAGGGTCTGGTCCAGCGTCCGGTCCCGCACCTTCGCCTCCTTTTCTTTTTCTATCTCCTCAAATACTTCATCCTTGCTTCCAAGTTGTTAACCACAAAGTGTAGAACTTGTGTGTACGTGTGTTAGCATTTTTCCAAGCATTTTCAAGGGTTAAAAGTTAGCACACTAGGTCCCTAATGCATATGCAAGAATCATGTCACCTAGTGGCATTCGATAAACCGCTTAGCCAAAAAATTCTCTTCTTCATAGTACGGCTATCGATCCTAAATACACTCACACCCTCTATGGTATCTTGAGTGCCAAAATAAAAACCTAGTTGATACCTTTGCCTTGATCAATATTTTTTTGTTTTTCTCGTTCATCTTTTCCAAGTTGGAGCATTTGATCTTCAAGTATGGTCTTCACCATCACCATGACCATCATCTAGCTCCACTACTTGGCATTGGACTATCCTTTTATGTCAACACACTTAGTACAAGGATTAGTCCTTAGTTTTCATCAATTATCCAAAAACGAACTAGGATTTTCAACAGGCCCAGTGCACCGCCGTGCCCATCAGCACAACACAGACTAAGTGCCCATAGGGTAAGCCTTGGTCGATAGTTGGGCTAAGTGCCCAATAGTGCCATGTCGATTAGTGTTGTGCACTACCAGGGTCAGGCCGCACGTTTTGAGTCACACAAAGTAATTGTTTCGTAGAGGTACAGAGAGGCTTGCTTGCAAAAGCTCAGGTAGTTTAAAAAAAAAGCTCAGGTAGTTTTGTATAACAAAAAGGGAAAGCACCAGCTAGAGCGCGTGTTCCAAGGATGAGAATAAATGCTATGGAAAAGCACATACATATGACGCCCTAGAGAGACGTGGTCCTGGAAAAAGCAAGTTGCAGAGCACACTACGCATTGTGGACAATGATGGCCCTGTTCACTGTTGTCTATGTGGGAGTTCAACTCATCTGTGGGGCTATCGATGAGTGCTGCGTGCATTGGTCATGCCTTTATGTAGTGTTTGGTTTTGGGGCGAGACAGGGACGAGGTGGGATATCCAACTTTGTTTCAATGTTTGGTTGGGCGACAGAAGGGACAGAGTCATCCCCAAGGAGGAAAATTCCCTTAGATTCGGGGATAACCATGTCCCAAAAAATTGGAGTTACGCAGCCTGCGCTTGGCATCGACTAATCCAGCATGGGCGGGCGAGCTGCAGGTGGACGCAGGCGACCTCCACACTAGCGGCGGCGCGGGGGAGCTTTGCCGATCATGGCGCGAGCAGGCGCGGGGGAGCTCGGTCCCCACCATGGCACGACCGGTCGCGGGCAGCCAGGTACCGGCAGGCGGGCAGGCAACCACGCGCGCACGAGCGGCGCCGGCCATGGCAAGGTTGCGGCATCGGCGAGGGAGTCACGGCTAGGCGGGGCCACTGCGCCATCGACGGAGGCGCGGCCGGGCGAGGCTACTATGCCGGCAAAGGAGGGCCCCTGGGCGGGCCCGTTGCGCCGACAACGGAGGGCGCCTGGGCAGGGCCGCTGCACCGATGGGGCAGGCACGGGTTGGTGGGGCTACTGCACCGGCGAGCTACCATGGATGTGGCCATGGTTGAAGAAAGAAATGTGGGTATGACAGCTTGACGGACTTTACGGATGCCATAACAGTCCTGCATCACGTCCCTCTTTATCCCTCAAACCAAACAAAAAATAGGGACAACCCTATCCCTACAATCAAACAACGAACTAGAACCGTCCCAACCCAAAAACCTGGGACAGAACCACCCCATCCTCTATTTCCCATAGCCAAACAGAACCTTAAATAAGAGTGGGTGCCCACCTGCGCGAAAACATATTTTCATGGTAAAAATCTACGCACCCAGAGAATAAATACCTCCTTAAATTTACTCTATCTCTGTCATTAGCGTTACCGTAATAAGTAAGACATGTACTTATGAAACTTTATGAACCTTAATCAAATTTTTAAAAATGAAATGGGGTTGTATTTGTGGGGATGCTACTGGCCTTCTTCAGCTGAAATTTGTAAACCATAATAAAATGTTGAAATCTTATTGTCCTCGGCCAAAAAAATCAATTCAATACCTGATTTTTCTAAGCATGTTGTAAGAAAATATTTAGATTTAAATTTAAATGAGTTCCAGCCATATTAAAGGGTCTTGTCCGTGTGAAATACTTCTTTTTTACGCCCAAATTTTTAGTTGCACCAAATCTACCTAGAAATTACACCAAAATAGTCACTATAACTCTAGCACAAGTGGATTATAAATCCAATATAAGTTGACAATAACTAAAATTGGTTCCCACTTATTTCACAATTTTTAAGACACGTCTTTTGGTTTAAATTGCATTCGAATTTCGATCCAAATTTATATTTGTTTATATTTTCTATGTGTTTTTACTTCACTTCTGCTAAACATGTATACTTCTGTGTGAGTTTAGGTTTTTCACTTCTTCTAAAACTCCAGAGGTGGTAAAAAAATGTCCCTCCTACATCCATTTTTTGTAAGCGTGATATAAGAAACAAAATATGGTGTTTTAGATGAGCTTCGCATCCAAATTAAAGATATTGGGAGACCCCCTCGGCCCCACGTCGTCCCGTCCGTGGACGACACGGGCGGTAGCCCCAACCAACCCCGCCGCCTGCCCCCTCCCACCCATCCCCACCTGCTGCTGCTCGAGCTTGTTGGCAGGTGGCCGTGCAGAGGCGATGAAGGTAGCAGCGGGGCCCTACACCCTCTCTTATCCTAGTTTCTACTCCTTCCTTCATCCATGGCAGCCGATTTCCTAGGCCGGTGGTGGCGTGGCGGCACGGGCAAAGAGCAGATCCGCGTGGGAGACGGCTTCCTACACCACGGATCTGCGCTCTGCTCGTCCTCCGGTGTGGGCTTCGCTGGGCTCACGGGCGCGACTCCACGACACCACCACCAGGATCTGGTACAGGCTACTTTGGTGCCTCTATCTCCCTTCCGAGACAATGCAAGCGCGTCAAGCGCCGCCACCAACGAACCCCCGCCGTCCCGTCCCCTTTGACCGTCGCTACGGACGTTGGGCGTGACGGCGGCAGGCAGCGATGGTGCCGCCAAAAGACAGGGTGGATGAGGAGGCAGGCAGGCTCAGGCCTAAGCCCGTGCATTCGGGGCCCTGCCGCTGTGCGGGTGTGCTGTTTGGCCGTGGGCAAGCCGACGGCGGGGTAGCGTACACGTGGGCGTCCCCTTCGCCGGATCTGGCTGCCACACGGCCGGATCTGGTGGAGCCACTATTTTTCGCATGTGTGCGTAGGGGCTCAACAGCGGCATGGTGCTCGCGGTTTGGCTGCGGGCAAGCCGGCGTCGAGGCTGCATGCCCGCAGGTGTTTTTCTACCCTCTCCTTTGTGCCGCTCTCTCTGGCCGCCGAGGGCCTATTCTACCTCTTGTAGGGGAGGGCAGAGCAACGGCGTCAGCCATGCCTGTGCCCACGGTGGCAGTCACAGCGTGGTGGCGGCGTCAGGGCATTAGCTATGGAGACTAGATGAGGCGACTATGGTCGTTCTGGCCGGTGCTAAGGGTAACAAGTACTCTTCAGCGTCGGCGTTGTGCCCACTGCTCGTGCGAGCTGTCCAGAGCTCAAGCAGTCTCATACAAGGCAATTGTTATCTCGTCTGCGGGATCACTTGCAAGGGTTTTGGCGAAAGCTTAGCTCAGTTCTAGGCTGGGCCTGCGACGAGAGACGCCAACTGACGGAGGCGTCGCTGAAGAACCTCTTATTGCATCCTCACCATGGCCAGCCTAGTCGAGCCCCTGCTTGGCTGACGATGGTTACGTTTTGGCATCATACACCTCCTTGGAGGCATCATCGAAGATGCTCTTTTGCCTTGGTGTTATAGTCTTCTCAATAGCTGTTGTTTTTGTGGTTGTGTGCCACATTTCGCCCTTGTGCTTGGGCTTCTTGTTGTTTTTTCTTACTCGAGGATATGCCACAATCTCGCTCTTATGCTGAGGCTGCTGATCCTAGTTTTAGCTAGGTAAGGGTTTTAGTCCGGTTTTTTTACAATTAATCGGACAAAAGGGTTTGGCCACATTTCCCCAAAAAACGAGGCTGTTGATGTGGTTATACCACACATATCAATACTATTTAAGTGGGGATTCTCTCTCTCTGGTGACCGTTCAAAAAAAATTAAACATATTGTAAGATTCGAGTGAAATATACTTGTCCACAATCAAAATTTTAGTTATACTAATTTTGTCTAGAAATTACACCGAAATAATTCTGAGCACATGAATATGAACTATCCCAATTAGTTTACACTTATAACCGTTTATAGTTGATCTAAACGTCACAAAATTCGTGTGTCAGCTGCCTGATTTTAACCGAATTCTGAGCTGTCCACCTGTTCGGGTGAAAAGTATTTGGTTCACACCTCAAGTTGAGCTGTCAGCACAAACGGTAATGCTACAAACACGATGTCGAACGTCAGACTCCCTCCGGACCGACCCATGGCGTGACGTGCACCACAACTTTGTCTTTTTTCTTATTCCTTGCTCTTATTCTCATCCACCCATCACTTTCTTATCTGCTTCCACTGCGTTAACGTTTTTCTCTGCTTTGTTTCCGGTTCTCTACTCTGCTTTGTTTCCCCAAGTAATGTTAAATAAATAGACAATTTCTAGATTAAAACTAGAATATAAATCATGACAAATTCAAGAACTAGATTAAGCATAGCTTATATACAAGCATGATCTAACAACATGAATAAAAGAACTAGTGTATACATAGCTCGTACACTAGCCACCATATCGAATAGCATGAACGGAGATATTGGATCACAAGGTGTATAACTTCTGACTGCAGAAGTAGACGACACACACTAGTGACCTCCACACGGCAACGAGCCTCCATTTGCGAAGCAGCAAGGAGATGTTTGCACTGAAAGAACATGTTGCAAACGTATGTTTTGAGTGTTTCAGGTGTTTCAGAGGTATATTGCAAGTCTTTTACATAGATGTTGCAAAAGTAGATCGAGATGTTGTGTATGTTGCAAAGGTCTGTTACTAATGTTTCATCTGTGTTTTCGGATGTATGTTGCAAGTGTGTTTATCTGGATGTTGCATATGTTTCACATATGTTGCATGTGTTTTATTTAGATGTTGCGTATGTTTGCAAATGTTTTCAAGTGTTTTTAGGTGTTTTTAAGGTTTCAGAAACAAGTTGTAAGTGTGTGTTTCAAATGTTTCAGTTGTTTTCAGACATATGTTGTAAGTGTTTATCTAAATATTGCATATGTTGCAGTGGCTACACACATATGTTGCAAACATATGTTCCGAATGTGTCATTTGTTTTAGATGTATGTTGCAGCAAGTCTGCCTTGCTACAAGTGTTTCATGTGGCACAGGTGGTCCCTCAAGCGCAGGCAGTCCCATGGGGCGAGTGAGCACACACTACTAGAAATATCCACTTCTATGACGAAAATTTTATTGACGAATCCAAAACTGTCATAGAAGATCGCTATCTATGATGAATATTTATAGTGGTGACGATCCTCCAGCCCTCCCTATGTATGACGAAATCAGGCACCGTCACACAAAACCATCATAGAACAGCACCGGGTTTGTCACAAAATACCCTCGCGTGACTGTTCCTGCTCATCTGTGACGATCCTCTTTAGAACTGTGATGACCAGGGCTTCGTCATTGAACTAATTACACATCTATGATAAAGTTTTCGATCTGTAACGAATGACACTTCATCAAAAATCTCCACACGGTCCTTTCTGCATCTGACGTGTACCTATGGGACCTGCAGTTACTCTTCCGTGACTCTTGCAATTCATCATAAAAGTCTTCGCTCGGTACTTTCTCCATTCGACGTGTACCTATGGGACCCTTCTGCATCCGATGTGTACTTGTGGGACCTACAGTTACTTATCCGTGACGCTTGCAATTTGTCATAAAAGTCTCCACTCGGTCCTTTCTCCATTTGATGTGTACATGCGGGACCCTTCTGCATCCGACCTATGGGACTAGACGTCCGATGTGTACCTGTGGGACCTACAGTTACTCATCTGTGATGCTTGGAATTCGTCATAAAAGTCTCCGCTCGGTCCTTTCTCCATCTGACGTGTACCTACGGGCCCCTTCTGCATCCGACCTCTGGGACCCGACGTCTTACGTGTCACGTCTACCTGTGGCACCTTTCTCCATATCCATCCGACCTGTGGGACCCGACGGCTTGCGTGTCACTTGTACCATGTGTGCCGTCGGGGTTTAATTTCTCAAAAAAGATTTGATACCTAGGAGTCAAACCCGAGATCTGGACCAAGGAATGGAACATATTTATCATTACTCTAGACGCCTGGCTATGCTGATATCTCTTTGGAGACGCTATAGTATCCTATTGGCTGTGTGGATGCCCTACAGGTTTGACCTAAATTAGATATCCCCTACAAGTGGAAACAAATCTGTGCCCGCTGGACTTGTGGTGGTGGCAGAGGCGGAGGATCGCTGGTCTCCTGTGGTGGCTCAAGCATCCTTTTGGTGGTGTGGCGGCGCTCTCCTGGTGGAGCGTGGTGGCATTGGCGTCCGTGTGATCAGCTGTGTGTCGTGGCAGAGGCACCTTGCAGCCGAGCCATGCCAGTTCGTTGAACAAAGGTATGAGTACCTTCTTTTGTGATTATAGGATTGAGTACACATAAAGAAAGGCTATTTTGTATGAATTTCAATTGAAATCAATGCTTTTGTCACACAAAATAGAAAACCAGATTGTCCGATAGTATGATATGAACAAGTGTACAAATTAGTGCTCTCGAACACTGTATGCTTTGTTCTAATGCTAGTTTTGCCATTGTCCACCCAATGGTCTAAACTCTAACGGACTTTGCATACTTTTGCTGCAACAGATTGTAACACCTCGGGTGTTTAAATACTAAAACCTGACATGTCATCATACGCATTGCAAAGCATTTGGCATTTGGTGAAAACTTTGAGATGTATACACTAAAACAAGTTTATATTTATGTGATATGTGTTGAATTGTATTGTTTGACTCAAGTTCAAAGTTTGCTTGGATTTTTAAATTTTCGAGAAAACCCCGATTTTCAGCAATTAAATCCTACCCTGAAAACTCATTTCAAAATCTAAGCATATTTTGGGGTTGAGCCCAAAAGCAAAAGTGTAGAGCTTGACAAGTTATACAAAGTTTGTTTTTTGGAGTTTTCAAAGTTGTTATGAAAAATTTGGAGTAATTCGAAAAGGCGTAATTCGTTAAATTTCCCCTATTCGAATTCAAAAGTTCATTTCAAAATCTAGATCGAATTTGGGGTTGGTTATAAAAGCAAAGTTGTAGAACTTTTGATTTTGAACAACTTTTATTTTTGGAGATTTTTGAGTTGTTATACAAATTTGGAAGTAATTTGGATTTCAAACTGGATGGCAATTCTGTAATATTGATGAACAGTGTTCACCATTTAAGCTACATGGCCGGCGGCCCTTCTTCGGCGTTCTAGGCGTGCCTGTGGCCTCGTTCGGCTCTGCGCTGGCATGGAGAAGCTCCTGCGTGTTGCCTTCGTGTCCTTGGCCGCGTTATAAAGCCAATCACTGTCGCCATTCTCCTCCTTTTCAACTCCTCTGCTTTTCCCGTCGCCACCGCCGCTGCTCCGTCGACCTTCCACCATCGACCTAGCGCCTGTACCATCTCAGCAAAGCTTGCCATAGCTCCGTTTGTTCCTTGCACACCCAGTCCTCCAACCCTTGTTGCCTGATTTCACCGGGAACCACCGCTCGTCGTGCTTCTTCCTCACGGCCAGCAGGATCTCCATCGGGCGAGCGCTGTCGTGGCCAGCGCTCTACGGTGAGCCACTATCCTTGCTCGGTCCTGTTTCAGATTCACCTTGATGCTGTGGTGCTCTGTGCTCGGTTGATTGACTGTTTTGTACACCGTAGTCGCCGGAACATCGCCGTCATCGTCACTTGCTCCGCCGTGGGTGCTGTGCACGATGAACCGCTTCACCGTTGCTCCTTCGGTCTTGCTCTCTGCTCAGTCGTGTTCGGGGTGAGCTGTTGAACCTTCCCGTGCTATTTGTTTTTGATCTATCGGTCTCACATCGATGGCGTAGCGCAGCCGTGCCACCGTGTCCGCCATGGCCGTCGGCAAGCTCGTGCACCGCTGTAATTAGTCTCGATAGTACACTCAATCGATGCGGGGTGATGAGGGGAGTGTGTTGGTACTCTCGCTGTCGCCGTTGGTCTCACCGGCGGCGAGAAATCGCCGGTCAGCGTCGTCGTTGCCGTGGTCAGCGCGGGAGGAAGGGGATGACAGGTGGGGTCAAGGTGTCAGTGACTCAGTGATTTGAAAATGAATTTTTCCTTTTTCAGAAATGATTGAATAGTGTATGCTTTTGTTATTTTTGTGTAGAATTATTTAGAGCTCCAAAAATTATTAAAATTTTTGTGTGACCTCTCTATGATGTATATTATTTAGGAAAAATATGAAATGTTGTTTTTCAGTACTTTTTTAATGTGATAAAAATTGCTCAATTTATTAATAAATGGATTTCCATGATTTTTCTAGGCTTATTTAATTGTCCAAAAATTATGAAATTTGTTTTGCCACTTACTTATCATGTAATGAACATTTAAAAAAATTTGAGGTTAATTGGAACAAGTTGATTTATTTCATAATTCTTAATTAATTAATTAATTCATAAAAGCAAATAGTAACCTTTAGTGATTTAGGTTTTGTTTGCATTTTTGATTGAGTGATGTCCTTGGGTCATTAGTTGGTAATGATCCTTGGCAATTGATGTAAGTAGTACGAAAAAGATTTGGTTAGTTTGACTTGTAACTGTACCGCGAAGGAAAGTTGTATTTAAATTGTTAATTTTTGCATCCATCATCGAGCATCATGTTTCATACTCCGCATCATGTTAAACATGGCACTGTTACTACGTGTAGTGAACAAAGGTGAACACGTAGTAGTTAATCAAGTTGCGGAGGAGGTTAGTCTGTTTGTTGAGGTCGGATCGAATACTTGTGAAACGTCGCAGGAACCGGACTTTTCCGTCCACGAAGGCAAGCTCCGGATGCATACAACCCTACCTTGTATTTTACAAATTGATTTCGCTTTTGCTTCTTTTTACTGTATTAAGTGATTAGGAGTCAAGTACAAACCAAATTGGTGCATTACCACCCTTGTTATTCCATATTTACCATATTACCAGTTTTAAATTTGTATATGCCTAGTTTTGCTTAGCTATGCGTAGAACGATGAAAGTCGAGTGATTACCTGCCACCTGCAAGTTTTAAATGGAACTTTGGTTACTTATGTTATCATGTGATATGGGAATGTGGAGTAATAAATCTAGACCGAGCGGACTCGGTGTGTGTGAGCCACAAGACATGGAGGTCTTGTGAGCGGGTCCTTTCCGTCTGTGTCAATTAAGGTCCGTACCGTTGTTGAATTGCATGATATAATTGGTTTGAATCGTCGTTGCTCCTCGGTTATGGAGACTCAACTCACTGTTCATCATCGTAGTATTAATAACTAGAACTTGAGGCTGGTTGAGAAAGTGTTGGATATGAAGTGTCATGATCTCCATACGGATCATGTCAGCTTTGTATATGATTTTATGAAGTTATAAATGTCGAATTATAGAATTTTATTAAAGAGCTTTTATGCAAAATAACTTTGATTATTGCTAAAGCCATATCTTGAATCCCTGAGCCTGCATTCCTGAGTTTATCAGTTCTTATTTCGGTTAAGTCTTGTTGTGTACTTTTGTACTCAGGGTTCATTGACCCTTGTTGCAGGTGAGCCTCATGAGCAGATCTATTTTGGATCGTGCTGCATGACGGTTGTTCCTTGTGATGATGGTGAGAAGTAAATGTGTGGCCCTTGGGCAGGGCAGTTTCATTGTGTGTTTTGTACTATATTATAATGCCACTCCACTATTTCATTTTGTAAAAATCATCGAACTTAGTTGTGAGGTTTGAAGCTACTGTTTTGTAAATTATGTTATTGTAAGACTTCCGCTGTTTTTACTCTGATGTCGATATTTGAATAAATGTTGTAATACTGCAATGACTCTGTAACGTGATCCTGCTCAGAAATCGTGGATGATTCAGGGTTCTCGAGGACACTCGACAGTCTTCTTAAGTTACCGAAAACATATGCACAGATGTCAAAGGTCGTCGGACAGTGATAGGTGCATGTGGGCCCTATAATTTAGGAGGTTCTGCCATAGAATGGTATCAGAGCGATCGTTGCAAGGTTTTTGTTGTATGATTTTACAAAAACTTCAAAAAGATTTGGATGACTAAATTTAACTTGATAATTTGGTCCAAATTGCTTCTGACTTATCTTATTTCTTTCTCACCATTCCTTATTTGATTGAAAAGGTTTTGTGTGGTGGAGTAGTAATCTTACTATGCCCTATATAAAAACAAATGTTGTTTATGTGTATTATAAACTTTGCTGATTTTGTCCGTAAGAACGATTCATGCATCATGATTAATTCACTAGTTACATCCTTCACCTCTGAGTCTGGAGTTGAGTAGTGAGTCTGGTTTGAGTAATGTAATCCATCATAGCTACTCTTTAGACTTTGATCAAATGATCTTATTTGGATTAAATTGGCTTCCTACAGTATGGCTCGTACCAAGATGACGCCCTGTAAGTCCACTGGACCCAAAGGAGTTCCTCGTCACCAACTTGCCCCTAGGAATGACGGTGCTAGCAGTAGCAGCTCTAGGCCTGATCCCCAGGCAGAGATACAGAGGATTTCTGCAGAGTTAGCACAAGCTACTAGAGATAGGGCTTTGGATGCTATACAGGTAGGAGAATTACAGGATCAATTGAGGCGTCTCACCACCGCGCACAGGAACTACGAAAGCATGTTAGTTTGTACGGTGGAGGGAAGGAATGAAGCTTGGCATAGGGAAAATATAGCTAGAGCTAGAACTCATGAGCTAGAATTCTATGTAGAAGATTTAGAAGAACATAATACTTATCTACATGAGGAAGTTCATAGGCTTAGCAATCTACTAAATCCAAATCATGAGCCCCAAGCTGATGCAATGGACCCCGGTGTCATCCTTGCCGATGATGACAAATCGGAAGAGGAAGAAGAAGATCCTGAAGAATTAGTAATGATCAATGAAAGTGATGATGAAGGCGGTAATAATTCCGGAATGGATACCAAGCCTGAAGTTTGAAGTAATCAAGGAAAGGAGTAGAGTTGTATAATAGTTAGTTCTAGTTAAGTTATGTAGTCTTGTTTTGGTACTTACAGGTTCTGGTGTTTATATTAGTAAACCCTATGTAATGTGTCTGGAGTAAGCTTTTGTGCAATTCAATAAAGACTTGTGAATAAAGTTTGGTTTGTCATGAGCAGATGCATCATACGCGGGGTTCGTATATTCCGGGAACTTCACAAGATGAGGATGGTATTCCAGATCCGCCACTAGTTCCAACAAATCTAGCTGATGCTATAACCGCACTTGTCAATGTGACGGCCGAAAATTCTTGTTTGCTTCATGAGATAGCTCAAAGTAATCAGAATCAGATGCACGGAAACCGTGGTCGCCACCATAACAGACAGGAGGCTACATATGTTGATTTTACAGATACAAGACCACCGATGTTCACCAAGGCAGATGAACCATTGGAGGCTGATGACTGGCTTCAAACCATGGAGCATAAATTTGATCTTATTCCATGCACGGAGTATCAGAAACCTGCGTTTGCTGCTCAACAACTTAGAGGAGCAGCGAGTGCTTGGTGGGCAAACTTAGTGGCTATGCAACTAGCTGGCATTCCAATAACTTGGGCTGAGTTCCGTACTACATTCAAAGCCCATTATATCCCTGAAGGAGTTATGGCTATGAAGCTGGATGAATTCCTTGCTTTGAAGAAAGGAGATCAAACAGTGATGCAGTATGTGGGAAGATTCAATCACCTGTCACAATATGCATCTGAACATGTCAATACAGATGCCAAGAAGAAAAGGTGGTTTATGAGAGGTCTGAATAGTAAGCTGCAGACAATGATGACAACTTGTACTAATGTTACTTATCATGAGGCAGTAAATATTGCAATTGCTTCAGAGTCAAAGTATCGGCAGCATAAGGAGCTCAAAAAGAAAAAGAGTATGTCGTCTGGATCTTTTGGGGGAAATCAGAAGAGGCAGAGGGTGATTTATCATCCAGTACATCATAATCGTCCTCCTTATCGTCCGCCGTAGTCCCAAGCCGGACAACAGTCAAATGTTCGTCCTGCTATAACCTACCCGAATTCACAGTCGACCAATGCTCCTGGTGGCAATGCTCCAACGTCCTAGGGTCACAACTATCCGTGTTATAATTGTGGTAGGACTGGTCATTTCTCTAGGGAATGTCCATATCATAGGCAGGCTAATCAAAATTATCAGAAGGTCCCTGCCAATCAACAATAGGGTCAGGCACCAAACAAGAATCCCAATCAGAATGCTCGGAAGGGCAAAGATAAGAGGAAGACAGGATGGGTGTTCTATATTCAAGCTGGAGAAATTCCTAAAGGGGAACCAGTGATGATGGGTATGTTTCCTATTGCCAATCACCCTGCAGTTATACTTTTTGATTCTGGCGTATCGCATTCATTCATCAATAGAACATTTGTTGTAAAGTATGAAATTTCAATTGGGGTAATAAATGAAAGTTTCTTTATATAGTCGCTCGGGGAACGTCTATGTACTAAGGAAATGGTATACCAGGTACCTATAAACCTGGGTGGGCATATTTTTCCCACTACCATGATTATCCTTAAGGATTAGGATATAGATGTAATCTTAGGAATGAATTGGATGTATCAGCATAAGGCTGTTATAGATGCTTTGAATAGAACTTTAAGGGTAAGTTTTCCTGATAGTACTTCTCAACTTCTCATCCAACTTCCAACCTTAAGAAGATCAGTGGGCAAGATTTGTGCAACTGCTGTCAAAGAGATTAGAGATATCCCAGTAGTGTGTGAATTTCCGGATGTGTTTCCTGAAGATTTACCCGGTCTACCAACTGATAGGGATATACAGTTTAACATAGTGTTGCAACCTGGAACAGCTCCAATTTCTCAGAGAGCTTATAGGATGCCACCTAAGGAATTGGCCAAGTTGAAGACTCAGTTACAAGAATTGATTGAGAAGGGGTTTATCCAACCTAGTTCATCACCTTGGGGATGTCCGGCAATTTTTGTGAAAAAGAAAGATGAGACTCTGAGGTTATGTGTCGACTATCGTCCGTTGAATGAAGTGACCATCAAGAATAAGTATCCCTTACCTCAGATAGATTTGCTTTTTGATCAATTGATCGGAGCCAAAGTTTTCTCCAAGATAGATTTGAGGTCAGGATATCACCAAATCAAGATAAAGCCTGAAGATATTCCCAAAACGACATTTACCACAAGATATGGATTATATGAATACTTGGTAATGTCTTTTGGTTTGACAAATGCTCTAGCTCATTTTATGTATCTGATGAATTCAGTATTCATGCCTGAGCTAGACAAGTTTGTAGTGGTGTTTATTGATGACATTCTAGTATATTCCAAGAATAAGAAAGAACATGCGGAACATCTCAGAATTGTTCTGACCCGCTTGAGAGAACATCAACTATATGCCAAGTTCAGCAAATGTGATTTCTGGCTTAAGGAAGTACAATTTCTTGGACATGTCTTATCAGCTGAAGGCGTTGCAGTTGATCCAAGCAAAGTGAAGGATGTGCTTGATTGGAAACCGCCAACCACAGTTCATCAAGTTCAGAGTTTTCTGGGATTGGCAGGGTATTATCGTCGGTTTATTCTAGATTTCTCTAAAGTATCAAAGTCCATAACTGAATTGTTGAAAAACCAAGTCAAGTTTGTCTGGTCATCTGATTGTGAAGAGGCTTTCCAGACCTTGAAGAGATTGTTGACTACTGCACCAGTATTAGCCCAACCTGATATCGAGAAGCCGTTTGATGTTTATTGTGATGCTTCAGGTATTGGTATTGGATGTGTGTTGATGCAAGAAGGCCGAGTCATTGCTTATGCATCTAGGCAACTTAAGCAACATGAAGAACACTATATGACTCATGATCTAGAGTTAGCAGCTGTGGTTCATGCTCTAAAGATTTGGCGGCATTACCTGCTTGGTAATACGTGCCATATGTATACAGACCACAAGAGCTTAAAGTATATCTTTACTCAGTCAGAATTAAACATGCGACAAAGAAGATGGTTAGAACTGATTAAGGATTATGACTTGGAAGTACATTATCACCCTGGTAAAGCAAATGTGGTTGTAGATGCTCTCAGTCGCAAAAGTTATTGCCATTGTCTGGCAGTGAGAACAATGGGTTTGACTTTATGCCAAGAAATGGAGAAATTGAATGTAGAAGTAATTCAACAAGGTAGTTTGACCAACATAACTGTTGAAGCCACTATTCGAGACCAGATTATTACTGCTCAGAAGGAAAATAAGGGTATAGCCCATATCAAAGAAAGGGCCAGGAATGGAAAAGCAGAATGCTTTAGCATAGATGATGAAGGTGTGTTATGGTTCAAGGATCGCCTGGTGGTAACAAAAGTTCCTGAGTTGCGGTAGTCAATTCTAGAAGAGGCACATGCTACTAGGTTATCTATCCATCTAGGAAGTAACAAGATGTACCATGACTTAAAGCAAAGATTCTGGTGGACTAAAATGAAAGTAGAGATTGCTAGATATATAGCAAAGTGTGATACTTGTCAAAAGGTGAAAGCTATACATTTGAGGTCTGCTGGTGAATTACAACCATTACCTATTCCATCTTGGAAGTGGGAATACATAAGTATGGACTTTATTGTTGGTCTATCCAAAACATCAAAGGGATTTGACTCAGTATGGGTTATTGTAGATTGACTCACTAAGTCAGCACATTTTCTTCCTGTCAAGACTATATATCCTACGATCCAATATGCCAAGATGTATTTAGCAAGAATCATGAGCTTACATGGAGTACCAAAGACCATAGTGTCAGATAGGGGTACACAGTTTGTCTTTAGCTTTTGGAAACACTTACATGCTTCGTTAGGTACCAAACTTCTGTACAGTACAGCTTATCATCCCTAGACTGATGGTCAGACGGAAAGAGTCAATCAAGTACTTGAAGATATGTTAAGATGTTGTGTTCTTAACTATTCCAAAAAGTGGGATGAATGTCTGCCTTTGGGCGAGTTCTCATACAACAATAGTTATCAGGAAAGCATTAGAATGGCTCCATTTGAAGCACTCTATGGTCGTAGATGCAGAACATCATTGAGTTGGTCTGAGCCTAGAGAAAGAAGATTCTTTGGAGTTGACCTTGTGAAAGAAATAGAAGACAAGGTTAAGCAAATACAGAGTAATTTGAAGATAGCTCAGTCCCGCCAAAAGAGTTATGCGGATAGACGACGGAGACCATTGGTGTTCAGCAAAGGAGATTTTGTATATCTGAAAGTATCACTAATGAAAGGAGTTACCCGTTTTGGTGTTAAAGGCAAGTTGGCACCTCGATATATTGGACCATATTAAATTTTGGAGAGGTATGGAAAAGTGGCATATCGCTTGAAATTACCTGAACATCTCGTAGCTGTGCATGATGTGTTCCATGTTTCTCAATTGAAGAAGTGTCTCCGAGTGCCTGATCAGAATGTTGAGGTTGAAGGAGTGGAACTTGAACCAGATTTGACTTATTCTGAATATCCTATCCGAGTTTTGGATCAGAAAGATCGTGTTACTCGAAGGAGGACAATCAAGTTCTATAAAATACAATGGAATCAACATTCAAAAGAGGAAGCTACTTGGGAATCAAAAGATTACTTGTTAGAAAAGTTTCCAGAGTTTCTAGCGTCAATATAGAATAGAGTAATGTTAGTTGAGCTCGGTTGTACATGTTGTGTTTTGTAAAGGGACCTCAACTGTTTTATGGATAGATATTGAATGTGTTCTCGCGACACATTTCCTTTTTCATTACTTACCCTATGGCTTTTAATCTCGGGGCGAGATTTCTTTTAGGGGGAAGGATTGTAACACCTCGGGTGTTTAAATACTAAAACCTAACATGTCATCATACGCATTGCAAAGCATTTGGCATTTGGTGAAAACTTTGAGATGCATACACTAAAACAAGTTTATATTTATGTGATATGTGTTGAATTGTATTGTTTGACTCAAGTTCAAAGTTTGCTTGGATTTTTAAATTTTCGAGAAAACCCCGATTTTCAGCATTTAAATCCTACCCTGAAAACTCATTTCAAAATCTAAGCATATTTTGGGGTTGAGCCCAAAAGCAAAAGTGTAGAGCTTGACAAGTTATACAAAGTTTGTTTTTGGAGTTTTCAAAGTTGTTATGAAAAATTTGGAGTAATTCGAAAAGGCGTAATTCGTTAAATTTCCCCTATTCGAATTCAAAAGTTCATTTCAAAATCTAGATCGAATTTGGGGTTCGTTATAAAAGCAAAGTTGTAGAACTTTTGATTTTGAACAACTTTTATTTTTGGATATTTTTGAGTTGTTATACAAATTTGGGAGTAATTTGGATTTCAAACTGGATGGCAATTTTGTAATATTGATGAACAGTGTTCACCGTTTAAGCTACATGGCTGGCGGCCCTTCTTCGGCGTTCTAGGCGCGCCCGTGGCCTCGTTCAGCTCCGCGCTAGCATGGAGAAGCTCCTGCACATCGTCTTCGTGTCCTTGGCCAAGTTATAAAGCCAATCACTGTCGCCGTTCTTCTCCTCTTCAACTCTGCTTTTCCCGTCGCCACCGCCGCTGCTCCGTCAACCTTCCGCCGTCGACCTAGCGCCTGTACCGTCTCAGCAAAGCTTGCCACAGCTTCGTTTGTTCCTTGCGCACCCAGTCCTCCAACCCTTGTTGCCTGATTTTGTCGGGAACCACCGCTCATTGCGCTTCTTCCTCACGGCTGGTAGGATCTCCGTCGGGCGAGCGCCGTCGTGGCCAGCGCTCTATGGTGAGCCACTGTCCTTGCTCGGTCCTGTTTCAGATTCACCTTGATGCCATGGTGCTCGGTGCTCTGTTGATTGACCATTTTGTACACCGCAGTCATCGGAACATCACCGTCATCGTCACTTGCTCCACCGTGGGTGCTGTGCACGTTGAATCACTTCACCGTTGCTCCTCCGATCTTGCTCTCTGCTCAGTCGTGTTCGGGGTGAGCTGCTGAACCTTCCCGTGCTATTTGTTTTTGATCTATTGGTCTCACGTCACCGGCGTAGCGTAGCCGTGCCATCGTGTCCACCATGGCCGTCGGCAAGCTCGTGCACCGCTGTAATTAGTCTCGATAGTACACTCAATCGATGCGGGGTGATGAGGGGAGTGTGTTGGTACTCTCACTGTCGCCGTTGGTCTCACCGGCGGTGAGAAATCGCCGGTCAGTGCCGTCGTTACCATGGTCAGCGCGGGAGGAAGGAGATGACAGGTGGGGTCAAGGTGTCAGTGACTCAGTGATTTGAAAATGAATTTTTCCTTTTTCAGAAATGATTGAATAGTGTATGCTTTTGTTATTTTTGTGTAGAATTATTTGGAGCTCCAAAAATTATGAAAATTTTTGTGTGACCTCTATATGATGTATATTATTTAGGAAAAATATGAAATGTTGTTTTTCAGTACTTTTTTAATGTGATAAAAATTGCTCAATTTATTAATAAATGGATTTCCATGATTTTTCTAGGCTTATTTAATTGTCCAAAAATTATGAAATTTGTTTTGCCACTTACTTATCATGTAATGAACATTTATAAAAATTTTGAGGTCAATTGGAACAAGTTGATTTATTTCATAATTCTTAATTAATTAATTAATTCATAAAAGCAAATAGTAACCTTTAGTGATTTAGGTTTTGTTTGCATTTTTGATTGAGTGATGTCCTTGGGTCATTAGTTGGTAATGATCCTTGGCAATTGATGTAAGTAGTACAAAAAAGATTTGGTTAGTTTGACTTGTAACTGTACCGTGAAGGAAAGTTGTATTTAAATTGTTAATTTTTGCATCCATCATCGAGCATCATGTTTCGTACTCCGCATCATGTTAAACATGGCACTGTTACTATGTGTAGTGAACGAAGGTGAACACATAGTAGTTAATCAAGTTGTGGAGGAGGTTAGTCCGTCTGTTGAGGTCGGATCGAATACTTGTGAAACGTCGCAGGAACCGAACTTTTTCGTCAACGAAGGCAAGCCCGGATGCATACAACCCTACCTTGTATTTTACAAATTGATTTCGCTTTTGCTTCTTTTTACTGCATTAAGTGATTAGGAGTCAAGTACAAACCAAATTGGTGCATTACCACCCTTGTTATTCCATATTTACCATATTACCAGTTTTAAATTCGTATATGCCTAGTTTTGCTTAGCTATGCGTAGAACGATGAAAGTCGGGTGATTACCTGCCACCTGCAAGTTTTAAATGGAACTTTGGTTACTTATGTTATCATGTGATATGGGAATGTGGAGTAATAAATCTAGACCGGGCGGACTCGGTGTGTGTGAGCCACAAGACATGGAGGTCTTGTGAGCGGGTCCTTTCCGTCTGTGTCAAATAAGGTCCGTACCGTTGTTGAATTGCATGAGGTGAGACTTTGTAGTACTAACCACATACTCCGGTAAGCCTTTACTCGGCTATGCTATTATGAGAATGGCTACTCGCGCACTGGGAGTGGAGAGATGGCGAGAGTAGCGTGTACCCACGTGGCCATGGGCTAGAATGGTGGAGTACTATATTCTCGGGTGGCGCGGACCCATTCTTGTTTTAGAGGATCCGAGAGGAGGTTGGTATATGTAGGTCGGGGACCTGCATATGTCATGTGGTTTGGAATTCCCAGCTGGGTTTATAATCGGTTTGAATCGTCGTTGCTCCTCGGTTATGGAGACTCAACTCACTGTTCATCATCGTAGTATTAATAACTGGAACTTGAGGCTGGTTGAGAAAGTGCTGGATATGAAGTGTCATGATCTCCATACGGATCATGTCAGCTTTGTATATGATTTTATGAAGTTATAAATGTCGAATTAAAGAATTTTATTAAAGAGCTTTTACGCAAAATAACTTTGATTATTGCTAAAGCCATATCTTGAATCCCTAAGCCTGCATTCCTGAGTTTATCAGTTCTTATTTCGGTTAAGTCTTGTTGAGTACTTTTGTACTCAGGGTTCATTGACCCTTGTTGCAGGTGAGCCTCATGAGCAGATCTATTTTGGATCGTGCTGCATGACGGTTGTTCCTTGTGATGACGATGAGAAGTAAATGTGTGGCCCTTGGGCAGGGAAGTTTCATTGTGTGTTTTGTACTATATTATAATGCCACTCCACTATTTCATTTTGTAATAATCATCGAACTTAGTTGTGAGGTTTGAAGCTATAGTTTTGTAAATTATGTTATTGTAAGACTTCCGCTGTTTTTACTCTGATGTCGATATTTGAATAAATGTTGTAATACTGCAATGACTCTGTAACGTGATCCTGCTCAGAAATCGTGGATGATTCGGGGTTCCCGAGGACACCCGACAGTCTTCTTAAGTTACCAGAAACATATGCACAGATATCAAAGGTCGTCGGACAGTGACAGGTGCATGTGGGCCCTATAATTTAGGAGGTTCTGCCACACATATGGACATATCCTAGATTCCTTATCGTTTACCATTCTCGCCTACATTCAATGCAAGAGTTAAAGAGTTCATTGAGTGGGTTAAAAAAAGATACACGGGGCAAAAGATCCCTTGCTCATGTCGAGAATGTCTTAACCAGGTGGATCATACTTGGCAGTGGGTGGAGGACCACTTATTTATATACAAAATGTCGGCCACATACACCAGATGGATTCATCATGGGGAAGAATCTTTAGTTACTGAGATTATAGAGCCATCAGATATGCATGGATCTCATCATGATGGTTGGATTGCAGAGGAGGAGGAGCTGGAGGACGGCGATGATAACATATTACCAGACTTTGATGATTTAGTTAGAAACCTGTTCACATCTGAAGAGCGGGCTAGAAGAGAGCCAAAGTTTACAAGAGTGTTGGATGATTTGAAGCAATCAGTTTCTCTTGGATCTACCTACTTAAGATTCTCCTTCCTTGTCAGGTTGCTCTATATCAAGTCCCACTATCGAGTTAGCAACAACTATTTTGATGCACTATTAGGGTTGCTGTCAGATGCATTCCCTAGGGGCAATGTACCAAAATCATGTGAGGAGGCACGCAAATATATTTGAGAATTGGGACTTGGTTATGAAAGTATCCATGTGTGCAAGAACAACTATGTGTTGTTTTAGGGTGATCATGAGAAATTAGAAGTGTGCCCAAACTACAAAGTGTCTAGATGGGAGGATGCAGATGGTAGCAGGCGGGTTCCTCAGAAGGTTTTGAGGCATTTTCCAATAATACCGAGGTTGCAAAGGATCTTTGCTTCTCGAGGAATAGCAGAGGACACCGAATGGCACAAGACTAAGCAAGAGAAGAATACCGATGAAATGAGCCATCTAGTAGACGGGGAGGCATGGCACCACTTTGATAGTAAGTACAAAGCTTTTGCAGATGATCCAAGGAACTTGAGGCTTGCTGTTGGCACAGATGGTTTCAATCCATTTGGCAACTTTCGCTCGACATATAGTATGTGGCCTGTTCTTGTAATGCCTCTGAACCTGCCACTATGGGAATGTGTCAACCCATTGAATTGCTTTATGTCTCTACTGATCCTAGGCCAACCTCTCTAGGAATAGATTTTGATGTATTCTTGGAGCCTCTTATAGATGAACTGCAAAAAATATGGAAGGGTGTCAACACTTTTCATGTACTACATCCTAATGATAAGGAAGGCTTAACTCTGCGTGCTACCGTGCTTTTGTGCATACACGATTTTCTAGCATTGAGCACCTTGTCAGGCCGGACTACAAAAGGTTATTATGAATGTATTTATTGCAACAAAAATCCATTCTCAGGAAGCTAAGAAAGAAGATAGGCTACCTTGGACACCGTCATTTTGTTCCTAGGAATCACCCTTGGAGGAAGAGCTCGGATTTTGATGGAGAAATTGAGGACCGAGATGCGCCGGAAAAGTTCACCTTAGAGGAGGTCCTTGTGGAACTCGAGAATGTGAAAGATGGAACTCGAGAATGTGAAAGATGTCTACCCAAGTAAGCATGGTGGAAGTAAGAAACAAAAGTGTGGAGAGCCAGTAACTTATAATCGAAAATCGGTTTGGTGGGGGCTGCCTTATTGGAAGGACTTGTTGCTGCCACACAATCTTGATGTCATGCACATTGAGAAGAACATATGTGACAACATTCTTTGGACATTGCTAAAAGTGTAGGGCAAGACAAAGGACACAATGAATGCTAGGCTAGATTTGCATGATTTGAACATAAGGCCTGAATATCATGGTGTGTAGCAAGGCACCGCGCTTAAATTGCCAGAAGCTCGCTATGTCATGAAGGAAAACACATAGCAGATTTTGTAAGTTCCTTAAGGGTGTCAAGTTTCCAGATGGTTATGCAGCCAACCTAGCAAAATCCATAAGTGCAAATAGTACCAAGGTAGTTGGCAAGCTGAAAACACATACTTTCCATGTCCTTCTCCAGAGGATCATACCTGTAGGCTTAAGGAGTTTTGTTCCCAAAGATGTATACGAAGCTGTTTTAGAACTTGGGAACTTCTTTAGGCAACTATGCAGTAGAACTCTGAGGAAAGAAGTCATAAAAAAGCTGAAACGGGACATCCCACTCATCTTATGCAAGTTTGAGTAGATTTTTCCACCGACCTTTTTCAATGTTATGGTACACTTGGCAGACATCAAACCTCCTCGACTGCTCCTTGTACCACCATTGGCAGACATCAAATTACCTCCTCGACTACTCCTCATACCACCAATGTGGCACACATCAAACCTCCATGAGTCCTAGCGCGCTGATGAACAACTGCAGATTGGATCCATGAAGGTGCAAAACGACTGGTCTGGTTTTTGGAGTGGAACTCAGTCATGAGCTATAGTTGTTCCTTAGTGAGCTCCTCCTCCCTAAGTTCCATTTTAGCACTCTCCTCACATTGCTGTTGTCGGTGGGCCATTTGAATCCGCCTACGAGAATTCCCGGACTCCAGGGCTAGCATAGCTTCGGTTGCTTCTTCCTCTGCTTCTCGGATACTGTCCGCTTTCCTCTGCCTCCTCCTGGGCTATGGTGGTGCTTGTTCCGTTGCTTCTGGGAGACTACGAGCCTTCCTCTAGCTCTTTCTAGGTTGTGGTGGTGCCTGCTCCTTTGCTTCTTGGAGAATGTTTGCCTGCCTCTGGCTCTTTCTATGATGTGGTAGTTCTATCCGCTTTACTTTAACTCGCGCTATCTACAAGAATCAGAAAAAGTTACACATGCATTTCATCAAACACCATACATTCATGAAGAATAAAAAAAGAGGAGATCACAGATGGCCTCACTGTGTCGAGGCAAAAAGGCGATCTACTGATCTCGGCTGGCTTGCTCGCAAGAGGAGTGGCGTGCTGACAAATAGCGACACGGTAGATCGCCACGACACAGTAGATTCCCATGGCATGGAAGGATCTAGGCAAGAGGTTTTGGTGGGCGGGGGGGGGGGGGGGGGGGGGGGGGGGGGGGGGGGGAGGTGATGCAGGGTGGGTGGCACCGGACGGGGCGACTGGCGACCAAAATGGCGCACTAAAGAGGAAAAGTTGGGTACTGAGAGAACGCGCTTAGCAGTGGACTTTCCCACATGCCGCACAAGTCGTCGTCCAACGAAACTTGGGGGATTAATATTACTCATCCGACGGTTAATACATATAGTAGTGTATTATATATCATTATCATTATCATTATTATTCGGTCTCTGCTCACCAGACAGGGCAGCGATTTGCCCGCGCAAAAATTTGATTTCATGCAAAAATGAAATCCTCATGCCCAGCAATGCCACCAACACGCACCTAAAAATTAGATCTCTCTCTTTTGACCTCGATGTGGAAACTGGTTTACCACGCCATCGATTTCAGATAAGGGTATTTGTGGTACTATGATGGCCACAAAAAAGTGCAAGGAGTCACCGTCTCTACCTCCATCACCATTCTCTCCTCCCGCTCTAGAGCCTAGCCTCCTCTGCCACCCCGATCCGAACCCTAGCTAGGCGCATCGGTACAACAGCATGATTACCTCTCCACTCTCTAGTCACACCCTCTCTCATACCTTTCTGAAACCTAGCCGAAGCCAGAGCCGGATCCGAGCCCCTTCGTTGATAGTAGGTCCGCTGACAGCGGAAGGACCGCCGTCAGCGGCAATACAGGTCAAATCTGGACCCCCTACATCGGCACTTGTCATGATAGAGCCATAGCATCATCATTGACGACTGCCACACCAGATCTGCTACCCCTTCGTCGATGCCGACTGCACCACTTTAGCGACCAGGATGACAAGAAGGCCATGCCGACGATGCAACATAGCCAAGAAAAGAAAGAGGTACCCAAATTCCTTTTAGGCCTTGTTTGGATGCATGTGTATCCACTTCAATCCACATGTGTTGGAGTGGATGGGAATGAAACTTAGTTTAATTCCACTCCAATCCACTTCAACACTGTGGATCAAGATGAATACATGCACATCCAAACAATGCCTTATGATGCGTGTTGTATTCTAGTGGTTGAACCTGGGACATGTAGATAGTGATGTAGTTACATGTTTCTTAGTTTATTATAGTTCACACGTGCTTTATTTGAGTAATAGCTTCCATATAAGTTGTAGTTCACATGTACTTTATTCAAGTAAGCTTCCGTATAAGCTGTAGTTTAGGCACCTAATTTGCACGCTCCTACTCTATTTTGTTGACATTCGGTACAAGGTTAACTTAATAAATGCATTTGTAATCTACATCTTGACATCCGGAATATCTCCCTAAAGCAGGGGAGCGTGTTCAGGGATATGGTGATACAAATACTGATTTAGAAGAGCCAGTACCCCTTGCAATTGAGGTGTTTGTTCTATCTTGTCAGGTTAGGATGGGAGGGGGTTGGTTTAGGTAGTAGTGCAATTCAATTCTTTGCTATGTGGATAGCAATGCAATTTTTACATGCTTGCTGCTTAAGTTTGTTTCTCTAATTTTAGGCTATGGGTTGAACAAACCATAGAGAAGTCCCTGCCAGTAGGGCAGAAGGCAGCACCGATATGGGTCCTAGGGGATGGTAATCCTAGAGAGTGAAGCCAACTAGTCCAGCAGAGTTGCAGCATCTTTGAGTTCCAACTAGGTCCAAAAGTCTGCATGCACAAGGCAAACAAAGCCATGTGAGGGACTAGTCACGTGAAGATGACCTTAGCCATGTCAAAGAGGAGACTCCACCTCCCAACCCATAGAATGATCGAACTTGCGAAGGTTGGTATTACCTTAGACATGTCTATAAATCAAGTCATACTATTTGATATCCATGTTACTTTTCTAACAATCTGAATGTATGAAAACTGTGTAGTACCATTGCAGAGAAGAGGGAGGAAGTCGAGGCAAGCAACTAAGGGAGTTTGGATTGACAAAACCACCCAATCAATGGGAACAAGGATGCCCATCTCGGTTGTCAAGGGGAATAGAAGGCCACATAATCCATTGCAAGCTGTCAAGTTTGCCTCAGAAGCAGGTGTAGTAGTCAGGTCTCAAGTACCAATTTTCCCACACTGGAAACATTACAAGCGACAGATCAAACATCTCAATGAATTTGTGGCCAAGCTATCTGTAAGTATGTATATCCTTTATTGACATTCAACTCTACCTTGAGCAACTTAGTAATGGATTTAATTTGCATTCATACTTTTGTAGTTGAGGCTAGCCATTGACAACAATGAAGAAGCAACAAAAGAAGCATGCACAAGTGTATTCTAGTCTGTTATACGATAGACACGGTATAGGTTCAAGCGATCCTACTTCAATGGCGTCCCCGCTGATCAAATAAGAAAGACCTCTCCTGTGTCTTGCATGAATGATCCATAGTGGTGTGCACTTGTCCAAAAGTGGTCAAGTTCCAAGAACAAGGTGTGTGTGTGAACTCATTTATTTCTTGTCTAGTCTTTATGTGGTTGTGGACGGTAGTTATCATCCATCATAAACCGTCAATATAACTTGAAATCATGCATGAAAATGATCACCAACATAGACTTAGGGATTTAAACTAACAATTTCCATGAGTTTTGGTGAATTTATGTTTTCAGCAGGGTCTATTTAGAAAACCATCAAGGGGGATCAAAACATCAAATAAAATCACGCTTATCAGCAGTGAAAACTACTCTAGAAGGTTCTAGAGGACACCAGAAGCCACGTCACCAAAGTAGACCCCTAGGGGATGACAGGTGGGGCCAATCGGTCCCACCTTTAGGCCAGCCAGCCCCTAGGCCCACCTGTTAGCCTCCGCCTCGCTATGTCAGTTCTCCACTGCCTTAAGGATTGCATCTAAGCCGTTGATTTAAGTCGGTTTGATCCGATGGCTTAGAATTGACGCTCTGGCCTATATATACCGGCCCCTACCCCCCTCGCTCAGGAACTGTAATATACCATAAGTCAAGAGTAGATCAGAAATTAGGGTTTGTAGAGAGAAGAGAATAGAGCTCCAATTCTTCAAGGTTCTAGTATAGGCTAGCTAGCAAGGTTCAAGTAGAGTTTGGGCTATTGCTCAGGATTCTGGATTCACCGTCTGGAGGACGGTATATCCATTGTATCACTCTTTATTTATGAGTTTGTGCTGCTTCAATATTATGTTACTATTTATTATGTTCCTAGTTTGCTCTAGTAGTATACTTGATATAGTTATGATTGATGATGAATTTATGCATATGTTCGCAAAGCACTTAGCTCAATACTCGAGTGAGTTAAGTGGTAGACATTATGTAAGCATGGTTCTTAAATATTGTTTGCCTATGGATGCATTCTACACTCTAGGTCATGTGGTAGATCATGGATGTGACACTCCCATTGAGTCCTTTATTGTCCACTCCCCATTTGTAGAGCAAGTAGAACCCAGTTGCGAAGGGAGACAAGCTCTGTTCTTGATCATCCTTAGTAATGTTCCTTATGCATAGATCCAAAGTTAATTATGCTATAGATGAGAGTGTATATACTTGAGTGTACAAAAGACTTAGTAAATATGGAATGACTTAGAAATCTTTTGCTCTTAATTAATCACCTGCCTAGCCATACTACTTTTATGAGTATCTATTTCTATTTCTATAATACCATCAATATCTTACACTTATCATTCATTTATCACTTGACTTACCCCTGCAATAGCATGAGAGTGATGATCTTATCATAAGTATACATATTTGTCAATATCTCTATGCCAACCCCATAGCTCCTCCCTGTGGATAAAATATAAATAACGATACTTAGTATACTCCCGGTTGAAATGCTACAATGGTATATTATCTGTGCGCTTACGGATTACTTAATATATATATATATATATATATATATTTATATTTACAAGTGTTCTTAATAATTACCAATAACACATTTCTGGCATCATGCTAGGGATGACAACTTAGTAAAGAGTTATGCTAAGAAATATCAACAATGGTCTACTTGTGCTACAATCTAACACAATTGTGGTTATAGGCAGTCTCGGAGCAGAACAAGCGAAAACCGTGCAAAAGTGAAGTACCATCAGGTTACCAGATCTCGCTGCTATGTTGCCCACCTGCAAGCATATGTATGTGACGGTTGTGTTACTCTTTTTATATCAAATACACAATGCCTTTTGTATCAATAGAAAGGCATGTGCAATTTTAACAGAAGGACAAAAATAGGAAGGATGCAGGACACAATCAAGAAGTGCTCGTTGAAGAAAGTGATCGACCTCATGAAGATGTTGATGCAGTGGGAATCTTCAACAACTTCCATACCAGTAGCAACATGGGGCTAAGTGATGTAGCAAGAGAAGCAGTGGTAAGTACCTTCATTTGCTTTTCTTGAAATCTGCTGAAGCCATTGCCATAAAAAGAGAAAAAGTAGGAGGAGCCTAAAGTGGCACTATCATTTTGAAGTTGTAATATGACAACAGTTAATATGTTACCTATGCATTGTGCTTATGAATCCTATCGTCATTAGGCTGATGAAGACCTATGCATTACTTGTAATGAAATAATCTCTTGGTTCTATAATTTAAGTCCTCTTGCACAATCTGTAACCTAATGTTTACTCCTTGGTTTTTGCAGGATGCTATGGAAACTATATGAGCAGAACCTGTTGCTGATGTTATTTCCAAGGTCCTCTCCCAGGCCAGATGCAACACCTTTTCTTTGAAGAATGATGGTATCAGGATAAGCTGCTCCAGACTTTGGGAACAACTTGCTGCTCAATAGGAAAATTCAGCTGGCCTTGCCGAACAAGTGGATCAACTGAAGAGGAAGATAGAAAACATTGAAAGGGAGTTTGAGGAGTACAAGAAACAGCAGGAGGCGGAGTACAATAAGCTCCATGAGCATATCATGCTCTTAAGCGCTGGTAATTCTTAGTCTTGTTTTCATATTGAATATGTGGTTTGTTTGTTGTTTTGATGTAAACTTATGGCGGCTTGATATGTGAACTCTATTAGTGGTTTACTGCTGAGCTAAACTGCTGTTATTTGATTCAGATTCAATATAATTATGCATGTAGTCATTTTGTGTAGCAGTGTAGATCTGAAATCATTTTTTCTGATGTAATGATTGGTATGCACATGGTAGTTCCGGCACAGGACACATCGTTAAATAAGAATCTGACACATGGACAAACCAGTGAATGACACATGTAAGTGACAGGACATGACACATGGGCCAATACAAACCAAATACGTGGTACAAATCTGTCCTGCCACATAGTCGAATAAAAAAAAGACGCGTGGGTAGCTCAGGGGGCGACACGTGGCCCAATAAAATACTGACACGTGGACATACAACATCGTGACACGTAGTCGAGTAAAAGAAAGACACGCAGGGTATTGTGGTCTTGTCACGTGGACTAATAAAAATATGACACATGGTCCAATGAAGAAGTGACACGTGACCCAACCGCAACACAACACGTGTGCCAATAGAAAACTAACATGTGGAACAACAGGGACCTAACATGTGGTCCAGTTAGATCCTGAAACGTGCAAGGACAAGAGAGGGCCACATTGTGCAATAAAAAGGTGACACGTGACCCGAACCATCTTCAATGCAACCGGCTATAGCATGTACTCGTGGAAAGCATCTCCAACGGAAGCACCCGCCAGCGTGGCTGCCCCCTACCATGCATGCCAAAACACCTCTATGACGGTCAGTTTTTCGTCATAGATCAAGCCACTTCTATGACGAATTTCTAGATTTGTCATGGAAGTTCAAGTATGACGCGCTTTCTATGACAAACCGTTTTTGTCATAAATTTGTCATAAAACTAAAATTATAACGAATTTGGTTTCTTCAGTGACGAAAGTTGTTCTTCATGAAAGTGGAAATTCCTAGTAGTGGCAGATGGCACAGTAGGGAGAGCAGACGCATACGAGTAGTAGCAGGAAGCAGGCAAGCAACAGCACGGCGCGGTGAGCAGCAGGGTGGGCATGCATGCTCCGATGCGCGTCCGTGAGTGGGGCAACCAGAGGGAGCACGTGGGAAATAGCCACCCGGCGTGGGACCTGTCACAGAGGTAGGGGCACTGGAGCGTTGCCGTTTTCTACCGATCCATTTTGGTTGCTGGAGGAAGGTGCGCTCCGCTGGCTGTTCGGCCACACATCCGCGAGTATGCAGGGGTGGATGCACCGCACGGGTGAGCACGTGCTGGGCTGAGCAGCGGGCAAGTTGTGGGCGTCTGGGCGCGTGCTTCTATCTGGACGTTTGTGCGCTAGTAAGCCCATTGACAAAGGATCTAACGGTTAGAAAATTTGGGTGTGAGCTTCAGGATTTCTCACCCGAGTTTGGAGTAGCCGCGAACTTACTTTTTTTAATGTGCGTCCCCTGTCCGAGGAAGAAGTTTTAGAAGATATTTATCGCATCACGTTTCCTATCCATATGGAAACTGGAGGTTGATTCAATTCAATTGCTGAAACGATGGTCCTTATTTCATTGATGATCATGAGCAACGTTGGTGGTTAATTGCATTCTCCCTCAAAGCAGCAATCAAACGAAAGCAGTGTCTAACAGAGGCGCGTCGTGCATACTCAGCGCAAGCAAACAAGCATGAGGTGAATCTGATCAGAGCTGAGCTGAGGTGCACGCGGTTGCCTGCAAGTTCTTGGCCAAGTGTCAATTGTTCATCACACAAAAAGCGTAATTGGTTTGTTGCCCATCCCAACAAGGTTCATGCTAGGAAGCCAAGCCCACACTGGTTAGGCTAGATGGATGCAACAAGAGTACAATTGGTTGTTTGTCAGGATAGAGTTTGGTCAACTGCGTGCAATAACAACTTAGAGAGCAACAAGTCTTTTTAGCCTCCTCCATGCATCTGCTTGCACCTAGCTGGCCAGGCTCTAGAGAAACGCAAATGAAACTCAGCATCTATTTGTTTGCCAGGACATGCCTGGCCCATGAGGATGAGTTCGGCCAGGGCATCCCCAGGCTGTCCACAGGGGTGCAACTTGGCTTGTTTGGTGGTGCTATCCTAGATGGCTGCATCAGAGGTGGGTCCTAGCACAACTACCATCAACCACCACCTAGAGATCATTTTTGTTTGTCTGGTTGCAGCATGTTCGGCTCACTCATGGATCCAACAGGTGGAGTTACCCCCCATTTATAGGGCCTCTTGGAATCATCAATTACCATACATGGAACCAATATTGATTTAACTTACCAACAAACATTAGAACCCTCTCACTGACCTTAACATCAACACTAATGATTTAACTTTAACCAAGTTCCACAAATACTAATACGCCATGTCTAAACATTATGGTTGCATGAGCCACACATGCTCATCATCTTGCATGAGACACTAAAAAGAGGAAAATAAGAACAATACCAACAATTTGTGAAGAACAAACCTTTGTAGTACTAATAGGTGGTTGAGTGCAAGAATGAACACAAGGTAGATAATTTTCTAAGTTGATAGTTGAGTTGCAATATCAAACTGCTTCATTGTGGTTTTTGTCTTTGCAGTGACACACTAGGATAATCCTTCACTTGGGCCTGGCATCTGTGCCAGTTGGAGGAAACTCCAGGTCAACGCTCTTTGAACACAACATACCAAGCACACATTGATTTGCAACAAAGACCATGCTTGTTACATAGAAACCATTCAATTAGGATTATTGTTATCACATCACTGGTGCATTCAAGTAGTGTGTAAACAGTAGGAAAAGTTTAGAAGCCTCAGTCTAGAGTGTAGTAAAGTGAATGCATGAGTTTGCATTGGAGGCCATCAATTTGATTTAGTTTAAACCGATGATCTCAAAAGGAAAACCGATGCATGGCATCGATCATGTAAGAACATCAAGGTAGATATCATAGGCATAATCTGTAGCCTTAGATTTAGTAAATTGTTTAGATAAAAATGGAATCATTGGTGGCTCTACTTCATTGTAATAAATACCTCAAGGTTACAAAAAAAAAATCTGGCATGATCTGTGGCCTTAGATTGAGCAAATTGTTTAGATAAAAAGGAATCACTAGTGGCTCTACTTCGCTGTAATAAATGCCTCAAAGTTACAAAAAACCTGGAACAAGTAAAAAGGCAAAAAAAACTCAACAAACAAATAGGGGTCTTGTTTGTTTGCCTAGAAGAAGGCAGTACTAGTGCACTGAGCTAAATGCATCTAGTTGTCCAACAATGACCATGACAATGAAATCAAAATATTGCAGATAGTCAAAATGCAATATTACAGAGAGTCAAAGCACAATATAGTTACCCAGTGAAAGCACAAATCACCAGCAACACAACAAAATTCAGCAAGAACAATAGTAGTGCCACCTCCATCCTAGTGTGTGTCATAGTCCAAAATCAATAAAAACCAACAATAGAGTCCATACAATACATCAACAATATATATTGCAAGACCGTATAAAGCAATAGTTGAACAAAACGCTGCAAACCTACAACATGGAGCATATCATCAAGTAATATAAGTAATCTAGGTTCACATCACAAGGCTTCTGGGAACATATGGCTCAAGTGTTCACATAGCCTACAATAGAGATGCATCCAGTAGGAGCTCCACAATACATGTACCATATAGTTAGCCACCCCCAAAATGAGACACCAAAACATACCCAAAAGATTAGTTGTAGTCAACAAAACTACCTTGCTGCACATGAGGCTACCAACATCAGTACCCAAAAGTTAGAGATAGAGAGTGGTCAAGGAGGGTGGATAAATCATACTCTCAACTGCATCCCCATCTTTCTTGCCATATAAGCAAACAACCTACATGTAGGAGTTCTTGGCCGGGAAGGTTCTAAGCCAAAGAACCCTATGGCTATCCACCATGTTCACAAACCTCTTAGATTGGGACTTGTTGTCCAATAGTTGGGTGAAGGCCACGATAAGGGTCTCCTCTGTGAACCCAAGCATGTCCATTGACAGCATGGTATAGGTCAGCATCGAGCAGGCCTAGTCTCCCTTAGGGCATTGGCAACATTGTTAACAACATCATTCATTTTGGTCATCATGAGTAGGATCTCATCCTCACTGAAGTATGATCTCATGTGTTTACCTCCACCATTAGAAGTCAACACATATGTTACCTTGCTGCCCTCACTCGTCCCAGTCTTGTCATCACCCCCCTTGATTCACAGTTGTGCCTTCCATTTTGCCACGCCAAGAAATTTATTGGACCCAAGGGCAAATCATCCTATTGCCATGCCACAGCCAAAGATGGTCTCTACCTGAACATAGAACTTGATGGGGGCCTTGAGTTGCTCAACATCCTTAGGATGGTCCTACAGAGAGGTAAATCAAGGAACCAGTTAGCTAGTCAAAATGTATTTGTGAGCTTGTTAAATGTGTGAACAGAATATAAATACAACACTTACCTTAATGTGGCCAAGAGAGTGATCGTGGTCAGCATGATTGCAAAAGTGTCCTCATCCCACAGGGCGAACAGGCTCAGCAAACAGCTTTCACATGCAGGGGGCTAGGCCCAATTGCTAGACTGGGCATCCCATCAACATAGTATTACATTCCACTAAAAAAAAAATCCACATAGTATTACATCAGCCCAGGGCCTAATCTGGCTGAATTCAGCCGCCAACTAATAATCACGCTCATTGTGCAAACCATGCCACATCTCAACTTGGATTCTCAATTGTATATTGATAAGAACAACCTCCGATCAGTTTAAAATTATGCACTGCCGTGAAACTTACCCGCGCTGCAAAATATCATCAAACCAAGGCAAAATCGAAAAAGATGACAAGCACATAGTGAAGGAAAAAAAATGAAATTTTCAAGCAACAAGTACTAGTAACCAGATCACTACAAGAAAACATTATGATAAACCATCCCAACATAAACATTATTAAACCACAAAAATCCATGACAGGCAATAAAACGGTGAAAACGAGAACGGCGATAATGTTCTGAAAACGGGACTACCCCGCTGAACTGAGTCTAAACGTTATTATTCTCTCTTGACAAATCTGAAACGGTAGAAGCATTATTATTCGACATTGTGCCTGACTCTTGTGCCTCGCCTTGCATCAAGCTGGGATGACGATGTTGGCCTTGACGGCAGCCTTGATCTTCTTCAGTGCACGACAGAGCAGCTTGCCAACGTCGTCAAAGGCCTCGGCGGTGACATGGTTATCCGATGGGGATGAGCCGGGCAGCAGTGCCTGACATGCCACAGTGAGGAGGGAACCAGCAGTGTTGTCGCGGCCGACGACCGCGCTGGAGGAGCTCGGAGCATGCCGAGCCCTGCCGTGGCCATCCGGGAGGACGGCGAACCCAGACGGCAGGAGGAAGATGGAGGCGTGGTCACCACTGTTAATGACCGCACGCATGGAGTCCTCTTCGACAGGAGCGTAGACCACCATGGAGCATGACGCGTCGGTGCACGCCTGTTGCAAGATCAGCACCTTTTTGCTGTCGATTCCATCGGTCACCTGCAACAGAATTGAATCAGATAGATATCCAGTGACTCTCTGCTGTGATAACATTGCTAGCTAGAACGTACTGCAAATAATAAACTCACATTGGAGTTGAGCACGGAGACAGCATTGCCATGGAGATGGCCCGTGGCAACAGAGCAGAGCTCAGTCACCGCCGCGCCATTGGCGAAGGCGTCCCACTCGCCGCGGCGCTGGCCATCGCAGAGGTACTGGAATACAAGCTGCGGCGGCGTGTTCGGCAGCCACACCGTGGTGCTGGCGCTCAGCACCAGGTCAGCCACGCTGCCGGCTTTCTTCCAGGTCACCATGCGCACATCTGCGTCAGTGCTCCTGGCGCCCGTGCCAGTACTTTCAGGCCACTCGTAGAGGTTGCTAGACGGCTGAGTGACGGGACCAGAGACAGCCGAGTAGAAAACCGCCATCATCCTCTGGGCCAGCTTCAAGATCCCCCTCTTCCCCATTGACGAAATGGCAGCTGCTATGGAAATTTTCAAGAACAAGCCGATATATATATATCGTTCAACTGTTCCCAGCTAATTAATCCAAGAGCTAGCATATATGAAAATGAAATCATGGGTTTTGTCCATGACATGACTGACCTGTGTTGTCGTTTCTTGGGACTTGGCTGGAGTGCAGAGCAGCGAGGTATTCGCACTTCCCCCGGAGCGACGCGAGCCAGCGGTGTGCGCCGAGAGCCTTCCCAGAGCGGAACAGTGGCCTGAACATTGTTGGCACGGTGGTCTCGTCGTACTCAGCGTGGACAACCCATGTGATCTGCAATGCACAAGATAATTCGAAGTTCAAGGTCTCAACATTACTGTTTACGGATTGTGACAATAAGAGTAGTACTGCTGCAGGCTGCACTTGCCTTGCAGTAGCCATTGGGCATGTCCTCAACGAGGCAGCCGGAAGGCAGCAGCCTCCAGCCCGTGTACGACGCCGGCACAACAGTGTTGTTTGCAACGGCAGCTTCAGCGATGATGCGGCTGCCTGGCGGTCCAAGGATGCCGTCGACGGACACGTCCATCACAGCCCACTGCCCCTCCGCCACTGGCTTGGTATACCTTAGAAAGTTGATTCTGCGGTTGAGCAGACGTGGCGACTGCACCAGCAGCTCTGCGGTCATCTGCAAGTGCCCGGCGATCCACAATGTCAGTTGAACGAACAACCAATGGGATAGGAGTAGTTCGCTGGCTAAAAAAACACAGATGTACGAAAACGAACGAATATGCATGCGAACCGAACTCACTAGCTGAATACGGGAGCCGAAATTGCCACTGAAGATGGCAGCATCACTCCTGGCGGTCACACCCGCCACGATGCTAGGGAACATCTCGGACCAGCACTTCTGATCGACAAACAACACAAACACAAGCACCGTATTAAAGGAACTTTAGATGCATATTTAGCATTGCGATTGCTGCAGAAATGGATCGGAGAGAAGATGTGTGTCCAGTGCACGTACCGCGTCTGTGAGGATGGCGACGAGGTAGGCAGCGCCGGCAGAGGCTCTGACCATGCCAGTCTCCCTGGTGGCCTCCATGACGAATTCGTCGTCCGGGCAGAACCCATGGTGCACCGGGAGTGCTCTGTTTTCGTACCCCAGGTAGCTCAGCACCTCTCCGTCCGGGGTGGGCAACCACAACGGCTCCCCCTTGGTCGCCAGCAGCAGGAACTGGTCCATGGCAGCCTCCGCGTGCGCACGGAGACGAGCGGCGCGGTCGGCCCTTCTGGCCCCCTCGCTGGCGGACAGCACGGCGGGGCGGCCGCTGGTGATGACTGGTGGGCGCTCGGCCGGGGGCACCGAGAGCAAGATCTGGTTCAGCAGGGCGGTGGCGCGCATGTTCTCGTCTCTGAGCCTCGCGTTCTCCATCACCAGGCGCCGGTTCTCGGCCGGCAGCTCGATGGGCACCGTCGTGCCGCCGCACGTGAAGCAGGACTTGGTTAGTATGGCCTGACGGAGTGACACGTTCTCGGCCATCAGTACAGCGTTCTCGTGCTGAAACACCTTACTGTTCTGCACCAGAGCCTTCGCCTGCAGGAATTTTGAAAGAAACTGTAACCGTCGATTCTTTCCACCATTAGCTGTACATTTGATCATGCATGCATGGAGCGAAAATGAGATGTGTGTGATTGTGACCTGCATCTGGGAGCGCTGGTTTTGGAACCAGTACTGCACCTGTCTGGCCTGCAGGCCAATCTTTGCGCCGAGCACCCGTCGTGTCGGCTGATCCGGGTGGTCATACCGTTGGAATGCACTGCACAACACAACACAACACAAGACAAATATATAATAAAGGGTACTAAATAATTTTTGGGCTCCAAAGTAAATCATGAAAACATTAAATGCTTTCTTGTTTGATTTCAGTTCTATTATTACGCTCTCAGTTCTTGGATCTGCTCCGGGGTGTGGCGCTTCTGACGTTTAGACGCCGTCTCAAGCTCTGGAGTGTAGTCCTCGTCGTTGTAGTCTTCATCATCAGTGTAATCAGTGTCCTCGTTAGTATAATCATTGACCTTATGCCCTTCTTCCTCCATGGGTTACCTTGCACTAGCAGATTAAAAGGTATAATCAGTGTCCTCATCAGTATATAGTAATTTAAAAGGGTTATCTGCTACGATAATTCGGTTAACTAGGAGGTAATAGCTCAAATAAATATGAGCCATTGTTTTTATTTTATTTTATGAGTTAGTAAACCGTTAAACAAGTCATGTTATAAACACGTCATGTTAACTATGACTTTATGTTATACATGTTCCATGACAATTGGCTGACATTGCGAATTGTGGCCGGTGGATTATATATAAGTGTATGAACAATGTGTGTGGCAGTGGTTGAACAGTGACGAACTGTATTCAAATAATGGGTACATAAAAAGTAGTGAACAGTGTTTGAACACAGTGAAAAAGTGAGGACAGCTAACACGGAGGCGTTACATGCACAAAAAAAGCTAACATGAGGCAGCCTTCCCTTACTTTTACTCATTTTCCCCTTGCTACGGTAGACCAGGGCGAACCGAGGGCGAGTCACTTTCCGGCGTCGATCTCGGCAGCTCTCCCTCGCCTCTAATGGCCTCTTCGGCGCCAGAGGGTAGGAGAACCTCTCGATTTTGATTGTGGTATATATACATACAGTATGTGCGTGTTTGGATGCTACCCAAGGAAACGTGCCTGTCATAGGCCAGTGTTCCCAGGTGCTCGAATTCCTCAGCCTATAGTCAAGATTGCTACTTGGCTGCTTAGCTGCCTGGAAGATAGCATCCAAACACATCCTATACTACTAGTTTCTTTTATAAATGTCTTACACTGAAATATGGTCGAGGGAAAAACACGCACATGAATAAAAAATCACCGCCTAAGCCTAACTTGCCAGCTAACACATGAGGTACACGTGACACTGCTAACATGGAGGCGTTACATCATAAAAAGCTAAACATGCCGTGGTCTTCCCTTTCTCAACTCGTTTCCCCTTGCTACACAGGGCGAACTGAGGGTGAGCGCTTTCCGGCGTCGATCTTGGTTGCTCCCCCTTGCCTTCGGCGGCCTCTTCGGCGCTAGAGGATGGGGGAACCTCGATTTAGATGGCGAGCATACCTATCTTATGCTACTAGACTTTATATTAGGTACGTTAGGTTCAATTTATCACGTATTAACCGAAGATAATAGATGATTGTAGCCATGCGATCTAATAAACGAATGCCCCATATATGTTTTATACTACCATAGCAAAATCCAACATAAAAAACAGAAATTAAAATGGAAAAAATGGTCAATAGATACCTTTGAGGTAAGCCTCCGTTCCCTTCGCCGGCACCGAGAAGAGGAAACTATTGGAATATGGTTCTTGAAAATTGGAATAGTAGCGGTGCGGTGAGCTAGTACTCTGGGGATGCAAAATACTACCAGCGGCCGTGGGTATTTAACGATGTCTGTGGCCATGCAAATTACTAAACTGCCCATAAAAAGTTGAAGCACTAAATACAATTATATATTAATATAGTATAATATAATATCTGGAAGTAAACAGTTAGTAATAGATATAGTACATTATTCATACTACTGAACTATGATGTATATAAACATACATACATAAATTTTATTGAATAATCGAGATATCATCATCTTTGGCATTTATTTCTTTAGATGCTTCATTATGGCATGCTTCATTCTTAGTTGTCATAACTAGCACCATTTCACAACTTCTTAATTTGCTTCATTGCGAGTTATAATTTCTTTTGGCAATGCTTAACTGTGTCCAAACTATAATGCTACCAATTTATCGTAAGCACCACCGAGAAAAGATATACAACATTAATATATTTGGTTTATTAAAACCACCCTCTATCTGCTCACTCGAGAGAATCAGAGCATGGGTGTCTCTTGTGAACAGTGACACCTGTCATTGTCTATTTTGTAAAAAAGGCCTCTACATTTTAGAAATTCAAACCATCATCTGACTTGTCCTCTCAAAACCGTAACCGTGTTTAGGTATTTTATTACTAGAACCTTGATGTAAATTTTATTTCAACGTGAAGAAGGCAAGATTGGATAACCTTGCCATTGGCAACAACCTCCTTGAAGTTTGTGGAGAGCCCCCTGCAGTTGCATAGCCCAACCCTAGCACAACACACAGTCTCATCTCTCCCTCCTCTTTCTCTCTTTCTTAGGATTGGCAGCATGGGTGGCAACTGGCAACATCCTAGATTGGCGGCAAATTGGAAGGTGGCTTGACCACGAGCATCGACATTACAGTCTAGGAGGGGATTCAACAACAATCTTGTTCTTGGGAGGGTTGACGATGATGGTAGAAGGCCATGGCGGCCCAACTACAACAGTGAGCATTGCAAGGATCATATGCCTAGGATCATACCTTTAAGTTTTACTCATTTAAATGATTGACAAAATAAGCCTAGGACAAGCATGTGAGCTAAAATGTGTTCGATAGGTTATAATAGGTCCTAGCGAAGCAAGGCTAAAAGTTTGATCAAGATCCAAGTTGAAACAGAGAAGAAACTATGAATATTCCTGCTGGAGCATTATCAGGCTCATCAGATCATATAGTGGAGTAAGGTAAGTTGGCCAAGAACACAGTGCCCATTGGATGATACGGTGAAGATTAAAGAGGAATCACCCAACGGATCATCCAGTGCACATTTGAAGAACCTAGAAGGTTAAGGACACCTAGAAGATTCATCCTAATCTTGTGTCATGGAGTGCATGCAAGCAAGCCATGGCATTGAGGTCTAGCACAGAAGATAAGTACAAATCTCTTACTGATGCCACCTAAAAATCCTAGTTTTGTTTTGGTAATTAAGTGACAACCATAGGTGGACTAATATGTGTTTATGTTGAGATACACATGTATTTAGTCCACAAGTACACTAGTATAAGCTATACATAGAGCCATGGTGATGTGGCTTGGATATGTTGAAAGTGCTCCACTAGTGAAGATTGGAGGAACTCGTTGTATATGAGACATGACATAGAGTCATGTTGCTAGGTGGAGAAGATCAAGAGGCAAGACTTGGCTACAAAGGACCGGGTTGCAAGTGTGAAGGGCAAGCTAGAGGCTCGGGTGCGATGGATCATCGAGGCGGTGAAGCGTGAGTAGAGAGCTTGGCATCGATGGATGGAGGCAATGGTGAAGAGCAAGCAAACCTGCAATCGATGAATCAATAAGGCCATGTAAAGCTATGAAGAGGATCATATCGTCTAAGAGATATTGAGCCAAGTGTTGATTCAAGTTGATGATCAAGTGGCTTGATGGTGGACAATGAAGGAAATTCATCCTATGGGAAATGGTCAAGGTAACATGGTTGGCTACATTGATTAATGAGGATGCTTGTGTGGCATCACCAATGAGGAGATGGAATTGAATGCACAAGGCAAGTTATGTTTGTGGAGCATTTCATTTCACCGTTCAATGGTTGAGTAGAGAAGTGCTAGACTGGGTTTAGGATACATAGTCATACTATCAAGAGGGGCATTCTTGTGAGCTAAATGGTTATGTAGTGCCACTAGGTGAGATCTACCTCGCAATGCATTTAGATCGAGTGGCATGGAAAGGAGCAAGTAAAACCTTTGCAAAATGGTTTTGAAAATACTAACTTAGTGTGCTAAAGGATTTGTTCTAATATTGGACAACATTTGGGATTTAGCATGTTTCAAAAAGGATTTTGATAGAGCTTGGAGTGCTGTTTCTAGTGCACTAGATTTGTCCTATGGTAGCACCAGAGTTGGCACGTTTGTTAGCTAAGTTTTCAGTGCTTTCACGTTACCTTCTCATGTGCACCAGAGTGCATGCGCTGGAGGTTTCACAGAGTAGTCTAACAGCATGTGAGAAATAGTAGTTGTGAGCACTGAACCTCTCTGGTGTGCACCAGAGTGGTGCACCAAAGTATTCTACCAAGGAGCCTGTTTTGGTGCAGTTTGGATGCTTAAAGGGCACCGGAGCTCTCTAAAAGCCCTATGTTTGATTTTGGTAATTGAGAGAACTAGTGGCCTAACCTTTTCCTAAGTGTGTGATTAAGCTAGGTTAGGTTGAAAGGTCGAGATGGCGGACTAGAGGGGGGGGGGGGTGAATAGTCCTTTCTAAATTTAATCGCGCCAGCTAACCGAAACAAATGCAGAATTAAAACAATCGGTTTAGCCAATACTACACCCCTCTATCTATGTTCTCTAGCACCTTGCAAAGATCCTAATTAAGCAACTAAGGTGCCAGGCTAGCTATAGCTCACCTAACCAATTCTAGGAGCAAGGTCACACAAACCTATGCCACTAGTATTTTGCACACCGGGGAGCTGCTACACAATTCTAGTAAGCAAAAGCACAAAGCTCCTAAGCTCACTAGCATTGCTCAATAACAAGGCAACCAATGCCAAATTAGAAAGCGCAAATACATAGCTACACAAACTAAGTAATAGAGCTAATAAGGTTACACAAACCAAATTAGCCACGCAAGGGAGCTACGTCTATGGTACACAATAAAGAAGGTAACTAGTGAGCTACACAAGCTAACTAATTACAAGAGCAACTACACAAGCACAATGTATATGAAAGTAATTACAAACTTGTATAAGGGGATTTCAAGCCAATGGGAAGAACAATGTTGACACGGTGATTTTTCTTTTGAGGTTCACGTGCTTGCCAACACGCTACGTCACCGTTGAGACAAGCTCCAAGGTTGCAGTCGGTCCTCTTGCTAGTGGTGACCTGCAAGTCACACTCTCCCACGTGGAGTGCTTACCACAAGCTCTAGCACTTGACCTGGTCATACCACTTGTCACCCTTCGCGTCTCGCTCTACTAGAGTTGCTCTCCGTAGCTCCTGTGGGGCGAGCACAATGCCCCTCACAAAGCTCTTCTCCAGAGCACCGCACAAGCTTCTTGTGGGCTTTGACGGAGACCACCACCAAGACGTCTAGGAGGTGGCAACCTCCAAGTGTAACAAGCACCATTGGCTTGCAACATGATCACCTAGTGCCACTCAATGTAACCTCACGATGCAATCGCACTAGAATTGCTCACTCACTTGATCGGATGGTCACTATCAAGCTAGAGTGAGTTAGAGGGCTCCCAAACACTTTCAAACATGGACACAAAGTCCCCCAAGGTGCTCAACCATAGCCATGACCGAGACCCCCTTCTATTTATAGTCCTACGGGCTAAAATAGCCGTTACCCCTTCACTGGGCTTTCTGCACATCGACCAGACGCGCAGGTCCACTTGACCAGACACGCCGATCCTTGCGTCCGGTCACTGCCGCGCTTCCACGTGCCACTAGCCGTTTGAACTAACCATTGCCGCTAACGGCTATCTCCCGCGTGCTCACTGACCATCGACCGGACACACCACTACACCAAGACCGGATGCGCCACTACCTGAGTCCGGTCGTTTCTAGAGAGCTCCCCGAGCCTCCAAAATACGACCGGACGCGTTCGTTTGTATGTGACCGGACACACCACTGCCTGAGTCCGGTCGTTTCTAGAGAGCTCCCCGAGCCTCTGTTTTGCGACCGGATGCGTCCATTCGCATGTGATCGGATGCAGACTAGCGTCCGATCAGCTCTATGCCCGCGCGCCCACTTCAGCGCCGCCTACGTCAGCGGGACCGAACGCACCCACCACGCGTCCGGTCACAAAGTGACCCAGCATCCGGTCGAAGACCGATGCCTATGCCTTCACTGCTGCCACTGACCGGACGTGCCGATCCTACCGAGGTCAGCGTTTGGTCACTCACAATGATGTCCTTTCGCCTCCTTTTCTTTACCGAGTTGATCTGTTTCAACTCCAACTTCTTCTCCTTTGTAAATATGCCAACACCACCAAGTGTACACCACCATATGTATGTGTGTTAGCATTTTCACAATCATTTTCAAAGGATTAGCCACTCAACTTGCCATGCCACTCAATCCTAGCAACGATGCAAAGTTAGATCACTTGAGTGGCACTAGATGACCGATATGCAAACAAGTTTGCCCCTCTTGATAGTACGGCCATCTATCCTAAACCCAATCATAAACTTCTCTACACACATATGACCGGTGAAATAAAATGCCCTAGGTTATACCTTTGCCTTGCGCATTCCATTCCATCTCCTTCAATGTCGATGCAACACATGAACCAACACGATCAACAATGATATGATCCACTTCATATCATCATGTGATCATATTGGTTCATCGATCTTGACTTCACTTGCTTTTCATCGTTGCCTTCGTCCATCGGCGCCAAGTCTTGCTCAATCTTCACCGCCACGCGGTCCATCGCTCCAAAGCCTCCAACTTGCCCTTCACGCTTGCAACCAGTCCATCAAGCCAAGTCATGTTTTGATCTTCTCCACCTTGATCACATGACTCAATGTCATGTCTCATGTGCAATGAACTCCTTCATCATCACATGTGTGAGCTCTGCAATATCTTCGAGCCATCTTCACCTCCATGTCATATGTTGCTCACACACATGTACCTATGGACTAATCACCTGTGTATCTCACATAAACACAATTAGTTCACCTAGGTTGTCACTCAATTACCAAAACCAAACAAGGACCTTTCAATCTCCTCCTTTTTGATAATTGATGACAACTCTACAAAGATATGGAAATTAAGCTCTTATGGATTCATGTCGCTTGCCTAAGCAATTTTACCATGTGTAAATGATTTTGGACAAGTACCGCTAACCCGAAATGGTAGTATTAGCTCCCTCTACATATGTGCTAGAGTGTTTGGTTTGAAGCTCGCACATATGCATAGATTTGAATTGTGGGAGAGTAATTACTACCAAATGATGCTACGGTGTATAGAATAAACTTTTGAAGCGTGATACCAATTGGAGTTGCACCTTTAAGTTCATCCTTAGCACCATGGTTAGCTAGATATCACTTGGAAACAAAAGCACTAGATACCTCATGAGATCAACATTTAAAAGCAAGGTACTAGCATTACTTGAAAAGCCTACCAAGTGTCTAGCCATCATCCTATGCATGCTAGTTTTCATTTCATCAATCAAATTCTACAACTAGCATACACCACACAAGCATGCATATTGAATTTAAATGGTTATGCAATGCAAGCAAGTACATGAATATGCACATATCAAATGCAATCAATCAAAGTTCATGAGCTTGCTCCCCCTACTTGTGTGGTTCTCTTGTCCAAAAATTTTGATCCATCTTCAATGTTGCTCCCTTTTTGTCCATGTCTATATCCAACCTCTACTTCTTTATCTCAATCTCTCCCAAAGCTTTCATATCTTTGTACAATCTCTCCCCCTTTGTCATCAATTTCCATAAAAGGTGTGCTTCTTATTGATGCAAAGGTTTGCATTTGGGGTAGATGGTTGAAGCTTGAATCTTGCATTTTTGATGGACATCACTTGATTGTTGGAATGACACCACTTGTAGATACCACTTGTAGATACCACTTGTAGGGCTTCTTGAGATACCACACATAGGATCTTTGATCTTGATACCAATTGGTGGGACACCTCCCCCTAGGTCATTTCATGGGTCATCCATTTGATAAACTTGAGCTCTTGTAGGCGAGGGATGCATTCTTCATTTGATGATCACTTAAAGTTGAGGATCACTTGTGGAACCATCGTCTTGCATGATTGATACCACGTGTAGATCTGATACCACTTGAAATAATCTTCTAGTATGGAACCACTTGTTGGATTTATCAATAAAAACCATTTCTTGAACCTTTGCTATCTTCATGAGTACCACTTATAGGATATCACTTATGAGTTGATCTAGACATCACTTGTGAATTCTTGATGAAATACTTGAGTCTAGATACCACTTGAAACAAACTAGATATTCATTTGCATTGTTGACTTGTGCTTGTACTCTTGTTACTTATCATGAGGTTCTAAGTTGACTTGAACTAAATTGATTTGCCTAAACTTCCAAGTCCAGTTTGAACCAATGACATGCTTCTTCACACCTCTTGCAAGGGTTATCTTGCCAATGCTGTACTTGTCACTTGTTAGCAATCCAAATTAAATCAAGTACTTGGGTTCACTAGCTCATGAACAAAGTCATATACTAACCACTAGATGAATTAATCATTCAAGCAATAGTGGTAGGCTATGAATTTAAAACTTTCATTTGTTATGTATGATCCTATGAAGTATGTACTATATGCACTAGTCACATACTAGTAAGGGATGAAATGATCATGCACATTACAATGATACCTTTGCTATGTTGGAGTAGAGGATAGTCACATAGATTCCAATTCATTACTCCAGTAGCAATGTGAAGTCCAATTATAAGCTTGGTGAAGACCAATCATGAATAATGAAATCCATTCTTAACCCATATGAAATGAGAACCACTAATGATCAAGTGCACTATCATGACGTGGTTGGCTTACTTCTTCATTTCATCTTTGCTTGCATGAGAGCATCAATGTGAGAATACCACTTGAAATATCAGGACTAGGTCTCTTTTGGGTGTTGCTTGCTTTTCTTGATCAACCCTTTTAATTGCTTCAACTAAGCATCTCAAATGTCCCTCGGATCACCACTTCTATGTTAGCCTTTCAAGTACCACACTTGGTTTACCTACATATAGGTGGCAAGCCCCTACACTAGGGAGAAGTGACCTCTCTCCAAGAACCATTCTTAACACTCACTTGAAATAACTTGATTGATTGATCCAAGTGATGGAATTAAATTGATGAATAACCTTGATTTCTTCTTTAAGTCCTTTTTTTCTACTTGTTTAAGTCCTTTTCTTTCTACCAAATGATTTCCAATAGTCACTAGAACTTAAACTTCATCTTCATCTTGAGTTTGATCTTGATCTTCCAATTTGAGTACCGAATGTGTGCAAAGTACACTCCACAATCAAATACCCTTATACTCTTTGCTTGTCATGCTTCTAGATCATCTCAAAACCAAACTTAGGTGCCTCAATTACTTATAAACATGTTTCAACTTGAGGACCTTTCAATCAAAGTGACTCCAAATAAATCCAATAATTGTCACTTTTCTGGCAGATTCTGTACTCTTCAAAGAAAAATACATATCTCCCAAAGTACAAATCAAAATACCACGAAATTTGGTGGAGATGTGCTTAACTAAGTTATATAGAAGCTGTAAAAATTTGAGCTTCATTTAACTTCTAGATTGCTACCAGATTTCAATTCTTCCACACTGCTATATGCTGAAAACTGCTGCACTATAGCTAACAAGATCCACTCCAAAACCGAAGCATCTCTTATCTAATTCTTATGAAATTTGTACAAAATCTTATACCATAAGTCTAGAACATGTACACAAATTTTTATGCCAATCTAATAAGTTTTGATCACTAAAACATGGCTAAGATCACAGCTCACTCAGATTTTCAATATAGGACATATTTCAATTACTTGAGCTATATTTCATCAAATATGAATCAAACTTGAAATCAACTTATTTGAATACTTTCACAAGACATAAATCTATTCAATCCACTTACTAAATGTCATCTTATGAACTTATCCAACACAAATCAATCCAAACTTGATTACTAAGCTATTTATCCATTCAAATATCTCATAGCAAGCAATATTGCATATTTATCTAATTCAATCAACTCATATGCACCCAAATGAAATGATCAACAAGTGATATACCTTGGTTAGCTCATGATCATCCAACTAGCAAGTTTCAACTCAAATATTTGCAAGCCATCAAATATATTCAATGAATCCCCAACAACTTAAATATAACACTTGTATGTTGATAGCACTTGGACTTCACTCAGTTATCATGGCATTGGGTTTGGATGTGCACTAGGCTTCATAACTTGACTCAACATATGATGATTAATGTGAAATTAATTGAATCACGCCTCCAATACTGATGGTATCTATAAATAATCATCCACTTTTTGATGGTACCCAAACTAGTTTGAGTCCTCTCAAGTTAGGAGTAACATAAGCCTTAGTATGAGTAGCGGGATGTTTTGCAATAGCAACCATAGAGGTACCATTACCATCCTTCCTAAGCACATTATTATCAATAATTGAAATAGGCTTAGAATTATTACCTAGGGGACATGAATGTGCCATGTGTCCCCTTTCCCGGTATGAGTAGCACTTTCTCTTTGATTGAGCCTTCTCTTCCTTGCTCATGTTGTGCTTCCCATTGCCTTGCCTCTCATGGATTGCTTGAGCCTTCTTCTCAAGCTTGGTAGAACACTTCGAGGCAAAGTGTCCCATATCTTTGCAGTTGAAGCACTTGATGTGAGCATAATCTTTCTTTTCATCTTGATTCTTGCTCATCATCTTGGCATCTTGATTAGAAGTTGGATGCCCTGCTCTTGCTTTACCACCTCTTCTTGTCTTCTTCTTCATCCCCAAATCACCATCTTGATGGTTGATCTTGACTTGAACTTGGGGTTTAGCTTTTTGCTCAACTTGAGGCTTCTTGGTTGGGTAATACTTGGCAAGATGTCCCATATCATGGCACCAGTAGCACATGAAATGAGATATCTTTTCTTCTTTCATCTTCATGTTCTTGCCCTTGCTCTTTTTGAAGCCAATGTCACTCTTGTCACCATAGCTTCTTTGATTCTTCATCATATGCTCAAATGTGACTTTGGTGTTGTAGTACCTCTCTAATTTGTTGCTCAAATTCTTCACTTCACTTTTGATCTCAATGTTCTCCTTCAAAATGTTAGTCTCACAAGACATAGAAGTAAAACAAGCATCTATTTGTGAAGAACATGGCATTTCTAATAAATTATCACAAGAGGTGGATACATGCTTCTTGCCTACATCACAAGAGTTAGCAACAATATGTAATTTATCATTTGATCCATGTGATGAGCTCTCATTATTTTTAAGTTTCTTTGTAAACGCTTTAATGAGAGAAGAATGTTGTTCTAATAATTCTTCATGAGATGCAAGTAGTGTCTCATGAGTCAATTTTAGCTCACCATGTGAAGATTTAAGAACATCAAGTAATTTCTTATGTTCTTCACATGAGTTATTTAGAAATGAGTTTTCATTTTCCAATTTCAATGTTTTAGCCTTCTCATTTTCTAAAGACATGGTCATGCTAGCAAATCTACTAACAAGCTCATCATATGAATCAACATGATCAACCATATTAGTATTTGATACCTTGGTGTCACCTTGTGACATGAAACAATGTGGTGTAGTGGATGGGCTTGTAGTAGCATCACAATCATGGCCCAAGCATGAACCATCATCACCATCAAGTGTGCATGGGGTAGGATCATGATGTGCATCACTTGAGGCATCACCATCAATCTTGTCAAGTGATTTTGTGGTAGCATCATCATCATCATCACTTAACCATGAGGTGGAGCAATCATCCACAATCACTAAATTGTGGTCATGCTCAACACGCTCATGTGCCTCCACCTTGTGATAATCCTCCTTCTTGAATTTGCCATCATCCCAGGTGGAGGAATCACCGAAGGTGTGCTTGATTGATTCCCATATCTCACGAACGGTTCCCACATAGTTTATCCTTTTCATTAAATCAAAGCTCAAAGCATCCATTAGATAACAAGCATGTGCATCAAGTTCATAGAGAACTCTTTGAGCTTTGGTGAGATTTCTATGGTCTAAGACATGGGTGAGACCACTAGTAACAATCCATCAAAACATAGGGCCCTTTGCACGAAAATGATTAAGCATTTGATTTTTCCAAAGTGCAAAGTTTGTGCCATAAAAAATGTGTGTCTCACAAACATCTAGCCCACTAGACGCCATCCTCTCAGGTCGGTGAAGACCACAAATGAGAGACCTAGCTTTGATACCAATTGAAAGGTCGAGACGGCAGACTAGAGGGGGGGGGGGTGAATAGTCCTTTCTAAATTTAATCGCGTCGGCTAACCGAAACAAATGCGGAATTAAAACAATTGGTCTAGCCAAGACTAAACCCCTCTATCTATGTTCTCTATCACCTTGCAAAGATCCTGATTAAGCAACTAAGGTGCTGGGCTATTTAGAGCTCACCTAACCAATTCTAGGAGCAAGGTCACACAAACCTATGCCACTAGTATTTTGCACACTGGGGAGCTCCTACACAATTCTAGTAAGCAAAAGCACAAAGCTCCTAAGATCACTAGCAATGCTCAATAACAAGGCAACCAATGCCAAATTAGAAAGCACAAATACTTAGCTACACAAACTAAGTAATGTGGCTAACAAGGTTACACAAACCTAATTAGCCACGCAAGGGAGCTACTTCTATGCTACACAAGCAAGAAGGTAACTAGTGAGCTACACAAGCTAACTAATTATAAGAGCAACTACACAAGCACATTGTATATGAAAGTAATTACAAACTTGTGTAAGGGGATTGCAAACCAACGGGAAGAATAATGTTCACACGGTGATTTTTCTTCGGAGGTTCACGTGCTTGCCAACACGCTACGGCCCCATTGAGGCAAGCTCCAAGGTTGCCACCGGTCCTCTTGCTAGTGGTGACCCACAAGTCACACTCTCCCATGTGGAGTGCTTACCACAAGCTCTAGCACTTAACCCAGCCAGACCACTTGTTGCCCTTCGTGTCTCGCTCTACTAGAGTTGCTCTTCGTGGCTCCCGTGGGGCAAGCATAATGCCCCTCGAAAGCTCTTCTCCGGAGCACCGCACAAGCTTCTTGCGGGCTTCAACGGAGACCACCACCAACCCATCTAGGAGGTGGCAACCTACAAGAGTAACAAGCACCACCAGCTTGCAACTTGATCACCTAGTGCCACTCGATGCAACCTCACGATGCAATCGCACTAGAATCGCTCACTCACTCGATTGGATGATCACTATCAAGCAAGTGTGAGTTAGAGGGCTCCCAAGCACTCTCAAGCATGGACACAAAGTCCCCAAGGAGCTCAACCACAGCCATGGCCGAGACCCCCTTGTATTTATAGCCCTACAGGCTAAAATAGCCGTTACACCTTCATAGGGCTTTCTGCGCATCGACCGGACGCGCAGGTCCACTTGACCGGACGTGCCGATCCCTGCGTCCAGTCACTGCCGCACTTCCACGTGTCACTAGCCATTTGAACTAACCATTGCTGCCAATGGCTATCTCTCGTGTGCTCATTGACCATCGACCGAACGCACCACTACGCCAAGACCGGACACGCCACTGCCTGAGTCTGATCGTTTCCAGAGAGCTCCGTGAGCCTCCAAAGCACGACCGAACACGTCCATTTGTATGTGACCAGACACACCACTGCCTGAGTTTGGTCATTTCCAGAGAGCTCCCTAAGCCTCTGTTTTGTGACCAGATGCATCCGTTTGCATATGACCGGACGCAGACTAGAGTCCGATCAGCTCTGCACCCGCGCGCCAACTTCAGCACCGCCTACGTTAGTGGGACCAGACGCACCCACCACGCGTCCGGTCATAAAGTGACCCAGCATCCGGTCGAAGACCGACACCTACACCTTCATTGCTGCCACTAACCGGACACGCTGGTCTTGCCGAGGCCAGTGTCTGGTCACTCACAGTGACCTCCTTTCGCCTCCTTTTCTTTACCTAGTTGATCCATTTCAACTCCAACTTCTTCTCCTTTGTAAATGTGCCAACACCACCAAGTGTACACCACCATATGTATGTGTGTTAGCATTTTCACAATCATTCTCAAAGGATTAGCCACTCAACTTGCCACGCCACTCGATCCTAGCAACGATGCAAAGTTAGATCACTCGAGTGACACTAGATGACCGATATGCAAACAAGTTTGCCCCTTTTGATAGTACAGCCATCTATGCTAAACCCGGTCATAAACTTCTCTACACACCTATGACCGGTGAAATAAAATGCCCTAGGTTATACCTTTGCCTTGCGCATTCTATTCCATCTCCTTCAATGTCGATGCAACACATGCACCAACACGATCAACAATGATATGATCCACTTCATATCATCACGTGATCTTTTTGGTTCATCGATCTTGACTTCACTTGCTTTTCACCGTTGCCTTCGTCCATCAGCGCCAAGTCTTGCTCAAGCTTCATTGCCATGCGGTCCATCGCTCCAAAGCCTCCAACTTGCCCTTCACGCTTGCAACCGGTCCATCAAGCCAAGTCATGTCTTGATCTTCTCCACCTTGATCACATGACTCAATGTCATGTCTCATGTTCAATGAACTCCTTCATCATCACATGTGTGAGCTTTGCAACATCGCCGAGCCATCTTCACCTCCATGGCATATGTTGCTCACACACATGTACTTATGGACTAATCACCTATGTATCTCACATAAACACAATTAGTCCACCTAGGTTGTCACTCAATTACCAAAACCAAACTAGAACCTTTCATAGGTCCACATCAAGATGGAGAGCAAGGCTTGGAGATGGATGAAGGGTGACAAGTCCAATTGGAGCAAGCGCTCATTTGGAAAAGAAGAAAGTGAAAAAATCCAAAGGTGTGAAGGCAAAGGTACAAATAGGGATTTTGTTTTGTCGACCAAGATGCAATAGAGTGCATGATAGGATTTTGGATAGATGGTCATATTATTGAGAGGGGAGCTCTAATCAGCAATGTTGGTCATCTAGTGCCACTAGGTGTTGATCTATATGCATTTGCATTTAGGCCTAATGACACAGCGGTAAGCAAGCGAAAATGATTTTGAAAAACAATTTGGAAAATGCTAACTCAGGACTTAGATGTTTGGCAAAACTTTTGAGAGTTGGCACACTTGTGAAGAGGAGAGTTGGTGTTGCCAATGCTGCTTGTCGGTGTTTTTTACCGGCAGATATTCGGTTCTTCGAGGAATTCGCCTGACGCAAAGAGCAAGCACAGTTGAGACATGAGATTTTATCCTAGTTTGGGCCCTCAGGAAGCGAGTAACAGCCCTACGTCGAGCAACTACTTGTTTATATTGCGATCTCATCAAGATGGCGAGATGACATATTACAAAGGGTTATGCCTATGAGAGTTTCAATGATTACAATAGGGCGGATGGCTAGCTATTTATATCCGAGGCCTACTTGCCCTACAAGTTACATAGTCGTGCCCTAGTCAGAGTCTTGGTGTGATCTTTAGATATCCTTCCTTGAATAGGCGAGTCATGAACCTTCGGGTCGTCTTCGGTATGGATTCGGTAGCTAGCATATCTGGTAGTCGGGAATCCTGGGAGTATGGCACCGTCAGTAGCTCCTGAGCTTATCAGGCAAGCCAGACTTGGTAACTTTCCTAGACTCGGGCCTTTCAGGGCGTTCAAAATCAGGACTTTATTAAAAAGGTCTGACTTGTACCCATGGTAAAGAGGCTGGTTATGTAGAAGTTACAGAGTCGCATAGTTGGGCGATGAGCTATAAAAATAAAATAAGCCATACTTAGGAGTCGTCTTGTATTGTCAACGCAGTCTCTGTCCGAGTCAGGCGGCGGTTGTCAGGCACTCAAGTGGCCGCGCCGGGTTGACTTTCGAGGATTACGCGTGGCTTGCAATTAATGCATCGCTTCAGTTCATGGGCGTTGATTGGCTTGCTTTCCCAATCACCCCAGCCTTGGCTTTATAAGTAGGCGTCTGAGTGCTGGATTAGATCCACTTAGCATCTCCACGTTTGCAGTCATGAGGACTAAGACCACCGGCTGTCGTCGCCGCAAGATCCGTCGCCTATTGCTCTTAGGGATTTGCCTAGGCAGTACACTGGGGCCATGCCTCCGTCTTCTCCCTCGGCGTCATCGTCTCCCACTCTAGCATCATCTACAGCTCTAGCCCTGACTCTGTCCTCAGCCGTGGTGTTCCCTTAGGGGGAGGCTGTGGCCATGAAGAAGGAAAAAGAGGAGGCCATAACAAGCACTATGGGGACCGCCTCGCTAGCCCCAGAGGGGCTTAAGTTAGGTGCTCCTCCGCAGGGGGTTATTGAGCTCTCCGACGATGAATCGGAGGGTTTGATGGCTTCCTGCGCTACCACCGCCAAACTGGTCCCTTTGTTCCTTGGGTCACCACTACGCCTGACACGAGTGGTGACTAGGAGTTTGCTCGTCGGCTTTCTGCGGAGCTGAATCGAGAAGAGATCCCCGGCGATAGGGATTTTGCCCAGAAACTCTTCGTCGAGCTGAACCGAGAAGCCCTTGGAACTCTCGGTGACGGGGCCCTAGTGGACTTGGTCAGCGACGATGAAGGTGGTGTGGCCACAGGCACCGGTGAAGTGGTGGAGGAAGTCGCTCCAGACGGCGAGGAGGAGGAGAGTGCTATAGCGCCCGACGAGTCACCGGAGCAGACCGCTGTGCCATCCGGTCCTCCACCAAGCGCCTGAACTTGGCGTCAGTCACCTTGTTCAGGTCATCCTATCCCTGTACCACAAGGAACCTCGTCCGCCTTGCGGATTGGGATTTGTTGTGACCCAACTTGGAGACCGTCAAGTAGTCCGGTTAAGGTGTTTAGAATACCTCTTTTATTAATCCGCATTTTAGTGAAAATTTATCAGTGAAGAAAAATCTCTTGTCAGTCTACCTTTGTATTTTAATGTTTTGCACATTGTCTGCATAGCAATAGTCTGATCATAGATTGTGTATCCATCATATTTGCTTAAATGAGTTGATTTGTCCATCCCGAGCTGGTCGGGCTTACTACGACACACGTAGTGGAGACCTTTATCAAGTGGAGGATAGTCCCCTTGAAGCAGCGGGATGTAGCCTACACCTACAAAGGGATCCTAGACCCGAACATGGAATCGACTGAAGGTAAAAACCTTTATTCTGAATTTGCCTCATGCTCGGGAGTTTTGTTTTATGTCTTTTTGTTTATGAAGTCTGATTTATCATATTGTATCAGAAGTGTCAGATGAAGATATCGCCCTGCGAGTGAAGGACATTCTCGAAGTTGCTCGGCCGGACTGGACTGGCGTACCACTGCCGTACAACACCAAAAACCCTCCACCTAAGGTAAAGGCAAGATCTTTTATTGACTTGCTTCCTTAACAATTTTAGTGCTTAGTCACCTTTGGTGTGCTAGGATGTTATCCCCTTGTGCCCTATTGCCAAGGGCATGGACATTGGCAGTGATGATGATGACAACCCAGAGAAGCCAGCGGCCGGCCCAGCCCCCGAGGGTGAGGCAACTTAGGCTGATGCCACCTGAGCTATGTCATCTGCTCCTGAGGTAGGCTCGGGTATGTAGTAGCAGGCAGTGCCCGATGAAGCGCAAGCAGAGGTGGGTGCAGCTACAAAGAGGCCAGCCCCCGAGCCACCTCGGGTTGTCAAAAAAAGGAAGATCAGATCGCATGGAAGTGCGGAAGATCTCAAGCTACCCGCTTCCAAGATAAGCCGTGGTAAATCCAAGAGCCCCCCTTCAGTCACCAGGACTAGTGAAAACCAGTCAGCAATGCCTCAGGAGACCGAGCAGGAGACACCGCCTCGCTCCAGCAATCAGGTACTGCTTAGACATGTTTTTGACTGATTGATCAGGGTTTTTAGCCATCTGGATAGCCTTGAACGTGTTCGGGAGGTTTGTACTCAGGAGAAAGCCATAACCCCGTCTGTGCCGAAACCGATGACCCAGCGGCAGAAGAAGCTAAGATGTGTGATCCCGCTTGATCCGTAAGTGCATGGATAATGACTTTGATTATGTTTCTCCCAAGCTCCTCATTGACGCTTTGTTGCTGTTTGCAGGAGAGCCAAAACACCCGAAGGTGCAGCCAAGGCTGCTATTGAACAACCTTGTGCTACTCCGACCCCTGAGGCTTTAGACTTGGTCTTAGCGACCAATGTCCATGCTCAGGGGGCACAAGCAGTACTCCCAGAGAGGAACCCTTCTCGGCTGTGTGCTCTTATCAAGAGATGCAAGGCTTCTGTGACCTTTGGGAAGAAGATCTCGAAAAGGCCAAGCAGTCTGACTTAGACAATGCTAAGCTGCAGCAGGAGGTATACAAGCTCCTGGAGGGTACTGAAGGTATGTTTGGATGTTATTCTGAAGCACGCCCATTGCTTATTGGGGCCTTAACTTCTTGTTGTTCTCTTTAGGCTTGCGCAAGCATGTTGATATCCTAGAGCAGGAAAAAGCAACTTTGAAGCAGCAAGCTAAGGAGTTGCAAAAGAAGCTTGAAGCTGCCGAGGGGCGTCGGGCTGCCATTGAGGAGAAGCTAACCAAGGGAGCCGTCACTACTGTCGAGCACGTGGTGAGAGTCATCAAGAGTCGCTAGCCTGATTTTGACCCGAGACTCATATTACAAGGTTCCAATTGTAGTCAAGCAGATGATGTTCAACAGTTGCTTGATGGTATCCGCCCCACAGCCATAGCTTTTGTTGAGAAGCTCGGTTTCTCCATCGATGATGATGATGAAGATGGTGAGTGAATTTTTATCTTGCATTAACCACTGTGTTCTGGAATTTGCATAAAGACAATTTGTAATGTTGGGCACATTATCGTTACTTGTCTTTTAAGCAATCTTGTATATTTGTGATTTCCTTTTTCTGGTTGCTATGTGCCGTATTTACATTGCTCATAGGATGGATATGTCTGTAGTGCTATCCCCCCTAATGATTGAGAATGTTCAGGCGTTCTAGCATCGCCAGATCCGAAAGTTATGGACTGATGGAGATGTATGTGTAGTAGCCCCAACTCTTTATTTGAGTGAAGGATTTACTCAAATGAAGAGTAGAAACTAAATATATCATGTCCAAATCCGTTTTCCCTTTGTTTGGATATTTAGCCTTTGTCCTAGGTAAGGGGTGGTTGAACAACTGTCATTTAAGGGTAGCCACCGAGCCCTTAGAATGAGGTCATACGACGCTACCTGCAGGCTCCAGCCCCCGAGCATGTATAGGTCGGGGAGAAAGAAGTGAAGCCATGACAAGGTTCTGATAACCTGGGGGTGGCGAGATATTTTTAACTCGGTCTACATTTGAACACCCCCGACTTAGCCTTTTGAATGTCTGTATACACAGCCCCTGCCTGTAGATGACTGTAATAGGTAGAGTACTTTCGTGACTTACTGATAGTGTATTTTGGAAGAATTTACGAGCTCCTAGATCATTCGAAGCCGAGCACTCCATCAAGCACAATGTTTCTTCTCATGATTGGGCTTCTTTCTTATGTTAGTACTTCGGTCATCTTGAGGTCAAGCACTCCGTCGAGTGTTTGGGCCCTCGCATGATGGTACTTCAAAATTAGATGAGTACCTTGATCATTTGAGGTCGAGCACTCCGTCGAGTGCAATGGATCCTCACATGATGTGTACTTCGAAATTAGATGAGTACCTTGATCATTTGAGGTCGAGCACTCCGTCGAGTGCAATGGATCCTCGCATGATGTGTACTTCGAAAGTAATGAGCATTTGAATCATGTGAGGTCAAGAACTTCATCAAGTCTTTGGACCCTTAACTGATTGAATGCTTCGAATTGTACTTTTGGATTCGCTCGAGATTGGGTGCAATATTACTCCAGTAGGTTCTCGTATAATCAAGTACTGTAGGATTTAAAGAATATGTCACAAAAGTACTTTGTCTTTTATCATACTATTATTCCCCCTTTGACTTAGATTTGCCCGTTTTTTATTCGTTCGGCAACAATGCTCATGTGCAGGATGCTGTCTCCGTAAGGGTGTGATTCGCATGACATGGGTATTGTGTCGTACAGGTGGCTAAGCCATAGAAGAAAATCGAAAATGTAATAAACTGAGGTTTGCTCTATATATCAACGTGAAAAAGGGCTAGTGATTCACAAGTTTCGATAATTTTTCATAATTGAGCGAGAAAAAGTTTCAAACTTTTGTACCTTAGTCGCTGTGACTTGGACTTGCATGCTTGGGGCGATGGCACCCTCCGAGTATCGTCGTCACGCGCCTTCCATTCCATCCATAAAGATCTCTAGACTTGGTGATGATAGCTACAGTGCCGCTTCGTCTCACATACTCAAAATCCTATTCATCTACGGTGACGACCCGTCTCACAGGCTCAAAAATCCTGTTCGTCTATAGTACCATCCCTGTCCGTCCCATCCTTTCTTCCTGCGCTGGATGCCCGCCATGCTCCCGTGCGGCTGCTGTGCCCCACCTGCTTCCTTCGCTCGGCCTTATCCTTTCCCCAGACCCACCGACGGCCTTCTCCCTTCCCCAGACCCACCGACGCCCACCAAAAAATCCCCGCCGCAGCGGGAGGCACTAGGCGCGTCTGCCCCCACGCATTGCAGGCAGACGGCCCGGCGCCACTCTCTGGCTGTGTGACGTAGCGCAGCCGCACGGACACGCGCTGGCGGTGCCCGCCTCCTAGCGCGGCGTGGTGTGGGCGACCCTCGCCGGTGGCCTCCGTAGTGCCTGGCCCCCCTCGCGTCGCCTGACGCCTCTTCGTCGGCCGTCCACTCCGCCTTTACCTCTGTCCTTCCCTCTCCTAACGCGTCCATGCTCCCGGCCACGGAACTCCACCCCAGGTTCAAGAACAGCAGGGGAGCGGAACGGGAGCACCCTTTGGTGCACGCGACCTTGAATGCGTCGGATCAGTTGGTGTGCCCATGAATTGTGAGGACAACCTTCTCTGTCTTTGCCTCTCTAGACGGATTTGATTCAATTCGATCTATCTGTCTCAAACAGGACCTCCGATGGTGCGGACCATTTGGTGTTGGCCTCCAACTGCAACTCCAACCTTTACTCTTTACCTCCAATGTTGCGTGGACTTGCCTACCTACAGAGGCGAGGCCGGCATGGTCCCCAACGGCAAGGTGCGCAGCCGTGGTTTTGACCCACCTTGCCTCTGTTGCCTCCTCATTTATTTCCCAGTGTTCATGCTCATCGCTGTATAGCCTACAGGACACAATGCCATACTGGTTTACTCAGCCTCTGCTCCGTGTTGCTGTAAATTTTGTTGCATTTCTTAGTGTTGCGTCCCTTGACGTACTTGCTGAATTATTAATTTCACCAAGCTGATTACTGTCCCATTTTTTAGGCACATACAGTATTCCATAGTACAAGTCTGTGATTTAGATAAAGCTGTGCAGCTTGGATTCCATCAGTGCGCTGGCAAGGAGGACTTCAGAAGATACAAATTGAGGTTTCTGAATTCAATTGTTTTATTTATGTTCTAACAGAGCAATAAAATGTTGCTCACATCCTCTTCGACACATTTGCACCAAAGCATCACCACGAAAATTCACATGAAACCTCCCAAGAATTATCTACCCAGGTACACGCAGCAATGCCACTACTGACTTCATATGTACACATATTGACTTTGCTGGCCAAAGTACAACCACATATACTTTAGGTTGTATATTTGCCTTTGGGACGCACAGCCTATATCATTACTCATGCAGTTGTTTAGTACTACAACATAACTTCAGATTACACTAGCAAGGTTATATGATCATTAGGCTATATGCAAAATAGTCTTCAGTCTTAACATGTTCTTACACAGAATCGAATGATTGTTTGTTTCTCCAGTGTGCGGACTCCAAAACACTATGCTGAATACATTATTTCCGTACTAATAGTGTCATCCATATTCCGCCTTTCAATAGTGAAATTGAGATAGTCACATCTGCTTACTTACTGCTATAATTACCATACTTAGTGAACCATACTTTTGTCTACTGCTGCATGTTCTCAAGAGTGAATTTGGTTACTCCAAAATTTACGGCACCATGTCTGCAACTGTTGCATGTTCTGAGTAGTGAATTTGGTTACTGCTAAGATAACTAGGAGACAAGATGTAGTACGGTCTAGGCTCACAATGGTTGTTCATATTTGATTTTATAGTTGTAAATTACTTGACCAAATGTCTCTTTGGGTTGTATTGAAAATTTTGGATGGGTACCTACTTACACATGCAAAAACTTCTGGTCTACATAAAAAATCTGTCATTTATTTTGCATTTACACTTCCAAAGTGATTTCGGTTCTACGAGAAACAAATTTGGCTGCGCATGCAGATGCTTGGGTTCTCTGTTTGCTTCTCCTACTGTATGGTCATTCTCAGAAAGTTGCAGAATGCAGGTTCCTTTCTACCTGTCTCATTTACAAGCATATTGCCATACAGTAACATTTTGTGTCGTCTGCATATCAGTTTAGTGCCTATACAAAGATAGGTCATATATGTATCAAAGGCAAAGTATGGATTAACATAGTGAACGCTTTTTCTTCGCTGCTGGTGCAAAAAAATACCTTTGCTTCTGCAGTTGCACAAATGTACATTGCAATTTGGCTGCTGTGAACATTGTCCTTTTAGGTGAATCTACTCTTCTACAGATGATTTCGCTTTCAGTCAATTGGCTTATTATCTACTCTTCCGTACCTTTTTCCTTTTTCTCAATCTTCGCTTCGTTCTACCTTATGTATTAATTTCACGCCCTGCTATTGTCCATTCTGTAGGCTGTGCTCAGCAGCAAAACAGGAATAAATGATGTGACATTCTCTGCTGGTTATATCTTTAGGCCATGAGTACAGATTTGGGAATCATACTAGATGTAGGTCATGATCAACAAGATGTGAATCGATGAATACCTTTTTTGCCTCCCTCTTCGTTAACTGTCATCATACTGTTCAGCATTGTTTCATAACTGTCCACTATTTCTTCCTTTTTTCCCTATCTTGACTACCTGTTATGTAACAAATCACCTTTTTCCATGCGCGAAGCGCGGGGTTACCAGCTAGTTTGATATAAAGACAGTTATTTCCCAAGTTGAACGTGCGGATGTATTGATCAGGGATTTGCTTGGTTTTATGTCGATCTTTTTTGATTGAGAAATATGGCTCAATTTACTTTTTCGACAATGTCATAAATGTGTTGCACAAAATACTTAGCTTAAATAGCTTTCGCACACAAATTGACAACAAGCGAGAAATTAACTTGAAACCAGAAATCTTTATTATTATTGAAAAAAGTGTACACTGAAGGAATTTACAAATGTAGCCTAGTCCTTGTAGTTGTTGCATACGCTGCTTTATCGATCTTCTGAAGGGAGACCTTGAACGTGTAGCGATATGCAGCTGGAGGTTGAATCTACACTATTGTTTTTCCTTTTAATACGGGTCATGTGTCTTCTGGTCATAAGATTGTTCTTGGGGATCGACGTTTTACGATGAAGAGGGCACTTCTCTCCCTTTTTTAACTGGTCGTCTTGACCGCCTGAGTTTTTGAGTGCTCGGTCTCCTTCGCCACGCTTGGTGATTCTCAGGAAAAGGTGCTCAATCATCCTTTGTTAGGAGGGGGTTGAGTCATCTAGCTGATTAGGTTTGCCTTGAGTCTAGACTCCTGGCAATTCTAACCTGTATTAACTTGTAATGGCCTCCTTCGAATTGAGGAGTTGTCCATTGGGCTTTCAACTTGCCTTAGTCAGGAGATTCGTTTCTCCTCAGAAGGTGGTGATTGAGCCGATACAGCCCTATTCGTGCTGCTTTAGTAATGCTCAGCGTTATTGAGGCCACGAGACCTCGGAACCCTTCTCCTTGGCCTCCCGGTTCGCACTCGTCGGATGGATGCGTTGACGGGACGGCAAAATGGGAATTGTTCTATTCTTTGATCGAGATAGAAACATACTTCGGCTGTTCCAAGGTATATGGTGGCATTTGCGGTATGTAGAAAAGGATGACCTAGGATTATGGGGGCGTTTGGGCTCCGACCGGTGTCCAGAACTACAAAATCTACAGGCACATGAATGCCCGATGTGCACACAGACGTTATCTGCGATTCCTTCTACCCGACGAGTCGATCGATATGCAAACCTTAAACGCATGGTTGTTTGCAAAAGGGGCCTGAATTGTAGAACGTTATCGTAGATTACCTTAGGTATGATGTTGACAGTAGAGCTGATGTCGCAGATGACTTCATTGAACTGTTGTTGGCCGATTGCTATAGAAATCAACGGGCGGCCAGGATCTCCTTTTTTGATGGGCATGGAATTGTCTAACCATCCTCCCGGGCACAGCTTCATATAGATTCATGGCTGGTCTATCTCGATGAAGTGCATGTTTTTTGATCTCTTATTGGCACTTTGGAACATGCAGATCTCTGATCGCTTTGTGTGAATAACCTTCCGATGCTGTGACGCTGCACAGATGTAACAGTCTTGCACAAGGTGGACCTCGTCCTGCGAGTTGTCATGATGGTTCCCGCTACCCAATTCAGGGAAAACCTGACCCGAGGATAGGTTGATTGGGATAATCCCAACAAGGACCAAATCGGACCCTTGTGCATTGTAGAACAGTGAGTCGACGTTTTCCTGGTGCCCGAATACCAAATTCCCGAAGCGGATGGTGGGTGGCACGTAGCAGGATGTCGACACAGGCTGAGGAAACAAAAGAACCTCTACCCTCGGATCTGATGGAACTTGGCTAGATGGTTGCGTCGAAGGCAATCGGATCTTGGACACAAGCATTGTTGAAAATTGGCATGATCACTCTTTGCGCGAAATCCCCCTACCTGGCGTGCCTCTGTCAGTGTTTTTTACCTACAGACATTTGGTTCTTGGAGGAATTCACCTGACGCAAAGAGCAAGCACAATCGGGACATGAGATTTTATCTTGGTTCGGCCCCCCGAGAAGCGAGTAACAGCCCTACGTCCAGCAGCTACTTATTTATATTGTGATCTCATCGAGATGGCGAGATGACAGATTACAAAGGGCTATGCCAACGAGAGTTTCGATGATTACAACAGGGCGGATGGCTAGCTATTTATATCCGAGGCCAACTTGCCCTACAAGTTACATAATGAAAGGTCGAGATGGCGGACTAGAGGGGGGGTGAATAGTCCTTTTCTAAATTTAATCGCGCCGGCTAACCGAAACAAATGCGGAATTAAAACAATCGGTCTAGCCAAGACTACACCCCTCTATCGAAGTTCACAAGCACTTTATAAAGATCCTAATTAGGCAACAAAGGTGTCAGCACGAAATTTCGTTCCGTGCCGAGGGCACACGAGCAAGTCGGAAGGGTCTGCTCGATGGAGCTATAGATCCACATGGCTTAAATGCAGGCTGGTCGATCCTGTGTACTCCTCCCGAGACGTGCCAACCAATTTGACTCTGTAATTGACAAGGAGAGAAAGCTAATAAGTAATTTAAGGCGGAACATGCTGGTATTGCCAGACAGTCCTGAATGTGGAAGGAAATCGACTAAATAGCTGATTCCAGCATACTCATAAGGATAAATCAGTTAAAGCTCATGGAATTATGGAAGGTAAATCGGTTATCTTTCAGGATGAATCTTGCTATTTAGACAAATATTAATCAATGGCAATAGGATGCCAACAATAATCAGTTTATGCCAACTAATGACTGCAAGTAACCGAATCCCTTTTTGTATAAAAGAAGCAGCTCATCATCATTTAACTATTTAATAAAGATAAATCTAATGAACATATTAGATCTCATCTATCGTTATGACCAGTGGGGCATGAGGCAGAATCATGCAGGCCATAGAGACAGCGATAAACTTGACGACCCTAACTTATTACTAATATCAGTGGGGAATGAGGCAGAATCATGCAGGCCGTAATACAATAATAAGATCATGGGGCTAACACATCTTTCAACCTATCTTTACTTCAATTGTCTCGTGACGCGAATTGCATATGTGAAAGCACTCGATATCGGCTAAAACAACCGATTTAGGCATAGCGCACAGTTAAGGTCATGCCCTATCAGGAACAGATCTACTAAATAACGATCCCCACTCCACGGTGCTAATAGTGGGGTGTGAGGCAGAATCACACATGCCATGATAATGGGCCATGGAACGGTTTTCATTAGCCAATAGATCTATTCAAGACCAGACATGCCTTAACCGCACACTATACACGATCAAGATTGACATAAAACAGTCGATAAAACATAACTCATCGTTTAAGATGTAGATTAGATCAATTTAGATTAACAAACGATGGGTTAAACAGGATATAAGGCCGATCTAGATCAATCCCAATCGGGCGAATTGATATTGTTGTAATTAGATAAATAATGAAAGCAATAAGCAATATCGGTAACTTAATGAATCTATCTGAAGGACGCCACCCTTAGATAGAGCCAATAACTTAACCTTAATCTAGTTCGAGCAGTGGAGGTCAACCGGATTGATGCGGCCGTATTTGAACTAAACAAGAGTCGATAACTAGCTTATACAAGCCATGACGGTACTTACAGACAAGCCGAAGGTCGGCTGGACCAATGCAGCCCTGCTCGCTAAAGAACTCATCGAGATCTACTCTACTCCTACTCTTAAGGGGTGGCCGGAGCCAAAAAAAGTAACTTGTTTTGGATTGATTGTGTGTCCTTTACAATAGCTGGGGTCCAATATTTATATGTGGAACCTACGCATGAATCCTACTTAAGCATGACTCATCATAATTTTTGGCCTAAGAGAAAACATTCCTAATTTAAGATAACTTGGACTCTAATCTTTCCCTTTTTGTAGAGTCCACCATGTTTTTCTGGTGCCTATCATAGCTTTTGTCGTTATCCGTTGGTGCTATCTGAAGAAAGCTGATTCTAGTGCTACATTTGAATCAACTGATACCGACCTTCATGCAACCGATTCCTTAATGACATGATCTTGGGAGCTTTCGAGTCCCTACAATTCTTCTTCTAAATTTTGGTGTAAACACATGCCCCCAATTTTGGGATAAAAGTAATTTTATTCCAAAATTATCACATCTGTATCCCCAATAGGTCCGCAGTCATGGGTAGAGAATCTTGATCTAGGGTCTACTGTTTGTCACCGTCTATGTCAGCTCATGAGCCCATGCTTCAAAACTTTTATGAGAGCATCAATGCTTCACGGGCGCTTGGATCTATCTTTCCAGGCTGACTATAAAATGCCTATCCGACTCTGGCAAGAGTAACTCAACAATTCAACTATGTTTCTCTTCTATCTGCTTCTTCGAGTGCCTCTGACTCCACCTAACCCTCCATGGTCTATCTTTTTGCCATGAAGATCCTGAGTGGTTAGAAGAATTCTTGTGCATAGGGTGATTGTGTTGCTCATTTTAGCACCTTGTCGAGCAAGAGGATTAGCTGCTGCGGTTAGAAGAAATCTTGTGATATCACCTGAGTCTTCTCTCCTTACTCCTAGAGCTGTTCTAGTGTTTGCAAGGGCTAAAATGTGTGGACACTTTCCCCTTGCTTGTTCCATCAAACGCCCATTGGGAAAGCCACAGGCTTCTTTCCCACAGTTTCCAAGTTACCGAGAAATCAGCTGGGCATCTGTTAGGCAGGCGGCCTTTCGCCTTCTTCTGGCATAATTTTATCAACAGGTCGATGTGACTTGGTTCACGATGACCTTCGGCCTTGTGGGGACCCAGACTCCCTTCAATCTAAAGAAGTCTTGGTGGGCTGATCGCTGGTCAATGTAAACCTTTCGTATCCATCCCATGATATTTTGGGATTATGGGAAGCAATAAATCCGAATATGTTATTTCTTCGTTATCCGTCCCCTAAATTTTTGGAGTGTCGATCCGTTTCCGTATCTGACTTCAATTCCATACCCCCAGTGAAATCTATCTTCTCACCTTCCTAGGCTATATATACGGGCCATGGATGTGGATCGAAAAACAACTTGCTTTGTCTCAAATCTTTTGCGTCTTTAGTGTAGTTCCTGCTGTAACAGAACCGACCAATTTATAAGAGCACAAGTACAAAAGCAATCACTGGTGTGATCAAACCGTCATACTTGAACCCATATAAACCCGGTAGTCAACTGAAACCACGAATGATTTCAAACCAACTTGCATACAACCAAGATCACAGTAATTCAACATAACAAGCCACATGTTACATCCATTTCCCAAGTAGTTCATAAGTACCACATACATCAGAGTACACATAGTTATTACAAAACGAGTTCACAAATAGCGGAAGCAAAGTAGTTTAACACCATCACACACCCTTAGTTCAAATACAAGCCAGTACCATAGTCATATCCAGCAAAAGCAGTAAGATAAGATAACCTAGATGATCATGCCCATGATCTAGTCTTCATCCCCCGTAGGGTGGAGACAATACTTGCAGTAGCCGTTATATAGCACGTCATCTGCAACAAGGGGGAAATAAACCCTGAGTACGAGAAGGTACTCAGCTAGACTTACCCATCGTAAACCAGAAATAAATGACACCAAGGATTATGCAAGGCTTTATCGGTGGATCTAGCTTGGCAATCATTTTGCAAAAATGCTTTAGTGATACGAGAGCATAATTTGCTTTATGAGTAAGCAGCAATTTAACAATATTAACCTATCAACTAGATTAGCACCTGTGCTAGAGCAAGCAATTGATTAACTCCAAACATTAGTAACCATATCCGGTATAATGTTGTATCATCATCATCAATTTAACCATCAAGTTCAATTAAGTGCATCTACGTTGCCGCTGCTCAGTCAAGTTCTCACTATCCGGGAGAGACGGCGATTCGAATCGATTCCTATCCAGCTGGAGGGGTATTCCTAACACAAACCCAGGCATACCTCGCGAAGGCAGCCTTAGGTCACCTTTGGTACATCTCAGGAATCGCGGCTCTGAGCAGCGCCGCACCCTCAGGGAGTCCACTCTGCCAGGTGGTCAATCTCACCTCGGACTTACGCCAATAGCTCCCCACACATCCTTACTACCGCCAGGGTGCGCACTTTCACTTCTCGGTCTTCCGGCCTGAGTTGAGCTACTCGGCTTCGCGGTCGGAACGAGTTATCCGGCCAACTAAGTGATAGGCATGCGTTCAACATGACATGAGGACGTACAGCGAATCGGTCCTTAACCGACACAGACGGGGATAGATCCACAACCAAGACCTCCTTGCCTTGTTGCTTCTCTATCGACCTCCCGCCCGGTCACAGTTCATTATTAACACATGGTTATTCTCCACGATAGCGATTATAGCCAACCATGATCAGACATTTTTCTAATATGTAGGTGACAGGAAATCACCCAACTTTTACCGGTCTAAGCATGGCTAAGCTTTGATTCGCTCCTGGACCTAAATAGGATTCAGGGTACGTATACTGGCCAAGGAATAGGTATATATGCAACAAGTGTTCGCATCCAATTCCTATCACTTAATGCATCAATAAATAAAGATACTCAAAGTAATCATTTTGAAAACATAGGAGTCTTAGAATGCTCCGGGGCTTGCCTTTCAGAAAAGATGAAGGTTGGTGATCGAGGCACTCAAGAACTTCTTCGTTGACTCCTTCTTCGGGGGCCTGCACCTCCTGCTCCTGAGCTTGCTGCTGCTCCTCCGGAAGTACTGGCTCGAATTCCAGAAGCGTAACTCCCTCCGGAACACCTATTGCATGCATATGCATAGTAAGAATCATGCATGCACAAGAGATGGAAGATGATGAAATGTATAGCCATGTATGAATGGACGCATGAAAGACATAATGATGCAAGATTAACATTGATTTTTACCGAGTAGGTGCATATCTCTTTTAGAAAACAAGAATGGCACACTCACCAAGTTCTAATAACCTAAGATAAAGTTGTTCATCTTCGGTAAGAGGTCTAGCACCTGCAACTAACAATTTATCTTAAATTAGCCTAGCATCTAAATCATCACATCAACTCATATAAAGCAAACCAGTCAGTTACTGCGCTCAATAGTTTTCAGGCTGTAAACAGCAGCTACAAGTTTGACCCATAACTGGAGTTCTACAGATCCAATTACCGTGATTTAAGACTTTCTGGAAAACTTATAAAATTGTCTACAACTTTGTTTTTGACCACTTTCACAGCAAACCAATTTATCATGGGAAACTTTATAAAGTTCCCAGAATTAGCCAGAAAGACACAACGCAAGAAATAATTATTAACTTACGTTGTAAACATACCAACGGACAAGACCAACTTTACTAACTCATCATACAGGTTGAAAGAACACCAGAAAACATAGTGTCCATTCCTAACTAAATTATTCTCATGCCTTTAATAATTTATTTAGATACTTAGGTTAAATAATAAACACATATCCAAAGTGTACATAAAATTCCACAAAAATTACAGTAGCATATACATGTCTCCAATAGGCTACTACATAAATTTCACATCAATTGAACAAGTATCTCATCCTACACAAAAATGACAAGGCATAAAGGCTTAAAATGGCATAAATAGGAAACCTTAGTGAAAAGTGTCAAGCAACAGATTTCATATTTTTCCTAGCATACTTAAGGTACTAGGACATTCTCCAATAAATTTCATAGTGATTAGATTCATAAATAAATTACTAAAATTCACACAAGAATTGCCCAGTGATAAAAGGAAAATCTATAACTCAAAAACCATACATGCAATGACTCTAAAATTTTTACCAGAGATTCTACTCATCAAGAATAGCTCACCCACAAAATTTCATAATTTTTGGAGCAAAGGAACTCTAGATATAATTTAAACAAGTTTGCATGTATTTAAAAACACATTTCAAGTTCCTATTTAATTCACCCAACATTTCCACTACAAGTGTTCATGTCATATTTTTCTTAAATACTAGACTTCACTGTGATTCTACAAAAATTAGAATCACCCCATTTGGATCAACCAAACTTGAGATACAAAGTTTACAAATTGCATTCAAAACTGAATAAATGAGCTAGCTTCACAGGTTTGAATCACTGACGCCTGGGACCCACCGGTCCGGTGACCCCACATGTAAGTGGCACTAAAATAGAGCACGGCGGCTGTGACGGCGCGGGAAAGGCGTAACTCGCCGGCGGCGACTTCACCGGAGGCGAGGAGGGTACCTCCGTGATCGCCTTGATCACCAGCATCGATTTACCTACTCATCCTAAGCTCTAGCAGTTTCTAAGTAGGGCGGCCATGGCGCACGATGGCTCGGTGAAGCTCCGGTGACCGAGCTAGCTATGGCGAGCCTCCAGTGCCCTACCCAAGCTCGGTATGAGCTACACGGTTACATGGTGAAGCTATCCGAGAAGAAAACTAGGAAAGGGGAAGCCTCGAGTGCTACGACCACGGTGAGCTCGATCTCCGACGAGGTCGAGTCATGGCGGCTGCGGATTCGATGAATGAGCCATCAACTCTGTTCGATAGGCTCTACAAGAGGGTGAACGAGGTAGAGGAGATGGTGGGGAAGCAGTGAGCGAGATGGAGCAAGGCGAGACGAGGTGGCGAGCGCGTTGGAGCTCGACGGAGCTCACGGCGGCAATGGTGCCACGGCGCGGAAATGCTGAATACGACCTCACCTAAGGTCGACTGACTACGCGGAGATGGTGACAAGCAAGAGGAGGTCGTGGCGGAGCTTGGAGCTAGCTGGCAGCAGCGTTTTTGTGGCGGCAAGCGAGCTGGGCAACGGCGCAGCTTGCTCGGCAACGACAGAGGCGCTGCGCGCGGTTCTGGCGAACAGGCGAGGCGAGACACGGCGTAGGCGAAACAAATAGGCCGGCCAGCAGGCGCGTGGCGTCATCGTGTCCGTGATGGCCTGACCCGTGGGGCCAACGCCGGCGTACGGCCGCCACTTGGCATGCTCGGCCTGAGCTCGATCGGCCATGACTGACCGGCCGAAGCACTGTAGACGCGATTCAGAGAAACATCGATGGAGCCTGACAGCGAGTTTTTGACGATCATTAATTCTTAAACGGTGCCGATCTAGCTCTAGGTTAAGTTGACAAAGTTGGAGATTGAGGTGAGAACTACAACTTTTCTAATTGGCACACGAGCTGATTCGGTTAGGTTAGGGAGATACAAGGCTCCAAACAATGGTACAAGAAACTGAAATTCAGCTTTTGGACTTAGAAAATTTCTAAGTGTAGAATCAGCCCCAATTCTGACTTGTGGGCCATGTTTGAGACTGTTCCACACATTTCATGACTTGACCTCTAAACAAAGTTTGTTCCATATAAAATTTGCTACAACTTTGCTTTAGGTTGCTCAGACATGCAAACACTCTAAGTTGTACTTTTTAAACAGTCAAAGATAAGAGCTCTAGGGTCAACACAAGTCAAACTATTACTTAGAAGTGTAATTAGGTAAGATGGTCAACATGAACATTGTTGCTAAAGACATTCTAAGTGTAGCTAAGTTGTTTAAGAGGACATTTGGCACACATTTGCATAGACCACACAAGAGCACACACAATTGCTAGCATAAACCAAGCAGTTCAAATAGAAACACACATGAAATGATAATATTCATAATGATATGATGCTTATGAATGAGATGATGATGCTCATGCTCATGTGATGCAAGTGTTTTAGTACAACCATAACACAGGGTGTTACAGCCCTCCCCCCTTATAAAAATCTCGCCCCGAGATTTGAACAGCGTACCATTTTGAATAAAAGGTAGGGTATACATCCTTCAAATAATCTTCCCGTTCCCACGTTGCATCGCTCTCACTACCCTGGTTACTCCACATAACCTTGTAGAACTTAACCACACGATTCCGGGTTACTCTTTCTCTCATGTCGATAACCCGCACTGGTCTTTCTTCATAGGATAGATCTGATTTCAACTTGACGTCTCGAAGTCAAACTCTTTCTTCGGGGATACGGAGACATTTCTTCAATTGAGATACATGAAAAACATTGAAGATAGCTCTCATCTCGTAAGGTAACTCTATCTTGTAAGCTACATTCCCACTCTTCTCTATGATCGGATATGGACCTACATACCTAGGTGCAAGCTTTCTCTTTACTCCGAATCGCTGCACACCTTTCATCGGTGATACCTTCAGATAAACGTGATCACCCACTTCAAACTCAATGGGCTTCCTTCTTTTATCCACATAGCTTTTCTGCCTAGCTTGAGCGGCTTTCATATGCTTTTGGATAGTATGGACTTGTTGTTCAGCCTCTTCGACAAAATCAATACCGTAGTATCTTCTTTCTCCAGATTCAACCCAGTTCAAAGGAGTTCTACACTTGCGACCATACAACGCCTCGAACGGGGCCATCTTGATGCTTTCTTGATAACTATTATTATAGGAAAATTCAGCCAAGGGTAACCACTTATCCCATGAACCTTTGGATGATATGACACAAGCTCTTAACATGTCTTCCAATATTTGATTTACCCACTTTGTCTGTCCGGAGGTTTGGGGATGATAAGCAGAACTTCTAACTAAGTTGGTTCCTATCATCTTATGCAGTTGTTCCCAAAAACGAGCGGTGAACTGAGGTCCTCTGTCGGATACAATGGTTCTAGGAACACCATGGAGATGTACTATCTGGTTAAAATATAGCTCAGCATAGTCACTTGGCCGATAGTCAACCCTAACTGGTATGAAATGAGCAGACTTTGTTAAACGATCCACAATCGCCCATATGGAATTAAAATTCTTTTGGGTAGGGGGAAGTCCAACAATAAAATCCATACTAATCTCTTCCCACTTCCATCCTGGTATAGACAATGGTTGGAGAAGTCCAGCAGGCTTCATATGAATTGCTTTGACTCTACAACAATTGTCGCACCTTGCAACATAAGCTGCGATTTCTTTCTTCATCTTTGTCCACCAAAAGCGAGATTTCAAATCTTGATACATTTTACTACTTCCTGGGTGGATAGATAACTTGGATGAGTGAGCTTCTTCTAAGATTTGGTTTCTAAGCTCTTTGTCCTTCGGTACTACCAGTCTGTCCTTAAACCATAGAACACCCTTCTCATCAATGCGAAAGTGTTTTGTCTCTTGTTCCTTCATCTTTCTTTTGATGTGGAACACACCCACATCGGTTTTCTGAAGCTCGATGATCTTACTTTCTAGAGAGCAACTAAGGGTAATACTATGCAACACAGCAGGATGTAACAGATGCGCCAAATGATAATCTGCCTCCAAGAGAGAATTACAGTGAGATTTCCTACTCAAAGCATCGGCAACAACATTTGCTTTACCCGGATGATAATGAACTTCTAAGTTATAATCTTTAATCAACTCTAGCCATCTTCTTTGTCTCATGTTCAATTCTGGTTGAGTGAATATATACTTGAGACTTTTATGATCGGTATAAATATGGCACACGTTACCGAGCAAGTAATGCCTCCAAATCTTCAAAGCATGCACAACCGCAGCTAACTCAAGATCATGAGTTGGATAATTAGCTTCATGCTTCCTTAGCTGACGTGAGGCATAGGCGATAACTCGACCTTCCTGCATAAGGACACATCCTAAACCGGTACCTGATGCGTCACAAAACACATCAAAAGGTTTCTCGATGTCAGGTTGTGCCAACACAGGAGCTGATGTCAACAAGGTCCTCAAAGTGCAAAAAGCAGTCTCACACTCTGGAGTCCAAACAAACTTCACATCTTTTTGGAGCAACCTGGTCATGGGCTTGGCTACCTTAGAGAAATCTGGGATGAATCGACGATAATACCCAGCCAAACCAAGGAAACTTCTGATCTCATGTACTGAAGTTGGTGCTTTCCAATTCATGACTTCTTGCACCTTAGACGGATCAACCGAAATCCCTTCATCGGACAACACATGACCTAAGAAAGGTACTTTCTTAAGCCAAAACTCACATTTACTGAACTTGGCATAAAGCTTATGCTCTCGTAGCCTGGATAAAACAACTCTCAGATGCTCGGCATGTTCTTCAGCATTTACAGAAAAGATTAAGATGTCATCAATGAAGACAACTACAAATTTGTCCAGTTCTTCCATGAACACAGAATTCATCAGATATACGAAGTATGCAGGAGCATTGGTCAGGCCGAAAGACATAACCAGATACTCATACAACCCGTATCTGGTGGAGAAAGCGGTCTTAGGCACATCCTCCGGTCTAATCTTTATCTGATGATAACCAGATCTCAAATCAATTTTAGAGAATACCTTTGCCTTAGACAACTGATCAAACAAAATATCAATGCGGGGCAATGGGTACTTGTTCTTAATTGTCACCGCATTGAGTGGACGATAATCCACACACATGCGCAATGACTTGTCCTTCTTCTTCACAAATATAGCAGGACAACTCCAGGGAGAAGCACTAGGTCGGATAAGACCTTTCTCTAACAGATCTTGTAACTATACTTTAAGCTCTGCTAACTCATTGGGTGGCATCCTATAAGGCCTTCTAGAAATAGGTGCAGTGCCCGGCACTAACTCAATCTTGAATTCAATATCTCGATCCGGCGGTAAACCAGGTAGATCATCAGGAAAAATATCTGGAAATTCACACACTACTGGGACATCCTCAATTCTCAGGGTCTGGATAGCATTAGCAGTGTTGTGGAGTTCTAGCTCTCTGGGAAGTGGCACAAGGAAGGCTTCATTGCTGATAGGATCCCTCAACATAACGACCCTAGTGGAAGTATCAATGAGCACTCCATGACCACTCATCCACTTCATTCCCAAGATTACATCTATCCCTAATCCCGGTAGGACTACCACATCGGCCATAAACACTCATCCCTCTATTTCAATCCTTACCCCCATCACTATTTGATTGGTCGAAATATTACTTCCAGCTGCACTAATGTAATAACTACCCGTGGATACTGTAATTACCTTCTGATTGTATTTTGATGCAAAAGCTGGACTCATAAATGAATGCGAAGCACCAGAATCAAATAGTACAACTGCCGGATGGTGATTCACAAGAAACTTACCCACGGTGACCACCTCTCCTGAGGGTATCTCGGTCACGTTGGTGTAGTTAACATGTCCATGACGAGCACCAGAATTCCCTTGCTTCTGATTGTTCTTCTAAGGATACGGACAATTCTTGGACCAATGACCTGTCCTGCCACAATTCCAGCAGGGCCTATTAGCTGGCGGAACAAAAGAATTTCTAGGTCCTGTGGTACCCTTTGGAAGAGGTACAGTGAATGCCTTCTTGAACCCAGTCTTTGCCTGATTCTTCTTTTGTAGCGGCCGGTACCGAACGGCTATAGTCGGTGGGCGAAACTGAGTCTTCGCTACTAGAGCTCTAGCCTGAGAGACACCTGCCTCAAAGACCCTCTTGCGACTTTTGAAAGCAGCATAGACATTATCGTTATTCTCTTGAGTAAGAGCATCACTTACGAACTCATTGAAAGTGACACTTTTGTTGTTCCCCATGGACTTCATCAGTTTGGGACTAAGCCCTCTCTTAAAGCTGGCGATTTTCTTAGCTTCTGAATCAACGAATTCTGGAGCATACCTTGCCAGATGGCTGAAGGCATGAAGATATTTAGTGAGTGTCTTGGTGCCCTGCACCAACTTCATAAACTCATTGTGCTTGATGGCCATCAACCCGGGAGGAATATAATGACTCTTGAAAGCCTCCTGGAATCGATTCCAAGTGATCTGGGCATTCTCTGGTAGGGTGGACCGGTAATGTCGCCACCATATACCTGCTGGTCCTTGTAGTTGATGCGAAGCATACTCCGCCTTCATCTGCTCTGTCACCCTGAGCAAACGGAACTTGTGCTCAAGCGTGTTTAGCCACTCTTCTGCTTGGAGCGGCTCTTCAGCTTCCTTGAAGACGGGTGGCTTGGTATCTTGGAATTCCTTGAAATCACTAAACTGGTTGGGCTCTGGTCCCTGTCGTTGATTACGGCCTTGGGCTTGATGCTGGGCCATGGTACGCATAGCATCACCCAACGCACGCTGACCTTCCATGAGCATGGCCAACAGATCAGACGGCGTGGGCGAAGGTGGCGGTGGAAGATCATCATCGCCACTACCCCCACCACGGCCTGAACGTAGATTGCGCGACATAATAAACAGAGGCACAATAATTCATCCTCATAACATCGCCATAACTTTACTCCGCACATTCATGCGATGTAGCCACTCATATGCCAAATTTTTGATCAACTTCAAGTTTCAGAAATTTCATCTAAGTATAACGAGACTGCTCCAGGGCGGTAGTGGTAGTGCGGCCATCAGTAGTAGCATGGCAACTTGGGTGCGAGAGGATTACCTTACAGGATGAGAAACTATAATGGAATAATTAGATAAGGGAGGGAGTGATGCAAAAATGTAATGGCATGAGTAAACATGATGCATGCACGTTCCGTACGTCCTCACGAATCTTAAGAAAATTTAACATTCTAGCGACATAGACGGTGGCATACATACGTTCTCTCATATACGTATCTAGTCGAGCTACGCGTTGCGTTGTTAGTGTACCTGCAGAAAATTTCATTGCAGCCCATCCCAACAAAAGAAATAAGTACGCAATGAAAGCAGTAAACTAAGATACTCTCCATATATACATCCCCGGATATATATACTTCGGTATCCAAAGCTACCCAATGGATACTCCCACAATTAAGTTCCTTCATATGTACATGTGTGCAACATGTAAACATTCCGGTAACCAAAACTAACTCTCCCCTAGACCGACAGTTGGACGATCATGCTCTCACAACTCACTTTACCTGGGCGTAGAGGCACTTGATCCATACATTACCATCCAAGCGGATGGCATCCATACCATAGCACGCCGTATGGACGACGAAATAAAATGAAAGCAATTACCCCCCAAAAGTCATTACTTAAATAAGCCACCTGAAAGTCCTTATTTGGGCATAGAGGATATGACAACTGGCACACCTAGATAAAATTTCAGATTTGAACACCTATATATGTAGCTATAAGTTGTCAAAACTGATTTTTACAAACAAAAGCTTTTGTTTTAAATACACATATGACATGTTTAATGTTGAATCTAGCTCTGATACCAGAACATAGACAGAAACTGACATGCCACTTTAAACAGCTATAAATGGAGTTATACATATCCAATAAATGTGGTTCTAGACATTTTAGAAAGCTTATTAAATTCTAAACAACTATGTTGTAAACATATGACAGTATTATGCTAGAGTTTTTGGGAATTAGGTCTTGGTCTGTTTATAGAAATTGTAGACTATATGTAGGGCTACAACATTCATGTATGTGGTTTTCACTGATTCTCCACGGTTTAGGATATCAAGCACTGTAAAGTGACGCTGTCAGGCTGATTGTTTTTCTCTGAATCGATGCTACAGTAGTCCGATCGGTTACAGAACCTCACCGCCGCGTGGCGCCGCGCGTCGCCGATGGCCTGACCGGCCAGGCCACGTCGGGCCTGAGCTCGGCATTTGAAGCCCCAGCACGCCACCGAGAGCCCCTGTGCCTCATTCATTTCCTTGCTTCCTTGCCTCTCCTCCGCAGCCGAAGCAGCGGAACCACCGCTCCTCCATTGCCGCCGTGAGCTTCGGCAAGCTCCCGCGCACTCACCACCGCGAAAACGCGCACTACACCTTCACCGAAGCTCCGCCGAGATCCCCTCTTGCTCATCATCATCTCCGCGCGGTCAATCGACCTCAGGTGAGGCCGTTGTCGGCGTTCCCGCGCCGTCGCACCCTCGCCTAGATGAGATGCAAGATGCAAGTGCATGAATATGAAGAATAGTACCATGAGACGCATCACAAATAGCAAGCAAGACAAGCATCGTTTACACTAAACACACTTAAGTACTTTGCGATGCTTAACTTAACATCACACAATCTATCATGCTAAGATAACAAAGAATATTATACATGGCACATAAGTCTCACAAGATCTCACGGGCGCGTGTGTCGTAGTTGCGCAGGCATGGTGCGCATGGCTGGTGTGGATCTGGCGTGGTCACACAGCATGTCACATGCGCTGGCTCTGGACATACGGACGTGGCCAAGAGAGGACGCTCCTGGCTTGGGATTGATCGACGAGGACGTCGATCTCTTAAGGGGGTGAGGATGTAACATCCCGGCCCAGGGCTTAATAGGATTAATAGGATACTCATACCAATAAGTTGCAACTTCTTTTCCAAAAGCCCATCTGCAAATAACTCCGAGGTTAAGCGTGCTTGGCCTGGAGCGATGGGTGACCAACCGGGAAGTTCTTCCCGGGTGCGCACGAGTGAGGACAAAGTGCGCAAAAAAGACCTGTGTTGGTCTGTGAGGGCAGTCTATATCCTAGAGTAGCTGCTAGATGTAAGCGGGCCCGGCCTCGGAGAGGCGGGACGTTACACCTGCTTTCCCATATGTTTGAGATCATGGAGAACAACAAGAGGTCTGCTGAGGAGGCCCTCAACGGATCTGCATCATCACGCCAGCGCCTTCATCGCCAAGAGGGTGCAACTCAGGATGCTCCCATCGTTCCGGTGCAGAGGGTCGACTCTGCTCAACCTTTGGGGTCATCTTCAACACCAATTCGCCGCCAGCTCCCCCGCTATTCGAGGAGGTGGATCGACAATGGTGATCTGCTGGCCTCCATCGATCGGACTGATCAGAATCTAGCCAACTGCCTCTCCCTCGTAGAATTGGCTCTAGCCATGATTCAAGGCCGATCACCCCCTAAGGCCAACCCAGTGGGGGAAAGGTTGGCCTGGGCTGAAGTCAGAATCATAGGTGAGACATTTACCGCAATTTCCCGTCTCTTCTTAATTTTGCCTTCAAGATTTTGAATCATTCCTTCCTTGAATCTTTTAGATCTAACTGCTTAGTTGGAAAGCCTTCGATCAGCTACGGAGCATGCAGTGGGATTTGTCAATGCCAGGGGCACCGTTCTGGTGGTTCGCTTGCATGACATCCCAAACCATGTCAGGGAGGTCGCTCTTCATGGCATTCGTCATGGTGCCGCCATGGCGTTGGCTGCTACACAAGCCCGCTCTAGCCATGATCTTTGGCTTCTTCCCCATGGTTTTCTAGCCACCGAATGCCCTGGGGATCATGAGCATCTAGTTGATGATTTCTTCAATGCTACCAACTATGTAGCTTTTAACACCCAGGCTGACAATATAATAAGCAAAGTGTTTTCCGGCCTGTAGCTTGTAATAGGTGACACTTAGCAAACAATCTCTTCGTGTTAAGTGTCATCAATTCATCCATGTTTGCTTTGCTCTTATAGGCGATACACATCATACCGGCTTCTACCCCTTCAGGTTTATTTTTTGTACTAGAGGCGACACCCTTCTGGTATCGGCTATAAGAGTCGACGACTGAACAAATCGATTGTCAGGTATTGATCCAAACACTAGGGTAGTATTTCTTTAGATATTTCCCATTGATTGCTCTACCAATTTCTTCCTCTCCTCTTAGTGTTTCCAAAATATAAGCATTACTAGGAGCACAACGTTTGATCCGATAAGGTCCTTCCCAATTAGGTGGCCTTTTGCCGAACTCGCTGTCTTTTGACCCGATCGACAATTTTACTTTCAAGACCAAGTCTCCTTCAGAAAATTGCTTATTCTTGACTCTTTTATTGTAATATTTTACAACCCTTAGTTTATTGGCTTCAATATTTTCGAGAGCACACAGCCAAAGGTAACTCAAGTCCTCTAAGTCATCTATCATAAGATTCTTATAGACTTTGGCTGACAAATCATTCTACAACATAACATGCCTCGATCCGGACTGAACTTCCCAAGGAATGACTGCATTATGGCCATACACAAGTTCATAAGGTGATGTTTTAATTGATCCATGACAGGCCATCCTATATGCCTATAGTGCCTCATTAAACGTTGAACATCACTTCCTTGGCTGCTCCTCATTCTTCTTCTTGATTAGCTTAGTCATAATCTGATTAGACGCCTCTACCTGGCCATTAGCCTAAGCATAGTAAGGAGAAGAATTTAGTAGCTTGATTCCTATACTGGCAACAAAATCTCTGAACTCTTCTGATGCGAACATTGTCCCTTGATCGGTAGTGATAGTTTGAGGAATCCCAAAACGATACACGATATGTTCCTTGACAAAATCAACCATGTTCTTTGAAGTTACCGTCTTCAAAGGAATTGCCTCAACCCACTTAGTGAAGTAATCTGTTGCTACCAATATGAACTTATGTTCTTTGCTAGAGGGCGGAAAAATCTGGCCAATTATATCAATTCCCCAACCTCGAAACGACCATGGCTTGATTATTGGATTCATGGCCGATGCAGGCAATTTCTGGATATTACCAAAACATTGATAGTCTTGGCACCCCTTGTAATATTCAAAATAGTCTTCCAATATCATTGGCCAAAAATTTCTAGTTCTGCGAATAATCCATTTCATCTTATAAGCCGATTGATGAGCTCCACATATCCCTTCATGCACCTCACCCATCAACACCTTAGCTTCTTCTTGATTTAAGCATTTGAGCAACACCCCATCGACCGTTTTATAATATAGCTGATCATCTAGTAAAACATACTTAGTCAATTTATACCTTAGCTTTCTGGTAACTTTCCGTGTTGGATTCCTAAGGTAGTCGGCTATTTGAATTCTCCAATCATTACTCGAGGTTTCACTACACAAGACTTCTTGAAACACTCGATAACCTAAAGCGCTTTGAGCTAGATGATTAGCTTCTTGATTCTGAGCCCTCAGAATATGTTGAAAAGAGACACGAGGAAACTCTTTTAGCAACCTTTGACATTCATCATAATATCCCCTTAGAGTATCTTCTTTGCACTCATATAGGCCAATCAACTGATTAATAATTACCTGTGAATCTCCAAATACTTCAATTGCTTCGGCCTTTACTTCATGAAGAAGTTGAAGTCCTTTAAGAATAGCTTCATATTCTGCTTGGTTGTTGATAATCATTGGCTCAGTTGGAAGAGACTCAAAACTTGCCCCCTGAGGCGAAATAATAACAATTCCAATGCCACCACCTTGCTTGCATGATGATCCATCAAAGAATAACGTCCAAGGCACCAGCTCTACATAATCAATGCTTGGCTTATGATGCTGGGTGACAAAATCGGCCACCATTTGTCCTTTGACTACTTTAGTCGATTCGTACTTCAAGTCAAATTCTGATAACGCGAGAATCCACTTTCCCACTCTCCCATTCAGTATTGGCATTAATAACATATGCTTAATCACATCAGCCTTGGAAACAATCATACATTCGGCCGACAATAAGTAGTGTCTCAACTTAGTGCAAGAGAAATATAAGCATAAGCATAACTTTTCGGTGGGAGAATATCTTGTCTCTGGATCTAGGAGCCTTCTACTCAGATAGAAAATAACTCGCTCTTTTCCTTCAAACTCTTGCATCAAGGCCGATCTAATTGTCTTATCATCAGCCGATATGTACAACTTAAAAGGCTTACCTTGCTGAGGAGGGACCAGCACAGGTGGACATTTCATATATTCTTTTATCTCTTCAAATGCCTTTTGTTGTATGTCACCCCACTTGAATTCTTGATCATTTTTCAATTTCAACAAAGGAGAAAATGACATAACTCTCTTCGACAAATTTGAAATGAATCTTCTGATGAAATTAATCTTACCAAGCAGAGATTGTAACTCTGTTTTAGTAGTCAGGGGAACTGCCTCATCAATTGCTTTTATGCTTTTTTGACCAACTTTGATTCCTCTCTCGTGGACCATGAAACCCAAGAATTGTCCAGCTGACACTCCAAAAGCACACTTATTAGGATTCATCTTTAGATCATGTTTTCTTGTGCATTCCATAGTCTCCCGCAAATTAGCTAGATGCTCTTTGTACCCTCTAGATTTTATCATCACATCATCGATGTAAATTTCAACAATCCTGCTGATCAACTTATGAAAAATATAATTCATCGCCCTTTGATAAGTTGCACTGGCATTCTTTAGACCAAAGGTCATCACAACCCACTCGAATAAACCAATTGCGCTGGGGTACCTAAAAGTGGTCTTTGCTATGTCTTCCTTAGCCATGAAAATTTGGTTATATCTTGCATTGCCGTCCATGAAGCTAATAACCTTGTGCCCGGCTGCTGCATCCACCAACATATCAGCTATCGGCATCGAATAACCATCTATGGGTGTGGCTTTGTTCAGATCCCTGAAATCGATGCAAACTCTTAATTTTCCATTCTTCTTATACACAAGGACAACATTTGATATCCACTCTGCATATCGGCATGGTCGGATAAACTTTGCCTCTAGTAACCTTTCAATCTCCCTTTTTATATCATCAAGCATGTTTGGGTTGAATCTCCTTAGAGCTTGTTTAAACAGCCGATACCCAGGTTTGATTGGCAACCGATGTTCAACAGTTGATCGGTCTAGACCAGGCATCTCATAGTATTCCCAAGCAAAATAGTCTTTACATTCCTTCAATAAATCAACTAACTCTCGCTTGTACTCAGGATCCAACTTGGCACTTACACATGTCAGCCTAGGTCTATTTCCAGAACCAATATCTACTTCTTCTAATTCATCGGCCGACGTGAAGCCATGTCCTAGTTTGCCATCTGTATCATCTATTGGATTATCCATTAAGACAAATTTTCAAAGCCGGCTGCTTGGATCGGCTGTTGACTTTCATTATTGATTCTAATGAAGCCTCCATCCCATATCTTGCTAGAAAAGCATTCGAAGTCTCCTAGTTCCAAAAAGACTAGATTGGTTGTTGTGATACTCACAGTCTCATCAGCATGAACCAGCTCGACATCATCTCCATGCCATTGAATCAAACACTGATGCATGGTCGATGGTACACAACAATTTGCATGAATCCAATCATGACCAAGGAGCAAACTGTACGACCCTTTTCCATCGATGATGAAGAATGTGGTGAGCAGTGTCTTACTCCCGATTGTCAGTTCGACATTCATTGTCCCCCGGGTCTTAGACGCATTACCCCCAAAGTCCTTAAGCATCATGTTAGTCTCAATCAGATCTCCTGGTCGCTTGCCAAGTTTACGAAAAGTGGTGTAAGGCATAAGATTGACAGAAGCACCTCCATCCACCAACATCTTGTTCATTGGCTTCCCATCAATAAAACCTTTCACATATAAAGCTTTTAAGTGCCGATGCTTGATGGGTTTATCAAACATAGCCTGCTGTATAACTGTTAGCTTGGCAACTATCTCCTCATACTCTGATTCATCAAAATCTGAATAAACTTCTTGATCTGCTGGAGCTCTGAACTCTGATGGCAATAGAAAAGCCATTTGAATATTAGCCGATGGTTGCCTTCTATCGGCTGTTTGCTTAGCACGCCATACTTGAGGTTTACCGAATGTCTGATCCTGTTCCAACTCTCTGTTCCTCAGGCATTGCACCCTTCTCTTCTGGCTTCTTGTCAAACTTCCTGGACACCATTGCCTTCCTGCCAAACATATTTTCTCTCATTGCCTTCTTCTTCATAATCAGCCCAGTCTTGATCAACAACTCTTTTTCCAAGCCAATTATGAACACTTCCATTTTTTAAGTGCCGATCCATGTTATTATGATGATATGCATCTTGAGCATGGATAGACCGGCGGTTGGCTTGGGATTGCCTAAACTCCCAATACTGATCGCTGCACTCTAGACAGTTATCCCTGGTAGGCAACTTCAAACCTTTGTTACAGCAATGTCTGAAGAAAGTACAATTCCAATGTGATTCAGCTTGCTTTCTTTCATACCTCTCTTTTTCCTATTGACGATGGTGTTCTTGCTCTTCTAACCAACGTTGATAATCCTTTTCCTTCTGCCACTACCATTTATTCAACAGGATTCGAGATGCAACCCACGGCTTTGTCGCCCCATCTTTTGATGTTTCTCCCTGCTCATATCGGCTCTTTTGCTTGTTGCGACGTCTATTAATTTCTCTGTATTCGTCTGCCGAAATTTGCATCTCGGGATCAACTGTTTTGGCTTCTCTTGATTTGGTTGATGTCAGGACCTTTGTCTTTCCATTGAATAGCCTAGCATCGACCATGTTTTGATCTCCTGGGAAAGGATTATCATCAACTTTTATTTTCTAAGGCGTATCAAATTTGAGTCTTCCTTGCTGAATAGCCCTCTATATGTGCTGCCGGAAAATTCTGCATTCATTAGTGGAATGAGAAGTAGCATTATGGAACTTGTAGAACTTCTTATTCTTCAACTGATCAGGGGGCAACATAACATGATTATCGGGCAACTTGATATGTCCGTTCTCAAGCAAAAAATCGAAGAGCTTGTCTGATTTTGTGACGTCAAAGTCATAGCTCTACTCGACTCTTCTCCCCCAAGGATTTGGTACCATTACTGTCTTTTTGCCCCAATTCCATTCAGCTATGGCAACCTCTTCTTCTTCATCTTCATAGCCATCATCGACTGAATATGGATTATAAGCTTCGGCCACTGTGGTACTCTTCTAGAATCGAGTATCTCTGCGCATACTCTAGAATTGGCTATTGAGCGCCGCCACTTATTGAGCCAATTGACCCATGTTGTCAAATTCTTGTCCCAGCAGCTTTTCTTTCCATGTTGGCAGCATTCCTTGAAAGGCCAAAGCGGCTAGCTGATCATCAGCCAAACTTAATGAGAAGCACAAATTCCTAGTTTCTTGGAACCTTTGAAGAAATTCAGTGCCTGATTCATTAGTTTTCTACCTTATAGTTGTCAAATCGGTAATCTTCTTTTCTCTAGTCCCAGTATAAAAATATGTATAAAATTTCTTCTCTAGGTCAACCCAATTGGCAATGGAGTTAACTGGTAGTGATGAAAACCAAGTGAAGGCTGGCCCTGACAGGGACAAGGAGAAGAAACAAATTCGATGAGCCTCTTCAACGGATGCTTAGCCCAACTGTGTAAGATACCGACTGACATGTTCTATTGTGCTTGTGCTGTCTTGGCCAGTGAACTTAGCAAACTCTGGGAGCCTGTAATTTGTAGGAAGAGCGACCAAATCATACCATTCTAGATATGGACATTTGTATGAGAAGGTCAGCCCTTTTGCCTTCAGACCGAACTGATTCTTCATCACCTCGGTCACCTTTAGCAACAACTCATCAGCATGTGAATTTGGATTTCTCTACAATTGCTGACCCATCTGTGGATTGAAATCCTGCGTGCCTTGATACCCTGGATTTGGAATCATGTGAAGGGTGTTATAATTTGTGCCATAATGATACCCCTGTGGAATCTCTATCTACTGGGTCCTTTGCTGATTTGCTGCTTGAAGTCTCTGGTTATAGACATTAGGATCTATATCTCTACGGATCATTTGAATTGATGGTGCTATTTTTTGAGCCGACGACGGTATGTGGCCTGATGCACCAAAATTAATCACCTAGTTCTAACCTTCCCCACCGGTTGTTGCACATGCTGCACTGAGGATCCAGGATTATACTGTATCTGATTTGTAGTAACACCTTGAGCTTGTTCGAATGAATCCTGAACTGTCTAGACATCATCATTACCAGCTGGTACTGCTTCTTTATAGCTAGTACTGACTTGATTAGTCCTCTGGGTCGATGGATGTGGAATATTGTAATAAGTCGGTCCAACTTGATCAACTAGAAACCCATGAAATACCTCTTTCATGGTGTTGTGGAATGTGTTCAGGAAAATTTCATTATGGTTCGATATGGCATCATGAACAGACTTGTTTGTAGCTTCCATGAAGAAACGCCTATCTTCAATCTCATCTGCATCTGTCTGCCCATGCAACAAAACTTTGGGTACTGGATATTTTTGAACAATTGTATTGTCACGTGTTTTGGTGTAGGACAACAAACACTTGTTCTGAAATTCTTCTATAGCTTTGCCGATGACATCTTTATCTCCATCAGATAAGTCTTCGTAATATACCATAAGGATGGCGTTGTTGTTGTAAACCGCCTTGACGATTGTAGTGTCCCACCGAACATGCCAGAACGTGTGTCGGCACAAAATTTTGTTCTATGCCGAGGGCACACGAGCAAGCCGGAAGGGTCTGCTCGATGGAGCTGTAGATCCGCCTGGTTTCAACACAGGGGTGGTCAATCCTACGTACTCCTCCCAAGATGTGCCAGTCAATTTGACCCTACAATTGACAATGAGAGAAAGCTAATTAGTAATTTAAGGCAAAACATGCCGGTGTTGCCAGACAGTCCTGAATGTGCAGCTCTGAGAGCCAATGTGGAAAGAAATTGACTAAATAGCCAATTCCAACATACTCATAAGGATAAATCAGTTAAAGCTCATGGAATTATGGAAGGTAAATTGGTTTTCTTTCAGGATGGATCTCGTTATTTAGACAAATATTAATCAATGGCAATAGGATGTCAACAATAATCAGTTTATGCCAAGCCAATGACTGTAAGTAACCGAATCCCTTTTTGTATAAAAGAAGCAGCTCATCATCATTTAACCATTTAATAAAGATAAATCTAATGAACATATTAGATCTCATCTATCGTTATGACCAGTGGGGCATGAGGTAGAATCATGCAGGCCGTAGAGACATCGATAAACTCGACGACCCTAACTTATTACTAATATCAGTGGGGCATAAGGCAGAATCATGCATGCCATAATACAATAATAAATCATGGGGCTAACACATCTTTCAACTTATCTTTACTTCAACGGTCTCATGACATGAACTGCATATGTGAAAGCACTCGATATTGGCTAAAATAGCCGACTTAGGCATAGCTCACAGTTAAGGTCATGCCCTATCAGGAATAGATCTACCAAATAACAATCTCCACTCCATAGTGCTAACAATGGAGTGTGAGGAAGAATCACACAGGCCATGATAACGGGCCATGGAACGGTTTTCGTTAGCCAATAGATCTATTCAAGACCAGACATGCCTTAACCGCACACTATGCACAATCAAGATTGACATAAAACAACCGATAAAATATAACTCATCATTTAAGATGCAGATTTGATCAGTTTAGATTAACAAACGATGGGTTAAACAGGATATAAGGCCGATCTAGATCAATCCCAATCGGGCGAAGTGATATTGCTGTAATTAGATAAATAATGAAAGCAATAAGCAATATCGGTAACTTAATGATTCTATCCGAAGGATGCCACCCTTAGATAGAGCCGATAATGTGACCTTAATCTAGTTTGAGCAGTGGAGGTCGACCGGATCGATGCAGCCGTACTTGAACTAAACAAGAGTCGATAACTAGCTTATACCAGAGTCACAGTGGTGGTCGACTGGATTGATGCAGTCATACGAACAGAAGTATAAGCCATGACGGTACTTATAGACAAGCCAGAGGTTGGCCAGACCGATGTAGCCCTGCTCGCTAAAGAACTCGCCGAGATCTACTCTACTCCTACTCCTAAGGGGTGGCTAGAGCCAAAAAAAGTAAGTAACTTGTATTAGATTGATTGTGTGTCCTTTACAATTGCCAGGGTCCAATATTTATACCTAGAACCTACGCATGAATCATACTTAAGCATGACTCATCACAATTTTTGGCCTAAGAGAAAACATTCCTAATTTAAGATTACTTGGACTCTAATCTTTCCCTTTTTGTAGAGTCCACCATGTTTTTCCAGCACCGATCGTAGCTTTTGTCGTTATCCACTGGCGCTATCTGAAGAAAGCCGATTCTAGTGCTGCATTCGAATCAGCTGATACCGACCTTCATGCAATCGATTCCTTGATGACATGATCTTGGGTGCTTTCAAGCCCCAACAATTCTTCTTCCAAATTTTGGTGTAAACAAAAGGTGCTGGGCTAGCTAGAGCTCACCTATCCAATTATAGGAGCAAGGTCACACAAACCTATGCCACTAGTATTTTGCACACCGGGGAGCTCCTACACAATTCTAGTAAGCAAAAGCACAAGGCTCCTAAGATCACTAGCAATGCTCAATAACAAGGCAACTAATGCCAAATTAGAAAGCACAAATACTTAGCTACACAAACTAAGCAATGTGGCTAACAAGGTTACACAAACCAAATTAGCCACACAAGGGAGCTACTTCTATGCTACACAAGCAAGAAGGTAACTAGTGAGCTACAGAAGCTAACTAATTACAAGAGCAACTACACAAAAATAATGTATATGAAAGTAATTATAAGCTTGTGTAAGGGGATTACAAACCAATGGGAAGAACAATGTTGACATGGTGATTTTTCTCCCGAGGTTCACGTGCCTGCCAACATGCTATGTCCCTATTGAGACAAGCTCCAAGGTGGCCGCCGGTCCTCTTGCTAGTGCTGACCTGCAAGTCACACTCTCCCACATGGAGTGCTTACCACAAGCTCCAGCACTTAACCCAGCCAGACCACTTGTCACCCTTCACGTCTCGCTCTACTAGAGTTGCTCTTTGTGGCTCCCATGGGGCAAGCACAATGTCCCTCACAAAGCTCTTCTCCGGAGCATCGCACAAGCTTCTTTCGGGCTTTGACGGAGACCACCACCAAGGCATCTAGGAGGTGGCAACCTCCAAGAGTAACAAGCACCACTGGTTGCAAGACGACCACCTAGTGCCACTCGATGCAACCTCACGATGCAATCACACTAGAATCACTCACTCACTCAATCGGATGAACACTATCAAGCTAGAGTGAGTTAGAGGGCTCCCAAGCATCACCACATAAGCCACCAAGGGTCTAGTGTGCTCAGCTACTGGCCCAAGGCCAGCCAATGCTTGGTTTTATAGCCGCCAAGAAAATAGAGCCGTTGTCCCCTTTCACTAAGCACAGCTCGGGGTGACCGTACATGCCGGTCGGATCAATGGATGCATGCCATGTGTTGGGTTCATAAACCTAGAGTCCCTTGGGGGTCGGCTTCCACGCCAAGGCTCGGCCCAAGCAGACAACACACAACTCATGGGCTGGCCCAAGAGTCTAAAACAACATGCCAAAAGGGCGGTCCACTCATCGACCGGAAGGTCTAGCTGAAGAGGAACAGCGCCCGCTCGTCGACTACTTTGGCCCACCTCTCTAACCGGAGCGCTCACTTCAGACTCCAGCTGCCTCCGGACGGTCTCTCCGAATGGAAGGCCTGGCCCAAAGCACTACTTCTAACTCTGACCCCACATCTCTGATCGGGGTTCATAGAAACCCTACTCACCACTCTTCTTTGACTGGCACAACTAGAATCGACTGGAGCCATCTGACCGGGGATGCCCGCTTAGAAAGGACCAGGGGACAAACAGAGAAAGCAAGCCAGGGTGCACAAAGTCAAACCACGATACCAGGGACCATACCCTGTATGCCTGTAGGAACAGTACTCTACAACCACCCTAGCACAAACAGTATTATAGGCCCTGACATTTCCCTCTATAGTATTGTAGGCGCCATTGACTCCCATACGGTAAGACCCCCACATGCCTCCGGGCATCTATAGTGTTGTGGGCGCCGAGATTTACCATACTAGGCAAACATGGTGAGACTCCTCACATGCCTCTAGGCATCAAAAGTATTTGCAGGAACCGACATCTGCCATTCCTTAAGGCAACGCAACCTCCCACTTGCATCTGACATTCTACAGTGACATCAACAGTGTTGTGGGCGCCTACCATTATCTTGTACCCGTCGGTGTGGGCAACAAGGCTTAGAAGCGTTCATACTCTCTCCCTCTCACCTGTAAGGCCATCCCCTTCATCTATAAAAGGGGATGCGCTCTCTCCCAATAGACCAAGTTAACCCAAGTTGATTCAAGCTCAGTCCCTTCTGATTCATTAGATCGATCAAGTTCACTAGCTCACAACCACAGAACCGTTAGGTTCGTACCTCAAGCACACGCTTGAACACTTTGCTCATAGAGAAGTTCCTTTAGCCCTTGGCCCTTCCGACCGGAGCTGACTGGACCTCTCGTACGCCCCATCTTTCTCCTTCTCATTTGTAACCCCACTGCAGACTTCGAGCACCTAGGCTTAGGAATAAAGTCACCGACCGACTCAAACTAGACGTAGGGCACATTGCCTGAACCAGTATAAACCCTGTGTCATTGAGTGCTAGGCCACCTTCGATCACAACATATGGCAAAACTACAAATATGCACTAGTTGGTCACTTTCTGCACCGACAGTTGGCGCCGTTGCCAGGAGGATGCTGTACGTTCAACACTTTTTGGTCATCGGATGGCCCACTTTTCCACCACCCCCACCGTGGTGGGCTCGGGCGATACGATTTGCTTCAGCTTGCTAGAGTTTCCCGCACTCTCGTCTGTTGGGATGTGGGTTCCACCCGTCTACGATCCATCCTAGGCCTTCCTTTTCGGAAGCCTGGACTTCATCGCTGACCAGCTCGGCGTACTACACCTCCGTGAGGAGGCTCACATTCCAACACCCATCGGAGGGGCGCCCTCCATCGACTCTGGGATGCACAACTTCGACGATGCGGCATCTGTGCTTCATTCTAAGCAAACTCTCTGCTCAAACCCTGATGTGAGTAATGTACATGCTGTTATTTACTTACTATCCTCTATCTTTCGCTGATTACCCAGAGGAACCCCATTGTCCCCAATGTGACCGCCGTACGACCGGTTCCCCTATGGCCTCGTGTCTTCCACAGACTCATACGCCCAGGGCTCTAAAGGATGCCAGTGTCGCCCCCTCTCGCATCCAAATTCGTGGGAATGGCGAGCTATGCTCCCACTTGTTTCCTCGACCTCATGGATGATGATGGTGAGAGCGATGGCTCCAGCATCGGCGACATGGAGCCTAGCCACCGTCCATCCTGGGAGTGCACCATGGCGGACGCTCTAGCACACCCACCGGCGGAAGCAGAGTCCTCACAGACTCACACATCACCGGACTCTTGCACGGAGACCCCTGAGCTCACATGGGAGCACGGTGAGGCACTACGACAACAGTGGCTGCATCAGCCACCGACTGCGCCAGCGTGCTCGGCGCACTACACCGCGCCCTGTGTGCATAGACCGGTGAGCAGTGCCCAGGGTCACACCCGTCAGGTCCAGCGCAACACCATGGATAGGGGGACCAATCCCCCACAGTTCGTCCAGGCCAGTCAGAACATCACCGCCACACAATACTTCTACGCTGCCTGTTCGAGCCAAATGACCCTCATGAATAGGTGATCCACTAGAACCTCTGGGCACTAGTGGAGACCGCCGCCGTGCAACAAGCGGAGACCTCCATATCACGGCCTCACTCCCCACCAAGGGAATGGGGATGCAGCAGATGGGTCGCTCCACTCGATCACCACCATGACCGTCGAGCACAACACATGAGGTCGCATTGGCACCTCACCCTGACTTGAGGACCGCTTCACACTGACCGCCTACTTTCGCATGGCTTGGGCCGAACCGAGACACACGCAGCAGCGACCAGAGTCCCAGCCCTGATGGCTCGGGACCGTAGACCTTTGCCCAAAACCTCCAATAAGCGCCACTCCCACCGAGCTCCAACGGAGGCCAGGGCAAGGGCAAGGCCAAGTGCCAGGATCAGGACAAGGGCCCCTCCACACAGAGGGGGAAAAGAATAGAAAGAATCTCCGCCGACCGGCCAACTCCGCATTGGTCGCCATGGCCGATCATGCGGGCACGCAGCCCCAGCAGGACCCTCCGGGCCACTTCCATGAGCTCATGGAGAGGCCATGCACCAACCATGACTACCCCATAAAACACCTCTACAAGGACTGCCAGCTCCTCAAGCGCCTTCTATGGCAGGCTAGCAGGCTAAAGGAAGAAAAAGCAGCGACCGGGAAAGGGGGCATAGCGGGCAAGGATCTAGACAACTGAAGGATGAAGTGATCCGACCAGATGCCTACCGACCAAAGGACAACAATGACGCCCTTCTCTCCAAACGCTTGGAACAGCTATGTCGCTTTTTCCCCTAAGTTTCAGTCTTACCATTGTTTACTTAGACTATGCTCCTATAAGAGCACCCTGACCCGAACACTTTTTTGGCCCGGGGCGCTTGGGGGCTCCACTAGGGCACACTACTACCTCCCTATTTTGTTTACTATCATATGGTGAAATTCCTTCCTACCCAACCAAAAGGATAGTTTGTTCCATTAATTTACCTTACGTAGCTTTGCTTTAAAAACATTTCGACCGATCGCACCCCGCCTTTCCCTACGGTTACGAACAGCCGAGCCTCGTGGGCCACACCCCGAGCTCCCAAGGTCACAGCCTATGGGACAAACGGGCAGGTATGAGAAAGAAAGAATAAAAACAAAATTATGCTAAGAAAAAAAAACTAAGGAACAAAAGGGGAACAAGCTTCCCCGAACGGAGTGACTCCATTATAGAAAACAAAACAGACCATAGTCATTAAGCACATAGGAACATTTACATAGGGGCTCCCCCACGAACTTAAACTTTTTTACGCTCACTAAACTACTTATATTTTACAAGCTATTGGATCGGCCCGACGGCATCTGCTGTCGGTGCGACCGACGAAGGCGCGGGCTGCTCACTCCCCGACGACATGACATTTGGCTCGGTCAAAGCCAGGGCGACATTCACCTCTGACCCAGGCTCCGCGCCATCCATAGACTAGGCAGCGTCCTCCCCACGCATGCTTCTAGCCATGTCTTCATGATGGACATCCATCACCCACTCAGCAGAAAGTTGCTCTGCCACCGACCTTGCGTGCGGCAGCAAGCTCTCACCAATCAATTGGATGTCCTCCATACTCAAGCCTTCAGCATACCCACTGCAGATAGTAGCAAAGTCTAGGTTTGGGTGGTGCGTCGCCACCAAAGTTAGCACCCCTGATGCTCCGTAGAATAGTCCGCTCCTGATAAGCTCCTGAACCGCATCTAGAACCTCCGCCAGCTGGACGGCGGGTGGGGTAGTGCTTGGAACCGGCCCGAAGACTTCCGAGATGATGAGCTAGGCAATGTTGCGGATCTGGTCAAGATCCCCCTTGAGAGCACGTCGCTCTTCACAAGACTTGGCTAGCTCCTTTGCATTCCGGCTGAAGGTCGCCTTGACCGTCTCTAGGTTCTGCTCCACCAACCTCACCTTTCCGCCTAGCTCTGAAATAAGGGCAGGCTCAGAAGCAGGCTAAAGGAAGAAACCAACACAACAAAAATAGAAAAAGGTACATACCGACATGGAAGTTCTCAAGGATGCAGAGTTCCCCCGCTTGCTGGGCCACCTGCTCACACAGCTGGGCGCTCACCTCCTCCATACCCATCACCTAGCCCTGAAGCGCGAGCACTTCCTGGTCTGCCTCTGACCGGACCTTCCGCTCCACCTCCAGGGCCCTCTGCTTCGCCTCCAGGGCCTTCCGTGCCAACTCCAGGGCAGTCCGCTCCAACGCCAAGATGCTCCGCTCTGACTCAAGGGTCTCTAGGGATTTCTAGAGTGCCACCTTGGTCTTCGCTAGGGATGTCTACAACCCCGCCTCGATCTCTGCCTGACAGGCCTTCGCCGCCTTGAGCCCTCGCTCGGCGGCGGTCGCTCGCTCTACTGCACGCTACCCCTCCGCCCACGCCATGGTTGCCTCGACTGCCTGGTCCAAAGACTCACGGCGAGTGGACTCTAGCTGATGCTCAAGCTCAGCCACCCAGGTGTGCTCCATTCAGAGGAAGCAGGACTTGTGGGATGACATCCCCTTCAGACTCTATGAAAAACAAGCATGCTAAGCAACCAACAAAAGAAGCAGAGGTCAAGTACAAGTATAGGAAGCTCACCTCCACGGCAAGCAATAGGTCGACCTCGACTAACTGCTAGGCGGACTTAACCCACTCTTAGGTGTCTCTACTTCGCGGATAGGATGGCGAGTTTGGACACCACAGCATGCCCTTGGTCCCCAAGGATGTCCTAGAGCTGACGCTCCTATGAATCCCGAAGGACGAACCGCACCTTTGCCAGGTCCTCGGGGTAGGGCCACTCCAAGTCACCCTCCGGCAGCCCACCGGAGGGCCCAGCCTCTGATGGAACCACCGCCAGCTCCTGCGACGACACTAGCGGCTCCTCCATGTCGTCGGCCTCATCATCGAACGGGATGTCCACCACCTCAGTTGCGCGGGCCACCGCCGAGCGTTCTGACTCCGCCCTGGCCACATCTCCCTCTGGTGCCTTCCGCTTTGACCACGAAGGTGAGTCGTGTTGCCCTCCACCCGGTGAGGTAGGGAGCTCGGTCTCCCTCTCATCTTCCATCGCAGCTGACGGAGGAGGGGCCGCAAGGGTTACCTCCGACGCGACCTCCGCCGTCGGCACCGGAATCGCTGCCAATGTCGCCACCGCCGCTGTCACTATAGTAGCAACCACCCCCAGAAGGGAAGGGCTTGCCGCTGCCACCCTGTTCCCCCCGTCGCTCACTACGACACGCTATAGGGTGGGCCTCTATGCCTCCTGCATGGGAGTTGGGGTGATGCTCAACCCCGTCCTCGCTTGGCCACAGATAGAGGGTGCAGGTAAGTCACACTCCCAAAAAGACTTAAACAACAAAAGATCGAAAAGAAACAAAGGAAAATGTACCGAGAGGTGAGCGGCACGACTCTGAAGGCAGAACCCAACGTCAGCGGGCCTGCAGGGCCAGGACCGCTCCCAGGCTGTGACCCACGCCCCCTCACTTTAGCCAAGTGTAGAGTCCTCCTAACAGGCTCCTGTCCGGCCTACCGGTCGCCGCAACCCTCGGCTTGGGACTCCCTAACCAGAGCAGCGGGCGGAGCATCCTCCGGCTGCGAGTCACACGACGCACTGGCATCAGTTCGCTCCTCGGACCGCCCGGCTTGCTTGACCACATCCATGGCAAGCGGGGCATCCCCCGGCTATGAGCCATGCGCTGGCACCGGTCCCGGCGATACGCTGGTGCTAGTCCACTCCTTGGACCGCCCGGTTTGCTCGGCCACGTCCGTGGCAGGCGACGGCGGGTCCGGCGATGCCACCAAGGGATGCGGTGACTATGTCCGCTTTGCCTCCCGTTCACCGACGGCATCCGCGCTCGCTGCACGCTTCCTCGGCGTGGGAACCACCACGCACCATGTGGCGCCTTGCTCATCACTGATGGACGTGGCCATAGGGTCGTGATGCTCCGCCGAGGTCACAACGACCTCCTAACTTTCCTCCTCGTCAGAGAAAACCATGTCATCCACATCCATGGGATCCTCTGACTCGAGCTCGGACTCGACGTCGCTCTTTCTCTCCCTGGCCTTCACACGCCGGGCAACCTCTTTCTCCTTCTTGTGCTTCCACTGAGCCACCTCGGCCTTCTTATTCTTCTTGGCGTCTGCCACCTCCTTCTGAGCGGCCTGCTAGGCCACACCCTCCAGACCCTTGGGGAGGTGTAGCCAGGACATGTAAACTCCAAGCCCCTACAGAATGCGTGGCTCCACATCAAAAAATAGGAAAAGCAGAGGAAGAAGTATGGACTAAAGAGAAGGGAGTATACCAGTCTAGACACGATCGCGGAATTGAAAGGCGCGAGCTTCCCTTCGACCCTCTCATTGGGCTTCAACTACAGCACCTAGCCAAGGCGACTCCAGACCTCGTCGTCTGGCCGATCCTCTGGCGATGCACGGTCCGGGTTCGACGGGCCACTGTACAAGCACATCGACCACGTCCTCTCCGCCAACGGCTGTAACGTCCCGCCTCTCCGAGGCCGGGCCCGCTTACATCTAACAGCTTCTCTAGGATATAGACTGCCCTCACAGACCAACACAGGTCTTTTCTGTGCACTTTGTCCTCACTCGTGCGCACCCGGGAAGAACTTCCCGGTCGGTCACCCATCGCTCTAGGCCAAGCACGCTTAACCTCGGAGTTATTTGCAGATGGGCTTCCGGAAAAGAAGTTGCAACTTATTGGTATGAGTATCCTATTAATCCTGTTAAGCCTTGGGCCGGGATGTTACATCCTCACCCCCTTAAGAGATCGACGTCCTCGTCGATCAATCCCAAGCTAGGAGCGTCCTCTCTTGGCCACGTCCGTGTGTCCAGAGCCAGCGCATGTGCCATGCTGTGTGACCACGACGGATCCACACCAGCCATGCGCACCATGCCTGCGCAACTGCGACACACGCGCCCGTGAAACCGCGAGAGTCGGCTCTGATACCATTCTGTAACGTCCCGCCTCTCCGAGGCCGGGCCCGCTTACATCTAACAGCTTCTCTAGGATATAGACTGCCCTCACAGACCAACACAGGTCTTTTCTGTGCACTTTGTCCTCACTCGTGCGCACCCGGGAAGAACTTCCCGGTCGGTCACCCATCGCTCTAGGCCAAGCACGCTTAACCTCGAAGTTATTTGCAGATGGGCTTCCGGAAAAGAAGTTGCAACTTATTGGTATGAGTATCCTATTAATCCTGTTAAGCCTTGGGCCGGGATGTTACAACGGCGCAACCTAGCGGCGGTAGAGGGTGTGGAACACCCGCACCCCATCAAGACCACGCCGCACAAGCTTTCGAAGCTCCTCCTCAATGACCTCCACCTTCTTCCTCCCCTTACGGGCGCAACCCCATGACCAACTGTCCTGCTTCTCTGGCCTCTCGCCGGTGAACGCCGAGAATGATGCCTCTGCCGAATTCTTGATGTAAAACCACTCCCCATGCCACCCCTAGATGGAGTCACATGGGAGGTATGCGGGATATGAGCCTCCCACACTTAGTTTCCTCTGTAGGGCAAAACCCCCCACTAGCGTGATCTTGGCCGGATTCCCCACCGTCAAGGCTCTCCTAGAGAACAGCCGCCGGAAGAAATTCGCGTGCGGCTACATCCCGAGGAAAGCCTTGTAGACGGTGATGAAGCCAGTGATGTGCAGCACCCCTATTGGATTAAGGTGCTGCAGCTCTAGACCCCACTCATTGAGGAGCTCACAGAGGAACCAGTGCGTGGGGTACCCTAACCCATGCTCATGGAAGGTAAGAAAGGACACCACCTTGCTAGGCCGAGGTTACAGGAACTCCTCCCTCCTGGGAACCCTCCAGTGTGCCACCTCCTTCGGCGATAGGAGCCCCTTCCCAACGAAGGCCTTCAACACCGACTCCCACATGGTGGATGACCTCTAGTCTGACATTTTGCTCTAGGATCACAAAAGGATTGGTTAGTTCTTCTCTCCTCCCTCACTCTCTCCCCTTTTCTTTCCTAGAAACCACCACGGCTCTCAGGAAGGAAGAGGAAAGGAGGCGGTAGATGAGGAACATGCAAAAGAATGGGGCGAAAACCCTCCCCTTTTCCTACTTAAGGAAAAGGGAAAAATAGTTAGGGAAGGGCGCGCCGATCGGGGAAGGCAAAACGGCGGAGCGAGAAACTCTCTCTCTTTCCCATTGAATGCAAATGAGACGCACCCTGGCCGATGAGACGTGCCCTGTCCGACAAAATGGCTCCTGATCAGACGGGACATGGCCTGGGCATGGCCCACCACTACCTCACAACCCACCACTACCGCACGCCGGGCACAAGAACCAAAGCACCACCGCACGTGGGCGGCTCCCCGCTTCCCTAGGCCAGACCTAAAAAAACCCAAAACGAGATCTCCGCTGAGAGACCATTGGGCCCCCTGAGTCGATCGAATCACTCAGGATAAACACCGAGAGACAGGTAAGGAGCAAAGGGACGCCCCATATAGGTCATGCCAGCTCTGTCACAAACAACAAGCACGGGTCTCTGTCGGACATTTCCAACTAGAGCTCTCCAAACCCCATCACTCGAGTCATCAAGGTAAAAACTACCAACCCCCTCTATTTCTTTATAAATCATTTCATACATCCATACACGCATTCATTTCATACGCTCGTGCCTCCTAGATGATTTGGGCCTTGAACCGCTTAGGTGCTCGGGAACTAAGCATCGCACGTGTAGCAAAATGCATCACAACGCTCCATGTTGCGTCACAAAGCGGCGGTTGCCTCATTCGACATGAGCAACCAATAGAGCCAGGGATAAAAATGAAGATGAGCCTCATGCGGCCCTCGCCCATTCTAGCAGACCGGGTCATCTCAACCTTCTCGTTCGATCCTGAACCTCTCACCAAGCCAACAGAATCTCAATCAAGGGGAGGCTATTAGGCCACCCAGGTCGGTCTCTGGAACGACCCAGGCATCTACCGGGTTGCAGGTAAAGGAGTAGTGGAATGGCACAAGATGGCTATGCTGACCCTATCACAAATGACGGACCCAGATTCCGCTCGATCATACCCGTTAGCGAACTCATCAAGTGCGTCACTCGAGCCCGAGCGATCGGGACAAGCGACAAAACTCAGCCCCTCTGGTTGTGAGGAACCGAGGATGGAGTAACACACACAACTCACACCGACCCCTACTAAGGCCCAGCAAGGCTCGGGGGCTCAAGACACAAAAAGCCTAGGTCTGCGTTCCCAAACTCGCCCCTTCTGACTGTGCTCCAAATGCCCATGTCTGTGACCCCGATCTCGCCCCATCCGGCTACACTCCGACTATGCTCCAAACAACCGGGTCTGCGACCCCGGTCTCGCCCCATCTGGCTATGCTCCGACTACGCTCCAAACACCTAGGTCTGCAACCCCGATCTCGCCCCATCCGGCTATGCTCCGACTGCACTCCAAACACCTAGGTCTGCAACCCCGATCTCGCCCCATCTGGCTATGCTCCTACTGCGCTCCAAACAAACCTAGGTCAACGACCCCGATCTCGTCCCTTTAGGATCTATGAGCTTCGGCTCGCCTGATCCCAAAATAACTAAACTCACTGCCTCACCTGATCCCATGGCATGCATTGACGCCAGGATCAGCAAGCTCCATCTCACCCTAATCTCTAAAAATGACTAAACACCACGGCTGCGTAATGACGCCCTGGTTGACAACTCTGTCTCAACTAAAAAATGTGGACACATGCTCGCTACCGAACACCCCCAGACAGTTCTGCCTAAACCGCCCAGGGGGCTCGGGGGCTACACCTGCTGGTGCGCTAGCGCGCACCCACCGACAAAATAGAAACCTCCCCCGCTACAAAACACCCCCAGACAGTTCTGCCCGAACCGCCCAGGGGCTCGGGGGCTACACCCGCGGGTGCGCTAGCGCGCACCCACCGACAAAACAGAAACCTCCCTCGCTACCAAACACAGAAAACCCCCTGAGACAGTTCTGCCCAAACTGTCCAGGGGCTCGGGGGCTACACCCACGGGTGCGCTCACGCGCACTCGCTGTCAAGATAAAAATCCCCCAGATGATTCTACTCGAATCACTCGGGGCTCGAGGGCTCCTGTCGGGTTCATAAACCTAGGGTCCCTCGAGGACCAGCTTTCACGCCAAGGCTCGGCCCAAGCTGATAGCATGCAACTCATGGGCCGGCCCAAGAGTCTAAAACAATAGGCCAAAAGGGCGGTCCAGTCACTGACCAAAAGGTCTAGCCGAAGAGGAACAGCGCCCGCTCGTCGACTACTTCGGCCCACCTCTCTGATCGGAGTGGTCACTTCGGACTCCAGCCGCCTTCGAATGGTTCCTCTGAGCGGAAGGCCTGTCCCAAAGCACTACTTCCGACTCCGAGCCTGCATCTCCGACCGGGGTTCACAGAAACCCTGCTCACCACTCTTCTTCGACTGGCACAGCCAGAGCCGACTGGAGCCATCCGACCGGGGACGCCCACTCAGAAAGGACTAGGGGACAAATGGAGAAAGCAAGCCAGGGTGCACAAAGTCAAACCACGATACCAGGGACCAAACCCTATACGCCTGTAGGAACAGTACTTTGCAACCGCCCTGGCACAAATAATATTGTAGGCGCCGACATTTACCTCTACAGTATTGTAGGCGCCATTGACTCCCATACGGTAAGACCCCCCACATGCCTCCGGGCATCGATAGTGTTGTGGGCGCCAGGATTTACCATACTAGGCGAACATGGTGAGACTCCTCACATGCCTCTAGGCATCAACAGTATTTGCAAGGTACCAACATCTACCATTCTTGAAGGCAACGCAACCTCTCACTTGCATCTAACATTCTACAGTGACATCAACAGTGTTGTGGGCACCTACAATTATCTTGTACCTATCGACATGGGCAACAAGGCTTAGAAGTGTTCGTACTCTCTCCCTCTCACCTATAAGGCCATCCCCTTCATCTATAAAAGGGGATGCGCTCTCTCCCAATAGACCAAGTTAACCCAAGTTGATTCAAGCTTAGTCCCTTCTAATTCATTAGATCGATCAAGTTCACTAGCTCACAACCATAGAACCACCAGGTTCAGACCTCAAGCACATGCTTGAACACTTAGCTCGTAGCGAAGTTCCTGTCACACTTGTCCCTTCTGACCGGAGCCGACCGAACCTCTCGTATGCCCCATCTTTCTCCTTCTCGTTTGTAACCCCACTGTAGACTTCGAGCACCTGGGCTTAGGAATAAAGTCACCGACCGACTCAAACTGGACGTAAGGCATGTTGCTTGAACTAGTATAAACCCTGTGTCATTGAGTGCTCGGCCACCTCCGATCACAACATACGGCAAAACAACAAATATTCACTAGTTGGTCACTTTCTGCACCGACACCATGCATCGCCCCTGTTCAACCACAGTCGCTTGATCTCAATAGTCGGCTGACGTGCGCCAATGGTCAAGTGATAACCGGACGCACCTCTGTGCCAAGACCGGACCCATGAGCCTCAGAGTCCGGTCATTTCTAGAGAGCTCCCCAAGCCTCTGTTTTGCGACCAGACATGTCCAGTCCCTGGTGCCCGGACTCGCCAATACGTTCGATCCCCTCTGGATCAACTCAGCGCGCTACATCAGCGTACATCACCCTGACCGGATGCGTCGGTCCTGCCAAGGCCAGTGTTCGGTCACCCATAGTGACACCTTCTTGCCTCCGTTTCATCACCGAGTTGATCCTCATCAACTCCAACTTCTCCATTGCGAATGTGCCAACACCACCAAGTGTATGTGTGTTAGCTTTTCACAAACATTTTCCAAAGGATTAGCCACTCAGCTCCATTAAAGCGTCAGGAAGAAGGGTGGGCACAAGCTTAACGGCAGCGGCGACGTGGAGGCAAACCTAACGATGGCGGTGGTGCGGGCGCAGGAGGCTAGGGAGATTGGCGATGGAGGTTTCGGACACAAAGGTAAGGGCACAAAATACGGAACCCTAGGGATGAACCCTGTGGTTTTATAGGGGCGACGGATGCGAGAAGGGCAACCATCCACCTCGATCTCTGGGCCTACCATGCGCACCGTCGTGTCATGTCGTGGGACATGCGCCCACGATCCCTATCCACTCCCATCAAAATCATGCTGGACGGTTCGCCTTCCTAAAGCGACCGGACTCTTTTCCCACAGAAGGGATGTGGACCAGAAAAATCTCTTCTCTGATCCGTTTGGGCCCATAACGACCGGGGGTCAGCCCAAACCAACTCAATGGCCGCCCCAACGAAGGATGGGCTCACGAGAAACCAGAACTCAAGGACGCAAGCATCACCAGGGCCTCGATCCGCAGTTGGGTTCTGGCCAGGCCGGCCCTGAATAAAATTCTCGCGAACGGAATACCACATTTCCCTTAAAAATATCCAGTTGACGAAAAACCAAGTCTTACGGCCTTACCCGCGGAGGGTCCGATACTACCCCCGAGCGACTCTACTCGAATCACCCAGGGGCTCAGGGGCTACACCCATCGGGTGCGCTCGTGTGCACCCTCTAGCGAATTGACTCCGATGAAATCGAATACACCCCCGGGCGACTCTACTCGAATCACCCGGGGGCTCGGGGGCTACACCCATCGGGTGCGCTCGCGCGCACCCTCTGGTGAATTGACTCCGATGAAATTGAATACACCCCCCGGGCGACTCTACTTGAATCACCCGGGGGCTCGGGGGCTACACCCATCGGTTGTGCTCGTGCGCACCCTCTGGCGAATTGACTCCATCTAAATCGAATACATCCCCCGGGCAACTCTACCTGAATCACCCGAGGGCTTGGGGGCTACTATCGGGGACCTAATATCGGGGTACCTGAGGAGGTGGAACTAATAACCATCGAACGTTAAAAACTCCCGGACGAACAAGGGCGCTACTACGCTTCTTGCCCGAATGATGGGAGTTTAGTTCCGCCTTGCCCGACGCCCATGGGCCAGCTCTGCCTCACCCAAGGGCTAGACTCGGCCTCGCCCAACGCCTGTGGGCCAGCTCTGCCTCGCCTGAGGGCTAAGGGCTAGACTCTGGCTTGCCCGAGGGCTAAGGGCTAGACTTCACCTCGCCCGACGCTCGTGGACCAGCTTCGTCTCACCCGAGGGCTAAAGGGCTAGACCCCGCCTTGCCCGATGGATAAAAGACAGGATCCACCTCACCTGACAACTACCCCCCACTCCCTCATGATGATAGGTACAGGGTGAGACAGGACGTTCGGGTCAACCGTGGCATCAAGGACCATACCCTGCACCCCTGCAGGAAAGTACCATCAGGGAGCGATGGGACGAGCGCTTAGACCCTTCCAGGCGTAGCAGAGCCAGAATAGTGTTGGGGTGCATGCTCTTCGCCCTACAGTGTTGTAGGCGCCGCCTTCAAACTTCGGTGAAGAACCTGACGCGGACATGCGACAATCGCTACGTTCCAAGCGGGGACTCCCATCTTCTACAGTGACAAACAAGCAGTCACCATGCCACCCGCTACCTACGGGGTCAGAGATCAACAACCCCGTCTGACACGCCACCCACAGGAGTGGGATGGGACGCACCCACTTGCTAAAAGAGGCCAGCGCATGGCCTATGAAGATCAACAAGCACATCGCTTCTGACACGGTCTGTCAGGTTATACAGGGTAGGCACGGGAAAAAAGGAAGACCTGGGCTCCTCCTAAGGACCTTCTATACCCTTGGTATTTTCTTCTTTCTCCCGTATGTAGCCCCTGCTGCCCCCCTTGGTCTATAAAAGGGGAGGGCAGGGCTCCACTAGAGGGACCAACTTTTGACGAACAACACACATCACACACAGTCAAGCTGCTATCAGGCTCTTGACAACCTTTCGACCCTTCGATCAGAGACCTGGGACCAGTCCCTCTCTCGACCGTTTGTACCCCCTACTACGAACCATTTTTGGTGCTAATAACACAAGCAGCAACAGACTGGATGTAGGGACATTCAGCCCAAACTAGTATAAATCTCGTGTCCTTTAGCGCACCATACAGGCCTAACACACATAAATATAAATTTACTTGCCGGTGCTTATTCGAAACACCGACACCGGTCATCAACTTCTCTACACACCTATGACCAGTGAAATGAAATGCCCTAGATTATACCTTTGCCTTTCGCATTTCATTCCATCTCCTCCAATGTTGATGCAACACATGCACCAACAAGATCAACAATGATATGATCCACTTCATATCATCACATGATCATATTGGTTCATCGATCTTGACTTCACTTGCTTTTCACCATTGCCATCATCCATTGGAGCCATGTCTTGCTCAAGCTTCACCGCCACGCAGTCCATCGCTCCAAAGTCTCCAACTTGCCCTTCACGCTTGCAACCGATCCATCAAGCCAAGTCATGTCTTGATCTTCTCCGCCTTGATCACATGACTCAATGTCAGGTCTCATGTGCAATGAACTCCTTTATCATCACATGTGTGAGCTTTGCAACATCTCCGAGCCATTTCCACCTTCATGGCATTGTTGCTCACACACATGTACCTGTGGACTAATCTCCTATGTATCTCATATCAATCACAATTAGTCCACCTAGGTTGTCACTCAGTTACCAAAACCAAACAAGGACCTCTCACATAGTCATGCCCTAGTCGGAGGCTTAGCGTGATCTTCAAATATTCTTCAGTACGGATTCGGTAGCTAGCATATCCAGTAGTCGGGAATCCTGGGAGTATGGCACCATTACTGTTGTTTAGCTGGCACCGGACGTGTCTGGTGTGCCACTAGAGTAGGCACTAGACACATCAGCACGTGTGCCAAATGTCTGGAGTTTTTAGATGAGCATAATGCATCCAGTGCACACCAGACACCACCCCACCAAAGTGCTACTGTGACAATGTAACAACATAGGGGAACTTCATTTCGCTCACTAGACATTTCTGATGTGGGCACCGGAGGCCCCATTGGGCAGGAGTTCTAGTGGTGATGTTTCCAGGGATGTTGGGCACGTACACGCATAGGAGGTGTCCGATGGGCACCGAAGGTGTGCACCAGACCTTTGACAGGCAATGGCTATATTTCTAGCCATTGAAATATTGTTTTTGAGGTGTATCTAGTGTGCGGGATTCTTGTGCGCACCAAACATGTTTGGTGCATCTACAGACTGGCCACTCAAAGGGTAACAATTGGATTCTTTGTTGAGGCAATAAATAGACCTTGTGGCTAGCCATGGCCACACTCTTAGTACCCCAAGAACATGTGCAAACCCTTTGAGATCAGAGATACACTCTGCACTCACTTGCATATAGTGATTTCACATTTGGGTGAGATTAGAGAGCCTCTAGTGCATTTGCATCATCGATTGCATCTCATGGCACTAGTTGAGTGTCGCGGATAGTTGAGACTCTTGGTGATTTTCATCAGCTAGCTGGCCCTAAGTCGGAGGGATCATTGAGGGGCTATTGGTCATTGTTGTCACCTTCGATCTAGCAATTGTAAGGGGCTCTTCTACTTATCCTCGCAGGAGATCATGAAGTGTAACTCTAGTGGAACGCTTGTGGCTAGTTGGAGTGGACCACTTGATTAATTCTTATGGCAGTCAAGTCATGGGTCTAGCTAGTAACGCTAATACACTAGTTGGTACGTGAATCATCATTTGGGGACCCACCACAATGGGGACGTAGGTTGATGGCAAGCAACAAAACATCGAGGACAAATCTTGTGTTAATCACTTGCCCCTTGTTGGTTTGTAAACTACACCCTTGCTCTTTACTTTCATATTGTCATATATATGAGGCCGGGGGTACCCACACCCCCCGTATATTCGACTATGTCTATCTATAGGGACCGAAGCCACGGCGATGGAGGCCCACAATGGCCAAAAGAATCCATCGACTTGAAGATCAAGGCATATCGAGAATATCCAAAACCGCCGTATCTGGATGATAGTATAGGATCAATCTAGTATGCATTTCATGTAACAAACTAGGAATCCAATCTATTAGCTAATCGCCCTCATTGTAACCCTACTCCCTTAGGCTATATAAGGGGGAGTAGGGGCCCCATGATTGGATCCAATCCCATCTACTTCATTCTAGCGGATAGGTAGGAGTAGCAACCCCTATAACCGAGCATACAATTACAAGAAGAGCATCAACTCCAACTTCTTCTCCTTTGCAAATGTGCCAACACCACCAAGTGTATGTGTGTGAGCTTTTCACAAACATTTTCCAAAGGATTAGCCACTCAACTTGCCACGCCACTCGATCCTAGCGACGACGCAAAGTTAGATCACTCGAGGGACACTAATTGACCAATATGCAAACAAGTTTGCCCCTCTTGATAGTACGTTCACCTATCCTAAACCCCATCATCAACTTCTCTACACTCCTATGACCGGTGAAATGAAATGCCCTAGGTTATACCTTTGCCTTGCACATTTCATTCCATCTCCTCCAATGTTTATGCAACACATGCACCAACACAATCAACAATGATATGATCCACTTCATATCATCACGTGATCATATTGGTTCATTGATCTTGACTTCACTTGCTTTTCACCATTACCTTCATCCATCGGCACCAAGTCTTGCTCAAGCTTCACCGCCACATGGTCCATCGCTCCAAAGCCTCCAACTTGCCCTTCATGCTTGCAACCGGTCCATCAAGCCAAGTCATGTCTTGATCTTCTCCGCCTTGATCACATGACTCAATGTCATGTCTCATGTGCAATGAACTCCTTCATCATCACATGTGTGAGCTTTGCAACATCTCCGAGCCATTTCCACCTTCATGGCATTGTTGCTCACACACATGTACCTGTGGACTAATCTCCTATGTATCTCACATCAAACACAATTAGTCCACCTAGGTTGTCACTCAGTTACCAAAACCAAACAAGGACCTCTCACATAGTCATGCCCTAGTCGGAGGCTTAGCGTGATCTTTAGATATTCTTCGGTACGGATTCGGTAGCTAGCATATCCAGTAGTCGGGAATCCTGGGAGTATGGCACCATTACTATTGTTTAGCAGGCAGCGGACGTGTCCGGTGTGCCACTAGAGTAGGCACTAGACACATCAGCACGTGTGCCAAATGTCTAGAGTTTTTAGATGAGCATAATGCATCCAGTGCGCACCGGACACCACCCCACCAAAGTGCTACTGTGACAACCTAACAACATAGGGGAACTTCATTTCGCTCACTAGACATTTCTGATGTGGGCACCGGAGGCCCCATTGGGCAGGAGTTCCAGTGGTGATGTTTCCGGGGATGTTGGGCACGTACACGCATTGGAGGTGTCTGGTGGGCACCGAAGGTGTGCACCAGACCTTTGACAGGCAATGGCTATATTTCTAGCCATTGAAATATTGTTTTTGAGGTGTATCCAGTGTGCGGGATTCTTGTGCACACCAAACATGTTTGGTGCATCTACAGACTAGCCACTCAAAGGGTAACAATTGGATTCTTTGTTGAGGCAATAAATAGACCTTGTGGCTGGCCATGACCACACTCTTAGTACCCCAAGAACATGTGCAAACCCTTTGAGATCAGAGATACGCTCTGCACTCACTTGCATACAGTGATTTCACATTTGGGTGAGATTAGAGAGCCTCTAGTGCATTTGCTTCATCGATTGCATCTCATGGCACTAGTTGAGTGTCGCGGATAGTTGAGACTCTTGGTGATTTTCATCAGCTAGCTGGCCCTAAGTCGGAGGGATCATTGAGGGGCCATTGGTCATTGTTGTCACCTTCGATCTAGCAATTGTAAGGGGCTCTTCTACTTGTCCTCATAGGAGATCATGAAGTGTAACTCTAGTGGAACGCTTGTGGCTAGTTGGAGTGGACCAATTGATTAATTCTTATGGCAGTCAAGTCATGGGTCTAGCTTGTAACGCTAATACACTAGTTCGTACATGAATCATCATTTGGGGACCCACCACAATGGGGACGTAGGTTGATGGCAAGCAACAAAACATCGAGGACAAATCTTGTGTTAATCACTTGCCCCTTGTTGGTTTGTAAACTACACCCTTGCTCTTTACTTTCATATTGTCATATATATGGGGCCGGGGGTACCCACACCCCCCGTATATTCGACTATGTCTGTCTATCGGGACCGAAGCCACGGCGATGGAGGCCCACGATGGCCGAAAGAATCCATCGACTTGAAGATCAAGGCATATCGAGAATATCCAAAACCGCCGTATCTGGACGATAGTATAGGATCAATCTAGTTTGCATTTCATGTAACAAATTAGGAATCCAATCTATTAGCTAATCGCCCTCATTGTAACCCTACTCCCTTAGGCTATATAAGGGGGAGTAGGGGCCCCATGATTGGATCCAATCCCATCTACTTCATTCTAGCGGATAGGTAGGAGTAGCAACTCCTGTAACCGAGCATACAATTACAAGAAGAGCATCAACTCCAACTTCTTCTCCTTTGCAAATGTGCCAACACCACCAAGTGTATGTGTGTTAGCTTTTCACAAACATTTTCCAAAGGATTAGCCACTCAACTTGCCACGCCACTCGATCCTAGTGACGACGCAAAGTTAGATCACTCGAGGGACACTAATTGACCGATATGCAAACAAGTTTGCCCCTCTTGATAGTTCATTCACCTATCCTAAACTCAGTCATCAACTTGTCTACACTCCTATGACCTGTGAAATGAAATGCCCTAGGTTATACCATTGCCTTGCACATTTCATTCCATCTCCTCCAATGTTTATGCAACACATGCACCAACACAATCAATAATGATATGATCCACTTCATATCATCACGTGATCATATTGGTTCATTGATCTTGACTTCACTTGCTTTTCACCATTGCCTTCGTCCATCGGCACCAAGTCTTGCTCAAGCTTCACCGCCACGCAGTCCATCGCTCCAAAGCCTCCAACTTGCCCTTCACGCTTGCAACTGGTCCATCAAGCCAAGTCATGTCTTGATCTTCTCCGCCTTGATCACATGACTCAATGTCATGTCTCATGTGCAATGAAGTCCTTCATCATCACATGTGTGAGCTTTGCAACATCTCTGAGCCATTTCCACCTTCATGGCATTGTTGCTCACACACATGTACCTATGGACTAATCTCCTATGTATCTCACATCAAACACAATTAGTCCACCTAGGTTGTCACTCAATTACCAAAACCAAACAATGACCTCTCACATAGTCGTGCCCTAGTCAGAGTCTTAGCATGGTATTCAGATATTCTTTGTTGAATAGGCGAGTCATGAACCTTTGGGTCTTCTTCGGTATGGATTCGGTAGCTAGCATATCCAGTAGTCGGGAATCCTAGGAGTATGGCACCGTCACTGCTGTTTAGTAGGCAACGAACATGTCCGATGCGCCACTAGAGTTGGCACTAGACACATCAGCATGTGTGCCAAATGTCTGGAGTTTTTAGATGAGCGTAATGCATCCAGTGCGCACCAGACACCACCCCACAAAGTGCTACTGTGACAACCTAACAGCATAGGGGAACTTCATTTCGCTCACCAGACATTTCTGATGTGGGCACCGGAGGCCCCATTGGGTAGGAGTTCTAGTGGTGATGTTTCTAGGGATGTTGGGCACGCACATGCATAGGAGGTGTCTGGGATGTTGGGCACGCACATGCATAGGAGGTGTCCGGTGGGCACCGAAGGTGTGCACCAGACCTTTGACAAGCAATGGCTATATTGCTAGCCATTGAAATATTGTTTTTGAGGTGTATCCAGTGTGCGGGATTCTTGTGCGCACCAAACATGTTTGGTGCATCTACAGACTGGCCACTCAAAGGGTAACAATTGGATTCTATGTTGAGGAAATAAATAGACCTTGTCACCAGCCATGGCCACACTCTTAGTACCCCTAGCACATGTGTAAACCCTTTGGGATCAGAGATACACTCTCCACTCACTTTCATACATTGATTTCACATTTGGGTGAGATTGGAGAGCCTCTAGTGCATTTGAATCGTCGATTGCATCTCGTGGCACTAGTTGAGTGTGGCGGATAGTTGAGACTCTTGGTGATTTTCATCACCTAGCTAGCCCTAAGTTGGAGGGATCATTGAGGGGATATTGGTGACCGTTGTCACCTTCGATCAAGCAATTGTAAGGGGCTCTTCTGCTTGTCCTCGTAGGAGATCATGAAGTGTAACTCTAGTGGAATGCTTGTGGCTAGTTGGACTGGACCACTTGATTAATTCTTATGGCAGTCAAGTCATGTGTCTAGCTTGTAACGCTAATACACTAGTTGGTATGCAAATCATCATTTGGGGACCCACCACAATGGGGACGCAGGTTGATGGCAAGCAACAAAACTTCGAGGACAAATCTTGTGTTAATCACTTGCCCCTTGTTGGTTTGTAAACTACACCCTTGCTCTTTACTTTCATATTGTCAGATATATGGGCCGAGCGTACCCACACCCCCCATATATTCGACTATGTTTGTCTAACAGGACCAAAGCCATGGCGAAGGAGGCCCACGATGGCCAAAAGAATCCATCGACTTGAAGATCAAGGCATATCGAGAATATCCAAAGCCGCCATATCTGGACGATAGTATAGGATCAATCTAGTACGCATTTCATGTAACAAACTAGGAATCCAATCTATTAGCTAGTCGCCCTCATTGTAACCCTACTCCCTTAGGCTATATAAGGGGGAGTAGGGGCCCCACGATCGGATCCAATCCCATCTACTTCATTCTAGTGGATAGGTAGGAGTAGCAACCCCTATAACCGAGCATACAATTACAAGAAGAGCATCAACTCCAACTTCTTCTCCTTTGCAAATGTGCCAACACCACCAAGTGTATGTGTGTTAGCTTTTCACAAACATTTTCCAAAGGATTAGCCACTCAACTTGCCACGCCACTCGATCCTAGCGATGATGCAAAGTTAGACCACTCGAGGGGCACTAACGGACCGATATGCAAACAAGTTTGCCCGTCTTGATAGTACATTCACCTATCCTAAACCCTGCCAGCAACTTCTCTACACACCTTTGACCGGTGAAATGAAATGCCCTAGGTTATACCTTTGCCTTGCACATTTCATTCCATCTCCTCCAATGTTTATGCACCACATGCACCAACATGATCAACAATGATATGATCCACTTCATATCATCACGTGATCATATTGGTTCATCGATCCTGACTTCAATTGCTTTTCATCGTTGCCTTCATCCATCGGCACCAAATCTTGCTCAAGCTTCACAATCACTTCAGGACTAAGTCCCCGACCACGAAGAAACGCTCTTTAACGTTCTTGTTGTAGTACCTGCGCAAAACAGCAAGGTATTTGGCCGTGCGTACGCAAGAATCAAGCCTTTTCTCTTCTACGCTGTTGACTTCTAGCTCCCGTACTTCGTCGACCTTGCCTTCGTCGAAGTTCTCTACCCGTGCTGATCTGAAAGCTATATCTGGTGGGAGGACTGCCTCAGCGCCGTAAACCATAAAGTATGGTGAGACACCGGTGTTACGACTGGGCTGAGTTCGGAGGCCCCAGACAACGGCTGGTAACTCCTTGAGCCATCTTCCAGGAGCTTTATCATTTTCTCTGTACATCCTCTTCTTCAATGCGTCCAAGATCATGCCATTTGCCCGCTCGACTTGTCCATTAGCTCTAGGATGCGCCATCGAGACGTATTTTACAACTATGCTCCTTTCATCGCAGAAGTCCCAAAAAGCGTTCCCGGTGAACTGAGTACCCAGATCAGTAATGATGCTATTGGGCACGCCGAAACGGTGGATGACCTGGTCGAGGAATGTGACAGCTTTCTCTAAGGATGCCTGTACCAGAGGCATGTATTCTATCCACTTAGAAAACTTATCAATTAGCACGAAGACGCATGTAAATTTCCCAGGAGCTGGTTTGAAAGGCCCGATCATGTCCAGTCCCCAGCATGCGAAGGGCCAAGAGGCTGGAATCGTCTGGATCTCATGTGCTGGTACATGGATTCTCTTGGAGAAGAACTGACAACCTTCACTGCGGCGGACTAGCTTCTCTGCGTCAGCCACTGCTGACGGCCAATAGAACCCGGCTCGGAAAGCCTTACCGACCAGTGTTCTTGAGGCCACGTGGTTGCCGCAGGAGCCAGAGTGGATTTGGTCTAGGAGATGCTTGCCTTCCTCCTGGGTTATACACTTCATCAAGATTTCCTCCTTAGCGTTTTTGCGCCATAACTTGCCATCGACGAGCAGATACTGCTTACTACGACGCATCAGGCGTTCATTTTCTGTTCGATCGATATAACCGCTACCATCTGTTAAGTACTTGATGAAAGGTGTTCTCCAGTCTGGCTCATGAGTGGTCAGAAGCGGCTCGGTTGTGCTCGGCGCCGGAACCGTAGCCACTAATTGCTGGTCTGAAACTTTGTCGGTCGTTGAATCTTCGTCTTCAATGGAAGGCGTGAGCAGGTCTTGGACGAATACGCCATGTGAGATTTTGGCTCGGGATGATCCTAACTTTGACAATGCATCCGCTACCTGGTTCTTGTCCCGGACCACGTGTATGTACTCGATGCCATAGAACCTGCCTTCCAGCTTTCTTATCGATTTGCAATATGCGTCCATCTTTTCACTGGTCATGTCCCAGTCCTTGTTGAGTTGGTTGATGACCAGAGCCGAATCTCCGTAGACATAGAGACGTTTAACTCCAAGCTCAACCGCAATGCGTAGACCATGCAGGCATGCTTCATACTCGGCGGCATTATTAGATGCTGGGAAATAAATCCTGAGGACGTACCGGAGCTGCTCCTTGGATGGTGATACGAAAAGAACTCCTGCTCCCGCACCATCAATGTTGAGAGAACCGTCGAAGTACATCGTCCAATATTTGTCGGATCCCGGAGAGGCAGGCGTGCTTAAGTCTGTCCACTCGACGATGAAATCGACGAGTGCCTGAGACTTGATTGTAGTACGGCTTGCAAATTCCAAGGAAAAGGGGCATAGCTCCATTGCCCATTTGATGATGCGCCCGTTCGCATCCTTATTGCGAATGATGTCCCCCAAAGGATACTCGGTCATGACCACCACACGATATCCGTCGAAGTAATGTCTCAACTTTCGGGATGTTATCAGTATGGCATAGAGCAGTTTCTGAATCTGTGGGTACCTGGTCTTGGATTCGTTGAGTACCTCACTAATGAAATAAATTGGCCGCTGTACCTTGTAGGCGTGGCCCGGCTCGTCGCGCTCGACCACCATTGTAGTGGAAACCACCCGATCGGTTGCCGCAATGTAAAGTAGGAGAGTTTCATCTTCTCTGGGAGCAGTAAGTACCGGAGGTGACGTGAGGTATTGTTTCAGCTACGTGAAGGCAGCGTCTGCTTCCTCCGACCACTCAAACTTCTCGGACGATTTGAGCAGTTTGAAGAACGGTAGTCCTTTTTCTCCTAATCTTGATATGAAATGGCTTAGAGCAGCCATGCAGCCGATGAGCTTCTGGACATCCTTCACCTTTTTTGGGGGCTTCATGTCTAAGACAGCTTTGACTTTCTCCGGGTTAGGGCGTATGCCGTCGTAACTGACGATGTTGCCGAGCAATATGCCAGAAGGGACACCAAAGATGCACTTCTTTGGGTTTAATTTCCATTGGAACGTATTAAGGGCTGCGAAGGTACGTTCCAGATTGTCAACAAGGGTATGTGCTTCCTTGGTTTTGACAACTACATTGTCGACGTAAGCCTCGACGAGGCTGTCTTTTATCTCGTCGTTGAGGCAGGCCTGTATAGCGCGTTGGTAGGTAGCACCGGCGTTTTTAAGCCCGAACGACATAGTCATGTAGCAGTAGGCGCCGAAAGGCGTGATGAAAGATGTCTTGATCTGGTCGTCCTTTTTGAGAGCGATCTAGTGATAACCAGAGTAGCAATCGAGAAAGGAAAGCAGCTCGCAACCAGCGGTTGAATCTACGACCTCGTCTATGCGAGGTAAGCCAAAGGGGTCCTTAGGGCAGTGTTTGTTGAGATCAGTGTAATCAACGCACATTCTCCATTCATTATTCTTTTTGCGTACAAGAACCGGGTTGGCTAACCATTCCGGATGATACACTTCTTTGATAAATCCGGCTGCCAAAAGCCATGTAACTTCTACCCTAATCGCCTCCTTTTTGTCGCGAGCGAACCATCGTAGCTTCTGCTTGATTGGTTTGGCTTTGCTGTTGACATTTAAGGAGTGCTCAATCAAGTCCCGAGGTACACCGGGCATGTCGGAAGGTTTCCATGCAAACACATCCACGTTGCCCCTCAAGAACCTGACGAGCGTGTCTTCCTATTTGGGATCCAGGTCGGCCCCGATGAGGGCTGTTTTGCTGGGATCGCCCTCGACCAGCTGGATCATCTTGTGCTCCTTGGATCTGATGTTCTTGCGTGGAGCCTCGAGCTCTGGGATCTCCAAGTGGTCGGCCGTGGTCTTCTTAGCGTCGAGCATGGTCTCGGCCATGCGAATAGAGAGGTCGTGGGCCTCTGCTATTTTGAAGCTGTCATCCTCGCAGGTATAAGCTGCGTATACGTTGCCCCTGAGGGTTAAAACTCCTTTCTCAGTAGGCATATTGAGCACCAAATACCTATAATGAGGTATGGCCATGAACTTGGTGAGCGACGGTCGACCAAGAATAGCATGGTAGGTGCCGTCGAAATCAGCGACCACGAAGTTGACGTAGTCGGTGCGGAAGTGGTCCGGAGTCCCAAACTGCACAGGTAGCGTGATCTGCCCGAGAGGTGTGGAGCTCTGTCCGGGGAGAACGCCCCAGAACTGTGCCTCGTACGGCTTCAGGTCCGCCTGGGCTATTTTCAGAGCGGGCAGGCTGTTCTTGAACAGTATATCAATGGAGCTGCCGCCGTCGATCAGTACCCTGTCGAACTGAACCTTGTTGATACAAGGATCGAGGACCAGGGGATAACGCCCTGGCTCGGGTATGGTGGCCCATTGGTCCTTCCTGCTGAAGTAGATTTCACGGTGAGACCACGGAGGAAGCCGCGGATCGGTAAGAAGGTTGTCGTTCTTTGCCACGTTCAAGCAAGCGCGGGCGAGTAGCTTGCGTTCTCGTTTGGTCTCAATGGACACCTTGCCGCCGATGATGGTGTGCACGCGATCAGTCGGCTTGACGTATTTATGACGAGGATCTGCATCGTCGTCGTCGTTGTCCTCGTTGCGCTGTTCCCTCACGTCATTAGGCTTGTCGGACATATCCGGAGCCTGTTGGCGCGTGTAGATAGTCTTGAGGACGCGACAATTCTCCATGGTATGGTTCGACTTGGGATGGAGCTGGCAGGGGCCCTTCAATGCTTTGGCGTAGTCGTCCTCGTAGTTACGACGTCCGCCGCCCTTTTTCACAGTATTGACCTCGCCGTCGTCTTCCCGAGCACGCTTCCTCCTGTAATCATCACGGCGGTTGCACCGCTGATTACGTTGATCACGGTGGTTGCGGGAGTCGTTGCGCTGGTTGCGGCAGTCAAAATTGTCGTTCCGACCACGGTTGCCGCGGTAATCGTCGCGGCGTGGAGGGTGGTCGGAGCGTGGAACCCTTGCTGCTTCTTCGATGATTATCTTTTTAGCGTCGTCAGCGTCCGCGTATTTCTTAGCGGTGGCCAAGAGCGCTGTGACTGACTCAGGTCTTTTCCGGAGGAGCTTGTCTCTTAGGGCATCGTGGAAGCGGAGGCCGGTGACGAAAGCCTCGATTGCTTCGTTGTCGGAGATTGATGGGACCTTGATGCGCATCTCCGAGAAACGCCAAACGTATTCGCGCAGTGGTTCGTCTTTCCGATCTCGGATCTATTGCAGATCGTACTTGTTGCCGGGTTGTTCACAAGTAGCGATGAAATTGTCGATGAAGGCCTGCTTGAGCTCCTGCCAAGAGTCAAAATAGTTCGCCGGCAAGCTGACTAGCCATTGGTGACCTGCATGACCAACGGCGACTGGGAAGTAGTTAGACATAACGTGCTCGTCAGCCATGGCTGATCGGTACGCGGTTTCGTAGAGCATGACCCATAATTCGGGGTTTTCCTTGCCGTCGTACTTCTGAAGTTTCTCGAGCTTGAAATTCTTGGGCCATATGACTTGGCGAAGGTGTGGAGTGAACTGCTTCAGACCCGGCAGGCCGTGGGCGGTGTCATACTCCATACGGCGATAGCTTTCATGGGATGCATGATCGTTGGCTCTCTGGTTGATGCGAGCACGCAGATCACGTCCACCGAGGTAATGGCGAAGATCGTTATTGCCGTCACGGCGATCTCGATTGCCATCTGGACTAGCCCTGCGACCATGGTTATCACGGTGATTGTCGCGGTTATCTCGGCGGTTGTCACCTCGAACGTCATGACGGTTATCCTCTCGGCGACGGTTTTCGTCCCGACCACCATCATGACCACCGTTTCTGCCTTGACGATTGTTCGACGGGTCGTTGTTGCGCGAGCCACGTCGGTTGAGCGGCTGTGAGCGACTTGAGTATTGGCGGCTGTGGCTTGATTCCACTGAAACGGATGGGGCCCGGGCTTGATTCATCTTTGCGGTCTGAGCCATAGCAGCCGTCAGATAAGCTTGTATGTCATCACAGACTGCTTGGGTTTCTGGAGTGTTGGGCAGCCGCTGCATTGTCGCCATGGCAACGGCTACGTTGACGCTTGGGGTCTTGAAGACTTGTTTGTCCCCCACCCTGTCGAAAGCATTGTTGAGGTCGCGCGGTTGGATCCTTATGCGCCGTGCCTCCTGGTCTGCTTCAGCTTCGATTTGCCGGCGATTAAACCGGTCAATGTTGCGTGCTTCGCGTGCAGTCTTTTCTTGTTCTGTTTCGCCAACTGCTGGCGGCTCATCGTTGCTGACAACATGGATCAAATCCCCTCGTCTTGGCGGGAAAGACGGAAATTGGGGGAAACCCGGGGCGTGGTCTGGTAGATCCAGATCATATTTGACGCCTTCATCTTCGTGACGCTGAAGCTCGGTGTGGACAGATGCGTTGGATGCGATGCCGGATGAGGAGCTGGAGTCACCCTCTCGGACTGTGTGGACAAATCCTTCTTGATAATCTTCAATCCGGACCATGTTGACAATGTTGCATGGCTTCGGACGAGATCGGTGTATAGGACATAGATCCGAGCGGCGTCGTAGGTTGTACGTGTAGCTGGAGGCGGTGTTTTGTAGGCCGTAGGGCTGGACCTGGTGGTTCTCCGTCGGGACTTCGTACTCGCAGAGTCGGAGGCCCGTCGCGAAGCTGGCTGGCGACGAGCGGAGCGCCCCTCAGGAGTAGATACGACCACAAGATCTGTTCCAAGCCGTGTAGGACGACTGGGCCGAGCTGGTCGGATAGATCTGTTGTGGGGAGCTGTTACCTGCTCGTTAGGTTGGCTTTGAATCGTACTTACTAGAGCTAGGGTTTCAGCGAGTTTGATGCCAACCCGATCGATGGAGTCGAGCAGGTCGGTGTCGTCGATCTGCTTCCCTCCGTAGCGGGGAAGCGGATGACGGGTTGTCGGCGTGGATGTAGGCGTGGTCGGAGCCAGATCCATCGTGGTCGGAGCCGTGTTCGTCGTGGTCGGAGCCGTGTTCACCGTGGTCGGAGCCGCGTTCACCGTGGTCGGAGCCGTAGCCGATGCAGGTGAAGTAGTCGTCGGCGCAGGTTGAATACACGCCTCGGTCATGGTGATGGAGACGTCAGGGCCGGTGGTCCAAGTGATCTGGCCGATGGTGAACGTGAGGCCGTTGGGCGTAGCCATGGAGCTGGAGATGATGACCATCTTGTTTGCTTGGAGAGAAGTACGCACACCCCCTACCCGGCGCGCCACTGTCGACGAAATATGGTCGGCAGTCTACCTAGGGGTATGCCCAAGGTAGTAGATTATCGGCAGACAGGTGCGCAAGCCCCAAACAAGACGGTGACGCAAGACAGACACGAGGTTTTATCCAGGTTCGGCCGCCAAGAAGGCGTAATACCTACGTCCTGCGTCTGATTTGTATTGCTGTATGTCAATGAGAGATGATTTTTAGAGGGGTCCCCTGCCCGCCTTATATAGTCCGGGGGGCAGGGTTACAGATCTGGAAACTAATCCTAGTCAATTACAATTACCATATGTGGCCGGATAAGGATTCCTATTCTAACCGACCAGGATCCTGCTTGGTCGCCAAATCCGTCTTGATTCCTTGTGCGGGACTCCGATCAGGTTAACTGGGCCGCACGTCATCTTTCGGGTGGACTAAACCCATCGATCCGGGCCAGCCCAAGCTTAGCCGTAAGGGTATAGGGGTTAATACCCCCACACGGTCCATCGGTCCAAAGCCTCCAACTTGCCCTTCATGCTTGCAACCGGCCCATCAAGCCAAGTCATGTCTTGATCTTCTTTGCCTTGATCACATGACTCAATGTCATGTCTCATGTGCAATGAGCTCCTTCATCATCACATGTGTGAGCTTTGCAACATCTCCAAGCCATTTCCACCTTCATGGCATATGTTGCTCACACACATGTACCTGTGGACTAATCTCCTATGTATCTCACATCAAACACAATGAGTCCACCTAGGTTGTCACTCAATTACCAAAACCAAACAAGGACCTCTCAATCTCCCCCTTTTTGGTAATTGATGACAACTCTACAAAGATATGGAAATTAAGGTCTTTTGGATTCATGTTGCTTTCCCAAGCAATTTTACCATGTGTAAATGATTTTGGACAAGTACCACAAACCTAAAATGGTAGTATTAGCTCCCCTACATATGTGCTAGAGTGTTTGGTTTGAAGCTCGCACATATGCATAGATTGGAATTGTGGGAGAGTAATTACTACCCAATGATGCTAAGGTGTATAGAATAAACCTTTAAAGTGTGATACCAATCGGAGTTGCACTTTTAACACCATCCTTAGCACCATGAGTAGCTAGACAATGAAAATACTAGAAACCCCGTGAGATCAACATTATAAGCAAGGTTCTAGTACCACGTGTAAAAATACAAGTCTAGCTACCATCCTATGCATGCTAGTTATCAAATCATCATTCAAGTTCTAAAACTAGCATACACCACACAAGCATGCATATCAAATTTTAAAAAAATTATGCAATGCAAGCAAGCACATGACTATGCACATATCAAATGAAACCAATCAAAGTTCATGAGCTTGCTCCCCCTACTTGTGTGCTTCTCTTGTCCAAGAATTTTGATCCATCTCTTTTCTTCAATGTTGCTCCCTCTTTGTCCATGTCCATGTCCAACCTCTACTATCCATGTCCATGTCCAACCTCTACTTCTTTGTCTCAATCTCTCCAAAGTTTTCATATCTTTGTACAATCTCTCCCCCTTTGTCATCAATTTCCATAAAAGGTGTGCTTCTCATGGATGCAAAGGTTTGCATTTGGGGTAGATGGTTGAAGCTTAAATCTTGCATTTTTTGTGGACATCACTTGATTGTTGGAATGACACTACTTGTAGCCCTTGAGATACCACACATAGAATCTTCGACCTTGATACCAATTTGTGGGACACCTCCTCCTATGTCATAGCATGGGTCATCTATTTGATAAACTTGAGCTCTTGTAGGTGAGGGATGCATTCTTCATTTGATGATCACTTAAAGTTGAGGATCACTTGTGGAACCATCATCTTGCATGATTGATACCACATGTAGATGTGATACCACTTTGAAAGAATTTGCTACCAAGGAACCACTTGTTGGATTTGTCAAATTAGACCATTTCTTGAACATTTGCTATCTTCATGAGTACCACTTATAGGATATCACTTGTGAGTTGATCTAGTCATCACTTGTGAATTCTTGATGAAATACTTGAGTCTAGATACCACTTGAAACAAACAAACTAGATATCCATTTGCATTGTTGTCTTGTGCTTATACTATTATCACTATCATCAGCTTCTAATTTTGACTTGACTAAATTGATTTGCCTAAGCTTCCAAGTCCGGATTGAACCGATGACAAGCTTCTTGACACCTCTTACAAGGGTTATCTTGCCAATGTTGTACTTGTCACTTGTTTAGCAATCCAAATTAAATCAAGTACTTGGGTTCACTAGCTCATGAACAAATTCATATACTAACCACTAGATCAACTAATCATTCAAGCAATGGCGGTAGGCTATGAATTTAAACATTTCATTTGTTATGAATGATCCTATGAAGCCTGTACTATATGCACTAATCGCATACTAGTAAGGGATGAAATGATCATGCACATTACAATGATACCTTTTCTATGTTGGAGTAGAGGATAGTCATATAGATTCCAATTCATTACTCTAATAGCAATGTGAAGTCCAATTATAAGCTTGGTGAAGACCAATCATGAATAATGAAATCCATACTTCACCCATATGATTTGAGAGCCACTAATATGATCAAGTGCACTATCTTATTGTGGTTAGCTTGCTTCATCTTTTGATCAATGCTTGCATGAGAGAACTATTTGGAATACCACTTGAATTGCCATGACTAGCTCTCTTTTGGGTGTTGCTTGCTTTTCTTGATCAACCCTTTTGATTGCTTCAACTAAGCATCTCAAATGTTCCTCGGATCACCACTTCCATGTTAGCCTTCCAAGCACCACACTTGGTTTACCTACACATAGGCGGCAAGCCCCTACACTTGGGAGAAATGACCTCTCCAAAAAACCTTTCTTGACACTCACTTGAAATAACTTGATTGATTGATTCAAGTGATGAACTTAACTTGATGAGTAATCTTGATTCCTTCTTTAAGTACTTTTCTTTCTACTTGTTTAAGTCATTTTCTTTCTACCAAATGATTTCCAATAGTCACTAGAACTTAAACTTCATCTTCATCTTGAGTTTGATCTTGATCTTCCAATTTGAGTACCAAATGTGTGCCAAGTACACTCCACAATCAAATGGCCTTATACTCATAGCTTGTCATACTTCTAGATCATCTTAGAACCAAACTTAGGTGCCTCAATTACTTATAAACATGTTTTAAGTTGAGGACCTTTCAATCAAAGTGACTTCAAGTAAATCCAATATTTGTCACTTTTCTGGAAGATTTTGTACTCTTCAAATAAAAATGCATATCTCCCAAAGTACAAATCCAAATACCACGAAATTTGGTGGAGTTGTGCTTCACTAAGTTATATAGCAGCTTTAAAAATTTGAGCTTCATTTGACTTTTAGATTGCTACCAGATTTCAATTCTTCCACCACTGTTACATGCTGAAAACTGGTGCACTATAGCTGACAAGATCCACTCCAAAACTGAAGCATGTCTTATCCAATTCTTGGTTAGCTCATGATCATCCAATTAGCGAGCTTCAACTCAAATATTTGCAAGCCATCAAATATATCCAATGAATCACCAACAACTTGAATTATAGCACTTGTTTGTTGATAGCATTTAGACTTCTCTCAATTTGTCATGGCATTGGGATAATGATCATCACTTATCAATACTTGGCTCAACTACATAATCAACAAGATGAATACCATTTGAACCAAGCCTCCAATGCCAATGGTACCTACAAACAATCATCCACTTTTTGATGGTACCCAAATAAGTTTGGGTCCTCTCAAGTTAGGAGCAACATACTTAGGCAAAGCCTTAGGATGAGTAGCGGGACGTTTTGCAATAGCAACCATAGAGGTACCATTATCATCCTTCCTAAGCATAGAATCATCATCAATTGAAATAGGCTTAGGAGTGTTACCTAGGGGACATGAATGTGCCATGTGTCCCCTTTTCCGGAATGAGTAGCACTTTCTCTTTGATTGAGCCTTCTCTTCCTTGCTCATGTTGTGCTTCTCATTGCCTTGCTTCTCCTTGTTTACTTGAGCCTTCTTCTCAAGCTTGTTTGGGCAACCCAAAGCTAGGTGACCCAATATGTCACAACTATAACACCTCATGTGAGCAATCTTCTTCATTTTCTCTTCTTTGTTCTTGCTCATTTGCTTTGCATCTTGATTCATCCTTGGACGCATCACTCTTTCTCTTGCTTTTCCACCCCTTCTAGTTTTCTTCTTCTTTATCATCAAATCACCACCATCTTCATGGTTGATCTTGATTTGAGTTTGGGGTGTCTTCTCTTGCTCAACTTGAGGCTTTGGTTGAGGCTCTTCTAGTTGCTTCACCAATTGCTTGGTCGGGCACATTGAGGTAAGATGACCCCAAGTGCGGCACTTGAAGCACTTCACATGCTTGAGCCTCTCTTCTTTTTTTATCTTCTTGAGCTTCTCAATGTTAGGGCAACCATTTGCAATGTGTCCAGCTTCATGACACCGGTAGCACATGGTATGAGAGAGCTTTCTTTGTTATAGCTTCTTCATCTTTCTTTCTCTCTTTCTTTCGCCCTTTGCCATCTTCTTCTTGAATCCAAGGCCACTCTTGTCACCGAAGTTTCTTTGAGTCTTCATCAAATGCTCAAAGGTGACTTTTGAGTGGTAGCACCTCTCTAGCTTGTTGCTCAAATTCTTCACTTCATTTTTGAGCTCATTGTTCTCCTTCAAAAGGTTACTCTCACAAGACATAGAAGTAGAACAAGCATCTATATGTGAAGAGCATGGCATATCTAATAAATCATCACAAGAGGTGGATACATGCTTCTTGCCTACATCACAAGGGTTAGCAACAATATGTGATTGATCAATTGACCCATGTGATGAGCTCTCACTAGTTTTAGTTTTTCCATTGGAAAGCTCCTTAGTAAGAAAAGCATGGTCTTGTACCAAGTTGTCATGGGCAACACTAAGTTCCTCATGAGTCAATTTTAGCTCCTCATGTGAACAAGTAGTAACATAAAGTAGATGCTTTTGTTGTTCACATGTGCTCTTTAGAAAAGAGTTTTCATTTTTCAATTTTTTGTTTTTAGCCATCTCTTTTTCTAAAGCTTTGATCATGCAACCATATCTATCTAGAAGCTCCTCATATGAATCAAGATCAATCACATTTGCATTAGATACCTTAGTGTCACCTTGTGACATGAAGCAATGTGATGTAGTTGGAGAGCTTGATGAAACATCACTCTCATAGCCTGAGCATGATCCATCATTATCACCATCAAGTGTGCATGGAGTAGCATCATCATTGGCATCATCATCCACCTTGTCAAGTGTGCTTGTAGTAGATCGATCATCAACATCATCACTTGACCATGAGGTGGAGCAATCTTCCACAATTACCAAATTGTGGTCATGCTCAACATGTGCCTCCTCCTTAGGTTCCTCCTTCTTGAACTTGTCATCATCCCACGTGGAGGAATCACCAAAGGTGTGCTTGATTGATTCCCACATCTCACGAGCGGTTCCCACATAGTTTATCCTTTTCATTAAATCAATGCTCAAAGCATCCATTAGATAACAACAAGCATGTGCATCAAGTTCATAGAGAACTCTTTGAGCTTTGGTGAGATTTCTATGGTCCAAGACATGGGTGAGACCACTAGTGACAATCCACCAAAACTTAGGTCCCTTTGAACGAAAATGATCAAGCATGTGATTTTTTCAAAGTGCAAAGTTTGTTCCATAAAAAATGTCTCACAAACATCTAGCCTACTAGACGCCATCCTCTCAGGTTGGTGAAGACCACAAATGAGAGACCAAGCTCTGATACCAATTGAAAGGTCGAGATAGCGGACTAGAGGGGGGGGGGTGAATAGTCCTTTCTAAATTTAATCGCGCCGGCTAACCGAAACAAATGAAGAATTAAAACAATCGGTCTAGCCAAGACTACACCCCTCTATCAAAGTTCACAAGCACCTTATAAAGATCCTAATTAGGCAACAAAGGTGCTGGGCTAGCTAGAGCTCACCTATCCAATTCTAGGAGCAAGGTCACAAAAACCTATGCCACTAGTATTTTGCACACCGGGGAGCTCCTACACAATTCTAGTAAGCAAAAGCACAAAGCTCCTAAGCTCACTAGCAATGCTCAATAATAAGGCAACCAATGCCAAATTAGAGAGCGCAAATACTTAGCTACACAAACTAAGCAATGTGACTAACAAGGTTACACAAACCAAATTAGCCACACAAGGGAGATACTTCTATGCTACACAAGCAAGAAGGTAATCAGTGAGCTACACAAGCTGTCGGGGAACTAATACTGGGGTACCCAATGAGGGAGAATTGATAAACATCATTGACACTTCCAATCGAACAGGAGCGCAACGACGCCTCTCGCCCAAGACCAGGGAGATCGATTCCACCTCGCCCGACCCTCGGGGGCCACGCTCCGCCTCACCCAATCCTCGAGGGCCAGACTCCACCTCGCCCGACCCCCGAGGGCTAGACTCCACCTTGTCCGACCCTTGGGGGCTAGACTCCACCTCGCTCGACCCCCGAGGACCAGACTCCGCCCCGCCCGACGTCTGGGAGCTAGCTCCGCCCCACTGATGTCCGAGGGCGGGCTCCACCCTATCCAACGATCAAGGGCTGGCCTCGCTCGTCTGGCCGATAAGGGCTGAACATTGCCTCACCTGACGCCCTCGCCTTGCCCCTCCATGATGACAGGAACAGGATAAGACGGGACGTTAGGGTCAAACCACGGCAGCAGGGACCATGCCCTGTGCCACTAACAAGTACCATCGAGGTATGACGGGACAGGCGCTTTAGGCATTGCCAGACCTGACAGAGCCTAAACAGTGCTGTAGGCGCCGAGTTTTTCGGCCTACAGTATTGTGGGCGCCGCCTTCAACCCTCGGGCGCGGAGCCTAACACAAACGCCGCTATGAGACTCACGTTCCTGTAGTAACAGGCGCACGGGCACCACACCGTTCACTCCCCACAGTATCGCAGGCTGACACCCCGTCTGACACGCCGACTCACGTTCCTGTAGTAACAGGCGCACGGGCACCCACTTGCTAAAAGAGGCCAGGGCATGGCCTACGAAGATCAACAAGCACACCATTCCTGACACGGTCTGTTAGGTTATACAGAGCAGGCGCGGGAAAAAGGAGGACCCGGCTCCTCCTAAGGACCATCTATACCCTTGGTATTTTCTTCTTTCTTTCGTCTATAGCCCCTACCCCCCTTGGTCTATAAAAGGGGAGGGTAGGGCTCCACTAAAGGGAGGACTTTCAATGGACAACACACATCACACACAGTCAAGTTGCTATCACTACTACACAAACTTTACTGGAGGCGGGCGTTTATTATTTTCCACGGCGGGCAAAGCCATCCGCTGTGGCCTAGAGGCCACGGTAAATCGTGGCTTAACCGCGGCGGGCGGCTTTGCCCGCCGTGGTTAACCGATTTACCGCGGCGGGCGGTGTAATGTGCCCGCCGCGGTAAATATACTTTTACCACGGCGGTCATGTTGCACCGCCCGCCGCGGTAAATTATTTTACCGCGGCGGACACCTTTCGTGGCCCGCCGCGGTTATGTTCATTAGCCGTGGCGGGCATTATTATTTGCCCGCCTCGGTAAATTACTTCCTGAATTAAAAAAATACAGCAGGCATATAAATTCAAATTCAAATTCAAATTCAAATCACATCCAGATTTCACAGATTAAACTTAAAAAGTATGCAGGCATTACACATGAGATAATATACATATATATACATTCACTTAGTTGTTCTTGTCATCATTAATTCATTACATTTACATATTAAAGTCGTTATACATGCCCTAAGGAGTAATCCTGCGGACACATCATCGTGGGCCATTTCCTCAGCCTCTCGTACTCTGGTAAAATCGCTAGCTGGCTATTCTCATTGAAGAACGTGCTCCCTTCAAGCATGCATTTGTCTAAGACAAACTTACATATGTCCGCCTTTGTCTGCTTGAAGGAGTGTTGGGTGCTCTGCACGTCTCTCCACCAGTTTAATCCATTCTTGAGCACCCTCCAACTGCTGCTGTACTGCTTGCACTCCCTCAGGTACTCACAGACGTAGAAGCCACAGGTTTGTGATCCTACCGGTTGTTTGGCACACTGCATGATCGATACACAAGCATTAGAATATAGACATTAGAATGCTTATGAACAGAAAGCACAATTAAACCTTTCAAATACTTACCGGAAAGTTGCGTTTGATTTTGATGCGGTTCTTATGCTTAGCCTTAAAATTCTCTATTCTTCGATCATAGCATTCAGGATCCTTCACGTACTCCTTATAAGCGCTATACGAAATGTACTAGTATTAGGCAGGGCATTAGAACGCATATGAGAAGACAGTTCAGTCACTTACACTCTGAGGCAATCTTCAAAGGCCTTGTACCCTTTTAAGTTTGGCATTCTCAACGAATCAAATACGCAGGCCCTGCCATCCTGAGGGTAGATGATAAATGCAATCCAGTGACCCTCGAGGCCTTGGCTGCGCCATTGAAACAAAATACAGGTTACGACGTGAAATAAAAATACTAGCTAGCTACCCACTTATCTCTACAGGCATGTCTTCGACTTACCCAAAGTGGTAGGCAGCTACGATACACCCATTTCTCCTGATCTTCTTCATTGCTCCTAGTATGTACCTTGAAATGTTCAACTTCTCATTGTCCATCAGTTTCTTCCTGTGCGCCTCTCTCTGTCGCTTGGTCAAGTCTTTCATGGTTGGATGATTGTCATCTAGGTGGTAACCAATGATGACTCTTTGAGCAATATGCATTGGAGATAGATAGATAACATCAAGTTTTAGTTCCTTGGATATATAGGCCATCAACCTGCAAGGACAAGCCATCGTGGCATATATAAGTAGTCTTGACCGATTCAAAGGCAGGTGATATGTGAAACTCGCAATTCATCACTTACATAGAGAACAAGGTGACTTGGGCGATGTCAAGGTCTTGTTCCCATAGTAGTTTGTACATGTTGTGGAAGTCCACGGGGAGTTCTACATCATTGCCGGGCAAGTGGAAGTACTCTGCCACAACCTTGACTAGAAAACCATGTAGGCCAGCTTTTGCCGCTTCCATGTACCAGAGATGAAACCTCCTTGTCTCCCACCTTTCCTCATCGACGAGCTAGGCCTTGGTTATCATGAACTTCCCATGCTCATAATGGCCGGGGCAGTCATCCAATTTAGGAAATAGATGGAAAGGTGATCTCGGCCTGGGATAGAAATGTTAGTACCATATTATGGCAAAGAAAAGTTATTAGCAAATTATGCTCGCCGCTACCATACCTTTCGAACTCAAGTGAGTATGTGAGATGCCCTTGGTCGCCTTTAGTCTTCGCCGGCGGTGGAGGACAGTGGCTTGTGCTCGCAATGGCAGCAGGCGGTGTCTTTGCCCCCGGTTCCTCCGTGCCTCCCGGTCCTTTGCTTGTGCCCTTAGACGGACTGTCGGGAGGTGGAGGTGGACTTGTTGTTGGAGGAGGAGAATGAGCGTGAGGGCTTGTGCCTCGGGGTGACTTCCTTCCCTTGTCATCCCCGCCATTGCCTTCGTCATCGCCATCGCTGTGATCCGGATCATCGAGGGGACAAGATCCAGCAACGGATGGTTGTGATGCTGGTGTCGCCATCGGCGTAGAAGTCAGCGTCGAGAGAATGATCTCTATGTCGTCCTTGTTCCATAGGACTTCGGAACCAATGGCAGCTCCAAGGATCGTTACCCCTTGTGCAGTTGGATATTCCATTTCAAATTCTTCATATTGGGTCGCATACCATGTAAGTATCATGGCAGCATAGTTGGCAGGGATCTGGTCTTGGTTGAAATCTTTGATATCTTCTTTGGGGTGCATGTAACCCTCACCCACGGTCAACTTTTTCACCCTGCCGAACGGGATGTTGAGGTGGACGTGCATGGGTTGCCAGATGTCATCGACGGGGTGCCTTGGGCGATCCTCGATCATCGGCAGTGGCTGCCCTTGTGTCTGCCCTTGTGGAACTTGAGGCACGGCCATGCCAGCCTGGCGAAGCATCTGTGACCTCATCGACACCATATCTAGGTCATTGCTTGTGAAGGCTTCTTTTATGGACCGACTGATCATTTTGGCCATGCCTTGATCATAGCCCTTCTGAAAGATGCCCTCCTTGTACCTCTGCCTTAACCGGTATGTGGCAGCGTCGGATTGCCATGACTCCACTGAGTTCCAGCTCATCTTCGATGACATGCCATGGATGCGGCCATGGTGCTCGGGGGTTCCCAACGCCAGGGTCAGCAAGTCCTGGCCCCTGCGAACCTCGAAGTTGTCCTTGGATTTAGCGGCCTCGATGAGAGCCCTCTCCACCTCCTCGAACTTGGGCTCATTGAACTTGCTCGCGCCCTCCTTGAGCTTCTTCAGCTTGCGGGCATAAATGAAGTCCTTAGCCCTCAAGTCTACACCGTCGTATGGATCGGGAAGCTCGGTGGCAGCTCTAGCCCTTTCTTCCTCCCGCCACTGGGGCCTCTTACCAGCAGACCCAGTCATGCCCAAGTGGTGGGGGTGCAGGTTCTTCTTCGCGAGTGCGCTGAACTTGGCGCTCTTTGCCTTTGCTTCTTCTGTTGTTCTTTGTTTGCAGAACTCTTCCCAGTGATGTTCCTTCACCATAGTGTATTTGACACAAGGTGACTTGCCTAGCTTCAGGTAGTACCTGGTTAGCATGGACTTGAAGTTTCTAAAGGCTCTTCCTGCCACGTGCATGACCTACTCCCTGCACTTGTTCAGATCGGCGTCCTTGAGATAATGGAAGCTCCTCGTCACCTCACCCCAGATATGTGTCTTGTAGTCGACCGGGACATTGTTCCACTCCTCCCAAGTGATCTCCACCTTGTCCTGGACTATACATGCCACCTGGTTGCTAAACTTGGCAAGGACCATGGGTGGCGACAACGGGTTTCCCTCTGGTCCCACCTCATGGATCACATGGACTTCGCCGTGGATTTTCCTCCAGTGCCTCCCGTGTTCCCCCCTTCTCAGCTTTGTCCTCTAACCACTAGACTTGCCTGAAATGGTTGGAGATGGAGTGGGGGGTTCTTTGTCACTGACTTGTTCCTCCTCGAAATTCAATTCTCGAGGCACCACCGGCATCTGTTCAGGGTTTGGAGACCGTGCACTTTCAACTTCGTCGTCCCTCGGTTGGTAGGTCGGATCATCTTTGTCCTCTGTACGACGTTTCTTTGTTGGCCTCGGGGTCACAGACACTTGGCTCTCGAGGCTAGTTGATGATGATGCACTAGGGGTAGGGTCGCGCCATTCGCTTATCGGTTCCTCCGCCATTGGAAAGCTACAATGAATACATATTTGAGTTGTATAGACACAGTTATAGAGTAGTAAAGTAGAGTAGTACTAGAGTAGTAAAGTAGAGTAGTACTAGAGTAGTAAAGTAGTAGTAGTTGGCTCAGATTTGCCCCATTGTCATCACATCACTTTTAAACTAGTTGCTTGTATCTGGAATACAAGCCATCCTAGTTTAGCGGGGGCACTCGATCATCATCGCCGCTGCCTCAGCATAAAAGGGTTCACATCATTGCATATGCCACTGCCTCAGCAATAAGTTTAAAAGTTCATCATTGCATATGCCAAAAAAGGAACCAGCCCCATTAAACAAAAACCTTTCACAAATCAAAAACAGGAGCAGCAGTAGTAGAATAGTAGTATAGGAGGGAGTAGAGGAGTAGAGGAGGGAGTAGTAGTAGGCAGTAGTAGTAGTATACTAGTAGTATAGGAGGGAGTAGAGGAGTAGAGGAGGAGGGAGTAGTAGTAGGCAGTAGTAGTAGTATACTAGTATTATAGGAGGGAGTAGAGGAGTAGAGGAGGAGGGAGTAGAAGTAAGCAGTAGTAGTAGTATACTAGTAGTAGTATACTACTAGAAAGTAGTAGGCAGTAGTAGTAGTATACTAGTAGTAGTATAGGAGGGAGTAGAGGTAGGCAGTAGTAGTAGTATACTAGTAGTATAGGAGGGAGTGACCAATTCATCTCAAAATTCTCACAAATTATATCAAATTTGGCAAAATTGTAGCAGAGTGACCAATTCATCTCAAAATTCTCACAAATTTAGCTCAGAATTAGTTTAAAGGCAAGGTACATCATAGGTAGTGGCATATGCTCAGAACTTTGTCATAAATTTCTTTGGCATCATAGACAGCAAAAAGAATTGAATTCAAATGCTACGGTTCACCAAAAGCATCATAGATCAGTAGTATAGCAGTTCAAAATTCACCAAGTGTAGTATAGCAGTTCAGTTGAATTCAGAGTAGCAGCAGCAGTAGTAAGACAACAGTGGTAGAGAGAAATAGGTAATACAAGTACCATTTTGCATCAAGCAGTAGAGTACCAGTAAGGGGATAAGTAGTAGCTAGCCATCTCAAAAAACTTTCACAAATCAAAAAATTTGCATTGTTCTTGCATGTCCTTGTCCCTCCTTCCCCTTCCCTTCTCTCTAAAAATGACAAGCAAGAGAGGCAGGCAAAGCAGCAAGCTCATGCATGTCCTTGTCCCTCCTTCCCCTTCCCTTCTCTCTAAAAATTGTACTGTAGGACTGATTGCTTTGCCTCCCTCAACAACTCTCCTCCTATCCACTCCAACTCCATGACCATACATACCAATACCATGCATGTGTTATCAGAGGAGAGGACAGTCCTGCAAATGGCCTGTGCCTGTGATCTCACATAGAAAATCAAGGTTCCCCACAAACCAAGGCAAAATAGAGACTAGATCACCCAATCCAACATGGTGCATGACTAGAAAATCAAGGTTCCCCACAAATCAATATCAAGAGAGAATGAGGGAAAAACTGAAACCTCAAAATGCGTCGGTGTGGTCGACCAAGGTTAGCGGGGGCGACGACGGCCCTCGGTGTCGGTGGCCGGCGCTAGGGTTCCGGGGATGGGGCCCAGTGTGGAGGAGCTTGGTGGCCGGAGCAACGGTTCTGGGGACGGGGCCCAGCGTGGAGGAGCTCGGTGGCGGCGCGAGACTTCTCAGTGGCCGGCACTAGGGTTCCGGTGATGGGGCACCGGAGGAGCACGGGGGCGGGGCGCGGGCAAGGGAGAGGAGGACGGGGACATGGACTGGGCACGGGGAGGAGAACGGGGGCGGGGGTCGGTGCGCGGAGGAGCTCAATCGGCGGTGGAGATGGCGGTGGCGGCGTGAGATTTTGGCAGCCCTTCGGGGTAAAACTGAACCGCACGAAAGACTTAGAATTTTGAGGGTGGGGACGGCTTATATAGGTTGTGATTAACCGCGGCGGGCAACGTAACAGCCCGCCGCGGGAAATGTTTACCACGGCGGTCGGTTACGTTGCCCGCCGCAGTTAATCTATTAACCGCAGTGGGCTCTATTATATGCCCACCACGGTAAAGATTGTCAACAACATTGAGTAGCATCAGTTCAGAATTTCAGTAGCAGCAGTTCAGTAGCATTGAGTAGTAGTTCAATATTTCAGGATTTCAGTAGCATCAGTTAGAGTAGTAGATTGAGTAGTAGTAGTAGATTGTTGTAGTATTAGAGTAGTAGAGCGAGTAGTAGTAGTAGTAGAGCGAGTAGTAGTACTAGTAGTAGTAGTAGAGTAGTGGTAGTAGATTGATGCATGCATATAGAGTATCTGGGATTGTTACATATAGAGTCTCTGGGATACATTATTACATATATGTCTCTAGGATACATATAGAGTCCACTACATTATTACATATATATATGTGTCTCTAGGATACATAAATCATTTTGGTGCAGGTGCTTTCACCGTCCTCTTCTCACCATCGGGGGGGGGGCCACGGCATCATCCTGGACTTGTTGAATCGGTCCTCGACGGCCTTGATCTTCTTTGGATGATCGGTAAAAAGCTCGAGCTCTGCGTAGTTGTTGTATTGTTCGGGACTCTGCACCCCATTAGCTCCCACAATCCGCTGCTTTCCGGACACAACCACATGCCTTTTTGGGTCCTCTGCATATATATAGTAGGCCACTTGTGTGACATTGGTTGCTAGTACCCACGGGTCATCTTTGTAGCCGATACTTTTGAGGTCCACGGTGGTTAGCCCATAACTGTCCACTGCAACCGCATTCGGTTTGACCCACTGGCAACGGAAGACGGTTATGCGTAGGTTCTGGCCATAGTCAAGTTCCCATATTTCTTCGACTTGCCCATAGTATTGCCTCCTCTGGCCCGTGTACTCTTCTTCGCCCTCGTATCGAACATCGCAGTTCTATGCCGAGCTCTTCTTGTCCTTGTCTTTCGTGTGGAACCTGTAGCCCTGGACGTCATACCCTTGCCACATGGTGATTTGGCTGGATGGGCCTAACACAAGCCTCTTAATGGTCTCCGTATCTTCATCAGGGCATCCTTCAAGGGGTATGTGTTGCTCTTTGAGCCACTCTATGAAATTGCTCTTGTGATGGTTCTGGACCCATGCCTCTGTGCGTTGTTCATCATTAGCGGCGCGGATCTCTTCCAGGTTCTTTTCAATATATTTCTCCAAGCCCACTAACTGATGAAGGATGCTATAATGAGCTTCTTGCACCATTCGGTTTGCCACATCGGTGCGCACTTTTCGGCCTATGCACCCCATCCCTGAGGTTTTGCCTTCGTGGTGATGGACAGGCAGCCCAATCACCCTCCCATCTCTTATGTACCTCATACACCAGTTCACGGCCTCCTCCGTTGTGTATGCCTCGATCATAGAGCCCTCCGAGTAAGCGCGGTTATGGACGTATCTATTGAGGGTGGACATGAACTGCTCGTACGTCCACATCTGGTGTAGGTACACTGGGCCTAGTTGATGGATCTGATCGACCATATGCATCATTAGGTGTGGCATAATATCAAAGTAAGATGGTGGAAAGCACATCTCGAGCTGGCAAAGGGTCTCCACGATGAACTCCTTCAGGGCAGGCAGCTCAGCCTTATCAATGACCTTCTGGGTGATGCGATTAAAGAAGTATGACATCCGTGTGATGACCATCTTCACATACTCTGGATGGATAGCCCTAATCGCAATTGGTAGGAACACCATCAGCATGACGTGGCAGTCGTGTGAGTTGTAGCCGGTCATTATGAGGTCTTTCATGGAGACTAGGCTCTTGATGTTGGAAGAGAAACCAGTCGGCACCTTGATACCCCTAAGCAACTTAAGAAAAGCCATCCTCTCGTCTTGCGTTAGGTTGCAGGCCGCACCCGGGATATTGACTTTACCGTTCTGAGGCGGTCCCGGGTGAAGGTCCGGCCTGATGCCCAGATTGACAAGATCCGTCCGTGACTTGATACCATCCTTTGTCTTGCCCTTGATGTCCAGCAGGACACCAATCATGCTTTCGAAGACATTTTTCTCCAGGTGCATGCAGTCGATGGCATGGGGTGTATTCAGTGTTTTCCAATACGACAGGTACTTGAAGAAAATTGACTTCTTCTTGAAAGGAACGGCGGCGGGGACTTCCTCCGTCTGGTCTCGCTTTCGCTTCCTTGTCTGCTTGCTCCCCTCTTCAGGTGGCTTCTTCTTCTTTCCAAACTCCACCTGATCCATGTCCTTGACCATCTCATACACCTTTGTCCCCCAACTAGTCTGCGTCGGTTGATCACGCTGCGGCTCGTCCTGATTATCAAAGTATTTGTTCATAATACTTCTTCTATACCTGTGATTTTTTGCGAGGAACCGTCTGCGCCTCATGTACACCATCTTATTGGATCCCTTAAGGTAAGTGTAGCAGGTCCCGTCGATGCAAATTACACAGCCAGTCTTCCCTTTGATCTGCCCCGACAGTGAGAAGAGACCGGGGTAATCGGTGATGGTGACAAAGATGATTGCTTTTAGTGTGAACTTCTCCTTGCGGGATGCATCCACCATCTGGACCCCAACATCAAATAGTATCTTCATTTCCTCCATGAACGGCTCCAGGAACACATCTATATCGTTGTCGGGCTGCTTCGGTCCGGAGATAAGCATGGTCAGCATAAGGTACCTACGCTTCTGACATAGATGGGGAGGTAGGTTGTACATGGTGAGCACGATGGGCCAAGTGCTGTGCGAGCTGCTAAGCTCACCGAATAGGTTCATCCCATCGGTACTTAGCGCAAACCTAACATGCCTGGGCTCCTTGCCAAACTCCAGGTAGGCCTCATCGAAATCCTTCCACTGCTTGCCATCGGATGGGTGCCGTAGCTTGCCATTGTCGTTCAGGCGGTTAGCTGATGCATGCCAGGACATGAGCTTGGCATCGTCTGGGTTCCCGAATATTGCACACAGGCGATCGGTCATGGGCAGGTACCACACCGACAGTGCTGGACTTTTCCTGTGCGTGTAACCCTCTTCTTCATCGTCCTGCTGAGCCGAGATCTATTTGGCCACACTGCTCTTCTTTGCCCCCTTCTTGTTCTTCTTCCGACCACCCCGCAAGCCTCCCTTGTCTTTTGCATCCACGCGACAACCAGCATTTTTCTTGTACTGACTAAAGCCGCAGTGCAGACAACTCGTCAAATTCTCATACTCATTGCCCCGATATAGGATGCAGTGGTTAGGGCATGCAGCAAACTTTCTAAGCTTCATCGCCACTGGCCAAATCAGCTTCTTGGCCCGATAAGTATTGGTGGGCACCTTGTTAGCCGTTGGGTATGTGGTGGCAAGGTAGCTTAACAACTCATTGAAGCTAGTGTCAGACCAACCATGACGAGCCTTCAACATCAACATATGGAGGTTAAAACAGAGCGCCGTGCACTCCCTTGGACAATCGCCGCCGTCCTTATAGAGAGGATCAACTGCCTCCTGCTTCAACTCTCTGAAATTCTCCAACCACTTTGGGCAACCCAACACAACATCGTCTTCATCGAAGTGTTTGACTAGATCTTCAACAAGCTGCACATCCTCGGGTTGGCTCACAGTATCCTGACCATCACCACCGTCGCCGGCTTCATCGGCCATGTCTTGCATTAGATCATCCACCGTGATGTAATCACGACAACTGTTGTCACTGTCGGCTGGCGCAGCTGCTGTGGAAGGATCTTTATTCACTGGTGGTGCTATCGTCGTCGGCGTCGAAGAGCTCACTCTAGATGCACCGCCACTCGCACCAACTCTTTAGCCGTGAAATGTCCAGACTGTGTAGCCCTCGATGAAACCATACATGATCAAATGAGTTTGCACCTCGCTGTCTCGGTGGGCTTTCAGGTTCTTGCAACGAGAACATGGACATGGTTGTCATCCACTTCAGTCTCTCACGGTGAGCTTTACCAACCACAATAAACTTCCTTAATTCAAAGAGGTACCGCGGATCATTCACTCTATCGATCCGGTACATCCATTCCGATCTATCCATCATATCTGCGAATATTATCCATCACAATCAACATTAAATAAAGAAGAATTAGGAGAACTTGATGATTTTTACGTCCAAAATCATGAAAAAGAGAGGAAATGACGATGTGAAAGATGAAGCATGCATCTATGATGAATCTAAAGTTAAAGAAATATATGACATCATTTTTTCTATTAAAATTGATCTAGATCTAGATCTAGATCTAAAGAGAACTCTAGGTGATGGAAATAGAGAGAGAGGATGGAAGGAGAGAGGGAGAGCCTTTATGAACCTCTTATGATGTCCTCCCTCAAATCCAAGCCCTTCAACTCAAATCAAAAGTTTCCTCAAATTTTAGGGCAAAGCCTCCCCCATGAGTTTTGAGAGAGGAAGACCCATGGAGAAGATGGAGGGTCTGTGCTGTGTATTTGTACAGGCTTTACCGCGGCGGGCAACATAAAACGCCGCCTCAGTAAATCAACTCTTTACCGCGGCGGACAGTTTAAAGAGCCCGCCATGGTAAACTGTATTAACCGCGGCGGGTGATTCATACCGCCCGCCGCGGTAAATAACTATTTCCTACGGCGGGCAGGTAAGGTTGCCCGCCGCGGTAAACCAATTTCCCTCAGCGGGCGCCCCGGTGGCCGGCCTCGCTGGCCGGCCACCGGTTAACCGTGGTGGGCAAAAGAGGTGCCCGCCACGGAGCGCATTTTGGCCACGCTGCGCAAATTGATTCCTGTAGTAGTGTATCTCTTGACATCCTTTCAACCCTTCCATCAGAGACCTAGGACCAGTCCCTCTCTCGACCGTTTGTACCCCCTACTATGAACCATTTTCGGTGCTAATAACATGAGCAGCAATAGACTGGACGTAGGGACATTCAACCCGAACCAATATAAATCTTGTGACCATTAGCGCACCATCTGGGCCTAACACGCATAACTATAAATTTACTCGTCGGTGCTTATTCGAAACACCGACAGTTGGCATGCCAGGTAGGGGACTTTGCGCGTTCCAAATTAGGCCTCGGATGGCTAACCATGCAATCAGCTGGGTCCCGAGTGCACATGTGCATTTTGGCGACTTGGATTTCATCGTTAGACTAGGTGGAGAGCTGGCACTAGCCCACGTGGCCGTCCAGTCTCTCCCTCCCGTCGACTTCAGCTACCAGAGGCTTGAGGGCCAGCCCGGCGTCTCCCTTGGGCCCCAGTCACCTAGGGAGGCCCCGCGCCACATCACCCTCTCTCTAGAACGCTCCACACGGCACGCCTCGATGGTGTTGTCATTCGGCCTTCGCAACACTGCGGCAACCACTGGCCACCATTTGGCACTATGCATGGTTCAACCTCCTATGGACAGCGAGTTCGTGGGGGCAATCGAACATGATCTAGAGACACTCTACGGGCTCCTCACGGAGGAACTAGAGTCGTCCTCCAGCTCTGACTCTAGTAGGGGGAGCCATCACCCTTCCCAAGAATGCTTCATGACGCAAACCCCCGAGGGGCACGTCCAAAGCATCTCCGAAGAGGAGGCAACCCCGATGCCAGGACCGAGGGGGAGGCGGCGGCTCCATCTCATGTAAGGATGGAGCAGCTAAGAGCACGAAAGCTGGAGATCGATGACGCCAGACAATAGCTTGTCCGGGAGTACCAGAACATCGATGAGGAAATCAAGCGTCACGGAGATGGTGGGCACGCACGCGCCTTAGCCCGTGATGTGCACCAGAGGATCCTCACCGACAATGGGACTCTCCCTCACTTCACTCGGGCAAGCCAGAACATCGCTGCCGCGACAGCCTTGTTTCATAGCCTCCTAGAGGCCACGACATCCGAGGATCGCCGGGCCCACCGAGAGATTTGCACGTTGCTCGAGCGCACGGCGGCGTAGCAGGCGGAAAGCTTGTTGTCTCGGCGATGCGAGCCCGACACCAGCCAGCGCATGCCCTCGGTATGCCCCGCCAAGTACGCATCCATTCACCAGACACCGCCAGGCGGTAGGCAGCACTCCACTGTCCCAATACATCAACGTCTTGGCCACAACCATGACGTGCACAGCACCATCGACGCCCGTAGGTGCACCCATGGCGATGGAAGGAAGGAGCATGTCACGGCTATCATCCTCGATGCGGCGGACGCTACGACAGTGGCGAGGACCGGAGCCCGAGCCCCAGCCTGCTAGGCCCTTGGGCCTTCGGCCAACACATCCTCAATGCTGCTTTCTCCCCAAGGTACCGACCGCCCACCAATATCCTAAAATATTCTGGAGAAACAAACCCCGGGCTTTGGCTCGAAGACTATCGGCTTGCCTGTCAAGCCGGTGGTGCGAGTAATGATGACTTCATTATTCGCAATCTCCTGCTATTCTTGGCCGATTTGGCAAGAGCATGGTTGGAGCACCTACCGTCCAACGCCATTCAAAGTTGGGTGGATCTCATGGAGATCTTTGTGGGGAACTTCCAGGGCACGTACAAATACCTTGGAAACCCATGGGACCTCAAGAACTGCCACTAAAAGGCCGATGAAACCCTCCGCGGGTACATTCGGCGCTTCTCCTAGTAGTGCAACGAGCTCCCTAATGTTGCCGACGCCGACGTGATAGGAGCCTTCCTATCCAGGACAACCTGCGGATCCCTAGTCCACAAGCTGGGGCGTAGGGGCCCGCAGACCACAAAGGAACTCCTGGACATCGCCAACAGCCACGCCTCAAGAGAGGAGGCGGTCGGAGCCATCTTCGACCGTCCTGACGGCAAGGCGAGGCGGGACGAGGACATCGACGAAGGCTCCTCCGACCGTCCCGCCAAAAGGAAGAATAAGAAGCAACGGCGTGACAACTCGCTCGTGTCCACTGCCGACCGCAAAGGTGGCCGGAAGCCCGCAGAGGGCACTCCGAACCACTTTGAAAAAATGCTCGAGGGGCCATGCCCAAACCATGCTTTCCCAGCCAAGCATCTATACAAGAAATGTGGCCTCATGCGCAAATACTTGTCCGGGGGCCTCAACAAAAGGGAGCAGGGGAAGGAACCTGCCCCTAGCACAGACAATGCCGAGGAGAAGGACGACGCCTTCCCAACTCCGAATGGCGCCCTCATGATCTTCGAAGGATCAGTAGCCTATGACTCCAAACACCGCCAGAAGGTCATGCGCTGCGAGGTCTATATGGCCAGACTGGCCACGCCTGCCTTCCTCCGATGGTCAGAATCCGCCATAACTTTCGACTGGGCCGACCACCCGAGCACCGTCCCACACCCGGGAAGGTACCCGCTTGTTGTCGACCCGATCGTCGGCCCAAAGCGGCTCACAAAAGTATTGATGGACGGAGGCAGCGGCCTCAACATCATGTACGCCAAGACGCTCGATGAGATGGGCATCGACCGAACGAACCTCCATCCCATCCGAGCACCTTTCCATGGCGTCGTGCCTGGTAGGCAGGCCATGCCACTAGGGTAGATTGATCTGCCTGTCACTTTTGGAGATCGGTCCAATTACAGGACTAAGACCCTCAGCTTCGACGTAGTGGGGTTCCCTCCAACCTTCCACGCCATCTTGGGACGACCGTGTTACGCGAAGTTCATGGCCGTCCCTAACTATACGTACCTTAAGCTAAAGATGCCGGCCCCCCATGGGGTCATCACCATTGGCACCTCCTTCCAGCGCGCTTATGAGTGCGAAGTCGAATGCTGCGATCATGCCTCCGTAGTCGTCACCTCCAAAGAACTCGCCACCCTCAGGGAGGAGGTTGCCGAGAAAACGCTGGATGCCAAGAAAATGACCGGGTCGTTCGAACTAGCAGAGGGCTCCAAGGAGATCCTCGTGGACCCTAGCAGCTCTGAGGCTAAGAGGGTATGCATTGGTACCATGCTCTCCCCTGAATAGGAAAGCGTGCTCGTCGACTTCCTCCCCGATAACAAAGACATCTTTGCATGGAATCCCTTGGATATGCCAGGCATCCCGAGGGAGGTCGCTGAGCATACCTTGAAAATCCACCCAGGCTCCAAGCCGGTGAAGCAACGCCTACGCCACTTCGATGAGGAAAAACGCAGGGCCATCGGTGAAGAAATAGCAAAACTATTGGCTGCTGGGTTCATTAGGGAAGTACACCACCCAGAGTGGCTAGCAAATCCCATCCTTGTGCGAAAGAAGAGCGGGAAATGGAGGATGTGTGTCGACTACACGGGCCTCAACAAGGTATGCCCAAAGGACCCATTTCCTTTGCTGTGCATAGACCAAATAGTTGATTCCACCTCAGGGTGCGAAACCGTCTGCTTCCTTGACGCATACTCCGGCTACCACCAGATCACGATGAAAGAGTCTAACCAACTCGTGACATCTTTTATCACCCCCTTCGGATTGTTCTGCTACATTTCAATGCCGTTTGGTCTGAAGAACGCTGGGGCAACTTACCAGGCTGTATGCTCAACTGCTTTGGGGACCTCATCGGTCAGACCATTGAGGCCTACGTCAATGACATCGTAGTTAAGTCCAAGCGGGCTGACCACCTTGTCGCCGACCTTGAACAAACCTTTGCGAAACTCCGGGCAAACGACATCAAACTCAATCCCAAAAAGTGTGTTTTTGGGGTCCCGAGGGGCATGCTGCTCGGCTTTATTGTCTCCAAACGCGGCATCGAAGCCGACCCGAAGAAAATCTCTGCCATCACAAAGATGGGCCTGATCCAGAACATAAAGGGGGTTCAGCGAATCACAGGGTGCCTCGCTGCCCTCAGCCGATTCATTTCATGCCTCGGCGAACGAGGACTCCCCCTTTATCGACTCCTAAAGAAAGCCGACCGCTTCGAGTGGACAGCCAAGGCCCAGGAGGCACTTGACATGGTCAAGCTACTTCTAACAAAACCCTTGGTCCTAGTTCCTCCAAGTAACGGAGAATCCCTCCTACTGTACATAGCGGCCATCACGCAAGTGGTCAGCGCCGCCTTAGTGGTAGAGCGAGAGGAAGAGGGGCACGCCTTCAGGGTACAGCGCCCTGTATATTTCATCAACGAGGTGCTATCTGACTCCAAAACCCGTTACTCCCAAATCTAGAAACTCCTCTACACCATCCTCATCACCAAGAGGAAGCTATGCCACTACTTCGAGTCACACCCTGTGACAGTCGTGACGTCGTTCCCCCTCGGCGAGGTCATTCATAGCCAGGACACCACAGGAAGAACCACAAAGTGGGTGCTCGAGCTGATGGATCAAGGCATTACTTATGCCCCCTGAACAGCGATCAAGTCCCAGGTGCTAGCTGAGTTCATCGCGGAGTGGACCGAGGTCCAGATGCCACCAGCAGTCGTCGATCAAGAGTACTGGATGATGTACTTCGACGGATTGCTGATGAAAAAGGGTGCCGGTGTGGGACTAGTCTTCGTATCTCCCCTCGGGGTCCACTTGAGGTACATGGTTCGGCTCCATTTCCACTCATCAAACAATATCACCGAATACGAAGCGCTCATCAATGGCCTACGAATCACCATCGAGCTGGGCATCTGATGCCTCGACATCAGGGGCTACTCCCAGCTAGTTGTCAACTAGGTCATGAAGGAGTCGAGCTACCACAACGCCAAGATGGAGGCATACTACCAAGAAGTCCGATGGCTAGAGGATAGATTTGACGGCCTCAAACTCAATCACATCCCAAGGCGCCTCAACGAAGCAGCCGATGCGCTCACGAAAGCAGCATCCGCCTGAGAGCCAGTGCCGACGGGTGTCTTTGCCAGCGATCAACACAAGCCCTCGGTGCACTACGAGGGGTCGGAACGAGCCAACAATGGCCCGCCTAATCCGGCCTCAGGGGCCGACCCGCTGGACCCTGAGGTCATGGAACTTGAAGAGGATCCAGCAACAGAGTCTGACCCTCCCAACGACTGGAGAATGCTTTACCTTGACTACCTCCTTCTTGACACACTACCGGCAGACAAGACGGAAGCCCGATGGCTCGCACATCACGCCAAGTCCTTCGTTCTTGTAGAAAATGAACTCTACAAACGGAGCCACATCGGGATCCTACAGCTCTATATCCCTAGTGAATAGGGAAAACTTCTGCTGAGCGATATCCACAGTAGGGTCTGCGGTCACCATGCTGCGCTAAGAACCTTGGTTGGGAATGCATTCCGACAGGGCTTCTACTGGCCCACCATAGTAGCCGATGCCGAGCAAATTGTACGCACATGTGAAGGGTGTCAGTACTACACTCGGCAGACTCACCTCCCAGCCCAGGTGCTCTAGATGATCCCCATCACATGGCCCTTCATGGTTTGGGGGCTCGACCTAGTTGGGCCACTCAAAAAGGCACCCAGGGGCTTCACCCACCTGCTTGTCACCATAGACAAGTTTACGAAATGGATCAAAGCTCGACCGATTTCCACGATCAAATCTAAACAGGCTGTGATGTTCTTCCTCGACATCATCCACCGGTTCAGAGTACCGAACTCCATCATCACAGACAATGGCACGCAGTTCACCGGCAGGAAATTCATTCGATTCTGCGATGAACAACACATCCGGATCTATTGGGCGGCCGTCGCGCACCCCTAGACGAATGGGCAGGTTGAGCGTGTGAATGGCATGCTCCTGCAGGGCCTCAAGCCTAGGATCTTCAACTGATTGAACAAGTTCAGCGCACGCTGGGTCGCCGAGCTCCCGGCGGTGCTCTGGAGCCTAAGGACAACTCCTAGCTGGGCCACCGGCTATACACCTTTCTTCATGGTTTACGGTTTCGAGGCCGTTCTCCCAACGGACCTTGACTATGGAGCACCAAGAATCAGAGTATACGACGAACAGGGGGCCGAGGCATCCCACCAAGACGCCATGGACCAGCTAGACGAAGCCCACGACATCACCCTCTTCCGTTCGGCCAAGTACCAGTAGGCATTGCGACGGTACCACAGCCGATGGGTGCGGGACCAAGCTTTCAACGTCGGGGACCTTGTTCTTCGCCTCGTCCAGAGCAACAAGGACCGCCATAAGCTCTCCCCACCCTGGGAGGGGCCGTACGTCGTCGCAGAAGTACTCTGCCCAGGCGCCTACAAGTTGAAAACCATCAACGGCGAGGTCTTCACCAACGCCTAGAATATTGAGCAGCTATGTCGTTTTACCCTTAAATAAACACATGTTTCTCCTTATCAGTTTTTGTCCTTACAAACCCTGATCCTTAGTAACATCCGACCCTGGCAAATTATGAGGGGCCGGACCTCACTCGGGGGCTGATACAAGTACAAGTATGTTTATCTTGCAAACACTTTCTGTATTATCTTTGAAAACTTTATCTAAGCTTTCCGTTCTTCTCGTAAACAAGTCATAAGGACTAAGATTTCATGAACAAATTCTAAGTACAACTGGTAGGACTACGGGAGACCCACACCCCAGTGGCTACAACCTCTTTGCTCACCAGTGTGATCAGAATTAATTCACCCGCACTCCTAGTTTCCTACAACTTGGGCCATGGGAAGGGTCGAAGGGCACCGAAACCTCTTCTACAAGAAGAGGAAGATGAAAAATTTGTTCATTCTTTGCACAAATCCACCACTTACAAAGTAATTTCATCATGAAAAGGACTAATGTACTCATAAATTGAGAAAACTCTTTTCTCGGGGGCTCCCGCACGAAACTTACTCAATTATAGTCTCTACCAAGTTTTATTACAAGTACTACTGCAACCGCCGTGCCAAGCTCTCCATCGGCAATGTCCTGGCACGTACACAGACCAGTTCATCTACTATGGCCACCACACCACGCTCTCCATCGGCGACGCCCCGTCGCTCCGCAGGATCTTCGAAGGTGCCGTCATCTGCAACGTCGAGCACCGCGTCGGCGAATGCGGTACCCCTCCACCGGGGCGTTTAGGGACTACGCCATCATCATCAGCTCCAACCCCGATAATGGCATTGGGACAGGAGGCGCTTCTCGCTGAAGGAAGGTCACAACGAACGATGGCAAGGTCGATGATGCTCAGCACCCTCCAGTACCCCTCCTCCATCGGTGGCGGTGGTGCGCCCATAGCAGGGGCGGCTCGCACCATCTCATCTACGTGGGATGACCTCCAGCTCGACATCGCGCTCTGGATTCACGAGCAGACCTGTGGGTTGTTCTCTCCCTCGCATCACCCTCTCTTACTCAGGAACCGCCGCATTTGGTGGAAAGGAAGAAGAAGTGGTGGCGGCTCAGAGGCTGGCTTGGGATGGGGCGAGAACTCCTCTCCCCCCTATTTAAAGAAGGGGCACAGTAGCGGAGGAAAGGCGAAAGGTTGGGACAAAAAACTCTCTGTCTTCCCCTATTCAATACAAATGCGAAATCAATGCTGATAGAAATCTGAGGGGATGCACCAGAAACGATGGGACACACTCTGGTCAAAGGGACATCGCCTGGTAAGCCAGAACGCCACCCAAGCATGGCCCGCCACTAATGCGTCCCAGGCTCAAGAACTAGGGCACGCTCACCTGCAGGCAACTCTCTGCTTCCCCAGGCAGGCCCATGGAACAACCCAATGATGGAACCTCCCTCCATGGGAGAGCCCAACGGGCCTCCTAGGTCGATTGGGTGGCCCAGGCAAAACAACGAATGAACGACCAATCAAAAAGATAAGTACCCCTGTTTACTTATTTCCACCGGCGATACGCGACCCTCGGCTAGCGGTGCCGCACCCACCACAGAAGATCCCGCTTGCTTAGCGGCCACCAAGGGCACGGGCACCGCCACGGCCTCTGTCGAGTTGGCCAACACAGCCGCAGCATCGTCGCCACTCTTGCCCAAAATAGGAGCAACATCGGGCGATGCTGCCCATCCCGCCTGACGGGCAAGGCTCTTCTTGGGCGCCGGCCCTAGAGGGCGGCCCGTTCGTAAGAGTCTACACACAAAACAGAAAAACGAAATGGAAGAAAAATTGGGGAGTCAATGGCTTACCCTGATGCCTTCGGGCGGTGGGAGCGCTTTGGGGACGAACCCTCAAACCCCTGCCCCAACTCATCGAGACAGGACCGCTTCAAACCTGCCCCCTGCTCCTGAGTAGGGGAGCTCATCTCCCTCATCTCCGAGGGCGCGGCCATAGAGCCACCCCTCTCGGTCAACACCTCAGGCTGGGTTGCAGATCCACCCACCTCCGCCCTCTCATGGGACGCGGCAACAGGACAGCCCTCCTCCATCAGCACCTTGGAGACCTCCTCAGACCCAGCCACCCACCGATCCTCTGCCAGCACCCCACGCGAAGCGGTAGACTCTTTGGCTCCAACCTCCGCCAATCTTGTGGACTCGCTTCCCTCCACGCGGGACGAGGGGGGTTCCTGCACGGACGGAGGGGCACTGATCAGCGTGCCCTCGCCCTCCAGGATGCCCCAATCCACATCGGTAGCAACCTCATTATCGTCATCATTGTCGTCATCATCATCATCATCACTGCTTACATCCTCTCCTCGATCCCGTTGTTCCTGCTTTCGCTGCTGCTCCTCTTTCTTCTACTCCCTTGCCTTCTTTTCCCACTCGGCCGCGATGCGATTCACCGCCACCATGACCCGATCCTCCGACAGCGGGACTAGGCAGTCCTTGAAGGTTAGCCTCCTCGGCTAGTCCTGCCATCCCAAGGTTGGTATTAAAGGATCAGAAATTCAAGTGAAAAGAAGGGCACAGGGAAGGAGAGCTTACAAATTCAAGAAACCCGGGTTCCGGTCGCATTGGGGGATGCCCTGGCACCGGATACACATGTTTGAGGGCAGAGTCGGTGGTGTCCTTTAAAGGCTCCATCGCCTCCTTGATACGCTGCGCCACCTTAGAAGGAGCAAGCGCCTCATCAACAAGCACCGTTCCCTCGAACGACTCTCTAGGAACCATCCAGTACAAGGGAAGCGCGCGCGCCATTAGCGGCGCCACCCTCCTCACATGGTAGGCACCAATTATCCCTGACCCCTTCATGCCCCAGACCTTCAGAGCATGAAGGGCAGAGAGAAGGTCGGCAAGGTGTTTCTTCCCCATATTCGGATAGCCCCACTGCCACGACTCTGGGGCCTTGTCGATGAGACGCCTAGAGTACTTCGGCAAGGTGGCACTCAGGTCATCCTTGACGTAAAACCACTACGAATGCCACCCCTTATTGGAGGTCGATAGATGCATCAGTGGGTAGTCCCTCGACCAGACGGGGCACAGATGAATGCTGGCGCATCCCATCGGCACGTTCACATCTTTCCCCCCAATTTTCCTCTTCGACAAACTGACGGTGAAGAAGTGCCACCACAAATCAAAGTGGGGATCGATCCCCAAGAAACCCTCACACAGGGCAACAAACGCCGCCATATGTTGGACACCATTGGGGGTAAGATGCTACAACTCCACCTGGTAATAATCCAACAACCCCCGAAGAAATCTATGCGTGGGTACGGCAAATCCCCGCTCATGAAAGATGGCATAAGTTACGACGTACCCTTCGGGCAGCGTCGACTCACTCTCATCACCGGGCAGCAGCCACTCCCCGACGGCGGACAACGGGCATAGGAGGCCATGGCAGACGGGGCCCTCCAAACACTGAGAGGTAATGCTGGATCTGCCCCACAGCTCCATCGAAACGTCAGGAGGAAGGTAGGAGTGAGCTCAACAGGGGCGGCGGCGCGGATGCGAGCTCAACGGTGGCGGTGAACGCGGATGCAAACCTAATGGCAGCAGCAGTCTTGGCGTGGGAAGCTAGGGCAATTAGCGGTGAAAGCTGCGGATGCGAAGGCGAGGAGATGAAGTACGAAACCCTAGGGGCGAACCCCATAGTTTTATAGTGGCAAAGGATGCGAGAAGAGCAACCATCTACCTCGATCCCCGGGCCTACCATGTGCACCGCCGCGTCATGTCACTAGACACGTGCCCGCGATCCCAATCTGCTCCCACCAAGATCACGCTAAATGGTTCACCTCCCTGAGCGACCGGACTCTTCTCCAACAGAGGGAGCGTGGGCCAGAAAAAATTCTTCTCTGGTCCATCTAGGCCCAGAAAGACCGGGGTCGGCCCAACCATCTCAATGGACGTGTTGAACAAGGGACAGACCCGCAACAGACCAGGACTCCGGTACACGAGCACCAATAGGAATTTGACTTTTTCAGCCAAAACCTCGGTTAGGCTAAACCCAGGCAACATCCCTGCAAACGGGACACCAGGGTTCCCTTGGAAACTTCCCAGCTGAGAAAAAACCAATCTCACTGTCCTACCCGTGAAGGGTCCGAATACCCATCGGGTGCGCTCACGTGCACCCTCTGGCAAATCAGAACACCTTCTGGCGAGCCGGAACACCCCCCTGGCGATTCCACCCAAATCACCCGGGGGATCGGGGACTACACCCATCGGGTGCGCTCGGGCACACCCTTTGGCAAATCAGGACACCTTCTAGCGAGCCAGAACACCCCCCAGGCGATTCCACCCAAATCACCTGGGGGCTCAGGGACTACACCCATCGGGTGCGCTCGTGCGCACCCTCTAGCAAATCAGGACACCTTCTAGCGAGCCAGAACACCCCCTGGGCGATTCCACCCAAATCACCTCGGGGCTCGGGGACTACACCCATCGGGTGCGCTCATGTGCACCCTCTGGCAAATCAAAACACCTTCTAGCGAGCCGGAACACCCCCTAGGCGATTCCACCCAAATCACCCGAGGGCTCGGGGACTACACCCATTAGGTGCGCTCGCACGCACCCTCTGGCAAATCAGGACACCTTCTAGAGAGCCGGAACACCCCCCGGGCGATTCCACCCAAATCACCCAGGGGCTCGGGGGCTACTGTCGGGGACCTAATACTGGGGTACCCAATGAGGGAGAATTGATAAACATTGTTGACACTTCCAATCGGACAGGAGCGCAACGACGCCTCTCGCCCAAGACTAGGGAGATCGATTCCACCTCGCCCAACCCTCGAGGGCCACGCTCCACCTCGCCCGATCCCCAGGGGCCAGACTCCGCCTCGCCCCACCCCCGAGGGCCAGACTCTACCTCGTTCGACCCTCGGGGGCTAGACTCCACCTCGCCCGACCCCCGAGGACTAGACTCCGCCCCGCCCGACGTCTGGGAGCTAGCACCGCCCCACTGATGTCTGAGGGTGGGCTCCACCCCATCCAATGATCAAGGGTTGGCCTCGCTCGTCTGGCCGACAAGGGCTGAACATCGCCTCACCTAACGCCCTCGTCCTGCCCCTCCATGATGACAAGAACAGGAAAAGATGGGACATTAGGGTCAAACCGCGACAGCAGGGACCATGCCCTGTGCCACTAACAAGTACCATTGAGGTACGACGGGACGGGCGCTTTAGGCCCTACCAGACCTGACAGAGCCTAAACAGTGCTGTAGGCGCCGGGTTTTTCGGCCTACAGTATTGTGGGCGCCGCCTTCAACCCTCGAGCGCGGAGCCTGACACAAATGCCGCTATGAGACTCACATTCCTATAGTAACAGGCGCACGGGCACCGCACCATCCGCTCCCCACAGTATCATAGGCCGACACCCCGTCTAACACGCCACCCGCAGGGGCGGGATGGGACGCGCCCACTTGCTAAAAGAGGCCAGGGCATGGCCTACGAAGATCAACAAGCACGCCATTCCTAACATGGTCTGTCAGGTTATACAGAGTAGGCGCGGGAAAAAAGGAGGACCCTGATCCTCCTAAGGACCTTCTATACCCTTGGTATTTTCTTCTTTCTTTCGTCTATAGCCCCTGCCCCCCCCCCCTTGGTCTATAAAAGGGGAGGGTAGGGCTCCACTAAAGGGAGGACTTTCAATGGACAACACACATCACACACAGTCAAGTTGCTATCTCTTGACATCCTTTCAACCCTTCCATCACAGACCTAGGACCAGTCCCTCTCTCGACTGTTTGTACCCCCTACTACGAACCATTTTTGGTGCTAATAACACGAGCAGCAACAGACTGGACATAGGGACATTCAGCCCAAACCAGTATAAATCTTGTGACCATTAGCACACCATCCGGGCCTAATGCGCATAACTATAAATTTACTCGCCGGTGCTTATTTGAAACACCGACACAAGCTAACTAATTACAAGAGCAACTACAAAAGCACAATGTATATGAAAGTAATTACAAGCTTGTGTAAGGGGATTGCAAACCAATGGGAAGAACAATGTTGACACGGTGATTTTTCTCCTGAGGTTCACATGCTTGCCAACATGTTACATCCCCATTGAGACAAGCTCCAAAGTTGCCGCTGGTCCTCTTGCTAGTGGTGACCCGCAAGTCACACTCTCCCACATGGAGTGCTTACCAAAAGCTCTAGCACTTGACCCGGTCGGACCACTTGTTGCCCTTCGCGTCTCTCTCTACTAGAGTTGCTCTTTGTAGCTCCCACGGGGCGAGCACAATACCCCTCACGAAGCTCTTCTCTGGAGCACTGCACAAGCTTCTTGTGGGCTTTGACGGAGACCACCACCAAGCCATCTAGGAGGTGGCAACCTCCAAGAGTAACAAGTACCACTGGCTTGCAAGATGACCACCTAGTGCCACTCAATGCAACCTCACGATGCAATCACACTAGAATCACTCACTCACTCAATCGGATGAACACTATCAAGCTAGAGTGAGTTAGAGGGCTCCCAAGCACCACCACATAAGCCACCAAGGCTCTAGTGTGCTCAGCTACTGGCCCAAGGCCAGCCAATGCTTGGTTTTATAGCCCCTAAGAAAATAGAGCCGTTGCACCCTTTCACTGGGCATAGCTTGGGTTGACCGTATGCGCCGGTCGGATCGACTGGACACACCTGGCCAGCGTTCGGTCAACGGATGCACGCCACGCGTTGCCCCCATTCAACCATAGTCACTTGATCTCAATAGTCGGCTGCCACGCGCCAATGGTCAAGTGATGACCAGATGCACCTCTGCGCCAAGACCGGACACGCAAGCCTTAGAGTCTAGTCAATTCCAGAGAGCTCCCCGAGCCTCTATTTTGTGACCGGACATGTCCAGTCCCTGGTGACTAGACTCGGTGCTATGTTCGATCCTCTAAGTGTCAACTTAGCGTGCTACGTCAGCGTACGCCACCCTAACCAAACACGGCCATTGTGTGTCAGGTCACCTCCTCCCCTAGTGTCCGATCACTTGACCGACACCAGCGTGCTCTCTACTGCCACTGATCGGACACGCCGGTCCTATCGATGCCAACATTCGGTCACTCACAGTGACACCTTCTTGCCTCCGTTTCATCACCAAGTTTATCCTCATCAACTCCAACTTCTTCTCCTTTGCAAATGTGCCAACACCACCAAGTGTATGTGTGTTAGCTTTTCACAAACATTTTCTAAAGGATTAGACACTCAACTTGCCACACCACTCGATCCTAGTGACGATGCAAAGTTAGATCACTCGAGTGGCACTAGATGACCGATATGCAAACAAGTTTGCCCCTCTTAATAGTATGGCCATCTATCCTAAACCCGGTCATCAACTTCTCTACACACCTATGACCGGTGAAATGAAATGCCCTAGGTTATACCTTTGCCTTTCGTGTTTCATTCTATCTCCTCCAATATTGATGCAACACATGCACCAACACGATCAACAATGATATGATCCACTTCATATCATCATGTGATCATATTGGTTCATCGATCTTGACTTCACTTGCTTTTCACTGTTGCCATCGTCCATCGGCGCCAAGTCTTGCTCAAGCTTCACCGCCACGCGGTCCACCACTCCAAAGCCTCCAACTTGCCCATCATGCTTGCAACCGGTCCATCAAGCCAAGTCATGTCTTGATCTTCTCCACCTTGATCACATGACTCAATGTCATGTCTCATGTGCAATGATCTCCTTCATCATCACATGTGGGAGCTTTGCAACATCTTCGAGCCATTTCCAACTTCATGGCATTGTTGCTCACACACATGTACCTGTGGACTAATCTCCTATGTATCTCACATCAAGCACAATTAGTCCACCTAGGTTGTCACTCAATTACCAAAACCAAACAAGGACCTCTCACACAGTCGTTCCCTAGTCGGAGTCTTAGTGTGATCTTTAGATATCCTTCCTTGAAAAGGCGAGTCATGAACCTTCGGGTCTTCGTCGGTATGGAGTCGGTAGCTAGCATATCCAGTAGTCAGGAATCCTGGGAGTATGGCACCATCACTGCTATTTAGCAGGCACCACACGTCTCCGATGTGCCACTAGAGTAGGCACTAGACACATCAGCATGTGTGCCGAATGTGTGGAGTTTTCAGATGAGCATAATGCATCCAGTGTGCACCAGACACCACCCCACCAGAGTGCTACTGTGACAATCTAACAACATAGGGGAACTTCATTTTGCTCACCAGACATTTTTGATGTGGGCACCGGAGGCCCCACTAGGCAGGAGTTCCAGTGGTGATGTTTTTGGGGATGTTGGGCACGTACACGCATAGGAGGTGTCCGGTGGGCACCGAAGGTGTGCACCGGACCTTTGATAGGCAATGGCTATATTTCTAGCCATTGGAATATTGTTTTTGAGGTGTATCCAATGTGCAGGATTCTTGTGCGCACCAAACATGTTTGGTGCATCTACAGACTGGCCACTCAATGGGTAACAATTGGATTCTATGTTGAGGCAATAAATAGACCTTGTCGCTGGCCATGGCCACACTCTTAGTACCCCTAGCACATGTGCAAACCCTTTGGGATTAGAGATACACTCTCCACTCACTTTCATACATTGATTTCACATTTGGGTGAGATTGGAGAGCCTCTAGTGCATTTGAACCGTCAATTGCATCTCGTGGCACTAGTTGAGTGTGGCGGATAGTTGAGACTCTTGGTGATTTTCATCACCTAGCTAGCCCTAAGTTGGAGGGATCATTAAGGGGCTATTGGTGACTGTTGTCACCTTCGATCAAGCAATTGTAAGGGGCTCTTCTGCTTGTCCTCGTAGGAGATCATGAAGTGTAACTCTAGTGGAATGCTTGTGGCTAGTTGGAGTGGACCACTTGATTGATTCTTATGGCACTCAAGTCATGGGTCTAGCTTGTAACGCTAATACACTAGTTGGCACGTGAATCATCATTTGGGGACCCACCACAATGGGGATGTAGGTTGCTGGCAAGCAACAGAACATCAAGGATAAATCTTGTGTTAATCACTTGCCCCTTATTGGTTTGCAAACTACACCCTTGCTCTTCACTTTCATATTGTCGGATATATGGGCTGGGGGTACCCACACCGCCCGTATATTTGACTAGGTCCATCTATTGGGGCCGAAGCCATGGCGAAGGAGGCCCACAATGGCTAAAAGAATCCATCGACTTGAAGATCAAGGCATATCGAGAATATCCAAAGCCGCCGTATCTGAATGATAGTATTGGATCAATCTAGTATGCATTTCATGTAACAAACTAGGAATCCAATCTATTAGCTAATCGCCCACATTGTAACCCTACTCCCTTAGGCTATATAAGGGGGAGTAGGGGCCCCATGATCAGATCCAATCCCATCTACTTCATTCTAGCAGATAGGTAGGAGCAGCAACCCCTATAACCGAGCATACAAATACAAGAAGAGCAGCAGCATCCCCAACTAGACTAGGGCATCCCACATTCCTAAACTAGTATAAATCTTGTGTCTTGTGTGCTACTATCTGATTCATCTTTTGCCTACCTCATGCTTAAGATGCTAGGTCCGTGCATTATCATCACCATAACTAGCTACTTTCAGGACGCCTACGAGTGTGAGAGGGAGGCCATCGAGCAAGCCAACCGTGCTCTTAGTCCTGAGGAAGCAAGACTCAACATCGAGATAAAGCGTAGAATGAGCTCGAAGACCACCCGATACGCGCTCTCATCACCGAAGCACTAGACCATGCAAGGCCGATCACCCCAACAGGTATATCACCTACCCTCCTTCTGCTATTAGCTTCGTCGGTGACTCCGATGCCTGAAGATGAACTTGAGGAAGCACAACTAGAGGAACAAGGAGGTGATTCGACCAAGGACAAAAGCACCTAGGTCGAGATCTGAAGCATCAGAAGCACCTTCTGCAATAAAGATTGACATGACCCCTGAGCAAGTCATCGGCGCAAGACAATAGATGAACCTTAGCTATGTTGTTATCGTGGTTATTTTTACTTCGCATTTTCTCTTTTCTAAAAGATTAGATATACACCAGGCTGCATTAAATAAAGTCTTGTGTCCCCGAGACTCCAAAGATCACCTCTTCTTAGTCGCATGGGGCTAAGTTATCATTTTATGCAATGTTTCTCTTATAGTTTCTCTCAATGCCTTAAAACGTTATACTAACACATCAAGGCATTTGGGGGATACAAATTGATTCTATGACCCCTCTTTTCTTGATCCGAGTGGCTTCTTGACATGGTTACACTAATCATTCAAATCGCTTCTTCACACGGTTATTCTAGCCTACAAATACGCATTGCGCTTAGTCCTCCAGAAGCCAAGATATGCAACTTTAGTTGAAGCGCTCGGGGGCTATGCGTTCAATACAAAACTTGTAACCTATTAAAAGGCCAACACCATAGTACTCGCAATCTACCCTATTTGGGTACTTACCAACTGTGAACAAGTCAATGTGATGGGAATTTTGTCGGTCTTAACACTAAGATATATTATGTTAACTGTTGATGGTCACTAAATGCCTATTTTAGCAATAACAATGCAAACATTCTGAGGGAAATCAACATAAAAATGCAAAGATTTGGTTTATTATTAACGGAATTCCACTTGTACATGAAGTCTATTTGAATGCAGGAAAAACAACAAAATTAGTGCAAAACAAGTGACAAGGACGCAACTGGACGTGGCAGGGGGCTCTGGGCCCACACTGCCATGTCAGCGGGGGCCAAGTGGCACCGCCCGGCGCCCCCCTATCCCCATCCATGTCACCGATCCATCGGATGGCTCCCACACTACCTCACAAATGTCGATCTCATGTCAGTTCAAGCAATGGATGAGATTCACTCGTCTTGGATTCATGGGTCCATCATCATAGACTTGGAGGGCAACAACCGACCTTGGAACTACCTTCTAAATAGAAACTTGGCACGTGCTGGCAAGAGAACCAACTTTGGGAGCCAACCAAGACCCTATGATGCAATGGCGGTGCATTGGAGGGCCGGCCGGAGCCCTACCCCCATAGCTCGGCACCCAAGTTTCCTCCACTGCCTCTCCATAGCCTACAAAATACCCCCAGCTCCTTAGTACTATAAATAGAGGTGTCCACCGTAGTCGTAAAGTGTCCCAAGTAGAATCATCCTCTCTACTCCTAAGTTTAGGTTAGTAGTGAGAGTGAGAGTGAAGAAATGAAGAGCTAGGAGTTTGGAGAAGTCTTCTGAAGTCTCTCTATAAGCTCTTGTAAGCTACTTTTGCTTTCTATATATTTTCTTTAGTACTTGTCTTATTTTCAGCATTTACTTACTTGCATTAGTGTAAAGTAGTGTTGTGAATATTTTGATCATATCTTGTTTAGTTAGTAAGTTTCTGATATACGGGATCCTCGTCACTAGTTGATGCTCTGATCTTAGTGCAAGGTTAGAATAGTATCACTTAGTGTAAGCGTGATGCTTAGACTATAGGGCACCTTGGATTATGGCTAGTTCTCCGGATAGATTGTGGTAGGTGGCAGGTGGTGATAGCCCCATCAGTCCTCTGTATTCCACCACGTTGGAACTAGTTATTAAATCATAGGGCTCGTGGTGCTTTGTGCCTAATCGACCTTAGGGTGAGTTTAGGGCAGGTACACCCCAATGTATAATCATTGCTTATCTTGCTAGATGATTGATAGGTTGAATTCTATTTGAGATAGTAATTAATTTATCTTCACCTACTCTGTGACCCTTGTAGTGTCTTTTGCTTTCTTATTTTTAGTTAGTTTTATTTACATTCCTTTACTCTACTATAATCATGCCTAGGTAATTCACTAGAAATTGCTTAACCATTTGCCTTAGTCATACTACACCTTCTCTATGGAAATAAATACGATACTTGGAATACTCCCAAGTGAGTGCTGCATTGATATATTCTGTGCACTTGCGGAATTAGTCCAATAGTCATAAGAAATATCAACAAGCATTTCTAGCTCCATTGCCAGGGAAGGCATTGGCTTAGATATTTGGTTAGTTTTAGTGATTTTTCCTAGTTTGGAGTCTGCTTGCTTTGTTGATAACAAAGTCAAGTATGGGTGGATTTAATTTGCCGAAAGATTTCCATGATGATCCGGAGGCTCTCCTTCGAAGGGCAACAGCTAGTCTCACCCCTCCTCGGACAAATCCTCCTCTAATTCATCCAAATCCTCCACCAACTAAATCAGTCCATTCAGAAATACCAACTGAACCGGTCTTTTCAGAACCACCACCCACTAAACCTATTCATCCTAGCAGTATTGCATCAACCAGTTCTGGTGCATCTGTTAAGGCAATTCGTGACTATTCCTTCCCTACCCTCTCTAATGTAGTCATAGATCCTAATATTCTTAGCGGAAAAGAAGAGTTTGTGCTTAAGCTAGCACTAATAACTATGGTGCAAGCAAGCCCTTTTCATGTCAAACCTTTCGAGGATGCCAATGCTCATCTTCAGAACTTCTAGAGATTTGCAACACAATCTCAATTAGAGGAGTCCTACAAGAGGCCATTCAACTTCGACTTTTTCCCTTTTCATTGCTCGAGAAGGCGAAGCATTGGTTCTATTCCAACGTGGGAACCTTGAATACTTGGGAGAAGCGTTCAAACAACTTCCTCATCAAGTTTTTCCCTGTCGATAAAACCAACCTCCTTCGTAGCAAAATTTCTAACTTTCAATAGCAAGTCTAAGAATCTGTTCCTGAGGCATGGGAGTGACTCCAAGAATACGTTCAAGCATGCCCTCATCATGGAATGGAGGACTGGCTTCTCATCCAAAACTTCTACCATAGACTCATAATGGAGTCCCGACAACACCTTGATGCTACTGCTGGAGGAACATTCTTCTTCCTGAAGGTGGATCAAGCAAAAGAGTTGATCGAGAAGATGGTGGAAAACCAAGGATGGACTGATGAGCATCTCAAAGGTATGACCCATAATTATAAAGTTAATTATTTATCTATGGAATATCTTTTGCAAAAGTTAGAAGAAAGAGCAAATTGGAAAAGAGATCCTGCCGCACTAGAATATTTTGCAGCCAAACAACCACACGCAAACCTATCATGTGAAGAATGCGGGGGCATGAATCACACTAGTGATGCCTGCCCCAGTAGAGATCTCAAATCCCTTCTCAATGATGGTGGATACGGACCACCCCCACATCAGCCTTACTAGAGATGGAATCTGCTCACCAATCAAGGTAATTTACCCACTCATCCTTCCACTACTACAGATTGACCTATCACCAACACCTTTATCACCGTCGGTATCATTAAAACATTGGTGATAGCTATCACCAATGGTTCGTAATATGAACTGTTGGTGATGAGAGTATCACTACCGGTTCGTAAGAACGTGCGGGTTGATAACTATCACCGCCGCATCGTCTTACCGACCGGTAGTGATAGTCCATCACCATAGCTACTTTGCATCACCAACCGATGGTAATAATGTGCTCCTCATCACTGCCGCCCCACCATATGAACCAGCGGTGAAGACATTTTAACCGCCAGTTTGTTGTATGATACGGCGGTGATAACCATACTGCAGTATAAATAAATTCATAACTTTTTCAAATAAAGTAAGATGAAAGCAAACTTTATATAAAAGTTGTAGACCTCGACGAGATCGACAACTTTGTAGTTGATGACTTTTTCATTTGAAACCATTTACAGTCCCAGAATTCTGTTTGAACACTCAAATTTTGAAATTCAAATTTTTTGAATTGTACAAATGACCTTAGATGGAAAAATGACCAAAACCAAAGTTGTAGATCTCGATCAGATATACAACTTTGTAGTTGACAACTATTTCATTAGAAATCATTTATAGTCTCAAATTTGTATCTAAAGTTTTAAAATTTTAAAAACTAATTTTTTCAAACAATCTTGGATGGAAAATGGACCAAAACCAAAGTTGTAGATCTCGATGAGAACAACAACATTGTAGTTGATGAGTTTTTCATTTGAAATCATTTGAGGTCCCAAAAGTCTAGCTGAAGTTTTGATGTTTTGAAATTCAAATTTGTTAAATGACCTTGGATGGCGAAACAACCAAAATCAAAGTTGTAGATCTCGATTAGAACAATAAATTTGTAGTTTATGACTTTTTCATCTGAAGTCATTTAGGGTTCTAAATATTCATTGTAAATCCTAAAAAGTGAATACTAGGGGAATATATATGCTATATAGACATAAGTGACTTAGGGGTGGAGTGGTTAGAGGAGCAAAGGACAAAGGTCTAAGGTTCGAATCCCACCACTGCGTACCATGAAAAATAGCGTGGAGTTGCAGCTGGAGCAGCTTCCTGGTACCATGAAGCTAGAGCTAGTGAAGGGGGCTTCCTAGGATTGAAACAAAAAAATTGCTATTTTTTGCCCATTTTTGGGAATTTTGAAAATTCAAATCACTGCCGGCTAGTAATACTAACCGACTATGATAGGCTATTATCACCACCGGTTGCAAACCACCTATGATGAGAATGTCATCACCACCGACAGTTTATTGCCGAGACCGAGTTTTGATTATTCTTCTCTTAAAGATCTTATTTTTAGTCAAGCTAAAATTGATGAACAAATACATAGTAAGTTGCTTGATCACGATAGGATTTTAGAAGATATTCATGCTAGACTTGATGAATTCTCTTTGGCTCTAAGGAACCAGCTTAACTTTAATGAAAAGCTAGAAAATCAACTAGCTACTTTGATTTCAAAAATTTCACATAATGAAAAAGTTAATGCTATAACTACGAGAGGTGAAAAACCACTCGTGATCCACCCTATCCTGAAGCAACAAAGAAAAAAGTAGTAATTGAAGTTCCAGCTAAAGAAGCCCCCGTTGTGCCCCAAGAGAAAGAAAGGATAGCCCTCATGAGTTCTATGACACCGAGGTGTTGCCATTTTCGAAGCACAACAGAAAGGCAATGGAGGATGAACAATTCAAGAAATTTGTTGAGGTAATTCAAAAATTATATATACATATACCGTTATTTGACACTATGCAGGTCCCTACATATGCCAAGTATTTAAAAGATATGCTCAACAAAAAGAAGCCGCTGCCAAGCGTAGAGATGGTGAAATTAACCGAGGAGTGCAGCGTAGCTATACTCAATCAGCTGCCTCAAAAGAAGAACTACCCAGAGAATCCTACAATTTCATACTCAATCGGTGCCCAGAAATTTGATCAAGCCCTCTATGATCTTGGAGAAAACATCAGCGTCATGCCAAAGGTAGCGTATGATAAACTTAATCATAATTCATTATCCCCAACCATGATATGCTTGTAGCTTGCAGACCAATCTGTTCGATTTCCGATGGGAATAACGGAGAATATTCTTGTCAAGATACAGAGTTATTTTGTTCTCGTAGATTTTGTGGTGTTGGACATAAGTGCTGACAGAAAAACACCACTAATCTTGGGAAGACCATTTTTTAGCACTGCAAATGCTCACATTGATGTTGGAGCTAGAGAAATCCATCCCAACATCAATGGCAAGGAAGAAATATTCCACTTCAAGCCAAGACCAGAGCAGTGTTCATCGGTAGAATTAAAGCCTCCCGACACATCCACCATGCATGGACAAGATGATGACTCCGTCATTCACGGGAACAAGCCACCATAGAGCATTTGCATGGAAGGAATCTGAGGAGCTAAATCGAGGTGAGTTAAGCAAAGGTATGCATCTAATCCTGATTTATTTTCACTAAGCATCATTATTTCTTGTCGAAATATGCTTAGTACCTTGCTTAAAATGTCGAAAATCATTAGTGGGAGGGATTAGGTGGGTCACTCGGCCATCTTGGCCATTGGCCGGCCCCACCTCTGCCCCCCTCTGATCCATTCACCTCCATTCACTCCCTCCATGCATGTGATGAGTGAGCCAAAAGCCGAAAAGCTGATCCCACCTCTCATCCTTGCTCTCCACCCACCTTGTTCTTTTCTCCAACATTTCCAAAGCCTTCAATAACCCCTTGGCCTTTTCCTTTCATTCTTTCACCTGGGAGCACACATGTGAGAGCATCTAGGAGGGAACCAAGGCATGAGATATCAGAATGGCCACCCTTAGGGGCCGGGTGGCGCCCCATCTAGGTGCCTTTAGCACTTCGCTCTCTCCTCCACTCATTTAACTCCTTGTGAAGCTCACTCAATCACTCCACCAACATTTTTATCTCCTAGAGCTGAAGTCTTGCTCACTCTCCTTTGTACTCCACTTCGAGAGCACATTTGCTTAATTCACTAAGCAAATGATTTATTAGGGAGAGGAGAAGCATTGTGGTGGTGATCCACACATCCTTCAAGGGAGTAATTTCTTTTGTTAATCCTTAACCCCTCTCTTGTCTCTAGCTTGTCATTTGTTTGTAGGACCCTGAAGAAATTGAAGCAAGCTTTGGGCATTAGGAGTAGCAAGCGTGTCAACAAACATATCTGATTCTCATCGGATAGCCACTCCACGTCGGGAAGCCAAAGCAATCGGGACAGTAATGCCATGTCCGTTGATCAAGCAAGCCAAGAGAGTGGAGGTCAACAAGTTGATCAAGAAGCACCAATTTGCGTTCTAACAAGTGATGAACAAATCATCTTGTTGGATGAGCAGGAGCAGCAAGCTTTTCGACTCCTAAAAGACCGGACATTTCAGCACACCCGCGCATATGACCATGACTTCCTAAATTGCACAGGTATGATCACCGAATTCCGAGTTATTTTTCGTGCAATAGGATAGGAAAATTTTTGGCGTGTGAATGAGGAAGGGTGTAGGCAGCTTACCATAGAATTTTTATGCACACTCACTAGAACCTGTACTCATGTTACCTTTAGATTATTTGGTGAGCAACATACATATACATGGAAGCAACTTAGTGTCTTGCTAGGCTTTGATAAAAAATTGCAATCATAATTTGGATAGAGCCATAGAGGGATTTGATAGAATTGATTTTTGGAAAGAAATTAGTGACAAAAATGATTCTAGTCAACCGAGAATCAATGATATTCATAATCCCACTTTGCGCTTTATGCACCGATGGATTGCCATGACACTATTTCCTAGGAATGATCTCCGCACCGTTAAAGTAGACGAAATGAAAATCATGTATGCTATGATCAACAAAATTCGTATTTCTCCTATCATTGGCATGATAGAATATTGGCTAGGAGCTTTTCGACGTGATGAATATGTTGAGTGCACCTCCTTAATAACTAGAATTTCAAGAATCATGGGACTACTTGATAGGGCCTTAATTACTTACATACCCACAGATAGAGTCACTCTTGATTATGGGCACTTTTTCCAAGCACACATGATGAGAGTAAACCAGGAGGATGGCACTTTAATTATGATGTATCGCGGTTGTGTTAATGAAATTCGTTTGCCCAACACGGAATATTGGCTAAGCAATGTTGATCGACTAACCATCCCATTGCAGACGATAGCGGCATACAACCATAGGGTTGCTGGTGAAATGCAGGTGACCCGGAGGATGACTAGAGCACAAGCTGCTGCGGCCCGAGCTGCTGCTCAAGCTCATGCCAAGCAAAATGTTCGAGATGCTCTCAACCGGGGCGTCAAGCACCCATCTCAGTGGGGAGCTTGGCCTGCCCCACCAGGCTCACAGGAGGCAGGAGGATCCCACTGGCACGAACAACCAGAACACCACTGGCAGCAGGCGCTAGAAGGGGTGTCTCCCTAGGACCAGCAGCAACATGGAGGATCACAGCTACACTCAGCAGGAGGCTCCCAGTGCCTCCCGCCATCTGTGGGAGGCTCTTTTTGTTTTTCAGGGCGCAATGACATGCAGCTGTCCAGTTCAGAGGAATATGCCCCTCCTCATCCAGGACGTCACTCCACTTCAGCTTATCCTAGAGATTGGGAGCGCGATATGGGTTTTGTGCAGCACCAGATGGAGGGAATCCGCCTCGACACCGCCGCACTTCGTCAGGATTTTCATGCACATGTGTAGGACTTTCGTCATTTCCAGCAGGAGACCGGAGGAGAGCTAGCGGCCACACATGCGCTAGCTGAAGACAATGACCGCCGTTGGGACGATGTTTATCGTCACATGGGATGGAGGCGCAAGTGATCCCATGACAAAAGCAAGCTTGGGGGAGGATCCCCCGCCAAGGTAACTATTCTATGTCCCTACTTGGTATTGTTTATATTTCAGTTTCGTATTTTTAATTTCAGCATCTAAAAAAATGTTGCTATGCTTTGTAGATAAATAAATTAATCTAGTAATCTATGGTTATACTTTTTTTGCTTTTAAAAACACTCTCACTACTGCCTAATAAAAATAAAAACAACTATCGGACCAAATAAAAAGTTGCTCTATTAATTTCTGCACCCCTCATGTTTGCAACCACCAATGTTTTGGCATTGTTAGTATATTTTTGCTTTTACCATGAACCTGAATCCCGTGGGTTGCAAAATGCTAGAGCTAAATTTGAGTGGTAGAATATCATGATTAGCAAAGAATGGAGTAAGTTTCTATCCTGTCTTGAGCGAAGTTTATCTCTGGAGAATTTCTTTTGAAAACATAAAAACTTGCTTAGTTCTTCTGTGGCAAGAAACACCTACCAGAGCCATATATGTTTAGCACTTGAAAACTTCCACATATGCTGCGTGCATTAGTAGCGAGCCTTGTCAAGCCTTGTTGATTTTAGTTGAGAAACTTGTCATACTCCCATGACCGAGAGCTTATGCACCCACCTATATAATTGCTACTCTTATACTGAGAGTATGCAACCACAAGCTTTCCATTCCAAATATTTACTCCATGGCAAGAGTTATTCCTCCCTTTAAAATCTCTCAAAAAGGAGCATGGCTATGTCTAAAAAAATTGATGTATATTCTCTATGTCGAAAAAAGAGATAAAAGAGAGGTAGCCATGTCTCTAAAAAGGAGAAAAAGAGGAGCCATGAAAGGAATAATTTCCACATATACCACACACAAGCACTCTCTTGGTCTAGGTTTATGACTTGTTGCTCCTTTTATCCAAGTGTTTGACTTAGCAATAAATACTATGCAATGTATGCCTTCATATTTTCCCTGCCCACCACTCCACATAAGCTTAGTGATAGGAATGAAGGCACAATTTGAGCCTTTGGTGAGGAGCACTTAAACACTTATGAGAGACCAAGTGTGCCATAGAAAGAACTAGAGCTTGTGATTTCTCTTACTAAAATTTATAAAAATCTCCAGATGATATTTCTAAGACCCTTTTCTAGCTGATCTATGTTCAACCCTCAGACAAGGTGATGGCCAAAAGGCCCATGGTGACAAAGGTAATATGGGTAAGAGTTTCTATATTAACATTTCCAATTCAAAGGTTGGTATGTTTATGAGCAGGTATGCAGGTGTTAGTAAGCAACTGATGATACTTTCATGCTAAGTCCCCATCTTTGCTTGGGACGATCAAAAGGCAAGATTGGGGGAGCTTGTTCATGGTCACTAAATGTCTATTTTAGTCATCAACAATGCAAACATTCCAAGGGAAATCGACATAAAAATGCAAAGATTTGGTTTATTATTAACGAAATTCCACTTGTACATGAAGTTTATTTTAATGCAGGAAAAACTGCAAAAATAGTGCAAAACAAGTGACAAGGAGGCAACTGGACGTGGCAGGGGGTTCTGGGCCCACACTGCCACATCGGCGGTGGCCATGTGGCGCTGCCCGACGCCCCCTGTCCGCATCCATGTCACCGATCCATGGGATGGCTCCCACACTACCTCACAAATGTCGACGTCATGTCGGTTCAAACAATGGACGAGATTCACTTGTCTTGGATTCATGGGCCCATCGTCCTAGACTTGGAGGGCATCCACCGACCTTGGAACTGCCTTCTGGATAGAAACTTGGCATGTGCTGGCAAGAGAACCGGCCTTGGGAGCCAACCAAGACCCTACGATGCAATGGCGGTGCATCAGAGGGCTGGCCGATGCCCTACCCCCATCGCCCGGCACCTAAGTTTCCTCCACTGCCTCTCCACTGCCTATAAATGACCCCCTAGCTCCTTAGTACTATAAATGGAGGTGTCCACTGCAGTTATAAAGTGTCCCAAGTAGAATCATCCTCTCTACTCCTAAGTTTAGGTTAGTAGTGAGAGTGAGAGTGAAGAAGTGAAGAGCTAGGAGTTTGGAGAAGTCTTCTGGAGTCTCTTTGTAAGCTCTTGTATGCTACTTTTTGCTTTCTATATATTTGCTTTAGTACTTGTCTTATTTTCAGCATTTACTTACTTGCATTAGAGTGAAGTAGTGTTGTGAATATTTCGATCATATCTTGTTTAGTTAGTAAGTTTACGATATATGACATCCTTGTCACTAGTTGATGCACTGATCTTAGCACAAGGTTAGAGTAGTATCACTTAGTGTAAGCGTGGTGCTTAGACTATAGGGTACCTTGGGTTGTGGCTAGTTCTTCAGATAGATTGTAGTAGGTGGCAGGTGGTGATAGCCCTATCCATCCTCTGTATTTTACCACGTTGGAACTAGTTATTAAATCATAGGGCTCGTGGTGCTTTGTGCCTAATCAACCTTCGGGTGAGTTTAGGGTAGGTACGCCCCCAAAGTATAATCATTGCTTATCTTGCTAGATAATTGATAGGTTGAATTCTATTTAAGATAGCACTTAATTTATCTTCACCTACTCTGTGACCCTTGTACTATCTTTTGCTTTCTTATTTTTAGTTAGTTTTATTTTCATTCCTTTACACTACTATAATCGTGCTTAGGTAATTCACTAGAAATTGCTTAACCATTTGTCTTAGTCATACTACGCCTTCTCTATGGAAATAAATATGATACTTGGAATACTTCCAAGTGAAGTGCTGCATCGATATATTCTGTGCGCTTGTGGAATTCATCCAATAGTCATAAGAAATATCAACAATAACCTATCCAAGTGTTCGGGGCTACAATCCCACCAACTCATATCAGCATCACAAGAAATTTGCAGAAACCACAAATTTGCAAATTAAGCTTTATTAACATTTTTTATTAGTAGGTTGGCTCTTTACGTGAGTCACCCCTGGCGAGGGGCTTCCCGAACAACCTGCCCCATGCTTACCACCACAGCAATGGCATTGGCAGTGGTGCTGAAGTCGGCGATTAACTCCCCCACGTCAATGTTCTCCGGCAGCTCCGGCGGAAATCCGAGCTCCACCTCGCGTAGGTCCACCTCAGGATGGAGGAGAAGGTGGGCGACAACTAGGCCAACCGTAGCTCCATGGCGAACCCTGTGCATCGCCACCTCCATGATCCACGCCGGAGCGCATGGACCCACTCTAGGATTTTTAACCCTACCGGCAACAGCGCTCGGACGGTGACAACCGTCACCTGCTCCAACACTGCATAACAGTCACTACTAACCAATGACATCTGAGCGGTGTCACGCGCCCAGTCCTCAGACTCATTGTAGAGACGCTGAAAGCCCTAGTTTGGTTTTGGCTAATTGATGAAACCTATTGGACTAGCCCTATGTCTAAGTGTGAAATTGAGATAGGTTGGTCCAAGTCCAAGATGTGGAGCTAAATGGAACTCATGGTGATGGAGGTGGCCAAAAAGATGGTGAATCAAGTGCTCCAACTTGGAAAAGAAGAAAGAGAAAAACAAAATGGGCTCAAGGAAAAGGTATAAGCAATAGGGCCATTTTGTTTTGCCGGTCAAGACACTATAGAGAGTGTGACCGGGTTTAGGATAGTTAGCCATACTATGAAGAGGGGGAAATCATGGTAAAAGCAGATATCATATGCATTAGAACCTAGTGAGTGACTAACTTAACCCTTGAAAATGCTTTGGAAAAATGCTAACACATGTGCACAAGTGATGGGACACTTTAGTGTTGGCACATGGAAGCAAGGGTGGAAGAAAAGAAAAGAAAGGAGATGATGTAGTGGCATTGATGGCGCCTGAGTCGGATGGCATACCCTACCTAAGCATTGTTTCTGCATGAGCGTCAAACCCTGGCCAATTGGGGCATTGGCCCATGGCCTCCGAGTCTGATGGCTAACCCTAGTGAGTAGCAGTGTAGCGCATGGGCATTGGACCTGGGCCGAAGGGGCATCGGCCTATTGGCCCTAAGTCCAATAGTGTGCAAATATTTATGTGTTGAGACATAGAGCAACCAATTCGTGTCAGACCCATGTGGCTTGGTCTGGAGGGTTCGGTCGGAATGAGTCTGACGTGTTTTGTGCTCTCTAGAACCTTATAGGACACGCGAACACACACAGCCCCACCCCACCCGGCGAGCCAAGGTGAACGAGTGCGCGCATGTGGGCTTCCCTTTGTCCTCCTGGCACTAGACTTGAGAAAGTGAAGAGGACTCCCATATTTAAGTATGGCTACCTCCACTTCCACAAGCAAGGTGGGACTAAAGAGTTCTCACATCCCCTCTTTGCACACATGAATGGGCCTTTGAGATTTCTTAGGAATTTTTAGGAATTTCTTATATGGGCTAAGCCCATCTAAATTCCAACAAGTGACACAACCAGATTCTTGGGCCTAGCTTCTCGTGAAGACAAGGAGGTACCTAGAGGTGGCTCCATAAGCCTAGAGATGTCCCTTGTAGTGGAAGGCGTATGTGAGGCAGAAACACGCCACCCGGACATCTATATTGCGCCACCCAGCTCCACGCCGCTGGCGAGCACACCGGTGACCTCCATGCACCAACCACCTACCCTCTGCGCTCACCGAGCTCTCATGCTACCCTATCGACTAAAGATGCTCATCAGCCCACCAAGGGGGCTACCCACGATGGTAGATTGATCGGAGAGGTGCATATGAATAGGAACTAGATGGTGATAGAGACACAAGATTAGACAGGTTTAGGCTATCAGCTCGACGTAATACCCTAATCCTGTGTTCTGCCGGTTTGTATTGGCTACCGTATATGATTGCGTGTGTTTTGAGGGGGTCCCCTACCTGCATTATATATAACCCAGAGGGTAGGGTTACATGCCAATCATGTCTAAATCTGATCAGGTAAGAGATAATCTTTACATGGAATCATACATTCGGCATATCCTAACAGATTCTACATAATCTCTAAGATGTCACCGAGATGCCTTGCGGCGTGTGCCAAGGAGTGCCATGTGCTGCAAGCCTTCGTCTTGTGGGCTGGACCATCCTTGTTGGGGTGGCCCATGTCCATCGCTATGGGTACCTAGGGTCAAACCCCCCACAGCTAGTCCCCGAGCACCTTGTATCCACTTGGTGACGCTATCTTGGTGAAGTCCAAGCAGTTTGCCATGAAGTCGATCAGCTTGACTGATGATCCGAGTAGTGAAAATGAGAGCCGACTAGTTTTACTGGTGGTCTGGGCGGTGAAAATGAGAGCCGACTAGTTTAACTGGTGGTCTGGGTGGTGAATATAAGCGCTATCCAGGTCAACTGGCCTACCGATCTATGAGGATAGCTACCGACCAGCCCAACTAGCTAGTAGATCTCAGACTTAGTCAAGTGTGGCTCACGAATAGGATGTAAGGGGCTCAAGACAAAAATTTGAGAATTCTTGGTAGGTGAAGTGTACACACTTAAGTGCCAATTACAATTGTGCCGATGATGTGATCATTGGAGCAGAGCAGAGGCATTAAGTGACAAACTTGACATAGTCAAAACATCATGAAGAAAAACCAATACATGCACCACAAGGTGTAGTGTACACACTGTAGTCCCTGACCCTGAGATTAGGTGTAGAATACTCCTGGTGTCAGGGTCTTAAAGAAAAATAGGCAATCCCCAGCATAGCTAAGAATGCAACCAGTCCCCAGCATTGCCGAGGAAGCAGCCAGTCCCCAGCGTAGCTGAGAAATCAAGTGTTCAAAGAACTAGTACATTCACTGCAAGGTGAAGTGTACACACTTAGTCCGCGAGCCTGCTAGAAGATGAAGAATAAATCTTGTAGCCAGGTCAAAGAAAAGACTTGAAATGGTACCACTGGTCAGGAGAAAAATTCAGTCATGATAGATAGCCTATGCAGGCCATCAAATGATCATGGAGCAACCAACGCAACAATGAATGGAGCAAAATGGGAAAATGGGCCACCCGTTGGTAGCTTCCTGTCAAAGGAAACACAATGGCCCATTAAATGGCCCATTTAAAGGAAAGCGTAGAGAAGCCGGAGCGACATGCAGTAACTGCGGGTGAGTGCATGTGTGTGGCATAGCAAATGAGGGAACATGAACGCATGGAACGACATGGTTTTCCAAAAACCATGGAGATGAAGGGCAGGGGCGAACCGTTATAAATCCCACCCACCCACGATGCAATCCATTTCGCACGCGCAGTTGCACACTCACCTCCCATCTTCTTCCTCTAGCAGCCGCCAACAATCCACCACCGCCATTTCTTCATCATCTTCAGACACTACCTATGCTCAAAGACTGAGTGCCCATGCCCATTGTAAGGGTAGAGTTAGCGCAAGGAGCCCCTATGGGGGTATGGCCGCTGGTACCCACAAGATAAGACATGGGCCACACCCCAAAGGTGGCCCAGCCCATAAGATCAAGGCCTATGGTGCTTGTCTCTAGTCGGCATGCATAGCAAGGCAATCATAAGACATCTTGGTGATGAAGGAAGATCTGTTCAGATATGATAGATATTGTATTCCTTGTAAATACTTAACATATAGCTAAATAGATCTAGACCTAAACTGACCTGTAACCCTACCCTCCAGACTATATAAGGCGGGTAGGGACCCCCTCGAAAGGATCTCATATTCAATACAATGCACCAAAGACACATGAGGTAGGGTATTACATCGATCAGACGGCTTGAACCTATCTAAATGGCTGTATCTACGCCCGTGTCACCATCTGATTCCTATTACGCACACCTCCACCTATCATCTACTACCATGGGTATACCCCTCGATAGACTACCGACCAGATTTTATCGATAGTGGTGCACTAGGTAGGGTCTGTGTGTGCTGATTCTATGGCGAACCAGATGGGAATCTTTTCTTCAACCAACGTCGCCGGCAACTCAACATTCGGTGGCAACTCAACGCTAGCACGTAGCGGATCGCTTTCCTCGGCGAATGGATGCACGTGCTGGAGTTCGATGCCTTGCCATGTGCCTCCAATAGACGCAACACACGATAACAAGATCAGAGTCAAGCAATCCAAGAAAGCTAAGTCAAGTCGCTTCCTAATTAAATATTGTTATTATACTTCTAGATATATCCGTATGTCTGCATGATTTCGGTTGGGAGAAACCTAATCACATCTTGTTGTTGCTCATGATTTCTGATCGGATACACAAGATCATTTCCGTGGATCACAACAGCCAGCAATCAGGAAAGGCAGACGGCGATAATGCGATTTGGAGCAGTGTTTCCACCAATGATGCTGGTCGGCCATACAAGCTAATTGGAGTAGTTGAAGAGATATACAAGCACATATGCATCTGGATCTACACCACCATGTAGGCAACCTCACATATCTCAAGCATGCAAGGAAGATCTTGGACTGCGCCCTTGCCTTAGTCGGACACGCTCAAGGACTTCCCCTCCCCACAAAGATTGACTCCATCAGGATCTGATTATGCTCATTCGCCTACGACTCCGTGTACCCATCCGAGCTGTCAAACTAACCATCCAAGTCATTAAGCGAGCCACTAAGTGAGCCGATCGGACTATTCATTCTGATCGCCTGCCGCATCGCAATGATCACCGCGAAGAACGGCGTTATAATGACCGCGACCGCTGCCATGATGATATGCTGGAAAGCTCGAGGGTAGGGCAATTTCGTCGATGCCAACCAGATAACGTCATATGCCACCGATCAGACATTATGTCTAAAGATAAGTACATTTTTATATATGAATATTTAATAAAGTTTTTGCCATGATATTTCTTCATACTATTGTCTACATGATTATTCTCCAATTGACTTTTCTCCATTCTAAACATCTTTAAGATGATGCATACTATCGCCATTCAAATCAGACTGCACCCTCACCTCAGTCGGACATGCTCAAGGGCTTTGCCTCCTCACGCGAATTGACTCCATCAGGCTCCAATTACGTTCGTTTGCCTACGACTCCATGTAGCCACTCGAGCCACCAAGCTGCCGAGTCATTGAGGCGCCTGAGCCACCAAGCCACTCGAGCCACCAAGCGAGCTGCCAAGCGAGCCGCCTGAGCCGCCAAGCGAGCCACCTAAGTCATAAGTAAGCCATGCCGTGCCACGATGATTACTAGCACGAAGAACGGTGTTGTGACAACAGCGACCACCATCATGATGACATGCTAGAAAAGTTCGAGGGCTGGGCTATTTCGTCACCGCCGACCAGTCATGTGTTCATTTGTGTTATCCAGAAGCAGCCCTGTTCTCAACTTAGCACCTAAACGTACATGAGTAGTAGCGCCCTGCATCATGAGCGGGTGATAGTGGCTCCTCGGTGATGCCCATATTCCTAAGCGTGCACAAGAATTTTGGGATATAATGCCCCACATGTCTCATTGGTATAGTGCTAAGCACTCTCCATGTTCTCCAATTTTCGCCACGGTTAAGTGCTAAGCACTCTCCAATGATCTCCATGTTCTCTGATATTCTCCATGTTCTCCAATCTCACCACGGTATAGTGCTAAGCACTCTCCATGCTCTCCAATGTTCGCCACGGTTAAGTGCTAAGCACTCTCCAAATTTCACCACGGTTAAGTGCTAAGCACTCTCCATGTTCGCCATGGTATAGTGCTAGGCACTCCAAATTTTGCCATGGTTCAGTGCTAAGCACTCTCCATGTTCGCCATGGTATAGTGCTAGGCACTCTCCATGTTTGCCACGGTATAGTGCTAGGCACTCTCCATGTTCACCATGGTATAGTGCTAAGCACTCTCCATGTTCACCATGGTATAGTGCTAAGCACTCTCCAATTTCTCCATGGTATAGTGCTAAGCACTCTCCATGTTCTCCAACAGTAAAAGTACTAAGCACTCTTCACTTTTTCTCCATTTTTAAGTGCTCAGCACTCTCCAAATTTTACTCCAATGTCCAGTGCGAAGCACGAGGATTTCGTCCTTTTCACTTGTTTCTTTGATCCTGCTACAAGATACTGCTCTATCTTACAGTAGGCTCGGGGACCAAGTGTGTACACTTCACCTAGTAGTGAGTGTACTATTTTTCCTCTTACTGGTCTTCAGCTAAGATGGGGACTGGTTGTGTGCTCGACTAAGCTGGGACTCAGTTATTCTGATTAACTGATCGTTGTACTTTTTTGATCCTGACACCAGGTGAATTCTTCACCTACTGTCAGACTCGGGGACTATAATGTATACATTGCACCTTGCAGCTCATGTATCAATACTAACATCCTCTTTGACTAAGTCATGGATGATGATCATCTGACTTCACCAACGAAGCCTAAGTGTGTATACTTCACCTAAGGTCGATGTCTCCGGCAAGCTCCGCCGCTGTTTTCTCTACCGATCAACTGGTCGGACCACTAGGTTCATGACTTTTGTCGCCAACCAGCTAGTCGGACTGTTTGGTGCTCACTTCTACTTGGCACTCACTTCGTCATTGACCAGTTGGTTAGGCTGCTCGGTGCTTGATTCTTCACCAATCAACTGGTCAAATTGTCCATCGCTTCATCATCAGCTACGCTAGGGGCTCACCAGCTAAGCTGGTGACTCCTCGGCATTTGGATTGTTTGTCACTTCATCGTCCGCTATGCTAGGGGCTCGCCATCTAAGCTGGGGATTCCTTGGCATTTGGATTGTTCGTTGCTTCATCACCAGCTAAGCTAGGGACTCCTCGGCATTTGGATTGTTCGTCGCTTCATCACCAGCTAAGCTGGGGACTCAGCGTTCGGATTCTTTGTGCAATAGTTGCCAGCTAAGCTGGGGACTCCCTTGGCTATCGGATCTTGCTATGTGTCATCGGTGTGCTATTAGCTTGCTCCATGCTATTCGGATCTAGGTACTGATCTTGGGCAGCATGTCTAGGTCTTGATACGCACATGTTAGATGGTGTCGACAAGCTTTTAGATTTATTTTCTTTGACCCTGCAACAAGATTCATTCTTCATCTTCTAGCAGGCTCAGGGACTAAGTGGCTACACTTCACCTAGAGGTGAATGTAGTGCTCTTTTCTTGATTTACCCTCCTTATTGACTAAATCATGGATGATTCCTCACAAACAGAGTCTAAGTGGCTACACTTCGTCTAAGGTGGAGAATTTTCAAATTTTTATCTTGAGCCCCTTACATCCTTGTGGCAAGCCTTACTTGGCTAAGTCCAAATCTGCATACCAGTTAAAACGGTCGGCTTCAACTTTCATCGCTCAGTTCACCAATTAAACTGGTCGGCTTTGACATCCACCGCTTGGATAACTAGTTAAACGGATGGGCTTCATGTCAAACTGCTCGGACTTATTAAAGATAGCGTTGCTCAAAGGATATAAGGCTCTAGGGGACTAGCTGTGGGGGTATGGCCCCTGGTACCCACAAGACAAGACATGGGACATGCCCCAAAGGTGGCCTAGCCCATAAGATCAAGGCCTACGATACTTGGCTCTGGTCGGCGTGCATCGCTAGGCAATCAGAAGACATCTTGGTGATGAAGGAAGATATGTTCGGATATGATAGATCTCGTATTCCTTGTAAATACTTACCATATAGCCAAATAGATCTAGACCTAAACTGACCTATAACCCTACCCTCTAGACTATATAAGGCGGGTAAGGACCCCCTCAAATGGATCTCATATTCAATACAATCCACCAAAGACATAGGACGTAGGGTATTACATTGATCTGACGGCCTGAACTTGTCTAAATCGTTGTCTCTGCGCCCATGTCACCATCTGGTTCCTATTATGCACACCTCCACCAATCATCTACTACCATGGGTATACCTCTCGGTAGACTGCCGACCAGATTTTGTTGATAGCCCCTAGATCTAGATCTTGTGCAATGGCGCCGTGGAAGAACTCACGCATGGTTGATCCCGCCGCAAGGAGTGGGTGGCATCAAGCAGCACCCAATCGAATCTGGAAGAGATGGTAATGTATGGGATCCTCCCTAACCAAGCGATGGTTGTATGGCGCCCTGTCGTAGGTTAATGATTTCCAAACCCCCATGATGGTGAACTCGTTGTTTTCGAAGATTTCTATCGTCGAGGGTTTGGGTTACTGGTGCATCCATTTGTGTGCAAACTCCTTATTCTACTATGGGATTGCTTTAGTCCACCTAAATCCCAATAGCATTCTCCATCTTTACATCTTTATCAATCTATGTGAGGCTTATCTTGGCATAGAACTGCATTTCAATCTCTTCCACTTTTTCTTCCACCTTAAATCGTTTGTTGGCGCCAAGGTGATTGGATACACCTATCTTGTGCTGCAGGATGGGAAGGCATCTGAATACGAACTAGTCCTGCTTAGTACTTCCAATAAGGGGTGGAAATCAAAGTGGTTCTACATCCAAAATATAGAAGATGGACTATCCATAGATATTGATAGCCCAGTTGCTTCCAATCCCAACTGGTCAGTGAAGCCAAGTAGTGATGAGATGCATCATGTGGAGGAACTGCTTGACCTCCTTTCTCATGTTAACATCAATGGAGTTGATGTACCTAGAATTTCGTTGGCCGGTGAGTCCAACCCTGCAAAGAGAGGTCTCATCCCGCATATGAGTACTGGGACAAAGACTTCATGCCAAAGACACCGGAGAAACTTAATAATGAAGAGATCGACCGACGAGTGTCAAAATTATTCACAATAAAGAAGGCATAGGAGAAAAGGCACCCCTAAAGGGTGTTTGGTCTGATGTTTCCGCCGCCAGAGGTGATTATATTTGAATAGTCTTGTCTTATTCATCACTGTTTGTTGTGTTCATGACACATGTTTGTTGATTTGCCAAATAGGACCAGAAGGTGTATGTCTTTGAAGTTCTAGACGAGACATGGCCAGCAGCTGAGGGTAAATTCAAGGGGCCACAGAGTGCTACAGACATCATGGTGGCGATGAACCAAGCCATGCTGACTGACTCATCAGATGAGTAGGTGGCCACCCCCAGCCCTAGCCATCACAACCTGTGGAGTGGCAAGCAGCCGCTTCGTGAGGCGCCAGTAGCGAAGAAGAAGAGGAAAGTTGCAACACCACCTCGCCGAGACAGTGGGATTAACATCAGGGAATCCTCACCCTGCTAGTGTTGGAGGTATGTTAATGGGTTGGAGAGCCACTACTACAGATTGATTTATCACTGTCGCCACTTTCACTGCCGTAGCGATAGAAGCGACCGCGTGATACTTCCACCATCGGTTGGAATGATAGCGAGGCCTCCTAGGAATGAAACCAGCAATTTAGACTTCTACCATCGATAGGTTAACATTAGATGCGGCAGTGGTATCAGGGTTGCATTTGCTCCGTCACATGAAAAGTCAGGCCGACTTGGATATGCATTTTGTTCACCGGCCCTAAACTAGCGTCTGGTCAAGCGGCGGTAAATTCAGCGTGAGTGTTGAATTGCCTCAACTTCCAAGACGTCAAATCTCCATTGCTTCCGCTACCTGAAGCCTAAGAGCCATACTCACTGCTCTACATATACTTCAAGCCCGTTGCCCTCTGAAACCACCCCTCTTCTTCATCTATCATACCCTTCTCTTCCAATCTACAAAGAAAATGTCGGACAACCCCATCAAGTTTCCAAGCAGCCCATCATCCATCGAGGATGACTTGCCAGCCCACCAGTCCTCCGAGGAGGACGTCTCCACCGATGACTAGAGGTCTTCTGATTATGGTCCTCCATGGAGCTCTGAGGAGGACGAGGACGAGGACGATGCTGAAGACGATGACTCCGACTCCGACTCCAACTCTGACTCTAACTTTGCCTCTATCGATGCCAAAAAATCAACGCCGGGGACATGGTGATCAATGCCAAGGATAGACCGTGCGGAGCAGATCCTGAGCTCTTTCTGGGCTTTGGAAGGGCACTGGACTGGGTGGACATGACCTTGGGGGCGTGCCAGTCAATTTGACCTACAATTGACAAGGGAGCAAGATTGATCAGTTATTTAAGGTGGAACATGCCGGTCATTTGTCCGCATAGTTCCAAATGTGTGGCCAAGTGGCTAGTAAGACAAGGCTATCGACTAGAGAGTCGATATCTAGTATGTTCATGATGTATGATAAGTAAAACAAGCATATCGACAATCATCAGTTACTCAATTACATTTATCTAACCTACTGATTATCATGAAAGCATGCAAAAGATGTAAAATGATGGGCATGAAAGCTTATGATTTGATTGAGAAACATACTAGCTTTTAACTAGGACAAAAAGAAGTAAAAAGCATGTAAACAACCAATATATATTCTAAAAAAGACAGGCTATCAGCTAAATAGTCGATTCCAGGGAAAGAAGGGTCATAGCATGCAACCACTCAACCGTTAGACGTGTATAAACACATACGCTTGTCGAAACCAATCTACTATCTCTAGCAGTGGGGGTCAGAACTAACCGATGCAACCATAATAAAGATAACAAATTAAAACTTCAAAGCATATAGATCTATAAACGCTTAACGAGATCGCAGAAACATGCTATGATCATGAAAGCACAGGCGATCGTCTAAATAGCCCATGCAATCAAGCATGTAGCTGAAGACTATGCTTGGCCATAAGCAAGGCTTACTACTTGATGATTTCTGATCTATGATGCTAGCAGTGGGGGTCAAACCTAACTGATGTAGCCATAAAAGCACTTCTAGACCAGATCTCATCAACTAGCAAGCCTTACCTAGGGCTAAACATGCCTTTGACCACACGCTATCTTCAATCAAGATCGGGATAGAATGGCTAGACTAGCAAGAACCATCGTCAAAGCAAGATGTAAACAATGAATGCGATAAGATGATGATTCAAAAAGATACAAAGCCGATCTATCTCAACCCCGCTGTGACTGACATGTGGGTCCCGCAGTCAACCAGGCCCCACATGATAGCGAGATAGAACAGAGGCGTCACTATGACCGGCAAGAAATCATCGATGGCGAGGTCACCAGCGATGAGGTCACCACCGATGTGTTCCCCACACCCTTGCGCACCTGTTTGTACCCTTGGTTGGCTGGGAGGATCACCAAAGTTAGCTCGCTAGCGAGCATGGTGGCTCGGCAGCGGTGCGCTATGGCGAGCCTGTCGTCTATGGCGACGGTGAGCCCAGGCAAGCACTGCTACAGCACCTAGGAACCATGGCAAAGCTCTACAATGTGGATTAGGTCAAGGTGGGGTGGTGGCGAGGCTTGGCCACATGCATGGCAGCACAGCGGTGTGAGCGCAATGGCGGCACGGTGGCGTTCTGCTTCGATGAGGCCGGCATTGGCCTTAGGCTCTTGCCTCGAGCTAGTCCTAGCTCTAACCTAACCCTATCATCTAGAAGCACGCGAGGAAGACAACCGAGCATGCATAGCCACGATGACATGCATGGCGGCGCCGCTCTCAGCGATGATGGCGATGGCCCGTAGGCCTTTACCTTGACTTGGGTTAAGGCAATTGGCGGTCGGCGAGGTGGAGCAGGTGATGGCCGAGCGGTGGGTGAGATATGATGGATGGTGGTGTGGTGGTGGCAGTGAGCGAGCTTGGCAGAGGTGCGGTGGTGATAGGGGGTGCTTGGCTTGCTCTAGTGGGTGAAGGAGAGGCAGCGAGAGAGTGAGAGTGAGTCAGTGCGGCAGCTTCACCTCCCTTTTCTCCCCCTGCTGTCCCGACTAGCCAGGCCGATGCCAGCGTGCTACCACCACGCAACGCGTGTGGCCTGGGCGCAGTTGGCCATGATGGCCAGCCGATTTGAATTGGTGAAGTCGATTCTGCCGACTGAAACCGCCATCTTTGCTCTCCTCTATCTCCTAATTTGTGGCAAATTTTTGAAAACTTCATTAATACAAAGTGTAGAGCTACGTGTGTACTACAACTTTGCTATAATGATCATGGCCTAATTTGATCTAGTTTTCAAACTACAGTGCTCCAAAGTGGGGTACTCTGAAACTATAAACCGGTTTAGGACAGCAAAATTTTCTGTTACAAACAGCATTGAGTTGAAACTTGTGAGCTCTATTTGACCATGTTATGCACTGATTTAGCTCAGGACCCTTAAATAAAGTTTGTTACCCTTGATGTGAACTACAACTTTTATTTAGGTCACATAGCCATGAAAAAACTTTAAGCTACTATTCCACTTTGGTCAAACTAGTATCATGAAAATGGCATTTCAAATGAAACCAACACTTAGAACTAAATTTGGTCTATGTCATGAATAACATTGTTCCAATTATCATTCTAGATGTGTCTAAGGTATTTTGGTGATCTCACAACCATCTCAAGCATTGGTCACATATGATCACAAGCATAATTAAGTATATGAGCAACATCCCATGTGATAAAGAGAAGGTAAATGAAATGAAACTTCATATGCTCATGCTCATGAATGCTTGGATGATGCTTGTGCTCATGAAATGCAAATGCCAAATGCAATGCTTAACACTGGGGTGTTACAGCCCCTCCCCCTTATAGAAAACTCACCCCAAGATTTGCAAGACCTACCATTATTCATAAAAAGCAGGATAAACCTCACATAAATAATCCTCCTGTTCCCATGTGACATCTTGTTCATTGTGGTTATTCCACACCACCTTGTAGAACTTAATGACTTTGCTCTGAGTTACCCTTTCCATTTCTTCTAGCACTCGGATTGGTTTTTCTTCATAGGTCAAATCCGATTGGAGTTTAATGTTGGTGGGTGCAATAGCTTCATCAGGTATGTGGAGGCATCTTTTTAGCTAAGAAACATGGAAGACATTGAATGTAGCACTCATCTCTAGGGGAAGTTGTAACTTGTAAGCGACATTTCCCTTTCGTTCAATAATCTGGTATGGGCCTACATATCTAGGCGCAAGCTTCCTTTTCACTCTGAATCTTTGCACTCCCTTCATGGGTGAAACTTTTAAGTACACATAGTCTCCCACTTCAAAGGTTAGTGGTCTTCTTCCTTTATTAGCATAACTCTTTTGTCTAGACTGAGCTGCTCTCATATGTTGTTGAATGATGCATACTTGCTCTTCCGCTTCTGTTACAAAATCTATGCCATAGTACTTCCTTTCTCCGGGCTCAATCCAATTCAAAGGAGTTTTACATTTCAGACCGTACAAGGCTTCAAAAGGAGCCATCTTGATTCTCTCTTGATAACTATTGTTATAGGAAAACTCGGCTAAAGGTAGCCATTTTTCCCATGAACCCTTGGAGGATATAACACAAGCTCTCAACATATCTTCCAAGATTTGGTTCACTCACTCGGTTTGTCCCAAAGTTTGGGGATGGTATGCTGAACTTCTAATTAGTTTAGTTCCCAAAGCCTGGTGCAAGTGTTCCCAAAAGCAAGCTATAAAATGTGGTCCATGATCTGAGATTATGGTCCTTGGTACTCCATGTAGCCTCATGACCTAAGAAATGTACATCTTAGTGTACTTCCTAGCATGATACCTTGTGTTAACCAGTACAAAATGTGCTGACTTGGTGAGGCGATCTACAATGACCCATATGGAATCGTGACCTTGTCGTGTCAGCGGGAGGCCTATAATGAAGTCCATACTTATTTCCTCCCATTTCTAGCCTGGAATAGGCAATGGCTAAAGTAATCTAGCAGATTTCAAATGAATACCCTTGACTCTACTGCAATTATCACACCTAGTGACATAGGCAGTGATTTCGTTCTTCATCTTGGTCCACCAAAAATGGGTTTTCAAATCCTGGTACATTTTGCTACTACCCGGATGGATAGACAACTTGGATGAATGAGCTTCATCTAGAATTTGATTTCTAAGTTCATGGTCTTTTGGTACAAGTCGGTCCTCAAACCATAGCACACCTCTTTCATCCAACCTAAAATGTTTGGTTTCTTGTTCCTTCATTTTTCTCTTGATGTGAAACACACCTACATCTGTCTTCTGTAGTTCTATGATTTTGCTCTCAAGTGAGCAACTGACAGTGATATTGTGCAGCACAACAGGATGTAACAAATTAAATACATCTTCCAACAAGGCTTCTAAGGTGTTACAATGAGATTTCTGACTAAGTGCATCTGCTACAACATTAGGTTTTCCTGGATGGTAGTGCACTTCCAAATTATAGTCCTTGATTAGCTCTAACCACCTGCGTTGTCTCATGTTCAGCTCAGGTTGAGTGAAGATATATTTGAGACTTTTGTGGTCAGTGTATATGTGACATATGTTTCCCAACAAATAATGTCTCCATATCTTCAAGGCGTGAACAACTGCTGTGAGCTCTAAATCATGTGTAGGATAATTGACTTCATGCTTTCTCAATTGTCGAGAAGCATAGGCAATAACTCGGCCTTCTTGCATGAGGACACACCCCAAACCTATACCCGATGCATCACAAATCACATCGAAAGGCTTTTCAATGTCGGGTTGTGCTAAAACAAGAGCTGTAGTAAATAAGGTCCGTAAGGTGTGAAAAGGAGCTTCACTCTCTGGCGTCCAATTAAACTTCTCATCCTTCTGGAGTAGTCTAGTCATGGGCTTAGCTATCTTGGAAAAATCCAAAATGAAACGACGATAGTAGCCTGCTAACCATAGAAAACTCTAAACTTCATGAATTGAAGTCTACAGATATTCCATTTTTAGATAAGATATGACCCAAGAAAGGTACTTTCTTCAACCAAAATTCACATTTGCTAAATTTAGCATATAATTTATGCTCCCTCAATCTAGACAAAACAATTCTCAGATGCTCTGCATAATCTGCCTCATTCTCCGAGTAAATCAAGATATCATTGATAAACACAACCACGAACTTGTTGAGCTCGAGCATGAATACCGAATTCATCAAGTACATGAAGTGGGCAGGAGCATTTGTCAGTCCAAAAGACATGACTAAATACTCATACAAGCCGTACCTAGTGGAGAAAGCTATTTTAGGTACATCCTCTGGCCTGATCTTAATCTGATGATAGCCTGACCTCAAGTCAATCTTAGAGAATACCTTTGCTTTTGCCAGTTGATCGAACAGGATATCGATGCGAGGCAAAGGATACTTATTCTTAATGGTCACAACATTAAGCGGCCTATAATCCACACACATCCACAAGGATTTGTCCTTCTTCTTTACAAATAAATCTGGACATCCCCATGGAGACGAACTAGGTCAAATGAGACCTTTGTCCAAAAGTTCTTGTAGCTGAATTTTAAGTTTGGCTAACTCATTTGGTGGCATCCTATAGGGTCTTCTTGAGATAGGTGTCGTACCTGGCACTAACTCGATCTTAAATTCCACATCCCTATTAGGCGGTAAACCCGGCAATTCATCTAGAAATACATCAGGAAATTCACATACTACGGGAATATCGCATAGGGTAGTGTCTTGAATAGCACAAGACAAGTTTTGAAGATCAAAATTCTAGGGAAGTGGTACTAGAAAAGCATTACTCCCCTTTGGTTCTCTCAACATAATTGTTCGAGTGGATGTGTCAATGAGAACTCCATGACCCCTCATCCAATTTATGCCCAAAATCAGATCTATTGCTAGTCCTGGCAATATTATAAGATCCGTAGTGTACTCCCTCTCTTGTATAGAGATGAGCACATCTCTCACTAATTGATTAGTAGAAATAGTGGCCCCAGCTGAACTTATACTATAACCACCCTTGTTTACCTCAATTATCTTCTAATGATGCTTAGATGCAAATGTTTGGCTCATAAATGAATGAGAAGCTCCAGAATCAAATAAAACAATGGTAGAATGTTTGTTAACAAGAAACATACCGGTGGTGACAACTTCTCCTGCGGAAATTTCTTCCATGGCTGTATAATGCATGTATCCAGGACATGCTTTTGGATTGGCCTGTTTCTGATTACCCTCGTTTTGATTGCCATTCTTCTTGGGATGGGGACACTCCTTGGCCCAATGGCCCAACTGATTGCAGTTGAAGCATGGCTGGTTGTTCCTTGGTCCTACTGAGCTTCCCTAGCCTGCATTGCCCTTAGGTATGGCAATGGTGAATGCCCTGTGGAATGTCTTCTAAGGGCGATTGGCTTGAACTTTTGGTTGAGGAGGCCTATACTTAGGCGCTGGTGGACAGAACTGTGTCCTGGATGCCATTGGAGCTCTAGACTGAGATGACCCTAAGGCACCTGCCTCAGCTACTCTTTTGTGGCCCATTACTGCTATGTGCAAGTTGTTCTGATTCTCCTAGGTTAAGGCATCACTGACAAACTCATTATAGGTGACACACCTTGAGTTGGCCATAGTCTTTCATTAGTTTGGTGCTAAGGCCTCTCTTGAAACTTTCTATTTTCTTCTCCTCTGTGTTGACAAACTCTAGGGCATATCTGGAAAGATTGTTGAAGGCATGCATGTACTCGGTAAGGGTTTTGGTCCCTTGAGTAAGCCTCATGAACTCAGTGGCTTTCATGCGCACTAGCCCTAGGGGAATGTGATGTCCCCTAAAGGCTAACTTGAACTATTCCTAGGTGACCTATGCGTTTGCAGGTAGAGAAGACAAGAAATGGGTCCACCATATCCCTACCGGTCCCTATAGCTGATGAGATGCATACTCGGCCTTCTGATGCTCCATTACCCTCAACAGATGAAACTTTTGCTCTATTGTGTTCAGCCACTCATCCGCCTAGAGCGGTTCTTCAGCCTCTTTGAAGATAGGAGGCTTAGTGTCTTGGAAGACTTTGAACAAACTATACTGATTTGGTTTAGGCCCTTGATGTTGCTGGCAGGCCTGAGTGGTGTTATGCGCAATGAGGCGTAGTGTCTCTTCCATAGTTCTCTAATTTCCTAGAAACTGCACGAAGAACTCATTCGCAGAAGGTGATGGTGGTGGTGGTAAATCACCATCATTGCCAACCTGGCTGGTGCCTGCTCTAGCGCGAGTGCAAGTCATCTGCAAAATTGCAACAATAAGTGATTATTGGATGATGTCAAGAGATTGCAGATGAATTGTGTAATCATGCCAAACTGAATTACTAGAGAGAATCTTAAATTCATACAATAAAATAAGGGCACAATAATTCATTCTCGCAACATAACATCACCAATTTGATCACTTATTGTACTCGCAACGTGTTAACATGCATGTCATATTTCACTAGTAAAACAAAACTAGAATTTCATCAAAATTCAACCCATCATGGATTAACATGCAAAGTACCAATATTACACTAAAGTGACATCACGAGTACTGAAATTCAAACTACAAGTCCATTACACAAATAGCAGAGATACAACTAGCGCTTCAAACTAGTCACTAAATGGCTCTACTCTTCAGCATGCTCGCTGTCGAGGTCGGAGATAGCATCATCCTCATCCTCTAGATCCACTTCTTCTTCTTCCCAACCGTCATCTTCAATAAACATTTTTGGATCTTCTTCTTCCTCATCTAGGATTAGGTGCAGTTGGTTGTTCAGATAATGCACCTCATGCTTAAGATCAACCACCATGTTCTAGGTCTATGCAAGCTGCTGGCGCAAATCCCTCTCGACACGGTCCTGCTGCGCAGTTAGGGCTTCGGCTCTATTTTGTGTTGCTTCTGCTAGGGCTACATGGTTGTTTGCTTGGATCCACCGGCACGTAACTGTGAGTGCCTCGGCGCGAGCAGCCTCTAGCTGCTCCTAGAGTCCTACTAGCACTGCCTGATCATCAGCTCTTGCCTCTTGGGCGGTAGCTCTCTACTGATCAACTTGCTTCATCTGAGTATGGAGATTTCCTAATGCTACATATGCCTGATCAGTTTCGCATCGAGCCTCACTTGATGCCTTCTTGTGCTTATGCACATGCTTCCTTAGTTTATGCTACGCAGCTTCGGCTCTCATGAGCTTGTCCCTACAAGTGGTATATGACTCTTGCCAGAAGTGTCAGGTATCCTGACGAGTATAGAACATCTTTATCACTACAAATATTGCACTCATAGCAGGACTAGAGCTATCTACCTGCTCATCCCAGTCTCAGATCAATGTATTCCTATTGCGCTATGCCCAAACTGCTATGGATGGATCCCCTCGAGGAAAAGTACCAGCGGCACTACCAGTAAGCTCATTCCTATGTTGCTGACATATCTGGCTCAGCACCTCAAAAGCAACTACTTGGGCAGCTTCCCAAGGAGTTTTCCCTTCAGAATTCGCCTTCCACTCCTACCATAGGGGTGCTTGGGTATGAGCTGGTATGGTTAGCTACACCTCATACCATGGCTGTCCTTCTAGGTTTACCTCATTCCAGGAATAGAGAGGCGGTTAGGTATATCCCGCATAATGTAGGACCCTCCAAAGTAAGGCAAGGGTACCAAACATTTCCAGGAAAGTCTCGCTCCCTGCTGGTGCTGCCATCTGTACCAACCAAAAATGGTGCAACTCTCATGAGAACAACGTTATAACAGAAAGAGTTACTTAACCAAATAAGAGACTTATAAGGGGAGGAACAATGCAAGTGTGTAATGAATGATTGATCATGATGCATGTACGTTTCGTACGTCCTCATAAACTTAGGAAAATAAAACTTCTAACGACATACGCGGTGGCATATATTCGTTCTCTCATATATAACGTAGCTAGTTGGGCTACACGTTTCGCTGTTAGTGTACCTACACAAAAATTTCATTTCGGCCCAACCCCACAATTATATATGCAAAAATAAAAATATGGGTTCTAGATTGCAAGCTAAATACTTCCATATATATACTTCTGTATCAAAGCTACCCAAAAGTAAATACGTCCCATATATACATATAAATATGCATATACAGTCGTATCAAAGCTAACCCACAATTAAATACCTCCGTATATATATGAGACATATATATATATATATATATATATATATATATATATATATATATATATATATATATATATATATATATATACTTTAGTATCAAAGCTAACTCTCCCCATTAGACCACATGCTCACATCTTATGGTCATGCCACTATGATGATGAGTGACATCTTACCTTGGGCGTAGAGGCATTTGATCCATACATTACCACTCAAGTGAATGGCATCCATACAATAGCACACTGTATGGATGATGAAAATAAAACCCCCAAGTTAGTACTTAATTAGCCACAAAAAATTCTTAACTAGGCATAAAGAAAGTGATAACTGGCACACTTTAGATTCAAACTTTAGATTTAAACACCTATATATATATCTATCAGTTGCCAAAACTGGTTTTGGAAGAACAAAAACCTTTGTTTCAAATACACATGTGGCAATTAATTTTGAATCTTGCTTTGATGCCAGCTATAGCAGAACCATCCAATTTATAAGAGCACAAGTACAATAGCAGCCCACAAGCGGTCACACTATCATATTTGAGTCCATATAAACCCAGTAGTCCATCGAGTACCATGAAGGGTCTCTATTAACCATCAACATACAACCAAGATCATACATGATTCAACATACATGTCACACGTTACATAAAGTTCACAAATACAGTTCCATACATCAGAGTATAATTAAAAGTTATTACAAACTAAGTTCAAATAAAATAGTAGCGGAAGCAAATAAGTTTTAAACCAACATCTTTCATCATTGTTCAAATACGGTGCTAGCTCATGATCACAATTCCACAAAAGCATAAGAGAGGGATTATCATGAGATGCCTTGCCCAGGGCCCTATTTCTCGTCCACAGCAGGACAGAAGCAGTTCTTACAGTAGCCATGATACATTGTATTATCTGCAACAATGGAAAATAAACCCTAAGTACAACAAGGTACTCAGCTAGACTTACCCATCATAAATAAAAAATAAAGTGACTCTAAGGATCATGCAAGGCTTTTTAAGTGGAGCTATCTTGACAACATTTTGCATAAAAAGCTTACCAATTCAAGTATACAGTTATAATTCGGTCATCAAGTTAATTATAGCTATTCATCTCTAGATTAGCAACTAACCTGTGCCAAACATGTGGTATATCATTTAGTAGCACGTAGTAGTAACCATAGCCAGTATAATAATTCATGTTCATCATAACCATCATATTCAATAATACAGTTACTAAGATATTGGGACTAGTCAAGTTTCTCACTGTCCGGGAGAGACGACGATTCGAATCGATTTCAACCAGCTGGGAATTTATTCTGAACACAAACCCAGGCATACCAGATCAACGGTCACCTTAGGTCACCTTTGGTACAACTCAGGTCCACATTTCATGGGTTCGATCAACGCCGCGCAATCAGGGACGACTAGCTACCAGGACGTCTAGGCTCAGCCTGCCCTTGGGCTCATCTCTAGCTCCCCGCACATCCTTACTACCATTAAGAGTGCGCACTCTTACAGAATGGGGCCTGTCCTGAGTTGAGCTACTCGGCTTTGTGGTCGGAATGAGTTATCTGACCAGCTAAGTGAGAGGCATGCATTCAATCTCGATAGAAGTGCCAACAATGGTACGGTCCTTAACCGGCACAGACGGAATCACATGAGTCAACCTACACATAGACTCCGCCTGGCCTCCAGTTACATTACCCCATGGTTCTGTTCCACGATAGCAAATACAGCCAACCGTGCTTTGGTATCCACCTATATCTTGCAGGTGATAGTAAATCACCCGACTTCTACCGGTCTAAGCATGACTAAGCATATATTCGATCCTGTATATATATATATATATATATATATATATATATATATATAGCCACTTTGAGTTACAATAATTACTATGTTAATTTACGAGATTATAGTAACTCCTTACTAAGTGGTTTACTATAACGTTATGGTAAATATCCCCATGTGTTATAGTAACCCAACTATCGTAAATATGTATTGATATTATTGTAAATTAGTATATAAAATTATCGTAAATGGAGGTGGCTACATAATAACTTATTTTGTAGCCGGCTACTAAATAGCCTCTCCCTATATATATATATATATATATATATATATATATATATATATATATATATATGGACAAGGTAGTTCTATGCATCAAGTGTTTCCAATCAACTCCTATAACCTAATGTATCAAACATAAAGGACTCAAGTGATATTTTATAAAACATGGGAGGCTTAAAGTGCTCTAGGGCTTGCCTTTGATAAAAGAAGTTGGCCTATGGTCTGGGCACTTGGGTAAGTCTTCAAGAGTTTCCTCCTCTCCTTCTGGAGCTATGGCCTAAGGTGCCTCCTGTTATTCCTCTAGCTCTTCTTTGAATTCCAATAGAGTTATCCCCTCAGACGATCCTATATGCATGAGCAGGAAAAAAGATATCATAGATGCATATATAATGACATGTATAATATGATATGATGTGATGAATGCATCCTCATAAGTGTTCTCAGCAACATTGCATTAAGGTCATAACAAGTTACATTTTCTTTTACTGAGTAGGTGCATATCTCTTCTCTAGTAACTTAAACAAACACTCATGTAAATCATTTTCTGGACTACAAGACAACAACCACTTGTTTTGACCATAATTAGAGTTATACACATCAAAATAATATGGTTGTGGACATTATGGAAAGCTTATGAAATTTCCTACAGATTTATTTTAATCATATTAATGTGATTCAATAGTTATCTAGGTCAAACAATTAAATCTTTCAGATCTTTCTAGAGAGCAAGCATTTCAGATAGCGGACTTCTAATAGCCAATATTCTTAAACCACAGGACCTATGACTATGAAAATTAAACACAAGGTATATAAGTAAGTTATCTACAACTTTGTTATTAACAAGTTTTACAGAAAAGACCAGTATCATCATGAAATTATCATCACAACATAAACTATACATGGAGCCATCTAGTTGAATTATAAAGTAATAATTAACTAGTTACATACAACCAATTACTTCTAAGCCTAACTAATAACATCAACAGATCATATGCATCATAAGCACCATAGAAAACCTCATGGTTATGCCTAACTAATTTATTTATATTCATTTATCAATTTTCTTATATAATAAGGTGATTTAAAGGGTAAATATTTTTAGTGCTTAATAAATTCTAAGAAAATTACAGTAGCCTACAAATGACCCTAATAGTCTACTGTACAAATTTCATACCATTTGGATAAGTATAGCAACCTCTACAAAAATGACAAATTACATATGCTTATTTTAGCAAAAAAAGTTTAGCATAGTGAAAAGTGTCGCACAACAGATTTCATATTTTTTTACTTTCATTGTAGCATGAGAATACTGTGTAAAAATTTGCATGATTAATTGTTATGTATTTTCACCCCATTTATTTTTATTAGAAATTAGCAATTAATTAAAATTAAATAGGAAGACCATATTTTTTGAAGTATGCTTACTATAAGTTTAATATTTTTCCTAGCTAGAGCATGTCAACACAAGATCAGGAAAATTGTAATCAAAATTTTATCACCTTCCTAGCTCAAGTTATGCAATTTACAAGATAGAAACTATTTTAAAAGCACTTATCTTGCTCAATTTAATTATCCTAGAAGAATACCCTAAATAGTAGATTTTATATTTTTATCAAATAGTACACTTCAATATGAATCCAACAAAATTTTGTTCACCTGATTTGGATACTCCTAGCTCTAGATATAATTTTTGCAAGTAAGTAACTAAATCTATGAAAAAAATAAATAAAGAAAATCAAATTTCCACTCGGGCGCTACAGCTTGGTGCACCCGGTCCATACACCCTGCAGTGATTGACGCGCGGGTCCCGTAGTCAACCCAGCCCCACATGACAGCGAGACAGAATAGAGGCGGTGCTTTGACCGACGAGAACTCGCCAACGGCGAGGTCACCGGCGACGAGGACACCACCAACGTGTTCCCCACACCCTTGCACACCCGTTGGTACACTTGGTTGGCTCGGAGGATCACCGGAGTTAGCTCGCTGGCGAGCATGGCGGCTCGGCGGTGGTGCGCTGTGGTGAGCCCGTCGTCTCCGGCGACGGTGAGCCTAGGCAAGCACCACTACGGCACCTAGGAACCCTAGCGAAGCTCTACGGTACGAATTAGGTCAAGGTGGGGCAGCAGCGAGGCTTGGCCGCATGCATGGCAGCACGGCGGCACGAGCGTAATGGAGACACGATGGTGTTCTGCTCCGATGAGGCCAGCATTAGCCTTAGGCTCTTGCCTCGAGCTAGACCTAGCTCTAACCTAACCCTAACGTCTAGAAGTGCACGAGGAAGAGAACTAGCATGCACAACCACGACGGTGTGCGTGGCGGTGGTGCTCTCATCGATGGCGCGGCGACGGCGATGGCCCGTAAGCCTTTACCTTGACTCGGGTTAAGGCAATTAGTGGTCAGCGAGGTGAAGGAGGTGATGGCCGAGCGGTGGGTGAGATATGTTGGACGGTGGTGCGGTGGTGGCAGTAAGCAAGCTCGGTGGAGGTGCGACGGTGATGGTGCGGTGCTCGGCTTGCTCTAGCAGGTGAAGGAGAGGCAGAGAGAGGGCGAGAGAGCGAGAGTGAGTGAGCGCGGTGGCTTTCGCCTCCCTTTTCTTCCCCTGCTGGCCTGACCAGCCGGGCCAATGCTGACGTGCTATAGCCACACAGTGCACATGGCCTAGGCGCGGTTGGCCATGACGGCCACCCGATTTGAATCGGTGAAGTCGATTCAGTCGACTGAAACCACCATCTTTGCTCTCCTCTATCTCCTAATATGTGGCAAATTTTTGAAAACTTCGGTAATACAAAGTGTAGAGCTACATGAGTACTACAACTTTGCTATAATGATCGTGGCCTAATTCGAGCTAGTTTTCAAACTACAGTGCTCCAAAGTGGGGTACTCTGAAACTGTAAACCGGTTTAGGATAGCTAAATTTTCTAAGTTACAAACAACATTGAGTTGAAAATTGTGAGCTCTATTTGACCATGTTATGCACTGATTTAGCTCATGACCCTTAAATAAAGTTTGTTACCCTTGATGTGAACTACAACTTTTATTTAGGGCACATAGCCATGCAGACACTCTAAGCTACTGTTCAACTTTGGTCAAACTAGTATCATGAAAATGGCATTTCAAATGAAACCAACACTTAGAAGCAAATTTGGTCTATGTCATGAATATAAACATTGTTCCAATTATCATTCTAGATGTGTCTAAGGTATTTTGGTGACCTCCCAATCATCTAATGCATTGGTCACATATGATCACAAGCATAATTAAGTATATGAGCGACATCCCATGTGATAAAGATATGGTAAATGAAATGAAACTTCATATGCTCATGCTCACGAATGCTTGGATGATGCTTGTGCTCATGAAATGCAAATGCCAAATGTAATGCTTAACACTGGGGTGTTATAGTCGGGGTCCAATATTTATACCCAAGGCCAAACTACGAGTCCTGGTCCAACAAGACCGGTTATGAAAACTTGGAAAAGAAAACAAACTTCCTAATTTAAGATAACTTGGACTCCAATGTTTCCTTTCTATGGAGCTCGACGTGCCTTCTTGCGTCATGTCTTGCTACCTCTGCCGGTAGGGCTCATTCTCTTGATGTCGTCATTTTGCTAGCTGATCTAGCAATTTGTTTAGCTAATTTGATTGGAGGACTCGGCCTTCCTTAATAATCAGGGACTTTCTATCTCGAACCAAATTTATATGTCACACATGCCCCCCAATTTTGGGATAAAAATGATTTAATTCCAAAATTATCTTCTGTGCTATCTTGAGGCCGTCGATGTGTCTTCAACAGGGACCGAGAACTTTATCCTAGGGCTCACTGGCTTTGTTTCTCTTTATGCTCTCGGTCATTTGCATGCTTCACGGGTATGCCACTTCTTTGTTGGCACCCTATGTCCCAAAGTTCCATGGGTGTATTATTGCTTCATGGGCATTTAGATTTAGCTTCTCTGGTCGACTATAAATATTCATCTGATCTTGAAAATGACCCAAAAAACTAGCCATGTTCTTCTTGCTTCCACTTCTCCAAGCGCTCTTGGCTTTGTTAGATCCTCCCTAGACCAATGCTTCATTATGAAAACCCCTGGTGGCTAGAAGAATTCTTGTGTTTAGGGTGATTGTGTCACCCATTTTAGTGCCTCATCAAGCAAGGGAATTAGTCGTCGTGGTTAGAAGAATTCTTGTGATATCACCTGAGTCTTCCCACAATCGGTATGAGGCTGTTTCAGTATTTGCAAGGGCTCAAATGTGTGGACACCTTCCCCTTATTTGCTCTACCTATGGCAAGAAGACTATGAAGTTGAGCAGTGCATTCTTGATGAACAGGTCTATTTCCTTCTCCCCCTAGTGCTACTTTCATCCTTTAGCCGTGCGACCCATGTTTTTTGACTTTGTGGGGTTTAGACTCCCTTCAATCTAATGAAGTCTTTTGGGCTGGCTAGTCGGTGTCAGATGTAATCCTTTTTTGTAACAATCCTCTAGGATCCGAGGTATCATAATCATGGAAAGCAATAAAATTTGAATCTGTCGTGTCTCCCAATTCTTCGCAAACTATCCCCTTGATCTTTGGAGTGATGATTCTTTTCCATAACTGATTTTGATTGCGCATGCTCAAGGAGGTATATCATTGCGTCTTCTAGGTTATAAATATGGGCCATGGCCTTGGACGAGAAACCAATCTACCATATCTTGATTTTCTTGTGTCCCGAGAGCGAACTGCTCCTCTCATCTTCAGATCCAAAATCGTTATCTTTTTTGTAGAGATGGAGAATGGCAAGCGACCCACCGATGAGATCCCTGATGAGTTCATGCCTCCAGACCAGCATTCTTTCCTCCAAGAGTAAGGATGAATATGGCTTTGTGATCCTTGAGTGGATTAGTTCAACCTTTCATATTTGTAGGGCCAACTCGAATGGTGGCCTCCTTCCTCGTACGATTGTTGGTCACAGCGGTGCACAGGTGGTGGCCCCAGTAAACTCCTCCTTGGGATCCTCTGATCCCCATGGGAACAACATCCGCTAACTTCTTTATTTGAGAGATGAGGCCAGGGCGTGGTATTCCAATGTGGCTCGTGATCTTGGGTGCATGGACTTCCATCTAAATGCTCTATAGGATGAGCTCACCATCTTAGAGAATAGGGCCAACTCTGCTCAAGCAAAGTTGGCCGAAGCTAAGGCTAGAATCACAGGTGAGATTACTTGCGGCGATTTCAATTCTCACAACCCTGATCTCGTAGAACTCTGACTGTTTTTCCTTTGAATTCATCATCCTTGTCAGCACAGCTTGAAAGTCTCCAACTGGCCATGGATTACATGATAGGATTCTTCAATGCTAGGGGTGCTGTACCGGTGGCCCATTTGTATGATGTCCTGAATCACAACATAGAGATTGCTCTTCATGGTATTCATCACGGTGCTGTCGTTGCCCTGGCCGTGGTGCAAGTTCACTCTGGATGCGAGCTTTGACTTCTTCCCCATGGTTTTCCAGTGACCAACTGTCCTAAAGATCATGAGAGCTTCATTGAGGATTTCTCTAACACCGCCAACACCATAGCTTTCTCTTCCTTGGTCGGAGACATTGTGAACAAAGTGTTTCTCAGCCCTTAGATTGTAACAGGAAACTGGTGAATAAACCTTTTATGTTTGAAGTGACTTTTCCTCTTTTATTTCCTTATGCAAGGCGGATCTTCCTTTTTATTTTTATTTTTTGCACTATAGGCGATGCATACTGCACTGGCTTTTGCCTCCTTAGGCTGAATTTCGGTCATTCATTTTTTGTTCTGAAGATGATATTTTCTTATATCGGCTGTAAAAGCACGATAGAAAATTCAATCGGCTAATTCAAGCATTGACCCAAATACTGGGATAATACTTCTTGAAGTGCTTCCCATTGAGTGCTTTGTTGAACTCTTCTCCTTCTTGTGTTTTATAGAAGTAAGTATTGCCAGGCATGCATCGAGTAATACGATAAGGCCCTTCCCAATTAGGCAACCATTTGCCATATGCCCTGTCTTTGGTACCAATTGGTAAGATTAGCTTCTAAACCAATTCGCCTTCGTGGAACTGCTTGGCTTTGACTTTCTTGTCTTAATACTTGGCGATCCTTAGTTTGTTAGCTTCAATGTTTTCCAAAGTGCGAAGCCAATGATAATTTAGATCTTCCAGATCATCCATCATCAAAACTTTGTAATCACCGGCTGTTAGATTTTCCTGAGATTCAATACGCCGTGATCCAGTCCTGATCTCCCAAGGAAGAACGAGTACATGTCCATAAACTAATTCATAAGGAGAGCACTTAGTTGATTCATGGCATGCCATCCGATAGGCCCAAATGATTCATTCAATGTTAAGTGCCACTTGGCCGATCGATTATCTTTTTCTTGATCAATTTAATCAATGTTTGATTGGATGGCTCTGCTTGTCCATTGGCCTAGGCATAGTAGGGAGAAGAGTTCAATAAATTGAATCCTATGCCGGCTGCAAAGTTCTTGAACTCCTCAGAAATGAACATTGCCCCTTGGTCAGTAGTGATAGTCTGAGGGATTCCAAACCGATAGATGATATGCTCCTGAACAAAGTCAATCATGTTTTGGGACATCACCATCTTTAGTGGGACTGCTTCAACCCACTTGGTGAAATAATCTATCGTCACCACTATGAACTTATGACCATTGCTGGATGGTGGATAAATTTGGCTGATTATGTCAATTCTCCAACCTCCGAACGGTCATGGACTGATAATAGGATCCATGACTGATGCTGGTGATCTTTGGACATTACCATATCTTTAGCAATCCTGACATCCTTTGTAGTACTCAAAACAATCTTCTAGCAGCATCAGCTAGAAATACCCTGGTCTTCGGATAATCCATTTCATCTTATAAGCCGACTGATGAGCTCCATAAACTCCTTCATGGACCTCACCGATGAGGACCTTAGCATCTTCTTGACTCAAGCATCTGAGTAACATCCCATCGATCGTCTTATAGTATAGCTGCTCATCCAGTAGTACGTATTTGATTGATTTATACCTGAGCTTCCTAGAGACCTTATGTGATGGATTCCTAAGATAGTTCACTATTTCTTCCCTCCAATCACTGGCAACGGCCTCGTTGCTAAGGATCTCTTGAATTTGTCGATAACCAAAAGCGCTTTGAGCTAGCCAGTTCGCTTCTTGATTCTGAGCTCTTGGGATATGCCTGATGGTGACCATATGGAACTTGTTGATCAAAATTCAGCATTTCTCATAGTAACCTCTCAATATATCATGTTTACACTCATGTAGGCCGATCAACTAATTAATCACCAACTAAGAATCTCCAAAGATTTCAATTGCATCGGCCTTTACTTCTTTAGGAAGTTGAAGCTCTTTAAGGATAGCCTCATATTCAGCTTGATTATTGGTCGTCATTGGCTTGACAGTATATGCAAATTTGAAACTCGATCCTTGGGGCAAAATGATAATGATGCCAATACCACTGCCCTGCTTGCATGATGAGCCATCGAAGAATAAAGTCCACGACATTGGCTCTACATAACCAATACTAGATCCATGATGATGAGTCACAAAGTCGGCCATTATCTATCCTTTGACTACTCTGGCCGATTCATATCTTAGGTCAAACTCAGACAATGCAAGGATCCACTTTCCTACTCTCCCATTCAGAATTAGCATCGACAACATATGCTTGATTATGTCGGCCTTAGATACCATAGTACATTCGGACGATAGCAAATAATACCATAATTTAGTGCATGAGAAATATAGGCACAAGCACAACTTTTCCATGGGAGAATACCTTGTTTCTGGGTCCAAAACCTTCTACTCAGATAGAAAATGACCTGTTCCTTCCCTTCAAACTCTTGCATTAAGGCTGATCCAATTGTATGGTTATCAGCCGACACGTACAATTTAAAGGGCTTGCCAAGCTATGGAGGGACCAGCACCAGTGGAGCCTTCATGTACTCCTTAATCTCATCAAATGCCTTTTGTTGTATGTCGCCCCATTTAAATTCGAGAGAATTCCTTATTTGACACTAGGAAAATGAGTCGTTCCTTTCCTGGCACTCACTTGAACTTTCATCCCTAATATGACACCGCAGTCAAATCCATCAGCTAATGGTGTTAAGTGGCTGTTAAAAAGACCTTTTTGCCCTTGGGTGCTGGCGCATGCATGCAGCGGGCACTGGGTGCATGCAGAGGCATGGACGCATGCATGCAGCATATCTAGCCGCTGGCTGCTCTCTTTTTTTGTCAACATGTTTTTGCTGAGCTAACCAGTCGGACGATAGGATGGTAGATCATGTCCTGTGACCTCTGGCCTATGGGGAAAGTAGCTTTTGGGGCCGACCAGGCCTTTTCCCTTTTTTCATTCCATGCCTGCTTGTAGTTGCAGCAACATGCGTGCTGCTTCTCACTGACGACAGAGTGACAGACAGTGCATAGTAACACAAAGTCGATCGATCTGAGGACCAGCAATCTGGCATGCAGCTGCATGCTTTATGATTTCTAACAACTATTTTTTCAACATTTACACAGCAGGATGATGACACATGATATAGCAAGTTCACAGACCAGCACCACATTAACTTCAAACACAAAATGGTTCACATATGCATGCAAGTTCACACACAGGTTCACGGATACATGCAAGTTCACACACAAAGCTGAGTCCAAATTCACAAATACATGAGGGTCACAGGCTGAGCCTTCTTTTTTTGCTTCTTGTGCTCATTGCAGGGCTAGCAGGATCCACCATTTTGCTTCTTGTGCCCATTGCAGGGCTGTCAAGTGGCAGCATAGGAATGGTGGTTTTCTTTTTAGTAGGCTCCTTTTTTTTGCTCTTTGCCTTGACTGGAGCAGCAGTAGGCGTAGGTTCATTTGAATCTGATATTGACCTATGTATAGCAGAACAAGATTTGAACAAGAGACAACAAAGTAACAGTAGCAACAAAATAGCAATAGCAGTGTGACCTTTTTTTAATCTGTGTATTACCTTTTTTATGCTCTAGAACTAGAGTTGCCCTTATTTGCCTTTTTCTCGGATGTAATCTCCACGCTTTTTTATGTTCCAATACTAGAAATGACTTGGTTATCCTTACTCTTCGTACTTGTCTCCAAATTTTCGCTAACATGGCAAAAGTAAAGTGCTTCAAAACTTATAGGTTGTTGTGGGAAAAAGTGAGAAAAAATCATGAGCTAACCTTGGTGGAAAAGACATAGAAGTTGCTGGTGCTTCATTGTCCAAAGGCACAATGGATGACTCTGTTGTTTTGGTTTTCTTTGCCTTCTTCTTAGGTGGTCCTCTACATGATAAAGAAGAAAGTAGTTACAATCTATATTATGCTAAAAGGAAAATGCAATCAACAATAAAGTAGTTAGCATGTATAGTACCTTAGAGCCATCATAGCAGCAATGTCCTCTGGATTACCTTTCTTGTAGTTGAGCCAATGATGGCCATAGCCTGTACAAATAGGGCACTAGTGCTAGCCTTTTTTCCTCTTATTCTCACTACAGCCTTTGTACCTCTCAGTTTTTGGCCTACCAGCAGTTGCTTTCAATAGAGGTGGATGCATGAAAAATCCATGTGTAGATTTAGGCCACTGGCATTTGTCAGTCATAGCAGGGATTAAGTGTTCATATGCTGCTCTAAACTTGTCAATAGAGTAATACATGTCTACATACTTCTCTAGAGGAGCATTGTGAAGTGATGTGATAAATGCTATCGCATGTTTGCAAGGAATGCCAAAAACTTGCCACTGTCTACATGAACATGTCTTATCTTGCAAGTTGACAACAAACCTAAAGCCAGTACCCCCCAATGTTGTAACTTCAGCAACTTCTGAGCATTCAAGCACCTCCAAGTTTAATTCTCTACTCATTTCTTTCAGTTTCTTAATTATGTGGGGCAGAATCAAGCCATCTAACTTCATTGCTATTTTTCTCCTTTGGTTCCACTTGATCATAAGCATTTGCCTTAATTTGTCCATTAAGTCATCCAAGTTCAAGGACTTATGGTGCTTAATCCAATTGTTGAAGGACTCAGCCAAGTTGTTGGTTACATAATCAACCTTGGAAATGGTTGAGAACTGACTCCTTGTCCACAGCCTAGTGTGCCACTTCCTAAGGTAATTAGTAGCACTTGGCTTTGCTGCCTCCATTGCAGCCCAATGTTTCTCAAACAAATATGGGTTCCATGAGTATGATGCTGCCAAAGGTGGTCATCAAAAACCTTGCCATGAAATTTTTTCTTAAAATTGGACACCAAGTGAAACATACACTCCCTATGTTCTGCCTCTGGGAACACATCACCTACCCCTTACATCACTGCTTGACCAGCATCAGTGCATATGGTTAAACCCCTTCGTGATCCTATGGCCTCTCTAACTCTCTCCATGAACCATTTCCAATTATCATTTGTTTCAGAATCAAAAACTCCAAAGCAAACAGGAAATAACCAATTGTGGCCATCAACAACTGAAGCACTAGCTAACTGCCCCTTAAACTTGCCTGTCAGGAAAGTGCTATCTATTGCTAAGTATGGCCTACAACCACTTATGAACCCATCAATGCATGGTTTCAAGGCAAAGAAAAAACTTTTAAATCTGATCTTCCCATTTATTGTGTGATGATCTATCACTACTACGCTACCAGGGCAAGTGCTCTCAACTTGTGCCTTAAACCTATACAAATTGTCAAAGCTGTTGTCCCAGTCACCATAAATATGCCTCAATGCTAGCTCTTTACCCATCCACACCCTCTTGTAGTGGACACTCACCTTGTAGTGTTCTTTAAGCTTCTTTTTCAACTGCATTGCACCAATTGATCCATCCTCAATGAGACAGTCCTTAACTTTAGCACATACCCAATGCTTGGTGGCATTCTTGACCTTCTTCTTCCTCCTTGTACTAGAGCACTGATGAGCATATGGGTTCTTCTTCACCTACAAAAGATTAACATCCCTATTTAGCTACACCAACATAACAGAATAAATATTTAGAAAAAATAGAAATTATTTATGCTGAATAATTACCACTACAGTGCACATATCAGCTGTTGTAGAAGCATGTAGTCTCCATGGGCAATTATCTTCCTCCCACCTTGAACAATAGGCCCTGAACCTATATGGTTCACTCTTCTCTGTGTTATACTCAAATTCACGTTTTATTGCATGCTGAGATAATGCAATCTTAAACTCTGCCATGCTAGGATATGTTGAGCCAACTACCATTGGAGGGTCTTCTTTATTATATTCCCTGTTTGGAATATGTTCTGCCTCATGTCCTACGAACTCTTGGTCATCCTCTAATTCAGTCCCTGACTCAATCTCCAATTCATCCTCATCCTCATCCTCACTCTCAACCTTTTCTTTGTCCTGATCCTTATGCACAATCATAGCCATATTTGTATCTTCACAAGGTGTCTTCTCTAAGTACATGACCTCATCATCAACACCTACATGCTCATTCTCTGGTACTGGGTTGCAAATGTACCTATCCTCATCTTCTGCAACATTCTTGGCTGTAGCCTGCTTTTGCACATCACTATGCCACTCTTTGATGGGCTCAAATGGTTCAGAGGGATCACAGTAAGAAATGAACATGTCGACAACCTTTGTCTTTGAATTTTTCTCAAACATAGACAACAAATCTTGGTCAGAATGAACTTTAGGGAATTCTTTCATATCATGGTCATAGTACTGAAGATGAGCTACTTCCAAATAACCTGGCGGGTACTTCTCTACAATCTCTTCAAGTAAATCCTTATAGTTTGTCAAATATGAATCAATAGTCATATCAAAACAGAAACACCTAAAATTCTTTCTAACTCTCTTTTTGTTGCCAAACAGTCTAATTTCTAGTAAATATGTTAAATTTGGATCCATCCTGCAAATGAAAAGAACAATCTAAGGAATCAACACTGCTACTTGCACATCACTTTTGCACTGCTTAGATGAATCGAAGGCTAGCGCTCACCCTTCAAGGAGCCAGTCTGGCTTTGTGCCAGCATTATCATACCCTCCATGGCCCCCTGAATCCCGCCCGAGCGTGCTGCCTGGATTTTGAATACAAGTCAATGAAGCTTCAAGTTCCTATTTACTTTTGTTCGGACATTTGTCTGTTTATCGATCAATGTTTATTTCTTTTGGTTATACCAGATCATGTATAATATTCTAAGTTCTTAGTTACGATCATATCTGCTAATTCATCTGATTATGTTACATAATAGCTCTAAATGTTCTCTGTTTTAGGCTTAGGGGCTTCGTAGATGTGTGGAAGAGATTGTCTTCTCATACACATATCCTAGACTTGACATGGAGGTAAAAGAAAATTCATCAGTTGTCTGTGTTTGCACTGGTAATAATGTACTAATGTTCAAGGTTGCTCTCGCTCCTAATCAACTTTATACCCATGCCAGGTGTCAAAGCACATGAATCATTTACTAAAAGCTCCCTTTTGTATACATCCAAAGACAGGTAAAAGTCATAATGCATTCAATTCCTGTATTAGTTTGTAATGTGATAATAGGGTGGCATGCTCGTACGCTCAAGAGAGAGGCTTTGTATACGCATGCATGTCCTTTTGAAACCTCTAGATTCCAGAACAGATGCATTCACTTAAATACCTTCGCCATTTTTCATTTAGTTTATTCTAACAACTGCAGGAATAATGTTTGTCACACAATGCACCCTATTGCTGACAATTGACTGTTGTTTATTTTTCTAGGTCGTGTTTGTGTTCCAATTGACCCCAGTAACTGTGATGATTTTGATCCTGCAGCTGTTCCGACTCTGTCACAGGTATGGTCCATAGAGCCTAGCATGAGAAACGCTAACATTTCATATCCTTCTGCCAAGCATCATGGTGCAATGCTGATTTGCTAAAACAAGTACACTTATACAGCTTTTAGGAGAGCTCAATGCTACTGGTTTTCAGACAGATTCTGAAAATAGTAAGTGATTAGAACCATGCTTCTTTTGTGATTTGGGTAAAAACTTATTATTTGTAATTGCAAAAAAAAAGCATTCTAGTACCAACATGCAGCCTTGCCTAACAGGCTAATATGCCCTCTTTTTATACTATTGAGTTTCAGATTTGGAAAGAACGTCCCTTGGGAAATCCATCAGATTTGGAAGAAGAAGAATTTGTGCAAAAGACAGTACCACCAGGGGGCCTCGCCGCCGCATTTGCAACCAGGCCAGGGGAGCTCGTGGTCGGCGCTGCCTGCGCAACCCGCTAGGGGCGGGGGGGGGGGGTCTCGCCGCCGCCGCCTGCGCGCGTCGCTCGGGGGAGCTCGCGGCCAGCGCTGCCTGCGCAACCCGCCGGGGGGGGGGGGGGGGCTCACCGCTGCCACATGCGCGCTCACCGGGGGGGGGGGGGGGCTCACCGCAGCTGCCTACGCGCGCCGCCCGAGGGAGCTCGCTGCCGTCACCAAGCCCCGCCCGAGGGAGCCGCCGGCCGGATCCACATCCTCCCCCGCTGGATCTCCTTCCATCTCGCCGCCGATGGCCGGCCACCGCCAGGAATCTCGCCGCCCGCCGCCGGATCGAGCCTGGGACAGACGCATGGGAGAGTGGATGGGAGACGCATGCACGGGAGAGAATCGACGGAGACTAATTTTGACCCAATCAAAATATCTGACAGCGTGTCCCAGGGTCTCTAACGGAAGAAGCTAATGGAACGGACGGTAGTGTCATATTAGGAATGAAAATTGAAGTGAGTGTCAAATAAGTAACCAAGAAAATTTAAGGGCCAAGAAAGGAATGACTCATTTTCCCAGTGTCAAATAAGGAATTCTCTCTTTAAATTCTTGATCAGCTTTCAGCTTCAACATGGGAGAAAATGGCAACATCTTTTCTGATAGATTTGAGATGAATCTTTTGATGAAATTAATCTTGCTAATCAAAGATTGTAGCTGGGCCTTATTTGTTGGTGGAACTACTTCATCGATAGCCTTCATACTTTTCTGCCCAACTTCAATCCCCCTTTTGTGCACCATGAAACCCAAGAATTCTCTGGCTGATACTCTAAAAGCACATTTATTTGGGTTCATCTTCAAATCATGTTTCCTTGTGCACTGTAGAGTTTCCCGCAGATCAGGTAGGTGTTCTCTATAACCTTTGGATTTCACAACCACATCATCGATGTATATCTCAACTATTCTACTGATCAACTTATGAAAGATATAATTCATAGCTCGCTGATAACTTGCATCAGCATTTTCAAACCAAAAGTCATGACTACCCACTCATATAATCCAATGGCTCTAGGACATCTAAAAGTAGTTTTAGGAATATCATCTTCGGCTATAAAAATCTGATTATACCTGCATTGTCGTCCATGAAGCTGATAACTTTGTGCCCTGATGCTGCATCTACTAATAGATCAGCTATCGGCATTGGATAACCATCCATAGGTGTAGCTTTGTTTAGGTCTCTAAAATCAATGCAAACCCTTAGTTTGCCATTCTTCTTGAGCACGGGGACTATGTTTGAAATCCACTCGGCATATCGACATTACCGAATGAAATTGGCTTCGTATAGCCTTGTGATTTCTTTTTTAATGTCTTCAAGCAATTCAGGTTTAAATCTTCTTTGGGATTGCTTGAATGATCGATATCCATCTTTAATAGGTAGCCGATGTTCTATGATCGATTGGCTAAGACCGGGCATCTCGTAATATTCCCAAGCAAAACAATCCCAATACTCTTTCAAAAGATGTATTAATTCTTGCTCATATTCAGGGTCTAATTTAGCACTTACATACATCGGCCTAGGCCTATCACCAGGTCTGATATCGCCTTCTTCTAGTAAGTCGGCCAACGTAAACCCCTGTCCTAATTTTCCTTCAGTATCGTCAATTGGGGAATACATTAAGACATATTTTTAAAGCCGGTTGCTTGGATCGGCTGTTGATGTCAATTACTTGTGACGTCTTCTTTCACCATCTCACTATGGAGGCACTTGTGCTTTCCCTGCTCACATACTAAGGACGCCTTGAGTTCTGTCGATTGAGCGAATACCAGATCAATATTAGCCGATGGCTCACCCTCGTCGGCTATTTGCTTGACACGCCATGTCCGAGGTCTGTTATCCTTCTGAGCTATTAACTCTCTATTCCTTAGGCATTGAACTCTTCTTTTCTGGCTCCTTGTTAGACCTCCTAGATACCATTGGCCTTCTTGCCAAACATGCTCTTTCTCTTCATCATGATCGGCCCAATTTTGATCATGGACACACTTGCCTAACCGATTATGAACTCCTCTATTTTTTATGCACCGATCCATGTTCTTAGACTGATAATTCAAATGCTCATGGATGGACCAGCGGTTGGCTTGAGATTGCCTAAACTCTGCATACTGATTACTGCACTTTGGGCAGTTATGTCTTGTAGGCAATTTCAAATTCTTCATTCCAACAGTGTCTAAAGAAAGGACAACTCCAATGTTGCTTGGCTTATTCTCTTTCGTACCTTTCTTCTTCACACCGATGCTCATATTCTTCTTCTCTAAGCTGACGCTGATAGTCCTTCTCCTTCTAGCATTGCCACTTGTTCAATAAGATTCTAGAAGTGACCCAAGGACGCAAAGCACTAGCTCTAGATGTCTCGCCTTGTTCGTATCGGCTCTTTTGATGATCGCCCTTCTTGAACTCATTTGCCGATATCTAAACTTTGGGGTCAACTGACCCGTTTTCCTTGGCCTTAGCTATTTCAAGACCTTCATCTTTTCCTTAGCCAACTGAAACTCCACCATATGCACCCCTAGGAAGGGATGTCCATCTATGCCCATTTTGGTTTCTTAGCTGGCTCGAATTTGATCTTTCCTTGCTCTATGGCCTTCTGAATATGTACACAGAAGATTCTGCACTCACTAGTATTATGAGTGGTGGCATTGTGGAACTTGCAGTATTTCTACCCCTTTAATTCTTCAGCCAAAGGGATCACATGATTTGTAGGTAGTCTCAATTGCTTCTTCTCTAGCAGTAAGTCAAAGATCCTATTAGCTTTTTTGACATCGAAGTCGTAAACATCTTTCTTTTCCTTCACCCATGGACACGATACTAGAGCCTTGCCCCATGTCCATTCAGCAGTTGTGACTTCTTTATCCTCATTAGAGTTTGCATCATAGGGATCAGTCATAGTAGCAGTCCCCTTCAAATACTTCTCTTTGCGTAGGGTCCGGTGCTGACTTTCAAAGGTAGACACTCTCTAAACTTAATGGGCCAAGCTTTCAAAGTCCTGGCCTTTGAACTTCTCTCTGATCAATGAAGACATCCCTTGAAGGGCCAATCCAGCCAAATGGCCATCGTACAGATTTAATGAGTAGCAACGGGTCCTTACTTCTCTAAATCTCTGAATGAACTCAGAGCATGACTCATTGCTTCTTTGCCTCATGCTTGTTAGATCCATAAGCTTCTTCTCTCTTGTCCCACTATAGACGTATGCATGGAACTTGTTTTCCAGATCAGTCCACCCAGTGGCAGAGTCCAGTTCGAGTGAAGAAAACCAACAGAAGGCTGGTCCGGAGAGGGACAAAGGGAAGAACCAAACTTTGTGTGCCTCCTCAATAGATGCATCTCAGAATTGAATGAGGTAGTGGCTGATATATTCCATGGTTGTCATCTCATCTACCATGGTCAATTTGGAGATGTCGACACAAAATTTTCGTCCCGTGCTGAGGACACACGCAGCAAGCCGAAAGGGTCCGCTCGATGGAGCAGATCCACCTAGCTTCAACGTAGGGGTGGTCGATCCAGCGTGATCCTCCCGAGATGTACCAGTCAATTTGACCCTGCAATGGACAAGGAGATAAAGTTCATCAGTAATTAAGGGCGGAACTTGCTGGTGTTGCCAGACAGTCCCGAATGTGCGGCTATGAGAGCCGATATGAAAGGAGATCGACTAAATAGTCGATTCCAGTATATTCATGAGGATAAATCAATTAGAGCTCATGGGGCCATGTAAGAAGAATCGATTATCATTTAGGATAAATATCATTAATCGAACAGATATTAATCAATGGCAATAAGATGTCAACAATGATCGGTTTGTGTTGAGCCAATGATTATAATTAACTGAACCCCTTTTTATATAAAGAAACAATTCGACACCACTTAACCGTTTAACAAAGATGAATCTAATGAACATGTTAGATCTCATCTATCATCATGACTAGTGGGGCATGAGGTAGAATCATGCAGGCTGTAGAAATAACAATAGACTCGATGACCCTAACTTATTACTGATATCAGTGGGGCAAGAGGCAGAATCATGTAGGATGTAATACAATAATAAGATCATGGGGCTAACATATCTTTCAACCTATCTTTACTTCAATGGTCTTGTGATGCGAATTGTTCGTGTAAGCGCTTGATATCGGCTAAAATAGCCGATTTAGGCATAACGCACAGTTAAAGTCATGCCTTACCAGGAATAGATCTAATAAATAACGATCCCCACTCCACGGTGCTAACAGTGGGGTGTGAGGCAGAATCACACAGGCCATGATAACGGGCCGTGGAACGGTTCTCACTAGCCAATAGATCTACTCAAGACGCAACATGCCTTAACCGCACGTTATGCACGATTAAGATTGATGTAAAACAACCGATAAAACATAACTCATCGTTTAAGGTGTAGATTAGATCAGTTTTAGGTTGGCAAACGATGAGTCAAATAAGATATAAGGCCGATCTAAATCAATCTCAATCGGGCAGAGTGATATTGCTGTAATTAGATAAACAATGAAAGCAATAAGCAATATCGATAACTTAATGAATCTACCAAAGACTGCCATTCTAAGGTAGAGCCGATAACTTGACCTTGATCTAATTCAAGTAGTGGGGTGTGAGGCAGAATCACACAGGCCATACTTGAATTAAACAACAGTCGATAACTAGCTTATACCAGAGCCGTAGTGGGGGTTGATCGGATCGATGCAGCCATACGAACAGAGGTATAAACCATGACGGTACTTACAGACAAGCAGTGGAGGTCGATCGGATCGATGTAGCCGTACTCGCTGAAGAACTCGCTGAGATCTACTCCTACTCCTCAGGGGTCGCCAGAGCCAAAAAAAAGTAATTGACTTGTATTTGGATTGATTGATTCCCCTTTACAATAACCGGGGTCTGATATTTATACCCGGAGTCTAAACCTGAATCCTATTCGAGCAGAATTCGTTACAATCCTTGGCATAAACAAAAATATTCCTAATTTAAGATAACTTGGACTCTAATCTTTCCCTTTTTGTAGAGTCCAATATGTAGTTTCCTGGCGCCAACCGTAGTTCATCATCTATCCGCTGACGTCATCCCAAGAGACCTGATTATAGAATCGTGGCTGACATCAATCTTCTTTGATTGGTACAATCTTGGAAGCCTATGAGTTCCCACGTTCTTTCTCCCAAATTTTGGTGTAAACACATGCCCCCCAATTTTGGGATAAAATGGTTTTATTCCAAAATTCTAGCTTATTGGTTTACCGCGTCATAACCGCTTTATCCCGAGATATACGCATAACTCCTGACTTCCTGGCCTAAGTTTCATATAACATCTCAATAGTATCCCTTTCGACGCATTCAACCTTTTTGTTTTCTCCTCTTTTCTTGAGCCAACTCTAACAGTCGACGCCGTCATCACCAAGGCCTCAAACCCTAGCAGATCCACTGTTCCATCGAACCATCATTCAAGCTATCTTCATCAAATCTGAACCTGCTCTGGCCATGATGGCAACCAATGACTATGTTCCTGAGGTATGTTTCCAAGTTTCCATTCTCCAAGTGTCGGCCATTACCCCGTATTTCTTCTCTTCTTGAATTTATTTTATCCGATTTCTAGGAAATGAGGAACGAGATCTTGATTCCATCAGCTATCATTCCTAATGTTTATTTTCTCGGGCCTATGGGTGATCCTAATCCATCTAATTTCATCCACCAAGAAACCAACCAGATCCCCCTTAAATAGTCTATAGTGGATTCATCTTCCTAGAACAAAACTCCCGTCAGGAACTGGCCTAAAGCGCCTAAGGGATGGAGAGATTGGTTTTGTAGGGTATCCATAAAAAAGGGCGAAGACTGGGAGCTTTATGATCTGAACCAGTGCCTGACACTTTCATTGTCCGAAATGGAGATGAATGATTCACTCTTGATCTCTGCTTCTTATTTCTGGTCTAATGCTCTGAATGCTTTTATCTTTGGCCATGGCCCAATGACCATTACTCTGGCCGATGTATTTATGTTGACCGGCCTTTGAATTACTGGATCAGTGCAACCCTATGAGTACTTGAGTGCCGGCTGCAAAAGATTGGTGAAGATAGCAGACTGCACCGGATGGGCAAGTTACATTCTGAATCACGCCGAAGACGAATCATCTGTCAATGAACGAGAATATGTGGCTTTTCTGAATATGTGGTTAGAGAGATTCATCTTTTGTGGGACATCTTGTGGTCCGACTTATAATCACAAACTCATGGCGGAGCACCTAGCATTAGGCAAGGATATCCCTCATGGAAAATATCTGCTAGGAGCAGCTTATCATCTGATGTACTTGGTGTCTGCCCAATTGCTGAATGATGAACCAATATAGACTATCAGTGGCCCTTGGTGGCTCATACAATTGTGGCTCAATTTGTACATGCACAAGATGGTGAGGCCTAATCTCAGAGACCTGAGATTTCCTTCCTCTAATTTTGATGAGGAATATAGAGGCGAAGAAGGAAGAGCTCGATAGTGTACGAGTTATGGCGAGGCTGCATCGGTCATAATAATTGACTTTGACGTTGGCCACCTCTTCAAAAAGTATTATAGAGGGTTTGATGTAGCCATCCTAACTTGGCTACCTTATAATGAGGATGATGAACTGACTTTTCCATTCAAATTCTAATTTGAATCTAGCTGTTCAGATGAGATAGCGGCTGTGATCTTCAATTCCTTTATTAAACCCTGCGTTCTCCTAGCCGAATTTCATCACGATCGTGGCAAAATGGTTAAAGGTTCCTCCATTCCAAGCAATCCTCCAACTTATAAGTTTTACAACCCTTCTTTTGTGGCCCATCAGTTTGGCCTCGGTCAACTTCCCCCTCGCCTGTTCTTCAAGAACATCCTGAAGCCAAGAGAGGATATTAGTGATGTGCTGGAAGCTTCCAGAGCCTTTCAATTGGGATCAGACCTTCCTTCCTTTTCCTTGCATGACTGGGTTAGAGCCAGTTTTTCTTCCAACCTCTTTGACTCCTGGTGGCAAGAATGGCGTCCCCATCTCTTTTGTGGGCCAGTCTATCCTCGATGTATAGCTCTGGATGGGGAATTTGCTTCTGATAGTGAGGTAATCTTTCATCCTCTTTTTAGAGAGATTACTTGGCGAATTTGCCAACCATTCTAACCGATCTTTTCAGGACATTGAATTTGACCCTCCAAGCCTGGACAGGAGAGGGCATCCTATAGATTACCAACCGTCATGCCCAGTTTCAAGGATGGGATCAACCGCACCTTCCTTGAAGAAGTTGATGAGAACGCCTGCCACTCCCACGATCGTGACACGGCAATCCCCAAAATGCAAGGCTGTTCCAGGGGTAACTCAGAAGGCTACTACTGGAAAAAGACTCCATAGAACAAGGCCATCAGCTGCTTAGGTGAACAATTCACACTTTCCTCAAACTGATGTTCAACTTTCTGATCCCATTTTCTCACAGTTATCGAGCATTGCATCCTAGTCTGCTTTAGGTGCTGGACTACTATCTCAGGCACTTGATTCGTCACCAACCAAATCTTTGTCGGCCGATCCTCAATAGGAGCCGATTTCGGTGGAAGTAACCGATGCGTCCACAATGGCAGAAAATGTGAATTTTTCCTTGACGCTTGTCGAAGCATTTTCTTTAACTCTTTGATTTACTTAGTCTTTTACCCTCCTCCTAACTTTTACTTGCGCTAGATACTTCTCGAGGAAACATTTGACAGCCTGCTTAGCCATCCTGCCAGAGCTGAAGATGGACTTGTTGCCGTCCATACTCAAGCTGCTGATTCCCCAGCCCGGCAAATAACTGATGATGAGGGAGTCACTTGCTCCATTTGTTCCTTTGCAACAAACATGAATTAAAAATCTCTCCTTGTTATTACAGACACCAATGTTGGAAGCTCAGAGCCGATTCAACCAGATGTCGTCGATGCATCATCAGCTGTTCCCCCTCTTCCAATAGAGGCTATTACAGAGAAGGTACTATACCTTCTTTGCCATCCGTTTTTTATGAACTGATTCAAACCTCCTAATCGTGTTTTCCTTTGTACACAGGCACTCTGTTTTCTAGCCTGGAGCTACTCTCTCAATTTTGAGGAATATCTTGATGAAGATGAGATCAGATTGTCAGCTACTTCTTCTAGTGAAGCCCTATCGGAAGAGACCAGAAATCAGCTAAGACATATATTGCCAATACTTCAGAAGAACATAGCCGATTTGGTCTGAGACACTAACTCTATGCAGAGAGTCTTCTTGGCTATAAAGGGTGATCCATCTCTAGCCCTCTCCAGAGTCTTGTCGTATTTGTCTACCTTTGAAGATCAAGCTCTGAAGGTGAAAACGATTCAGAGGAACCTGTCCAATCGTGAAGCTTTGATGGCCCAGGATAACTCTAACAGGCAAGAGGCGAAAGAGTTGATGCGGCTGATTGATGATCTGAAAAATTCTTCCCCCAGGACCGATCCAGAGCTTTCCCAGCTGGAAATTAGACGTGTTGAACTTGAGAAGGAACTGGAAAACATGAAGGCTGCTATTGACCATCACAAGTTTACTCTGGCCCAAATACCCGATGTCGTCAAATAGAAGAAACAGGAACTATTGGCCAAAGTGAAAAGAAGTAGAGCCATTCGTAGTAGTCTTGCGAACACTCCTGGAACAGTCGAAGAATACGAGCAAAAGATTGCAGAAGCTGATGTCGTCCAGCTAGAAATATTGAAAATTATCCAGGATGTTTTGAACTTGTAATCCATAGGTTAACACATGTACTTTGCATAAAACTGACATACTTTTCTGCTATCTCGTTGTATCTCTCGTTTTGGCTAAAGAGCTGATTTAAAACAACCGATCCCAGACTTTTGATCTCAATCCATTTGAGTCTGAAAACACGGCTTTTATTAAGAGAACCCTTCGATTTTCTTCCTTCAGTTGCTCGATGTTGTACTCCCATTAGTATTAATGAAATGGCATTTCGCCTTCCATTAATTGCGGCTACCTTTTACACGTCCCGAGGCATCTGCCTCTCCGCTTCAGGTCTTCAAATACAAGCTGGTGGTTTCAGCCTCGAATGCATCTCCACTAGCAACTGTTCCTTTGCACTTCTCCGCCTTCCAAAACCCTATAGCGGTTCCCTTCCCTTCTTGTAGATCCAATCAAATCCATGGCCAGTGAGGATAACTGCGGCAAGCGAGCGGCGGAGGAGATCCCGGAGAAGAACATGCCAGTGAGTCAATGCCTCCAACGTATGAGGTGAGATTAATGGCTTTTGTTCATGGCGACGATCTGCAAATCTTCTATTCGCAGCGATGAACTCTTCTATTTCGTCTTCATAGTTGTCATCGACTAAGTATGGATCATAAGCTTCAGCTACTGAGGTACTCTTCTGGAACTGGGTATCTTTGCGCATACTCTGAAATTGGCTATTAAGCGCTGCTACTCGTTGAGCCGATTGTCCCAAGTTGTCAAATTCTTGTCCTAGTAGCTTTTCTTTCCACATCGGCAGCATTCCTTGAACAACCAAAGCAGCTAGTTGATCATCGGCCAAATTTAAGGAGAAGCACAAGTTCCTAGTCTCTCAAAACCTCTAAAGAAATTTAGTGCCTGATTCATTAGTCCTCTGTCTTATAATTGTCAGATCGATAATTTCCTTTTCTCTAGTCCTAGTATAAAAATATGTGTGAAACTTCTTCTCCAGGTCAGCCCAATTGGCAATGGAATTGACTAGCAATGATGAAAACCAAGTGAAGGCTGGCCCTGATAAGGACAGAGAGAAAAAACAAACTCGATGGGCATCTTCAACTGACGCTTTGCCCAATTGTGTAAGATACCGACTGACATGTTCTATCATGCTTGTACTGTCTTGGCCAGTAAACTTAGCGAATTCTGGGAGCCTATAATTTGTTGGAAGAGAGACCAAATCATACCATTCTGGATATGGGCGTTTGTATGAAAAGGTCAGCCCCTTTGGCTTCAGACCGAACTGATTCTTCATCATCTCAGTCACCCTCAACAATAACTCATCAGCTTGTGGATTTGGATTCCTCTCTATCTGCTGACCCATCTATGAATTGAAATCCTGCGTGCCTTGATATCCTAGATTTGGCATCATGTGGAGGGTGTTATAATCTGTGCCATAGTGATACTCTTGTGGAATCTCAATCTGCTGAGTCCTTTGCTGTCTTGCTGCTTGAAGTCTCTGATTATAGATATAAGGATCTATATCTCTACGGATCCTTTGAACTAATGGTGCTATTTTTTGAGCCGACGACGGTATGTGGCCTGATGTGCCAAAATTGATTACCTAGTTATGACTTTGCCCCGCCGGCTGTTGTACATGATGTACTGGTGGTCCAGGATGGTACTGTGTTTGATTTGCAGTAGTTCCTTGAGTTTGTTCAGATGAACCCTGAACTATCTGGACATCACCACTACCAGCCGGTTCTGCTTCTTGATGGCTGGTACTGACTTGATTGGTCCCCTGGGTCAACGGATCTGGAATGTTGTAATAAGCCGGTCCACCTTGACCAACTAGAAATCCATGAATCGCCTCTTTCAAGGCATTATGGAATACATCCATGAAAGCTTCGTTATGGCTTGATATGGCATCACGAATAGATTTGTTCACAACTTCTTTAAAGAAACGCCTATCTTCAACTTCAGTTGTGTCCGTCTGCCCGTATAACAGAACTCTTGGTAGTGAAAACTTCTGAATAATTGTGTTGTCACGCGTTTTGGTGTAGGACAACAAACATTTGTTCTGAAACTCTTCTATAGCTTTGCTGATGATATCCTTATCCCCATCAGGTAGATCTTCATAATGCAGCATAAGGATGTCATCGTTGTTGTGAACTACCATGATGATTGTGGGGTCCCACCGAGCGTGCCAGAAACGTGTGTCGACATAGAATTTTCGTCCCATGCCAAGGACACACGCAGCAAGCCGAAAGGGTCCGCTCGATAGAGCAGATCCGCCTAGCTTCAACGCAGGGGTGGTCGATCCTGCATGATCCTCCCGAGACATGCTAGTCAATTTGACCCTGCAATTGACAAGGAGAGAAAGTTCATCAGTAATTAAGGGCAGAACTTGCCGGTATTGCCAGACAGTCCTGAATGTGCGGCTATGAGAGCCGATATGAAAGGAGATCAACTAAATAGTCAATTCTAGTATATTCATGAGGATAAATCAATTAGAGCTCATGGGGTCGTGTAAGAAGAATCGGTTATCATTCAGGATAAATATCATTAATCGAATAGATATTAATCAATGGCAATAAGATGTCAACAATGATCGGTTTGTGCTGAGCCAATGATTATAATTAACCGAACCCCTTTTTATATAAAGAAACAATTCGACACCACTTAACCATTTAATAAAGATGAATCTAATGAACATGTTAGATCTCATCTATCATCATGACCAGTGGGGCATGAGGCAGAATCATGTAGGCTATAGAAATAACAATAGACTCGACGACCCTAACTCATTACTGATATCAGTGGGGCATGAGGCAGAATCATGCAGGCCATAATACAATAATAAGATCATGGGGCTAACATATCTTTCAACCTATCTTTACTTCAACAGTCTCGTGATGCAAACTGTTCGTGTAAGCGCTCGATATCGGCTAAAATAGCCGATTCAGGCATAATGCACAGTTAAAGTCATGCCTTACCAGGAATAGATCAACTAAATAACGATCCCCACTCTACGGTGCTAACAGTGGGGTGTGAGGCAGAATCACACAGGCCATGATAATGGGCCATGGAACGGTTCTCGCTTGCCAATAGATCTACTCCAGATGCAACCTGCCTTAACCGCACGTTATGCACGATTAAGATTGATGTAAAACAGCTGATAAAACATAACTCATCATTTAAGGTGTAGATTAGATCAGTTTTAGGTTGGCAAACGATGAGTCAAATAAGATATAAGGCCGATCTAAATCAATCTCAATCGGGTAGAGTGATATTGTTGTAACTAGATAAATAATGAAAGCAATAAGCAATATCGGTAACTTAATGAATCTACCAAAGACTGTCATTCTAAGGTAGAGCCAATAACTTTACCTTGATCTAATTCAAGCAGTGGGGTGTGAGGCATAATCACACAGGCCATACTCGAATTAAATAAGAGTCGATAACTAGCTTATACTAGAGTCGCAGTGGGGGTCGACCGGATTGATGCAGCCATACGAACAGAGGTATAAACCATGATGGTACTTACAGACAAGCAGTGGAGGTCGACCGGATCGATGTAGCTGTACTCACTGAAGAACTCGCCGAGATCTTCTCTACTCCTACTCCTAAGGGGTGGCTGGAGTCGAAAAAATTAATTGACTGGTATTTGGATTGATTGATTCCCCTTTACAATAGCCAAGGTCTGATATTTATACCCGGAGTCTAAACCTAAATCCTATTCAAGCATGATTCATTACAATCCTTGGCATAAACAAAAATATTCCTAATTTAAGATAACTTGGACTCTAATCTTTCCCTTTTTGTAGAGTCCGATATGTAGTTTCCTGGCGCCAACCATAGTTCATCATCTATCCGCTGACGTCATCCCAAGAGACCCGATTACAGAATCATGGCTGACATCGATCTTCTTTGATTGGCATAATCTTGGAAGCCTACGAGTTCCTGCGTTCTTTCTCCCAAATTTTGGTGTAAACAGGAGAAGCCTAGGACCTTGTAGCATGGAGGGAGCTGCACAATATCATAGCAAGCGGGGTATGGGTCCTGCTAGGAGCCAACTTGCCATTTGTGCTTTAGACCAAACTGCCTCTGCATCATAGCAACTATCCTATTATCGAATTCATCAGCATCCATGCTAATGGCTTCCTTTCTCGGCTATCCTTGGGCCAGGGCTTGACATCCTTGTGCTTGAGCTTGTTGACCCTGAGCCTGAGATTGTTGTCCTTGAACTTGCATCTACTGTCCCTGGGCTTGAAGCTGTTGGATGTTTTAGTTATAAGCTGTAACACCCCAGGTGTTTGTCACAAGTTAAGCAATGGGTTTAAACTCAACCATGGCATGTTAAGTGGTGATGGAGATGTTAGGTCTAACATATGAAAATGAGCCACCACTTAAACTTGGACCATGCACCATTACTTACATGCTGCCCTTTCTAAAAAGTATGCTTGGGAAATGCTGGATGTACTTGTTTCATGTGTCTTGCATCAATATCCCTCTATATTGATGCATGGAAAAGTTTCATGAAGTTTGGAATCAAGAAGTCACATGAAATGACAAGTTATATCCTTGTAGGAATGGCCTTATTAAGTGAATGAGAACATGTGTCATCAACCAAACATTGCAACATTGCTCAAACAACTCTACTTACACTCATGAACAAAAGTTATGAAGGGTTCATGTTGAGCAAGTGGCTAGAAAATGCTCCAATAGATCATGAAAGGTAATTTAAGCTTTATCGTGATGCTGCTTTGACTTAGTTTGAACTATGTCATAGATTCTTTGCATGGCAAAGCACCCTTAAGAAAAGTTATAGTATTTGAGTAGAGTAACAACTTTTATTTTTGGGTCATAGGCTAATTCAGCTCCTAACATGCTTGAATTTGGATCACAAAGATCATTGTATTGCTGTTTGAAAACTTGAAAATTTTTCTAAGTCTTTCAACGTTTTTCAGTTTTCGCGTAGTGTACTTTGGTGCCTCATAGTTTGAAAACGGTGGAGTTTTAGACAATGTTGATGTTGGAAATTTTGGAGATTACCTGTAGCTCTACAACATTTGTTATTACCTCTCATGCTAAAACTAGACGGTTTAGGAGATAGAGAGGCGAGAATATGGAGGTTCAGTCGTGTGTTCGGACATTTTTGAGCTAGCCTAGAATTTTTGAACATGGCCGACATTTATAGAGGCTTGCCGCTGCGTGGTTCCTGTGTGCCGCCCTCGCTTGCCACCTTGCCCCACCTCTGTGCATGTAAACCGAGCGCCCGGCGCCCTCTGCTCCTCACTCGTGCTCGCCACCTCTCGCTCTTCTGCTCGCTCTCGTTGTCACCGTGCACATAGAACGGTGCGCCGCCGCCATGGCCAAGCAGTGAAGCTTGCCGCCACCACTGTTCCCTGTCTCCGTGCTTCCCCCGCTCCAAGCCAGCAGCACCAACACCTCCTGTGGTTTCCCCGAACCCGTACCACCCACCCCCAGCCTCGCCATCGCCGGGAGCTCCGCCACCACCGTGCAGTCGCCTGCTGCGGCCGCCGGCGCACGTGGCCGGGCCACCACGAGCTGCCTCGTGCCAAGACGAGCTATCCCATGGATGCGCGCGAGGCCCCTGGTGCTCCGCTGCTGCCCCATCGCCGCCGACGAGCCTCCTCCGGCCGGAAACGGCGAGCTCCCGTGCCTCCTCTGCTGCTATCCACGTCAAGGACTTCGCGCAGGAATTTGAAGAAAGGGAGGGACCTAACTGCATAGTATGTGACTCATATGAATAGTGCCTTTTGGATCTATTTGTTTTAAATCGGCTGGAATTTTGGAAATTCATAGTAAATTGTAGAAAAATAAAAAATAGCAAATGAAGATTTTTTGGAATCCTTGTGAAATTCTCTATGCACTAGATCTATCATATGGACTGTTTTAGTTTAAAATTTTAGCTGTAAAAATGGATTTGTGCAGTTAGGGTTTGAATGCTAGTCTTACTTGTTTTTTTTATAACTGTAGTTGTTGTGCTCAAATAATTGTGAAATTTTTGTGGGGTGCTACTAAGGTTATTCTTGATGTCTGGTAAAAATTTCAGGAGTTTAGGTTTGATGGTTTGAGAGTTATAAAAATAACAAATTCCCTGTGTTGCTTTTCCTCTATTCTGAATAGGTCTGCATGATTGAATTAATTGGCTCAGTTAAGTTATGAATCATGACTTGATGAAAATACATGAGTTGTATTACTTTTCTTAAGATTTCGAAAAAGTTAAATATTATGATTTTTGGTTAAGTAGATCTTGAGTTATACTCGCTTAAATCTCTGTGGTTGTTTCTGCCCAAACCCAGACAGGGTTTCCTTGTTCTTACTGTGGGACCTTCTTAGTAGTAGAATTAGCTTTAGGTGTTTACAACAAAGTTGTTTAGAATTTGCTAAGATTTCTAAAAAGTCTAGAATCACATTTATTGGACATGTATAACTCCATTTATAGCTGTTTAAAGTGGCATGTCAGTTTCTGTCTATGCTTTAGACAGAGATGCAATTATTGGATTAGTTGACCCTTCTAACTGTAGAATCATCTTAATATGAGAATAATAAAGTTGTAGGTAACTTACTAAGATTTTCAAAAAGTTATGGTTCATGTTTGTTGGAGGTCTAGAACTCCAGTTATGCTTCTCTGAAGTTTCTATCAGCTTTCTGTACCACTGCTATTGGGCTGCATTTGCAGTTTTGCTTGTGCAATTATTTTCGTGGTGTAAATGATGTTTGCTATGGTTATAGTGAATATAAAAGTTGTAGAAAATTCCATAATCTTGCTTGAGTTCAAATTGTAAGACCATAGGCCTGATAGTTTAGGAGGTACATGACTTTTAAGTCTTCTGTCAGGTTTTGATTGTATTCTGAGCAGATCTGAAAGATGCTAGTGTTTGATCTAGTTAGGATTTGAATCACACCTAGATGATAATAAGAAAGCTGTAGATAACTCACTTAAACATCTTGTGTTAAATTTTCCTGGCATTTGGCCAAATATTTTGTGAGTTATGCCTATTTAAAGTTGGGTTACAGAATTGATTACTCTCTGTCTTGTGTAGACCAGTTTCTGTAAATGGGTATATTCGACTTAGTTAACTAGAGAATCATGCTAATATGATTAAAGATTAATTGTAGAGAATTTCATAAGCTTTCCAGAATGTCTTGTTGCATGGCTATTGGATTTGTATAACTCTAGTTATGATCCAAACATGAAGCTGTTGTTCCAGTCCAGAAATAGACATATGCTAGTTGTGGTTGTTTACTCCATGTGTTGCTAAGTGTGGCTTATGTCCTTGTTGATGGTCCAGTTATGATACTTGTGATCTTGTTAAACTTGTGTCATGCTTGATGTGCTTGCTCTCTATAGTTAGTTGTGTGATGTTAGTTAAATAGCTATTGGTGTCTATGTCTTGCATAATCTTGTGTTACCATTCATCACATTCATACACATGCATCTTGCATCTCATTTAGGTACGCTAGATGAACCACGTGAAGGATGTGATGTGGAGCCGAACTCGAAGATTGGGTTTGGTGGATCTGTCCCAACGATGGAAGGACTAAGCAAGTGCTAGGACCGGAGATGTCACCAAGACGGTGCAAGCTAACTGAACTGACTTATGTCAGATTCCAGGCAAGCCCCGGAGCATTTTAAGTCTCCCAGTATTTTACAAATGATTACTTAAGTACTTATGATTGATGCATTAGGTTATAAGAGTTGATTGAAACCACTTGATGCATATAAATTCCTTGTCCATAAATACCACATTTAACCCGGTATAGGTCCAGGATCGAGTATATGCTTAGCCCTGCTTAGACCGGTAGAAGTCGGGTGATTTCCTGTCACCTGCGAGATATAGGTAGATACCGGAGCACGGTTGGCTATATTTGCTATCGTGGAACAGAACCATGGGGTAAAAGCAAATCAAGGCCGGGCGGAGTCTATGCGTAGGTTGACTCATGTGATTCCGTCTGTGCCGATTAAGGACCATACCGTTGTTGGCGCTTCTGACAAGATTGAACGCATGCCTATCACTTAGCTGGCCAGATGACTCATTCCGACCATGAAGTCGAGTAGCTCAACTCAGGTTGGGCCCTGTTCTGTTGTGCGCTCCTTGCGGGGGGTGATCAGACTAAGCCCAAGGGCAGGCTAGGCCTGAACGTCCTGGCATTTGGTGTCCCAGATTGTGTGGCACGGTACGGACCCACGAAATGTGTACCTGAGTTGTACCAAAGGTGACCTAAGGCGACTAATGATCTGGTCTGCCTGGGTTTGTGTTAGGAATAAATTCCCAGCTGGTTGAAATCGATTCGAATCGCTGTCTCTCCCGGATAGTGAGAAACTTGGCTAGTCCCAACATCATAGTAATTGGATTATAGAATATGATGGTTCGAATAAACATGGAATTACTATACATGCTATGGTTACTACTGTATGCTCTAAAAAGATATACCACATGTTTGGCATAGGATAGTTGCTAATCTAGAGATGGATAGTTATAATTAACTGGATGATAGAATTATAATTGTATAATTGAGTTAATCGCTTTTTATGCAAAATGTTGTCAAGCTACCTCCACTTATAAAGCCTTGCATACTCCTTGGAGTCAATTTTATTTCTGGTTATGACGGGTAAGTCTAGCTGAGTACATTCAAGTACTCAGGGTTTATCCCACCATGTTGCAGGTGAGGTTTCGGCCTGCTGAAGATGGTGGCTAACTGCCAATGGGCTCGGCGACTCTATGTTATCTCTCATCTATATGCTTTTATCTGAGGGTGTCACTTATGCTAGCAACATATTTGGAACTTATATTAATGTAATCATTTGAAAGTTATGTTGTTTTCACTAATCGGTTTTGAAATCCAAACTTGTACTATTATTTATGAACCTATTTGTAATATTATTTCCGCTGCAACTCAGCGTATGTGATGTGTATTTGCTTAATCACGTGATCTTGGTTGTGATGTTGATTTACCGAGGTCCTACGTGACACTCGGTGGACTACCGGGTTTATATAAGTGAGAGTATGCGCGTGTCAACGTGTTAAGCGGGGATAGCCATACTTGATCTTGTATAAATTGGGCGGTTCTGTCACATAAGGATTCTAATACCCAAGGTGTGGCACCATCTCGTACGTGCTAGCATCAGAAACTAGATGATAACCTTTTGGATAGTCGATCTGGGCCTTGTGAGCGGTATATCCTTACCTTGTAACCGACTATTGAAGAAGTTAGGACCGACATCCTTGGTGATCCATTGTACTGATGGAGCAATTTTATAGGCCGACTAAAGTGTTTGATAGGAAGTGGTGAACTTTCCCTGAGATGGGCGTTGCACAACCTGTTGATTGATCGGTGAGGTTGGCTGTTGGATTGAATAAACTTGGTTTTGTCTAGTTGAAAGCTAATTTGTTTGCGTGACAGGGGCACTTGGAGATTGCTAAGCTAGTGGTTGCCCCCTATTAGTTGACCTTGACCTTGCCCCCTACTACTGGTGGGGTTGGTACTTGCGCCCCTGCGGTTAGCTGAACTTGAGGGTCTAGGGCCTATTCTCCTAGAGGCTACTGCGCTGGTGGCTGTTGATACTACCCACCGTTTGGCTGTTGACTAGAGCTGGTCACATTGCTTCCCATAGCCGAAGGGTTGAAGCCACTGAAGTATGCCGATCCTGTTTGATCAACTGGCATCCCAAAGAAAATTGTCTTCATAACATTGCCAACTATATTGGCAAATGTCTGATTGTGATTTCTAATGACTTGATTAACAGTCTTGTGGATCATTTGGGCGGCAAGTCTAGCTTTAGCTTCTTCATCTAGATTGCTCTGTCCATGCAGGAGAACTCTTGGTAGCGGGGTCTTCTAAACGACGGATTCACGCATCCTGCTATAAGACAGCAGGCACTTCTCTTTGAATTCTTCCACTGCATGCTCAATGGGCACCTTCTAGTCGTCAGGCAAGTCTTTGAGGTTGACCTTGAGGATGGCGTTGTTGTTTTCCATGTTGACGATTGCGGTCAAATTCTGATCAAATGATTGTGGTCCCACTGGGCATGTGTGGGGGTATGGTCCCTGGTATCCTCAAGACAAGACATGGGCCGCACCATCAGAGGTGGCCCAGCCCACAAGATCAAGGCGTGCATGGCGCTGCTCAACATGCACCGCAATACATTGTATAGTACCAAATAGGCTACTTTACTTGTAACCCTGCTCCTCCAGACTATATAAGGAGAGGCAGGGGTCCCCTAGTGAATAAGATACATAGATGATCCATATAGATCTATCTACTACATCTCAATACAATACACCAAAGACACATGACGTAGGATATTACGTCGATCAAACAGCCCGAACCTGTCTAAATCACTGTCTCTGCGCCTTGTGTCACCATCTGGTTCCTGATTATGCGCACCCCCACCAATCAATCTACCATCGCGGGATACCCCTCGGTGGACTGCCGAGCATATTTTGTTGACAGTTGGTGCACCAGGTAGGGGTGTGCGCGCTGATCCATGGCGAGCCAGATGGACCTCAAATTAATAGTGCGTTCTCGTTATCAATCTCGTGGAGACCCATGCCGGTCCATGACGATGATTCATCACTGGCTACATCAGCCCCCGTGACAGCAGATCCGATCTCAGAACCACCTCCGAGGTCACCTTCATCAACAACTCACCGCCCGCTTCCTTGCTACCAGAGGAGACAGATCAACAACGATGATCTGATCGTATCCATCGATCGGGTTGGTCTAAAGCTCGCTGATTGCCTCTCCATCGTCGAATCGGCTCTAGACACTCTAGTTCAGCGCCGACCACCCTCCGATCCAGATCTATCAGAGGCTACTCAGAAAACTCCAGAAGTCGCGGCTCTACCCTTTAGGTTCACCAACGCCGCCGCCGCTTACCAACATGCCCTAAGGGGCAGATTCGCTGACCAGGTTGAAGACGTCCATCCTTTCGCCGACCAGATAGCGCCATATGTTGCCGACCAGACTTTCTTCCTAAAGCTAAGTCATGTTTTAATATTCTTCTAAATATTCTCCAATCTTTGTATATTGCCATAATGTTTCTCCGAACTGTTTTCTCCATATTTTCTCTCCAAACGATTTTTCGAACCCTCGAACAGTCACGTTGATGCTTGGACGCCTCCAAAGACGGCCTTGTCTCCAGCTCCTCCCTACACATGCTACGGGCTCTGCGCTTTGTGTTATGGGTGATCGGCAGCATCTCCTTGGTCACGCATGTTCCTCCTACACGTGCACAGGCTCCACGCTCGATGTTATGGACTATGGGCTAGCTAGGGCTAGAGACTCAGCTACACACTAACTGTTCAGGTGGTTTATATTAAATATAAATATATTTTCATGCCAACTGATCGCCGAACTGCATACGCCGTTTCATCACCATTGCTGATTTTTCTCCAGAGTTTATTTATTTGTGCGTCATGTACTACCCGTTCTACATGTTTGTATTGCAGGATCATCGTCATGGTGATCGAATCACCTAGTGCTCGGGCTTCCTCACCGATCAACTGGTCGGACCGCTCGGTTCATGGACTCCGTCACCGACCAGTTGATTGGACTGTTCATCGGTCGCTTCTACTCAATGCTCACTTCGCCGCCGACCAGTTGACCAGACTATTCGCGGCTCATGCTTCATCGCCAGCTATGCCGGTTACTCCTCAGCGCACGGATACTTCGTGCTTGAGGACTAAGTGGGCACACTTCACCGCACGGACGTCGTCAGCTACATCGGTGCTCGGACCTCGCCGCCTACATCGGGGACTCCTCGATGCTCGGACCTCGCTGCCTACGCCGAGGACTCCTTGGTGCTCGGACATCGCCGCCTATGCCGAGGACTCCTCGCTTCTCGGTGCTCGGTCATCGCCAGCGATGCCGGTGCTCGGACCTCACCAGCTTCATCGGTAACTCCTCGGTGCTCGGTCATTGCCAGCGACGCCGGGGACTCCTCGCTCCTCGGTGCTCGGTCATCGCCAGCGATGCTAGGGACTCCTCGATGCTCGGTCATCGCCAGCAACGCCGGGGGCTCCTCGCTCCTCGGTGCTCGGTCATCGCTAATGACACCGGGGACTCCTCGCTCCTCGATGCACGGACCTCACCAGCGACGCTAGGGACTCCTCGCTCCTCGGTGCTCGGAAATTGCCAGCAATGCCAGGGACTCCTCGGTGCTTGGTCATCGCCAGCGATGCTGGGGGCTCCTCAGTGCTCGGTCATCGCCAGCGATGCCGGGGACTCCTCGCTCCTCGGTGCCAGGTCATCGCAAGCGACGTCGGGGACTCCTTGGTGCTCGATCATCGCCAGCGACGCCGGGGGCTCCTCGCTCCACGGTGCTCGGTCATCGCCAACGACGCCGGGGACTCCTCGCTCCTCGGTGCTCGGACCTCACCTGCGACGTTAGGGAATCCTCGCTCCTCAGTGCTCGGAAATCGCCAGTGATGCTAGGGACTCCTCGCTCCTCGATGCTCGGTCATCGCCAGCGACGCCAAGGACTTCTCGCTCCTCAGTGCTCGGGAATCGCCAGCGATGCCGAGGACTCCTCACTCCTCGGTGCTCAGTCATCGCTAGCGACGCCAGGGACTCCTCGCTCCTCGGTGCTCGGTGAACGCTAGTGATGCCGGGGACTCCTCGCTCCTCGGTGCTCGGTCATCGCCAGCGATGCCGGGGGCTCCTCGCTCCTCGATGCTCGGTCATCGCTAGCGATGCCAGGGACTCCTCACTCCTCGGTGCTCGGATATCGCTAGTGACGCCAGTGCTCAGACCTCACCAGCTTCATCGGGAACTCCTCGGTGCTCGGTCATCGCCAACGACGCCAGGGACTCCTCGCTCCTCGGTGCTCAGACATAGCCAGCGACGCTAGGGACTCCTCGCTCCTCGGTGCTCGGAAATCGCCAGCGACATCGAGGACTCCTCGGTCCTCGGTGCTCGGTGATCACCAGCGATGCCGGGGACTCCTCGCTCCTTAGTGCTCGGTGATCGCCAGCGACGCCGGGGACTCCTCGCTCCTCGGTGCTCGGTTATCGCCAGCGACGCCAGGGACTCCTCGCTCCTCGGTGCTTGGTCATCACCAGCGATGCCGGGGACTCCTCGCTCCTCGATGCTCGGTCATCGCCAGTGACGCCTTGCTCCTCGGTGCTCGGTCATCGCCAGCGACGCCGGGGACTCCTCGCTCTTCGGTGCTCGGACATCGCCAGTGACGCCGGGGACTCCTCGCTCCTCGGTGCTCGGTGATCGCCAATGACACTAGGGACTCCTCGCTCCTCAATGCTCGATCATCGCCAGCAACACCAGGGACTCCTCGCTCCTCGGTGCTCGGTCATCGCCAGCGACACCGGGGACTCCTTGCTCCTCGGTGCTCGGTCATCGCCAGCGACGCCAGGGACTCCACGCTCCTGGATGCTCAGTCATCGCCAGTGACGCCGAGGACTCCTCGCTCCTCGGTGCTCGGTTATCGCCAGCGACGCTGGGGACTCCTCGCTCCTCGATGCTCGGTCATCGCCAGCGACACCGGGGACTTCTCACTCCTCGGTGCTCGGTCATCGCCAACGATGTCGAGGACTCCTCGCTCCTCAGTGCTCGGTCATCGCCAGCGACGCCGGGGACTCCTCGCTCCTCGGTGCTCGATCATTGCCAGCGACGCTGAGGACTCCTTTCTCTTCGGTGCTCGGTCATCACCAGTGACGCCGGGGACTCCTCGCTCCTCGGTGCTCGGACATCACCAGCGACACTGAGGACTCCTCGCTCCTCGGTGCTCGGTCATCGCCAGCGACACCAGGGACTCCTCACTCCTCGGTGCTCGGTCATCGCCAGTGACGCCGGGGACTCCTCGGTGCTCGGATCTTGCTACGTCTTGTTGGTGTGCTATCAAGCTGCTCCATGCTATTCGGATCAGGGTGCTAATCTTGGGCAGCACGTCTGGGGTCTTGATACGCGCACGTCAGACGACGTCAGCAAGCTTTTAGACTTCTTTGATCCTGCTACAAGATTCATTCTTAATCTTCCAGTAGGCTTGGGGACTAAGTGGGCACACTTCACCTTGCGGTGAATGTGCTTGTTTTCATCTTGAGGCTACGCCCGGGGACTAGCTGCCTGCTCAGCTAGTTTTCAACTTTCTGATCCTGGCACCACGTGACTACATCACCTACTGCCAGGCTCAGGGACTAGCTGTGGGGGTATGGCCCCCGGTATCCTCAAGATAAGACATGGGCCACACCATCAGAGGTGGCCCAGCCCACAAGATCAAGGCGTGCACGGCGCTGCTCGGTGTGCATCGCAATACATTGTATAGTACCAAATAGGCTACTTTACTTGTAACCCTGCTCCTCCAGACTATATAAGGAGAGGCAAGGGTCCCCTAGCGAATAAGATACATAGACGATCCATATAGATCTATCTACTACATCTCAATACAATACACCAAAGACACAGGACGTAGGGTATTACGTCGATCAGACGGCCCGAACCTGTCTAAATCGCTGTCTCTGCGCCTTGTGTCACCATCTAGTTCCTGATTATGCGCACCCCCACCGATCAATCTACCATCGCGGGATACCCCTCGGTGGACTACCGAGCATGTTCTATCGACAGGGTGCCATACCTATGTCGACGCCAAAAAATCAACACCGGGGACATAATGATCAACATCGGGGAGAGACCGCACGGAGCAGATCCTGAGCTCTCTTTGGGCTTTGGAAGGGCACCAGACTGGGTGGCCATGACCTTGGGGGTGTGCCAGTCAATTTGACCTGCAATTGACAAGGGAGCAAGATTGATCAGTAATTTAAGGTGGAACATGCCGGTCTTTTGTCCAGACAGTTCCAAATGTGTGGCCAAGTGGCCAGAAAGACAAGGCTATCGACGAGAATGCCGATATCTAGCATGTTCATGATGTATGATAAGTAAAACAAGCATATCGCAATCATCAGTTACTCAATTACATAGATCTAATCTACCAATTATCATGAAAGCATGCAAAAGATGTAAAAAGATGGGCATGAAAGCATATGATTTGATTGAGAAACATACTAGCTTTTAATCAGGACAAAAACAAGTAAAAGGCATGTAAACAGCCAATATATATTCTCAAAAAGATAGGCTATCGGCTAAATAGTCGATTCCAGTGAAAGAAGGGTCATAGCATGCAACCACTCAACCGTTAGATGCGTATAAACCCATACGCTTGTTGGATCCAATCTACTATCTCTAGTAGTGGGGTTCAAACCTAACCGATGCAGCCACAATAAAGATAACAAATTAAACCTTCAAAGGATATGGATCTATAAAAGCTTAACAAGATCGCAGGAACATGCTATGATCATGAAAGCACATGCGATTGGCTAAATAGCTGATGTAGACATAGCATGCATCCAAAGACTATGCTTGGCTAGAAGCAAGGCTTACTACTTGATGATTTCCGATCTATGATGCTAGCAGTGGGGGGTCAAACTTAACCGATGCAGCAATAAAAGCACTTCTAGACCAGATCTCATCAACTAGCAAGCCTTACCTAGGGCTAAACATGCCTTTGACCACACGCTATCTTTGTCAAAATCAGGATAGAATGGCTAGACTACCAAGAACCATCATCAAAGCAATATGTAAACAATGTAATGCGATAAGATGACGATCCAAAAAGATACAAAGCCGATCTATCTCAATCTTAACCAGAGAGGAGATTTGTATCAAAATTCATACGAGATCAGACTTAACCAAGGGCAATCGTGTGGATTTTGATAAGAATCGAGGATAACTATCAGCAATTGCAGGGATCAGACTTAACTGAGGGCAGCCTTAAAATTAACTGACGATAACTAACTTATACCAAGCTTATAAGTGATTAGACTTAACCGAGGGTAGCCTTAAAAACAAGATATAAGTCGAGACGGATACTCACAGACAAACCAGAGATCAGACCTAACCGAGGGTAGCCCTGCTTGCCGAAGAACTCATCAAAATCTACTCTACTCCTCCTAAGGGGTGGCTTGAGCCAAAAAGTAAAGGTACTGATTTGTGTTGATCATTGGAGATGTCCATTATTATGGCCGGGGTCCAATATTTATACCAAAGACCAAACTATGAGTCCTAGTCCAACAAGACCCGTTATGAAAACTTGGAAAAGAAAACAAACTTCCTAATTTAAGATAACTTGGACTCCAATCTTTCCTTGCTATGGAGCCCGACGTGCCTTCTTGCGTCATGTCTTGCTACCTCTACTAGTAGGGCTCATTTCCTTGATGTTGTCATTTCGCTAGCTGATCTAGCAATCTGTTTAGCCGATTCGATTGGAGGACTCGGCCTTCCTTGATAATCAGGGACTTCCTATCTCGAACCAAATTTCTATGTCAATAGCCTCGCCTCCTCCCAAGCGAGCGAGGCTAGCATGATCCTCTCTACGAGAGGTCATATGTTTAGATTAAGTAGTTTGTAGTTAGTATAAGTAGTTTTAATAGTTTAGGTTAGTTATTATGCTTTAGGACGAGTACAATCATATACTCGTCCAAATTGTATCTATATGTTACATATACATAATGAATCAATGAAAAAAAATTCTATTGTGCAGATTTGATCTCTTCAATGCCACCTTTTTATATGAAATGCAAAGCAAGTTCTTTCCAAAACTACTTCCAAAATGCCAGTGCGCCGATTTGATCTCTCGACAAATGTTTTTTTGTTTTTCTATATATTTGTGAATGAAAAGGGACAAAAACTATCATGTATGATTGTAGTTGTTTCTAGGAGAATCTAAAAGCAGTTTAACCGCTGACAATCATTGTATTATAGCATTGGATTAGAATGGCAATGGTCGGCTTAATACGGACACTGTTTAACTTATCCTGTGCCGTCCGTTCTCGCTATCGATCAATCTGGACCATCCGTTTGGCAACAAACCTAGAAGCGCTCGACCCATTGCCAACTCCCCTTGGGTCTTGTTAGTGCCTTGGTGGTGGTTTGACCAACTAAAAAATCCCAATACAAATCCATTAGTTCTCCCCACCTATTGTTGCTTCATCCTCATTCTCTCCACCCGTTGCTTCATCTTCATTTTGACTCGTCGCCTGTACTTGCCCTGCCTCGAGCACCTTGCATTGTCATAGTGGACAACGCCCCAAGAAGATTAGATGGATTCGGTCACCCCATGTTAGCATTTGGTTCCAATTGGTTTTGGGTTCGGTATCAATTTTGTTCATATTAGGAATTTCTTCACTGCAATAGATGTCTTACTTTGGAAGAAGCCATTTCAATGTGACCAGCCTTGCATTTTGATGGCTAGGGGTGGCACCAGGACCCTAGATGATGTTGTTTGCTACTTGGGAACGGAGCATTCACCTAGACCGACTGTTGATTGTTGAAGCCGCTATTCATCACTATTGACAATAGTTAATATTCATCACAAACCGTAAACATACTTTGCATAAAATGACTAAAATGGATCACCAACATAGACTTTGGGGTTTTAAACTGACAAATTCTATGAGTTTTAGTGAATCTATGTTTTCAGCAGGATTTAATCAGAAAATCACCAAGGAGGACCTATTCGTCAAAGAAAATCATAGAATTTCACAGCGGGGCCAACGTAGGAAGACTCTAGGAGGCTCTTCACCGAAGCAGGGCTCGTGCCACTACCATGTGGGGCTGGCTGGCCCCACATGCAGGCTGGCCGGCCTATGGGCCCCTCCTGTCAGCCTCCCGTTGCTATGTCGGTTCGCCATCGCCTCTAGGATCACATCTACGACATCGTTTTAAGTCAGTTTGATCCGAGGGTCTAGGATGCTTGAAGGGCCCTATATATACCTTCGTATACCCCCTCCTCCAGACATATTCAGAAGAGGCATTTGATCCTAAGAACTTGAGGGCTAGAAACCCTAATTCATATGTCCACCAGGATCAAAGCTAGCAATCAATAGAAGATTAGTCCTCAATAGGATTTAGTCTTGTATTAAAAATAGAGAGATAGAGTGTGAGGGAAGAGTTTTGGAGGAGTCCTAGCCTGTTGGTGCTCTTTCTATGGCTTGTACCCTAGCGGAATCAAGTTCTTCTTGAACTTGTTTATGAGATTCTTTGGTAATCATCTTCTAATTCGAGTAAGCATCTTATTCATATTATTCTTCAGGTTTGCGACTCTTTTGAGTACTTTAATCCTTGTAGCTCCTGGGTTAAAGTAGTATTCATAGTGTAAGCGTGGTGCTTAGACTCGGTTACTCTAGAAACATACTCTGCCTGTGTTTTCTTTAGTAATATCCCTAGAATTGAACAATAGAAGACAAAGCTTACCGAAGTTAGAACTAGAAGACCTTTGCAATCTCCTTTATACTCCTGTTATCTAAGCCTTGTTGTGAAGTTGGGTTAAGTTAGATTTAGTTATTCTCACACACGTTTCCTTGAGTTTGATATAAAACTGGGATACTTCCGGTGAAGTGCTACATCGGTATAATATCTGTGCACTTGAGGATTATTCTGTGTGCGTTAATATATACCAACAACCATTTCTGGCACCGTTGCTGGGGAAACTGCTGCTGAGTTAACTTTGAACCTAGCTTAACCTTGTAACAATATTCTTTTATCTTTTATTCTTTTACTTTTACCTTGGATCTAGCATCCACCCCTATCCATCAATATGATGCACCTACAAGCGCATGCCTAGAGCCACTAGAATCCTCAAAGCCTATTCTATCACCTAGCTATGAGTTGTGCCCGTGTTTAATCAACATGGTCCGGGATCAATCCTTTTCGGGCAAAGATGATGAAAACCCTTATTTCCACCTAAATGAGTTTGAGTAGACATGTGCATGCCTATGCATAGCGAGCATGTCAGATGAAACCTTATGATGGAAGCTTTTCCTTTTTCTTTGACGGGAAAAGCCAAACGTTGGTACAAGCTCACCATAGGGAGTAGACAAGGAGATTGGGAAGCCTTGTGTTCTAGCTCTTGCTTGCATTTCTTTTCCATCTCTAGAGTAGTCAGCCTTCGTTTAGAGGTTCTATCTTTTAAACAAGAAGAAAAAGAATATCTAGGCACAGCATGGGAACACTTTAATACTCTCATTAATACTAGCCCTGACCATGTCATTCAAGACCCCATTCTTCTTCAACACTTTTATATGGGTCTTGATGGGAAAACCTTGAAATATCTTGATACAACCTCAGAAGGATTGTTCTTCCATGTCTCCGCTAATTCGGGGAGAAGCATTCTTACTAAAATTCTAGAGAACACCCCTAAAGTAGTAGAATAGAAGCCACTAGAGTAGGAATCCCAGATAGCTAAACCAGAATCATTGCCTAACCCATCACCAACTTCAGCTATCCCAAATCCTAAACCATCAGAAAAGGAGGAAACTCCAATTTCGGATTTCATGATTGAATTCGAGGATGAAATTTTTTATGAACATGGAAATACCTCGAATTATCATACTATGAGGAGACCTCAAAAGCCTAGGAAATCATCATTCAATGAATAAATCATGGACCCATCTGAGGAAGCTTTCCTTAAAAAGACTACGAAAGAGCTAGTGTCTATTATAAGCAATAAATGGTTAGAAGAATCAGAGCTTTTGTCTGATGTGATTCGTCTAGAATCACCTTCTATTTCCATTCATTACCAAATTAACAAAGCTACTTTTGATGCTCTTTATAATCTAGTTATGGGTGTTAATATCATGTATGCATCCTTTGCTCAAGATTTATTAAAAGACATGTCATTAACTCCAACAACAAAGTTATTGAAAAGTCTTTTAGGACACATTCTCCCAAGTTTGGGAATTTTGTATGTCCTCCCTATCTAGGTAAAAGGAACCATGGTTCATTTGAGCTTTTATATCTTTGTTATCATGGAGTTTGACCTATTGATAGGACAACCAATTGAAAGACTTATTCAACAAGGACAAACGGGGAAGTTGAAACTAAGTCTCGAGAAAAATTTTAAACTTTCTATACCCATTACTCATTCTCTAAATGCTGAGACTGAACCAATTCCCAAGGAAGACCCAATGGAAGAGGTTAAGGTTACATCTCTTGCTGGCTTGATCGAACCCAACCTTGAAGATGATGCCCAGTTCTTCATCAAAGAAGAAGAGAAAAATCATATAGAGCCTGAACCTTTAGATGAATTGCTGGAACCACCTAAGCCCACCATTGAGCTTAAACTCCTGCCTTCTGGTCTTAGGTATGCTTTTCTCAATAATGATCAGGATTCTCCTGTGATCATAAGTGATAAACTCTCTTAGGAAGAATCCCTACGCTTGCTAACTGTCTTAGAAAAGCATCGCTCTGCTTTTGGCTACTCGCTCTAAGACCTTAAGGGAATTAGCCTTGCTCTTTGCACCCATCGCATACCTATGAATCCTGATTCTACACCTTCTAGGGAGCCATAGTATAGGCTTAACAATGGATGAGAGAGGTTGTTAAGAAAGAGGTTTTGAAACTCCTACACGCCGGGATCATCTATCTCGTTCTGTACAATGAGTGGGTTAGCTCTGTTCAAGTTGTGCCTAAAAAGGGAGGCATGACTATTGTTAAAAAAATAAAGAATAAACTAATCCCCCAAAGAACCATCACTAGATAGCGGATGTGTATTGACTACCGAAAACTTAACAAGACAAAAAGAAAGCTCATTTTCCATTGCCCTTCATTGATGAAATGTTGGAGCAACTGGCAAATCACTCTTTCTTCTATTTTCTTGATGGGTATTCAGGTTATCATGAGATATCAATCTATCTAGATCACCAAAGCAAAACCACTTTCACATGTCCATATGGAACTTGTGCTTATCATAGAATGTCTTTTGGATTATGTAATGCTCTAGCTTCTTTTCAAAGATGCATGATGTCTATATTTTCTGATATGATTGAAGAAATCATGGAAGTTTTCATGGATGATTTTTCTGTTTATAGAAAAGCTTTTGATGATTGTCTTAAAAATTTAGACAAGGTTTTGCAAAGATGCAAAAAAAAGCACTTAGTCCTTAATTGGAAAAAATGTCATTTCATGGTTAGAGAAGGCATAGTGCTTGGACACTTGGTGTCTGAATGAGGGATAGAGGTAGATAGAGCTAAAATTGAAGTAATTGAATAGTTACCTCCTCTCGTGAATATCAGAGGGATCTGCAGTTTCTTAGTCATGCGGGGTTTTACCGACGCTTCATAAAAGATTTTTCATATATTGCTAGACCACTTACAAATCTTTTGGCCAAGGATGGTCCCTTTGAATTTGATGATGCATGCTTAAAATCTTTTGAAATTCTTAAGAAATCACTCTTCTTTGCACCAATCATTCAACCCCCTGATTAGTCGCTATCCTTTGAAATTATGTATGATGCTAGTGATTATGCTGTGGGGGCAGTTTTGGGACAAACAAAAGATAGAAAGCATCATGCAATTGCTTATGCTAGCAAAACTCTAACATGACCTCAACTTAATTATGAAACAACTGAAAAAGAACTCATGGCTATTATTTTTGCTATTGATAAGTTTAGATCTTACTTAGTAGGAGCCAAGGTGATTGTTTATTCTGATCATGCTACATTGAAATATCTGCTCACTAAGAAAGATGCTAAACCTACACTTATAAGATAGATTTTGCTACTCCAAGAATTTGACTTAGAAATAAAAGATAAAATGGGAGTAGAAAATTCTGTTGTCGATCACTTGTCTAGAATGCATTTTGAAAATCCACAGGAATTGCCCATCAATGATTCTCTATGGGATGACATGCTCTTCAAGATCACAAAATCTGATCCTTGGTACGCAAATATTGTTAATTTTATGGTTGCAGGTTATGTACCCCCAGGGGAGAACAAAAGGAAGTTCATCTATAAAAGTCATCTCCACATATGGGATGAGCCATACCTCTTTAGAGTCTGCTCTGATGGCCTACTCAGGAGATGTGTACCGGTAGAAGAAGGCATTAAGATCATAGAATGATGCCACTCATCGCCATATGGAGGACATTATGGTGCATTCTGCACTGATTCAAAGATCTAGCAAAGTGGATTCTTCTAGCCAACCATGTATGAAGATACGAAGGACTTTCATTCAGAGGTGTGGAGCATGTTAGAGGAACGAGAATATCAATTCAAGAGATGTCATACCACTCACCAATAACCTACAAATTGAGCTTTACGATGTCTGGGGAATTGAATACATGGGACTATTTCCAAAGTCAAAGAACTATGAATACATCTTGGTGACAGATGACTATGTCTCCAATTGGGTTGAAGCCATGCCATGTAGAGCTGCTAATGCAAAGAACTCCAAGAAGTTGTTTGAAGAGATAATATGTCCACAATTCAGAGTTCCAAGGATGGTGATTAGTGATGGAGGCACTCACTTCACTAACAAGAACTTTCACAATTACTTGTTAAGACATGGGATCTGTCACAATGTCGCTACTCCAAACCACCCTCAGACAAGTGGCCAAGCAGAAACATCGAACAAACAAATCAAGAATATTCTACAGAAGATGATGAACAAGATGAGGACTGCATGGAAGGATAGACTACCTGATGCACTATAGGCCTACAGAACAGCCTATAAAACACCACTTCGGATGTCACCATATCAACTCGTCTACAGGAAGACTTGTCATCTACCTATTGAGCTAGAATTCAAGGCTCAATGGCCCATCAAGCGATGGAACATGGAATTTGAAGCCGCAGGAACTAGGAGGAAGATGCAACTCTCTGAGCTGGACGAATGGCATGAAAATCATATCACAATGCCAAGATATACAAGGAGAGAACCAAAAGATGGCATGATAAGATGATCAAAAAGAAGGAGTTCTCCCTTGGAGATAAGGTATTACTTTTCAATTCCAGGGTCAAATTATTCGAGCATGGAAAACTTCAGAGCAAATGGGAAGGACCATTCAAGGTTATAAGCACCTCGTCACATGCAATGGTAACACTTCAAAATGATGAAGGTATGTTATTCAAAGTAAATGGTCATCATCTTAAGATCTTTCTAGAACCTAAAAAACCACCTGAGGATTTGGATGAGGAAGATTTTCTTATTTTTCCATAGATTTACACCACCACCCTCCTCTTTATGTTTCGTAATGAGAGAATATCTTTTTCGGGATTAGTAAGGCATTAGAAACCACCATGAGAAAACCCCCCACAAGGAGATGACATGTGGGGTTGGCTGGCCCCACCTATAGGCCTATCAGCCCACTTGTTAGCCCTCTTGCCTCCAGTCAATTCTTTCATGTATTCTAGAACCTTTACCTTTGCTATCCCACAGTTTTCCGCCGCATTTGTTTTTCCTTCATTATGAAACCCTAAAGGATAAGATCTTGACCCCTGCTGCAAGTTTTCCCCCCTATATAAATGAGCCCCTGCCTACCTCCATAGTCATTCCATCAAAGCTTTCTATCTCTAGCAGCACCAAAGATCTACACCTCCCTAACTCTAATGGCTGGTAGAGAGATCGTCCCCAATGAAGTTGAAGAAGCCATACTACTAAACAGCATCCCGCCATGACAAGTAGCTCTTGTTCCTTCCAACCAATCCTACATCGCCCAATCCATCAGTCGTCCGATGATCGCTCCACCACCGCCGTGTCTACTTCTTCAAGACAAGCCACGCCAGCTGGAGGCGATGAAGATCAAGGTCCCAAAGGAAATCAACCTCCTTCCTCCAAGGGCGAATGAGACGCAGACCGGGGTGAAGACCAATAAGTTTAGAGATGTCATGTGTGCGAAGTACAAGTCGGTCATGCCTCACTTGAGCATTGATGGTGTTCGTGCTGCTCCTGAGCAAGTCAAGGTCATGCCATTGAAGGAGAAGAAGAGGGTGCCACCCTCTGTCTCAGAGAACAATGAGAAGCACCAATTGCCGACCATTGCTATGCTACATGACAAGATCAAAACCCTCACTGACTATACCCCCGCTTTGTAGTTTAGGATAGATAAGGAGCAAGTTTATCGCAAGAACCTAGAATATGAGCTTACTATCTTAAGTCGCTATGTTGTCAACAAAGAGAAGTATGAGAGTTAAAGTTAGGTTATGGATTGATAGGGCACACTTAGGTCAATGTTTAGGTCATTTGCTTAGCTTAGTTGCTAGAGTAGTTGAAGTTTGTGCTAGATAGTTTAAAGTTTGTGTTACGTTGGATTGTGTAATAAAGTGCCCTATCAATGGAATTTTGTTACTATTACCTGCTCTCTATTTCTTTTTGGATATGTGTTTGTATCCACATGTTGTGCATAAAGGAAAATAGGAAACAAGTGTGGGGGAAGCACATTGCGACAACGAAACAAGATCCAATCACGAAAATCATGAAATTCAGGAAGTAATTGTGGCAGAACCTCCTAAATTATAGGGCCCACATGCACCTGTCACTGTCCAATGACTTCTGACAACATGCATATGTTCCCGATAACTTAAGAAGACTATCAGGTGTCCTCAAAGAACCCCAAATCATCTACAATTTCCGAGCAGGATCCCATTACAGAGTCATTGCAGTATTACAACATTTATTCAAATATCTACATCAGAGTAACACAGTGGAAGTCTTACAATAACTTAGTTTACAAACCAGTTGTTTCAAATCTTACAAACTAAGTTTGAAATAATAACAAAACGTAGTAGTGGAGTTGCATTATAACATAATACAAACACACAAATATATTGCCCTGCCCAAGGGCCACGCATTTACTTATCGTCATCGCTTTGAACAATAGTCATGCAGCATGGCCCAAAACAGACCTGCTCATGAGCCTCACCTACAACAAGGGTCAACGAACCCTAAGTACAAAAGTACTCAACAAGACTTAACCAAAAATAAAACTGATAGAACTTAGGAATGCAGGCTCATGGGATTCAAGGTATGGCTTTAGCAGAAATTAAAGTTATTTTGCGTAAAAGCTCTTTAACAAAATTCTTTATATCAACATTTAAAACTTCATAAGATCATATACAAAGCTGACACGATCCGCATTGAGATCATGAAACTTCATATCCAACACTTTCACAAACCATTCTCAAGTTTTAGTTATTAACTACGATGATGAACAATGAGTTGAGTCTCCATAACCGAGGAGCAACGACGATTCAAACCGATTAAAACCCAGCTGGGGATTCTAGACCACACAACATATGTAGGTCCCCGACTTACATATATCAACCTACCCTTGGATCCTCTAAAACAAGAACGGGTCTGCGCCACCCGAGAATACAGTACTCCACCAATCCAGCCCATTGCCACGTGGGTACATGCTATTCCCGCCATCTCTCCACTCCTAGTATGCGAGTAGCCATTCTCATAATAGAATCACCAAGTTAAGGCTTACCGGAGTATGTGGTTAGTACTACAAAGTCTCACCTCATGCAATTCAACAACGGACAGACCTTAATCGACACAGGCGGAAAGAACCCGCTCACAAGACCTCCATGTCTTGTGGCTCTCATACACCGAGTCTGCCCGGTATAGATTTGTTACTCCACAATCCCATATCACATGATAATGTAAGTAACCAAAGTTCCATTTAAAACTTGCAGGTGACAAGTAATCACCCGACTTTCATCGTTCTAAGCATAGCTAAGCATAACTAGGCATATACGAGTTAAAACTGGTAACAAGGTAGATATGGAAAAACAAGGTTGGTAATGCACCAATTAGGTTTTCACTTAACTCCTAATCACTTAATGCAGTAAAGAAAAGCAAAAGTGAAATCAATTTGTAAATCACAAGGTAGGTTTAAATGCATCCGGGCTTGCCTTCGTTGATGGAAAAGTCTGGTTCCACAGTCGTTCCACAATTATCAAACCCGACCTCAACAGGCGGATTAACTTCCTCAACCACTTGATTAACTACCACGTGCTCACCTTTGTTCACTACCCATAGTAACAATGCCATGTTTAACATGATGCGAGATATAAAGCATGATGCTCGATGATGGATACAAAATTAACAACTTGAATACGACTTTCCTTCGCGGTATAGTTACAAGTCAAACTAACTAAACCTTTTTAGTAATACTTAATTCTATTGCCAAGGATCATTATCAACTAATGACCCAAGGTCATCACTCAATCCAAAATTCAAACCAAACCTAAATCATCAAAGGTTACTATTTGCTTTTATGAATTAATTATTTAATTAAAAATTATGAAATAAATCAACTTGTTCCAATTGAGCTAAATTTTTTTGTAAATGTTCATCTCATGATAACTAAGTGGCAAAACAATTTTCATAATTTTTGGATAATTAATTAAGCCTAGAAAAATCATGGAAACTCATTTATTAATTAATTGAGCAATTTTTATCACATTCAAAAATTACTAAAAATCAACATTTCATATTTTTCCTAAATAACATACATCACATAGAAGTCACACAAAAATTTTCATAATTTTTGGAGCTCTAAATAAATCTACACAAAAATAACAAAAACATACACTATTCATTTATCTCTGAAAATTAAAAAATTCATTTTCAAACCGCTGAGTCACAGACAAGGTGACCCCACCCGTTAGCTACGCTGACCACGGCAGTGATGCTCGCTGACCGGCATGTTCTCACCGGCGATGTGGTCACCGGTGGTATGGAGTGCACTAACACGACCTTCCCAACGATGCGCATCGATCCACGGCACTAGTTGCACATCTAAGCTACTACAGCACCCTCGCCGGCGACGATGGTGGCACGGCGGAGTCCCACCAAGATGGTGACAATGATCTATGACCTCCTCGGAGATACAAAGGTCCTCGGCGTACTCAGCAACTTCTAACGGACCTAACTGAACCCTTAATCGAACCCTCAACGATCTACAACATAAGCATTGACGAGCGCGGCGGCATGGTAGAGCAAAACACGCCGGCGACCCGTGGTCCAGTGGCTATGACATGGTAAAGGTAAAATTGAGCACTTAAACACAATCAGTGACTCACCCCGAAGATGATGCGCACGACAACGATGGCTAAGGCGAGGCAGAGCTAGGTCGTCGATAGTGGAGACGATGGCGGCGGCGTGAACACATAGTGAAGCTTCGTTCTGAGGAAAGCAGTTGGCCAAACGATCAACGATCTAGCGCATGAGCATCACAAGAAAATAAAGTACAAGAAATAGCAAAAGCTTAAGTAAGAATCCCACCCGAACTCCCTGTTCACGATGGAGTGGATCACGGCGGAGCCTTGCCGGTGTTGAAGAAGACGGGGTTACGCCGGGCAAAGCAACAGGCTAGGAGCTAGGACAGTGGGTGCTATGGAGTCACAAGATGATGGCGATCAAGGTGACGTGATTTGCAGAGACTGAGAGGGTGCTGTGGCTCCGGCGTGAACTCGACGGAGCAGCGGTGGCGGCACTGGAAAACAGAGGAGGAGAAACGGACGAGCACGGCAGCGATGCAGGCCTTAAAGCGTGGCTCAAAAGCAAGAGGAAGCCACGCAGGAGTCTTCTCCGCACTAGCGCGATGCCAAAGATGGCCATGGCCACGACTAGAACCAAGAAGAAGGTCGTCGGCGGTGTAGATTCAGCGGCGAGCACTGTTCAACGTATTTATAGAATTGCGATCCGTCTAAATTTCCAAATTACTCCCAAATTTGTATAACCACTCAAAAATCTCCAAAAATAAAAGTTGTTCAAAATCAAAAGTTCTACAACTTTGCTTTTATAACCACCCCCTAATTCGGCCTACATTTTGAAATGCAAATTTGAATTCAAAATTGGGACATTTAAGGAATCTCGCATTTTCAAATTACTTCAAATTTTTCAAAACAACTTTGAAAACTCCAAAAACCAATTTTGTACAACACAACAAGCTCTACATTTTTGCTTTAAGGCTCAACCCCAAAATGTGCTTAGATTTTGAAATGGGTTTTTCGGGGTAAAACAAATCGCTGGAAATCAGGGTTTTCGGAAATTCAAATCCAAACAACACTTTGAACTTGATCCAAACCATACAAAGCAACACATATAACATAAATGTAAACTTGTTTTAGTGAATGCTTATCAAAGTTTTCAATATGACCAAAAGCCTTGCAATGCATATGATGACATGTCCTGTTTTAGTATTTAAAACACCCGGGGTGTTACAATCCTTCCCCCTAAAAGAAATCTCGTCCTGAGATTCAAACCCATAGGGTAAGTAATGAAAAAGGAAATGTGTCAATCCAAAAATATCCAAAATTTGTCCATACTATAATTGAGGTTCCTTTACAAACATGGTTTGCAACAATAGAGCAAACTAACATTATTCTATAATGATGCAAGAAACTCTGGAAATTTTTCTAACAAGTAATCTTCGGACTCCCAAGTAGCTTCTTCTTCTGAATGTTGATTCCATTGTACCTTGTAAAACTTGATTGTCCTCCTTTGAGTAACATGATCTTTTTGATCCAAAACTCGGATAGGATATTCGGAATAAGTCAAATCCGATTCAAGTTCCACTCCTTCAACCTCAACATTCTGCTCAGGCACTCGGAGACACTTCTTCAATTGAGAAACATGGAACACATCATGTACAGCTGATAAATGTTCTGGTAATTTCAAGCGATATGCCACTTTTCCATACCTCTCTAAAATTTGAAATGGTCCAATATATTGAGGTGCCAACTTGCCTTTAACACCAAAACGGGTAACTCCCTTCATTGGTGATACCTTCAGATATACAAAATCTCCTTTGTTAAACACCAATGGTCTACGTCGTTTATCCACATAACTCTTTTGTTGGGACTGAGCTATCTTCAAATTACTTTGTATTTGCCTAACCTTGTCTTCTGTTTCTTTTACAAGGTCAACTCCAAAGAACCTTCTTTCTCCGGGCTCAGACCAACTCAGTGATGTTTTGCATCTACGACCATAGAGTGCTTCAAATGGGGCCATTCTAATGCTTTCCTGATAACTATTGTTGTATGAGAACTCGGCCAAAGGTAAGCATTCATCCCACTTGTTGGAATAGTTAAGGACACAACACCTTAACATATCTTCAAGCACCTGATTGACTCTTTCAGTCTGACCATCAGTCTGTGGATGATAAGCTGTACTATATAGTAGTTTGGTACCCAATGAAGAATGCAATTGTTTCCAAAAACTAGAGACAAACTGTGTACCCCTATAGGACACAATGGTCTTTGGTATTCCATGGAGACTCATGATTCTTGCTAAATATATCTTGGCATATTGGACAGTGGGGTATATACTCTTGACTAGAAGAAAATGTGCTGATTTGGTTAGTCGATCCAAAATCACCCATATTGAGTCAAATCCCTTTGATGTCTTGGGTAGACCAACAATAAAGTCCATACTTATATCCTCCCACTTCCAAGCTGGAATAGGTAATGGTTGTAACTCTCTAGTGGACCTCAAATATATAGCCTTCACCTTTTGACAAGTATCACACTTGGCTATATACCGAGCAATTTCTATCTTCATTTTGGTCCACCAAAATCTTTGTTTCAAGTCATGGTACATCTTGTTGCTTCCCGGATGGATAGATAACCTAGTAGCATGTGCCTCTTCAAGAATTGACTGTCGCAACTCAGGAACTTTTGGTACCACCAGGCAATCCTTGAACCATAGCACACCTTCATCATCTATGCTGAAGCATTCCGCTTTTCCATTCCTGACTCTTTCCTTGATATGGGCTATACCCTTGTTTTCCTTCTGAGCAGCAATAATCTGGTCTCGAATACTGGCTTCAATAATTATGTTGGTCAAGCTACCTTGTTGAATTACCTCTACATTCAACTTCTCCATCTCTTGACAGAAGGTCAGACCCATTGTTCTTACTGCTAGACAATTGCAATAACTTTTGCGATTGAGGGCATCTGCAACCACATTTGCTTTACCAGGGTGATAATGTACCTCCAAGTCATAATCTTTAATCAGTTGTAACCATCTTCTTTGTCGCATGTTCAATTCTGACTGAGTAAAGATATACTTTAGACTCTTATGGTCTGTATAAATATGGCACGTATTACCAAGCAGGTAATGCCACCAAATCTTCAGAGCATGGACCATAGCTGCTAACTCTAGATCATGTGTCGGATAGTGTTCTTCATGTTGCTTAAGTTGCCTGGATGCATAGGCAATGACTTGGCCTTCTTGCATCAATACACATCCAATACCAATACCCGAAGCATCACAATAAACATCAAACGGCTTCTCGATATCAGGTTGGGCTAATACTGGTGCAGTGGTCAACAGTCTCTTCAAATTCTAGAAAGCCTCTTCACAATCAGATGACCAGACAAACTTGACTTGGTTCTTCAACAACTTAGTTATGGACTTTGATACTCTAGAGAAATCTGGAATAAAACGACGGTAATACCCCGCCAATCCCAGAAAACTCTGAACTTGATGAACTGTGATTGGCGGTTTCCAATCAAGCACATCCTTAACTTTACTTGGATCAACTACAACTCCTTCAGCTGACAAAACATGTCCAAGAAACTATACTTCTTTAAGCCAAAAATCACACTTGCTGAACTTGGCATATAGTTGATGTTCTCTCAAGCGGGTCAGAACAATTCTGAGATGTTCCGCATGCTCTGTCTTATTCTTAGAATATACTAGAATGTCATCTATAAACACCACTACAAACTTGTCTAGCTCCGGCATGAATACTGAATTCATCAGATACATGAAATGAGCTAGAGCATTTGTCAAACCAAAAGACATTACCAAGTATTCATATAATCCATATCTTGTGGTAAATGCCGTTTTGGGAATATCTTCAGGCTTTATCTTGATTTGGTGATATCCTGACCTCAAATCTATCTTGGAGAAAACTTTGGCTTTGGCCAGTTGATCAAAAAGTAAATCTATCCGAGCTAAGGGATACTTATTCTTGATGGTCACTTCATTCAATGGACGATAGTCCACACATAACCTCAGGGTCGCATCTTTCTTTTTCAAAAAAATTGCAGGACATCCCCAAGGTGATGAACTAGGTTGTATAAATCCTTTATTAATCAACTCTTGCAACTAAGTCTTCAACTCAGCTAATTCCTTGGGAGGCATCCTATAAGCTCTTCGAGAGATCGGTATCCATTCCAGAAACATTTCCGCCTTCATTATCACTTTCATCGACCATCACTAATTCTTCTGGATCTTCTTCTTCTTCCTCTTCAAGTTCATCATTATCAACAATGATGACACCAGGGTCCATTTCATCTGCTTGAGGTTCATGATTTGGATCCGAGAGGTTGCTCAGCCTATGGACTTCTTCATGCAAAGTAGTATTATGTTCTTCTAAATCTTCCACATAAAATTCTAGCTCATGAGTTCTAGCTCTAGCTACATCTTCTCTATGCCAAGCTTCATTCCTTCCTTCCACCATACGAACTAACATATGTTCACAGTTCCTATGAGTGGTGGTGAGACGCCTCAATTGATCCTGTAATTCTCCTACCTGGATGGTATCCAAGGCCCTATCTCTAGTAGCTTGTGCTAACTCTATAGAAATCCTCTGTATCTCTGCCTGAGAATCAGGCCTAGAACTGCTACTGCTAGCACCATCATTCCTAGGGGCAAGCTGGTGGCGAGGAACTCCTTTGGGTCCAACAGACTTACGGGGTGTCATCTTGGTACGAGCCATACTGTAGGAAGCAAGATTAATCCATGTAAGACAATCTGACAACAGTCTCAAGAGCAGCAAGGGTGGACTACACAACTCAACCTAGACTCACTACCCAGCCCAAACTCAGAGGTGAAGGAAGTAACAAGTGAATTAATTATGATGCATGAATCGTTCTTACGAACAAAAACATCAAAGCTCATAAAGTACATAAACAACAGTTGTATTTATATAGGGCATAATAATATTACTACTCCACCACCCAAAGCCTTTTTAATCAAATAAGGAATGGTGAGAAAGAAATTAGATAAGTCGGAAGCAATTTGGACCAAATTAACAAGTTTAGTCATCCCAAATCATTTGGAAGTTTTTGGTAAAACAATACAACAAAAACTTTGTAGCGATCGCTCTGATACCATTATGTGGCAGAACCTCCTAAATTATAGGGCCCACATACACCTGTCACTGTCCAATGACTTTTGACAACATGCATATGTTCCCGGTAACTTAAGAAGACTGTCGGGTGTCCTCGGAGAACCCCGAATCATCCATGATTTCTGAGCAGGATCCCATTACAGAGTCATTGTAGTATTACAACATTTATTCAAATATCTACATCAGAGTAACATAGCGGAAGTCTTACAATAACTTAGTTTACAAACCTGTTATTTCAAACCTTACAAACTAAGTTCGAAATAATAATAAAACATAGTAGTGGAGTTGCATTATAACATAATACAAACACACAAATATGTTGCCCTGCCCAAGGGCCACGCATTTACTTATCATCATCGCTTTGAACAACAGTCATGCAGCACAGCCCAAAACAGACCTGCTCATCAGCCTCACCTGCAACAAGGGTCAACAAACCCTATTACAAAAGTACTCAACAAGACTTAACTGAAAATAAAACTGATAGAACTCAGGAATGCAGGCTCATGGGATTCAAGGTATGGCTTTAGCAGAAATCAAAGTTCTTTTGCGTAAAAGCTCTTTAACAAAATTCTTTATATCAACATTTAAAACTTCATAAGATCATATACAAAGCTAACACGATCCGCATTGAGATCATGAAACTTCATATCCAACACTTTCACAAACCATTCTCAAGTTTCAGTTATTAACTACGATGATGAACAGTGAGTTGAGTCTCCATAACCGAGGAGCAACAACGATTCGAACCGATTAAAACCCAGCTGGGGATTCCAGACCACATGACATATGTAGGTCCCCGACTTACATATATCAACCTACCCTCGGATCCTCTAAAACAAGAATGGGTCTGCACCACCCGAGAATACAGTACTCCACCAATCCAGCCCATTACCACGTGGGTACATGCTATTCCTGCCATCTCTCCACTCCCAGTGCGCGAGTAGCCATTCTCGTAATAGAATCGCCAAGTTAAGGCTTACCAGAGTATGTGGTTAGTACTACAAAGTCTCACCTCATGCAATTCAACAACGGACGGACCATAATCGACACAGGTGGAAAGAACCCACTCACAAGACCTCCATGTCTTGTGGCTCTCATACACCAAGTCCGCCCGGTCCAGATTTATTACTCCACAATCCCATATCACATGATAATGTAAGTAACCAAAGTTCCATTTAAAACTTGCAGGTGACAAGTAATCACCCGACTTTCATCGTTCTAAGCATAGCTAAGTATAACTAGGCATATACGAGTTAAAACTGGTAACAAGGTAGATATGGAAAAACAAGGTTGGTAATGCACCAATTAGGTTTTCACTTAACTCCTAATCACTTAATGCAGTAAAGAAAAGCAAAAGTGAAATCAATTTGTAAATCACAAGGTAGGTTTAAATGCATCCGGGGCTTGCCTTCGTTGATGGAAAAGTCTGGTTCCACAGTCGTTCCACAATTATCAAACCCAACCTCAACAGGCGGATTAACTTCCTCAACCACTTGATTAACTACCACGTGCTCACCTTCGTTCACTACCCGTAGTAACAATGCCATGTTTAACATGATGCGAGATATAAAGCATGATGCTCGATGATGGATACAAAATTAACAACTTGAATACAACATTCCTTCGTAGTACAGTTACAAGTCAAACTAACTAAACCTTTTTAGTAACACTTAATTCCATTGCCAAGGATCATTATCAACTAATGACCCAAGGTCATCACTCAATCCAAAATTCAAACCAAACCTAAATCATCAAAGGTTACTATTTGCTTTTATGAATTAATTATTTAATTAAAAATTATGAAATAAATCAACTTGTTCCAATTGAGCTAAATTTTTTTGTAAATGTTCATCTCATGATAACTAAGTGGCAAAACAATTTTCATAATTTTTGGATAATTAATTAAGCCTAGAAAAATCATGGAAACTCATTTATTAATTAATTGAGCAATTTTTATCACATTCAAAAATTACTAAAAATCAACATTTCATATTTTTCCTAAATAATATACATCACAGACAAGTCACACAAAAATTTTCATAATTTTTGGAGCTCTAAATAAATCTACACAAAATAACAAAAGCATACACTATTCATTTATCTCTGAAAATTGAAAAATTCATTTTCAAACCGCTGAGTCACAGACAAGGTGACCCCACCCGTCAGCTGTGCTGACCATGGCGGCGATGCTCGCTGACCGGTGCGTTCTCACCGGCGATGTGGTCATCGGTGGTATGGAGTGCACTAACACGACCTTCCCAACGATGCGCATCGATCTACGGCACTGGTTGCACATCTAAGCTACTGCAGCACCCTCACCAGTGACGATGGTGGCACAGTGGAGTCCCACCAAGACGGCGACGATGATCTATGACCTCCTCGGAGATACAAAGGTCCTCGGCGTACTCAGCAACTTCTAACGGACCTAACTGAACCCTTAATCGAACCCTCAATGATCTACAACATAAGCATTGACGAGCGTGGTGGCATGGCAGAGCAAAACACACCGGCGACCCATGGTCCGGTGGCTATGATGTGGTAAAGGTAAAATTGAGCACTTAAACACGATCAGTGACTCACCCCGAAGATGATGCACGCGACAACGACGGCTAAGGCGAGGCGGAGCTAGGTCATCGACAGTGGAGACGATGGCGGCGACGTGAACACACAGTGAAGCTCCGTTCTAAGGAAAGCAGTTGGCCAAACGATCAATGATCTAGCACATGAGCATCACAAGAAAATAAAGCTCAAGAAATAGCAAAAGCTTAAGTAAGAATCCCACCCGAACTCCCTGTTCACGATGGAGTGGATCACGACAGAGCCTTGCCGGTGTTGAAGAAGACGGGGTTACGCTGGGCAAAGCAACAGGCTAGGAGCTAGGACAGTGGGTGCTATGGAGTCACAAGATGATGGCGATCAAGGTGACGTGATTTGCAGAGACTGAGAGGGTGCTGTGGCTCCGGCGTGAACTCGACGGAGCAGCGGCGGCGGCACTAGAAAACAGAGGAGGAGAAACGGACGAGCACGGCGGCGATGCAGGCCTTAAAGCGTGGCTCAGAAGCAAGAGGAAGCCACGCAGGAGCCTTCTCCATGCCAACGCGACGCCAAAGATGGCCACGGCCGTGATCGGAACCGAGAAGAAGGTCGTCGGCGGTGTAGCTTCAGCGGCGAGCACTGTTCAACGTATTTACAGAATTGCCATCCGTCTAAATTTCCAAATTACTCCCAAATTTGTATAACAACTCAAAAATATCCAAAAATAAAAGTTGTTCAAAATCAAAAGTTCTACAACTTTGCTTTTATAACCACCCCCTAATTCGGCTTACATTTTGAAATGCAAATTTGAATTCAAAATTGGGACATTTAAGGAATCTCGCCTTTTCAAATTACTTCAAATTTTTCAAAACAACTTTGAAAACTCCAAAAACCAATTTTGTACAACACAACAAGCTCTACATTTTTGCTTTAAGGCTCAACCCCAAAATGTGCTTAGATTTTGTAATGGGTTTTTTGAGGTAAAACAAATCGCTGGAAATCAGGGTTTTCGGAAATTCAAATCCAAACAACACTTTGAACTTGATCCAAACCATACAAAGAAACACATATAACATAAATGTAAACTTGTTTTAGTGAATGCATATCAAAGTTTTCAATATGACCAAAAGCCTTACAATGCATATGATGACATGTCATGTTTTAGTATTTAAAACACCCGGGGTGTTATAGTAATGGACCAAGGACCATGTCGACAAAAGATGGACCCAAATGGGCTCTGGGGCAGGCCACCCTGTCTCCCTCTTGGGCCGGCCGGCCCACCACAGTGGCCTCCCACCTCGAGCTTTGTCCACGGTCAGGTTTGAGTCCAATATGATCTATTTTCATCTATCTCGCTTTCTGTTTCGAACCGAATTGAAAAACCTTTGATAATCAACTTTAAAACCTAAGGAAAGATTATTTCAGTCATGACTTAAGGATAGACTCACATAACACTCTTCCTATAAGTCTTGCTACTATTGGAAACTTATTATTAGGGACCCCATGATACTTAAGTTGTTCTAGAATGAGATATAGTAGAATAATGAGAACTTGATTCTTGATGTCTTGTTATTGGAGAATTTTATTTCAAAAAGATAAAATGAATAGCTACAGCTCTCCTTTGTGGTAAGCAATGTCCTACTAAAGCCAAATATGATAGACTAGAAAAACCTTCTACATATACTACTTGTCATTGTATTGAGTTTGGTCAAACCTTGTGACCTTTGTTGAGAAATTTATCATGCTCCCAAGATCAAGATCATGTACACTCCACATATATCTGCTGCTCCTACACTAGGAGTATGCAAAAACATGTTTTTCATCCACCCAAAAATTTTCTACTCCTATATTGGGAATAGACACAAAAATATGATTGTCAACATAAATGCTCCAAGTTCTTGTAAAAGTCTCTCTTGAAAAGTTTTAATTGCAGAAAAAGAGGCATGGGCTATGCAAAAGTTATTCATAAAAGAAAGAAAAAGAAAAAGTATTGGAAAAAAATGGACAAGTGTTCGAGATATCTAAAACAATGGGTACCTAGATGCCCGTCTAAAAAATGAAAAAAGAATAAGATAGCCCATCTTTTCTTGCAAACTATTTTCAAGTTTCAATCAAGAGAGATATGTTTCAAGGAGCATAGTAGAATTAGGTTAGCCACCATATATATTCACACACATGCACATCTTGATCTAAGAGTATGACATTTTTTCTCCTTGGATCCTTGTTTTGAGTTTACAATATATGCAATGCAAGTATGTTCTCACATTTATCCCTACCTAAGCTCCACATAAGCTTTTAGAAGTAGGCAAAAACAAAGCAAAGTCATCATTGCCTTGGTGAGAATCCAAAAAAAGTACCACAAAAGGAGAAGGTAAGCTATGTTTTGTTTTCAAAAATCTTAAAATGTTTCTCCAATTGACTTGACTAAAGGAAGATGGTGATATGTTTCAAGCTATTCTATTCTTCAACCGCCCAAAGTTTCATGGTAGACACTTTGAATCCTGCAGAGCATGTATGACTGGGAATAGTTTTATGTTAATGTCTTGTCCTAAGGTTATGTCTAAAGTAATCCATCCTTTTATCAATGACGAGTAAAAGCCTAAGTGTGGGGGAGTTTGTTGATGGTAGTTAACATTTATCACAAACCATCAATATACTTTGCATAAATGACTAAAATAGATTACCAACATAGACTTAGGGGTTTTAAACTGACAAATTCCATGAGTTTTGGTGAATCTAGTTTTCAGCAGGATTTAATCAGAACACCACCAAGGAGGACCTATTCGTCAAAGGAAATCATGGAATTCCACAACAGGACCACTGTAGGAAGACTCTAGAAGACTCCACGAGGCTCTCCACCGAAGCAGGCTTGTGCCACTGCCATGTGGGGCTAGTCGGCCCCACCTATAGGCCGACCGGCCTGTAGGGCCCTTCTGTTAGCCTCCCGTTATTACGTTAGTTCTCCACCGCCTCTAGGATCACATCTACACCGTCCTTTTAAGTCAGTTTGATCTGAGGGTCCAGGATGCTTGATGGGCCCTATATATACCTGACTATACCCTCCTCCTCTAGACATATTCAGAAGAGGTATTTGATCCTGAGAGCCTAAGGACTAGAAACCCTAATTCATATGTCCACCAGGATCAGAGCTAGCAATCAAGAGAAATTAGACCTCAATAGGATTTAGTCTTATATTGGAAATAGAGATATAGAGTGTGAGGGAAGAGTTTTGGAGGAGTCCTGGCCTGTCTGTGTCCTTTCTACGGCTTGTACCCTGGCAGAATGAAGTTCTTCTTGAGCTTGCTTATGAGATTCTCTAGTAATCATTTTCTAATTCAAGTAAGCATCTTGTTCATATTATTCTTTAGGTTTGTGACTCTTTTGAGTACTTTAATCCTTGTAGCTCCTAGGTTATAGTAGTATTCATAGTGTAAGCATGGTGCTTAGACTTGGTTACTCGTGGACGTACCCTACTTTTCGGATCGATGGTAGCTCGCGAGGGTGACTCTTATAGCCTCGTTGAATCCTTTGTAGTCCACCTCCTATTTGTACGCCTAGGAGGACCTTGTTACTATTGGAAACATACTCTGCCTATGTTTTCTTTAGTAATATCCCTAGAATTGAACAATAGAAGACAAAGCTTTTCGAAGTTAGAACTAGAAGACCTTTGCGATCTCCTTTATACTCATGTTATCTAAGCCTTGTTGTGAAGTTAGGTTAAGTTAGATTTAGTTATTCTCACACACGTTTCCTTGAGTTCAATATAAAACTAGGATAGTTTCGGTGAAGTGCTACATCGGTATAATATCTATGTGCTTGCGGATTATTCTGTGTGCGTTAATATATACCAACAGTCACCTTCTCGAACCACAAAATTTGACAAGAATCTTTCAAGACCCTGTTTGTGGAGAGATTTTTGTGCTTTATAGGACTCGACAGGAAGTAGACATATTTTATAGGTACAATGTGTCCGTGGACGGAGATGCTGTGATCTTCGCTATGGTTCACTACCTCTGGCTTTTGGGACCGCATCAACCAATTGAGTACCTTAGCAATTGCCGACCCATCTGACATTAAGTCTTAGAATTTGTGAAACTTTTATGTTAATGCAGTTTATATGTACTGATGAAATGTCTAGATTAGTATGTATGAATACTGCATAATTGTTGAACTATTACTTCAGTTGAACTGTTAACTGAATCAGTTGGTCTTGATTGTGGTCCATGTGTACACCTCTATGTAAGCACAAAGGATCCAAAATAGGCCTTCTTCTATAGGCAGATAGTACCCTGAACCGGCGGTGACACATCATTTCATCTTGGCGGGAGTGCGAGGGTTTTGAAGGACGTTTTGGCGCCTTGGTGGGAGGGAAAAGTGTAGACAAAAAACCTAGGCCGACCTCTTTCACTTAGAGTGTGCAACACTTTAAACCCTGACTGCTCCATGGCTGCATCTAGCTCCAACTCCTCCCAGTGGTCGGCACCATCCCAGGGCACCGTCACAAGAAGAACACCAGCTTCTAGCAGAGGAGGCTACAATGGGAGGGGGCTGTCCATCCTATGTCGTGTCGAGAAGCACCCCTATGCATACTAGCCACCACTTTTGTGTTACCACGGCTTGAAGACGCCTTAGTGGATTTCGTGGAGTGATGGAAACCCAGGACCTCGGTACCACAGATGCTGCAGGGAAAATAATGTAACTCGATTTCTTTCTTGTTCATTCTGTTTTTGCAATGCAAATGCTGAAATAACGCGGTACTTATGGTAGTTTGGTTTTTTCATAACCCGACTTAGATTGCGGGTTCTTTAAGTGGCATGATCCCCCATATGGAAAATTTCTGAGGACTTTGATTTTGGATTTACATAACAAGATTTGGGAGCTAAAGGCAGAGGCCAATGTTACAACAAATGAACAACATCTGCTAGAGGAGGAAGAGATTATGCCATGGATTGAAGAAATGGCCAGGGTTCCAATGAAGATGATGGAAGATTTCATACCTTTGAGAATGAAATGTTCTTCCTGTTCTTCTTTCATCTATTTTGTACTTACCTTAGTTCTTGTCATGTTCATTGGTAAGTTGCTTAGTTCACCGCAGTAGATTCAAGTATCAATTTATGATGTATCAGATTGAAACCTGTCACTTTTGTACAACTATTGTTAAATTAAATGCAAGGTGATTATCTAGGTCTTCAATTTATTGAAATGTAAATGTTAGTACATCCAAGTATCAATTGATGTGTTGAACTGAAATCTATCACTATTGTACAACCATTGTTGAACTAAATGCAAGGTGATTAACTAGGTGTTCAATTTATTGAACTATAAATGATAGTAGATCCAAATATCAATTGATGTGTTGGAGGCATCATACTTCCCTGGACACTGGGCCCTGGTACAGGGGCAACCAATTTATTGAACTATATATACACTCCTATGGTCCTACCACACCTTCCTCCCATCCATTCCCCACTCAGCTCCCTTGCTCTGCTTCACCCTGCTAGCGTGGGATGAAAGGTAGCCTCTCACGTGCTCACTGCTCCTTCACCTCCAACCTCGTCGGTGGACAAATCTTCAGTGCGCCGTCCCTACTTCTATACTCCATTTAAATCTAAGGTAACTGCACTAGATCTACTCCTCCTTCACCGAATTCTACATTCCTTTGTATTGCTCTCTCGTGCTCTCTGCTCCTTCACCTCCAACCTAGCTATAGTAATTTTGTTGGATCTACAGATGAAAATGCATCTTCTCGTTATGGAGTTTGTGGCCTTGTATATCCATGGAGTGTAGCAGCTTGTGAGCCTTATTGTCCTCATTATTGGTTCACCGAATCAGTGCTTTGTGAACAAAGTCGATGAGCTAAATGAAAGTGTACCAATGGACGTAGACAGGGTTGTAGTGGTCAAGGCTGGGGATGACATGGAGATTGACAATGATCCCATGGAGGCCGACAATGATCTATAGGATATTATGGAGATTCACAATGATCCCATGGAGGTTGGCTAGGATCTGCATGGAGAATAGTTAATTATGCAACCAATGATGTACATATGAAGGCCTTTTAACTATTGCATAGTGTCAGCCTAATTAGTATCAGCATTTTAGCTTTCAGCATGCTTGTTAGCTTGGTAGTGTTCACCTACTTATTCAGTATGAATGTATGGAACTCAAGTTGGATTCCTTTCAATACGAGAGTATTGGCATTGTGCTTTCCTTATGTTTTCTAAGTGCATGGTTTGGCCTTCGCCTCAATGTAAATATGTGTGCCTTATTATTCACCATCGAACTCAAGTTGGCTTCCTTTCAATCTAAGTACTAGAATTGTTCTTTTCTTAGTTTTCTAAGTGTGGGATTGTGTGCCTTAGTGTTCATTAGCATATCATACAGAGGTCTCTAGGTGGTAATAGGACCTAGCCACCGATGATGGTGTTGTGCATTCACCGCCGCTTAGTTGAAAATTTTCCAATCCCGCGTTTGAACCCTCCCGCGTGGAACTGATGAAAATTCAATTCTCGCGTGCCGTAAAAGTTACACAGAGAGCAAGCAACCTACTCCAACATCCCGCCTAATGCCCCCCCCCCCCCGCACCCCCACCCTACCGCCACCCCACACACATAGCTTTTCTTTTTCTCATTGCTGTTGTTTGTCATCGCCGCTCCTCATCAGCACTGCTCAGCCCTTGCTCCACGCCGATGCACATCGCTGGATTGCCCACATAGATCCATCGGCAAATGAGCTACTACTGTCACCGGTGTTGCCACTCGTGCTCACTGCCGCCAAATCCAAAGGCAAGTGTAATAAGGCCTTACTTGCATCGCCGTCCCTTCTCCTTGAAACTTATCTCACTACTAATGTTTGTTGATGTAATTCCATGGCAAGGTGGTCTCATCTCTTCAGCTGGTGGTGTCCTTCCAAATGAAGGAGGCCCACAACATGAGGAACGCAGTGGACATCCTCTCAGATGATGTGCATGCCGACATCTTTAGCTACCTCCCCACTTAGTCCTTGTGTTGCTGCAAGTGTGTCTATCGCTCATAGAGGCGCGTCATCTCTAACTCCTATCAACGTAAGAAGCTTTCATAGACTGTTGTCGGCTTCTTCTATGGTAGCTGGTGGAAGGGCAATTGCCACTTCACCAGCATCACCGGTGAATGGCCCTCCTTGTCCTTTTTGCCCTCCCCCCTTAAAAAGATCAAGTCTTAGATTGTTACAGTGGCCTCGTCCTTTGCTGGCATGCTAGGTTTGATGGATTACATCGCTATGTTGTCTATAATCCAGTGACCCACAAATGGCATGTACTACCGCATAGCATCCATTCTGTTGGTAAGGCTCGCGTAGGTTTTGATCCAATGTCCTCGCACTTCCATGTGATTGAATTTGTTAAGGTTGAGGGTGCATCCATAGGTGTGGAGATCTACTCATCTAAAACTACAGCATGGACCTTTAAGGAAACTGAATGGGGCGAGGGTAGTATTGTTCGATGTTCAAAATTAAGAAGTGTTTTTCTTAATGGTTTTATGCACATGTTTGAGTACTTTGTGATGGTTGTTGTGGATATGGAGGGAAACACATGGAGGACAATTCGTAAACTAGGTGGTGTTGAAATGTCCATCCATCAAGCTTAGGGTCACCTGTGTGTGCTGTGCTGATTTTCACAATAGGTCTTCACTTTTAGTGTGGATACTTGAAGACTATGGTACTAATAACTGGAGTTTGAAGCATGTTGTGGACACAGAGGAACTGTTTGGGCGCATGAATATTATAGTTGGTTCTGAACTTTGGCGATCTTGTAATACTCAAAATAATGGTGGAGCTTGCGGGATGTGATCAGGACTGCGTACAACAGCTTTTGGACCTAGGGATACTGTGTCTTGGACTCGTTCAGGACCTCGCTGATGAAGTAAACTAGTCGTTGGACCTTTGTACGCATGCCCAGCCTCCTCACGCTCAACAACAATAGCCGTGCTGACAACCCAGGAGGTCATAGCGATGTAAATCAGCAAAGTCTCACTGGATTGAGGCACAGTCATAATTGTAGGCAAAGTCAAGAACTGTTTGAGCTCAGCGAAATCTTTATCAGCTTCCTCCGTCCACTCGAAATGCTCATTAGCCTTCAACAGCTTGAAGAAGGGGAGACCTTTCTCACCCAATCACGATATGAAGTTGCTTAGAGTGGCCATGCATCTCATAAGCTTCTGGATGTCCTTCACACAAGTTAGACATTTCATTCTTATGATGGCCGAGACTTTCTTAGGGTTTGCCATCACCCCCTGAGCACTAACGATGTAGCCCAAAAGAATACCAGATGGAACATCGAATATGCACTTAGTGGGATTCAGTTTCCATTAGTATTTTTTGAGGGCTTTGAATGTTTGCTCAAGGTCAGCCATGAGGTTATCAGCGGTCTTGGACTTAACTACTACATCATTGATGTAGGCCTCAACATTGTGGCCTATTTGATCTTTAAGGCAATGTTGGATGGACTTCTGATATGTCACACCAGCATTTTTTAGTCCGAAGGACATGGTGGTGTAATAGTAGGCGCCAAACGGCATGATGAAGGACATTTTGATCTGGTCCTTCTCCTTTAAGGAGATCTGGTGATAACCAGAATAGCAATCTAGAAAAGAAAGCAATTCACAACCGGTGGTGCAATCTATGACCTCGTCTATGCGAGGCAGACCGAAGGGGCCTTTAGGGCAGAGTCTATTGAGATGGGTATAATCATTGCACATTCTCCATTCTTTATTCTTCTTTTGAATGAGCACTGCGTTAGCCAGCCACTCGAAATGATGCACCTCTTTGATAAATCCAGCTGCTAAAAGCCAGTTCAATTCTACCCTAATAGCCCCCTTCTTGTCCTGTGCAAATCATCAAAGCTTCTGTTTGATCGGCTTGGTGGTCGGCGAGACATGTAAGGAGTGCTTGATTAGCTCCCTTGGTACCCTAGGCATGTCAGCAGGTTTCCATGCAAACACGTCTGTGTTGGTACGTAGGAAGCTGACGAGCGTGTTTTCCTATTTGAGGTCTAGATGGGCCCTGATCTTCATGGTATTGGCTGGATCGGCAAGGCCGAGGCTTACTTCCTTGGTTTCACTAGCCTTAGTAGCTTATCGAGGCGCCTCCATCGTTGGGATCTCCTGATCATCTTCAGGCACCTTCTTGGACTCGGCAAGGCATGCCTCCATGCGCGTAGATAGGTTAAAGGCTTTAGCAAGGGTGGGGCTCTCCTTCTCGCACTCATAAGCGACAGTGAGGTTGGCCTGCAAAGAAAGGACTCCTTTGGGCACTGACATCTTCAGCACTAGATAGGAGTAGTGCGGTACGGCCATGAACTTGGTCAGCACCGGTCGGCCAAGAATGGTGTGGTAGGCGGTGTCAAAGTCAGCAATGAGGAAGGTGATGTACTCGATGTGAAACATCTCAATGGTGCCGAACTGTATAGGTAACATGATCTCACTGAGGGGCTAAGATGCCTTGCCTAGAATGATCCCCCAGAATAGAGAGTCAACGGGGGTGAGGTCTTGCTTGGACAAGCCCAACTCCTTTAGGGCGCTGGCAAAGAGGATATCGAGGGAACTCCCACCATCAATGAGGACCTTCGTGAAGCTCACCTTCTGTATGATGGTGTTTAGAATGAGCGGGAAGCATCCGGAGTAAGGGATCTCTGCCCACTGGTTGGCCCTGGTGAAGGTGATGGGCTAATCCGACCAGGGGAGCTATCTAGGGTCAGCAATGGTGATGGTAGCCTTAACAGATAGAACCTACCGAGAGGTGAGTTTCTAGTCGTGCCTGTTCTCTGAGGCTACATGGCCCCCGAAGATCGTATGGACGGTCCTACTATGTGTTGACGATAGTTAACAACCATTATAAACCGTCAACATAACATGTATAAGGGCATAAAATATGATCACCAACAAAGGTCTAGGGGTTTAAGCTAACAAATTCCATGAGTTTTGTTGAATCTGTATTTTTTGCAGGGTTTATCCAGAAAACCGTCATGGTGCACCTAGATATCAGACTTAACCGCGCTTATCCAAAGTGAAAAATAACCCTAGAAGGTTCTAGAAGACTTGAGAGGACACCACACCGAAGCAGAGGGCGAGGCACCGCCAGGTGGGATTGGCCAGCCCCACCTGCAGGCTGGCCGGCCCCTGGGGCCCACCTGTCAGCCCCCGTTGCTATGTCGGTTCTCCACCACCTCCTAGATTGCATCTACGTTGTTTATTCAAGTTGGTTTGATCCGATGGCTCAGGATTGATGCTCTGACATATATATATCAGCCCCTGCCAACCCCCCTGAGGTGGAAGTCATTTGAGAAGACAGAAACCCTAAGCATCCTCAGAGCTCCACCATATTCTAGGGCATAGCTAGTTAGGCTAGGTCTAGAGGGAGGCAAGCAGGTTTCACTTGGATTCCTAATCGTGTCAAGAGCGTGGTTTGCTATAATCCTTGTACCCCCTCTCTTTTGTATCTCTCATTACGTTTAAATGTTTGCTACAATTGTTATGACAACATTATTCATATCGTTTATGTTCCTAGTTATTATGTTCATGGTCTACTTCGATAATATACTTAGTATAGCTAGATTATCCTTATATTTATGCATAAGTTCGTATAGCGCTCACTCTAAGGTACCATGGGTGAGTGATCGACATTGTGTAAGCGTGGTGCATGCTTATACGTTGTTTACCTGTGGATACACCCTATATTCCGGGTCATGTGGTAGATCGTGGATGTGACACTCTCATTGAGTCCTTTGTAGTCCACTCCCCGAATATAGGTATACAAGTAGGATCTAGTTATGAAGGAAGACATGCTCTATTCTTAATGTTCCTTAGTAATATCCCTTATGTGTAGATATGAAGTTGATCTTAGCCATGACAACTAGGTGTAATTGCACTAATCAATGTATGCTTTGACTTATAATTAAGAATAACTTAGGAATTATTCCTCTAATATTCTTTTTAACCATGCTAATGCCATAGAAAGGAGTACTCTGAGTGATCAATGATTAGTTATTATGCACTATTCATGTAAACATTTACCTCTTGACTTACCCCTATTATGAGTAAAATATTGGTTATGGTTTACTTCTCCATCATTAGCATAAGTTATCAATACATGTCATTGCCAGACCTTCCCTATGGTAAAAATATAAATAACGATACCTGGAATACTCCTGGGTGAAGTGCTACAATGGTATATTATCTGTGCGCTTGCAGATCCCTTTCATATATATATATATATATATATATTCTTCCTAGTCACATAAAATAATAAAGAGCTACTTAGTATTATTCTAGTAGTAATGCTAAGTAGTACCAACAAGCATCTCTAGCATCATCACTAGGGATGACAACCTGGTAAAGTAATGTTAAGAGATGTAGACATACATTAGGTGGCTACTAAAACAAGTGACAAGTTAATAAATACCAATACTGGGGTCTTGGAAAGCAGTGACTGCATCTCTGGGGGGCTTGCGATCCTTGCCCACGTCGTCATCACGGTCATCGCGCTCCTTCTTTTGCTCATTCTTCCTAGTCACATAAAATAATAAAGAGCTACTTAGTATTATTCTAGTAGTAATGCTAAGTAGTACCAACAAGCATCTCTGGCATCATCACTAGGGATGACAACCTGGTAAAGTAATGTTAAGAGATGTAGACATACATTAGGTGGCTACTAAAACAAGTGACAAGTTAATAAATACCAATACTGGGGTCTTGGAAAGCAGTGCCTGCATCTCTAGGGGGGCTCGCGATCCTTGCCTGCGTCGTCATCGCGGTCATTGCACTCCTTCTTTTGCTCTTCGAGTAAGGCCTTAGCAAGGCCCATGTACTCCCTCATAGTATGCTTCGTGCCTTTGTGGATCGGACATGGCCCATCAAGGAGCTTGTTGAACTGTGCATCATAGTTACGTTTAGCATGAGGCTGCTCGATGGAGCTGACAAAGATGTCGGGTCGATGATGTGGTAGCTGCCTAGGTTTGGAGCCCTCCGGTCTGTCACAACGGTCATCGCGATGGCGGTCGCGGTCATCATTGCGCCGATCAATGCGGCGATCATCATCGTGGCGTGCTGGATGATCAGTCTGGGCCGGGAGCCCAGCTGACTTCTTTTATGGCGCTGGTCGGACTCTTCAGCATTAGCGTACTAGTTGGTCATCTGGAGCATCTCCCAATCGAGATCGGTGGCTTCTTATTGAACTTCCTGTGGAGCTCATCATGATGACAGAGCGCGTAGATGAAACAGGTGATCACTTTGGCTTCAAGGATGTTAGGAATCTGGTTTCTTACTTTTGAGAAGCGCCAGATGTAGCTCCGAAAGAGCTCTCCTATCCTCTGGTAGATCCTGGCCAGGTCATGCTTTGTTGCTGGTCGCTCGCAAGTCGCCTAGTAATTTTCAACAAACATTTTCTTGAGGTCATTCCAAGAGTCAATGATATCTGGCTAGAGACTTGTGAGCCAGTTCATTATGGTGGGTTGAAGCATAACTGGCAAGTAAATGGCCATTACGTCAGTGTCGCCACCGTCGGCTCGCACGGCGATGGCATAACTCATCAGCCACTGCTCGGGATTGGCATGGCCATTGTATGGCTGGACCCCATAGATTTTGAAGTTTGTGGGCCACTGTACGGCATGGAGCCTTCTCGTGAAGGCTTGTGGGCCATCACTGACTATGGCGGTGTCATCAATGGCTGGTAGAGCAGGGGCTCCTGTAGCCCTTGGGGCGGTGCCGGCGGCGCTGGCAGCAGGCCGGATAGCGATGTCGGCGGCAGGCCGAGCGGCGTTACCAAAATTAGATGGCTCCATCGACTGAAGAGCAGCCTTGAGATTGCCCCATTCTTGATCATACTCTTGTCGGCAGAGAATCTCACCCGTGTGGCGTGAGTTGTGACGCCTGTTGATGCGACGACGAACGTCGGTGAGCTAGTTGAGATGGCCCTAAATGTCTCCACCATGACACTGGTTGACTTCCTAGTTGGCGTTAGGGTTCGCGCAGCGAGGCGGTTGCCCAGGGTTTAAAAGGACGTTGCCTCTCGACACCCTCTGGAGATAGGTGCCACCACTTGGATGATTGGAAGGAGTCCGCCTTGACCTCCCAGAATGGTTTGACCCGGTGGAATGAGATGGAGCTTGATTTTCATGAATTTTGAGGGCCTAAACCACCGTTACCTTAAGCATGGCGGTAACCTTGGCGAGCTCAGGAGACTGTTGGAGCCTATCTAGCTCATTCATGGCCATGGCGAGGTTGGTGATGCACCAAGCGCCCCTTTGGAGTTGCCATGATGGTTAGATCTATATCTTGCCACCTCGAGCGGCGAGATCTAGCAGAACGCTTGGTGCTAACCGCTAGGAAGTGCAAGAGCTGTGGGAACTCATCATCATTAGGAGACCGATCTATGACTGACTCCACAAGAGACAAGCATTCAGCCAGCTTTTTATTGATCTGATCTATAGAGGAGATCAGATCGTCCTGCTGGGTAGGCTTCCTCAGCTAATGTGTCACTGATGGGTGAGTTGTCAGAGAGGAAGGCGACCATGGGAGAGATCCTAAGATCAGATCTATTGACGCAGCTGTTGGTGTGATTAGCGTAGGGTTGCCCTGCACCGGTAGGATGATTTCCCCATCGCCATTGGCGTTGACGACCCAGGTGATGGATCTGACCATGAAGGATTGGCCCGGCCTGGGAGCGAATGGAGAGATCAGGAGGTGTACCATCTGGCTCGCCATGGGATCAAGTGCACACCACTACCCAGTGCACCAATTATCGACTAAAGATGCTCGACAGTCCACCGAGGGGGCCACCCACGATGGTAGATTGATCGGAGAGGTGCGCGTGAACAGGAACTATATGGTGACAGAGACACAAGATTAGACAGGTTTAGGCCATCAGCTCAACATAATACCCAAATCATTTGTTCTACCGACCTGTATTGTCTACCATATATGATTACGTGCGTTTTGAGGGTGGTCCCCTACCCGCCTTATATAGCCCGAGGGGTAGGGTTATATGTCGATTAGGTCTAAGTCTGATCGGGTAAGAGACAATCTTTACATGGAATCATACATTCAGCATATCCTAATAGATTCTAGGCGATCTCCAAGATGTCACCGAGATGCCTTGCAGCATGCGCCAAGGAGTGTCGTGCGCCACAAGCCTTCATCTTGTGGGTTGAACCGTCCCTGTTGGGGCGGCCCATGTCCATCGCCATGGGTACCTAGGGTCAGACCCCCCACATACCCCCATACCGAACCTCTGTGTGCCGCCGCCTAGCTCCACATTCTCAGTGAGCACACCAGTGACCTCCACGCGCCCACGAGCCTCCATTTACGAAGCAGCAAGGAGATGTTTGCACTGAAGAAAGAGCATGTTGCAAACGTATGTTTTAGGTGTTTCAGAGTTATGTTGCAAGTATTTTATATCGATGTATCAAAAGTATATCGGGATGTTGAATATGTTGTAGTGGTTGTACACATATGTTGCGAAGGTCTATTACCAATGTTTCATCTGTGTTTATAGACGTATGTTGCAAGTGTGTTATCTAGATGTTGTACATGTTTCACACATATATTGCATGTGTTTTATCCGGATGTTGCGTATGTTTGCAAAGGTTTTCAAGTATTTTAGGTGTTTTTTCAAGGTTTTAGAAGCATGTTGAAAGTGTGTTTCAAATGTTTTAGTTGTTTTTAGACATATGTTGCAAGTGTTTTATCTGAATGTTGCATATGTTGCAGTGGCTACACACATGTTGCAAGCATATGTTCAAATGTTTCATCTATTTTAGACATATGTTGCAGCAAGTCCTCCATATTGCTAGTGTTTCATGAGGTGCAGGCGGTCCCCATGGGGCAGGCGTGTGAAGGGGGCGCAGCAGGACAGGAAGACGCAGACGAGTAGTAGAGGGGCATGGGCAAGCAACAGTAGGGCGAGCAATAGGGTGGGCACGAATGCTCCGATGCGCGTCCATAAGTGGGGGCAACCAGAGGGGAGCACGTGGGAAACAACCACCCTATGTGGGACCCATCATAGAGGTAGGGGCGCTGGAGCATTGCCATTTTCTATCGATCCATTTTGGCTGCAGGAGGTAGGTGCACTCCATTAGCTATTTAGCCACACATCCATGAGTGTGCAAGGGCGAGTGCACCGCACGGGCGAGCACACGCTGGGCTGAGCGGTGGGTGTGTTGTGGCCATCCAAACACGCGCTTCTATCCAGACGTCCGGGCGCTAGTAAGCCCCATTGACAAACGATCTAACAGTTAGAAAATTTGGGTGTGAGCTTCTAGATTTCTCACCCGAGTTTGGAGTAGCCACGAACTTTTTTTTAATGTGCATCCCCTATTCGAGGAAGAAGTTTTAGAAGATATTTATCACATCACGTTTCCTATCCATCTAGAAACTGGAGGTTGATTCAATTCAATTGCTAAAACGATGGTCCTTATTTCATTGATGATCATGAGCAACATTGGTGGTTAATTGCATTCTCCCTCAAAGCAGTAATCAAATGAAAGAAGTTGATAATAGAGGCGCGTCAGGCATACTCAGCACAAGCAAACAAGCATGAGGTGAATCTGATCAGAGCTGAGCTAAGGCGCACATGGTTGCCTGCAAGCTCCTGGCGAGGATACCCTCGAACATTATCCTAGGCCCAAACACAAGGATGAGACCCCACTCATAGTCCTCCCTATCATCGGCTGCCGCCTTGGCTGGCACAGCCAGCAGCTTCCTAGCTAGGTCTCCTCCACCATGTTCTCCAGCACATACACGATGGTGTTGCTGCTGGCATTCCCAAAGTCTCGGAGAGCACACCGGCGCCCCTCCATCTTGGTCAGGATGGCCGGCCCATCAGGGTGCACCACCTAGAACATGTCCTCATAGCTCAACTCGGAGCCGCTATCTCATCGCTGACCTCCTCCCGCTCCTTGATTAGCTTCTGGCAGAAGTCCTCCATGTGCGCCTCGATGATGTGGGGCAGCTCTTGGCCCAACTGGAACTTGATGCCTTCCTCTGTGAGCTAGCCCTCGATGGTCCTCTTCATGTCCGAGAGGAACCACTTGAGCACCGAGTGGAGATCGATGAGACGGCGCTCACCGGGTGCTAGGTCGGTGCCGATGATGGTGGCACCAGTGCCATTGCTAAAGAGTGCGATGCCCATGAGGTCATATGGGCGATCAGGGTCGGGCTGGTGGAACCCCACGATGGTGGTCTCGGAGATGGCCAGGAGCACACGCGTGCCTAGGCCACAGCTCTCGACGAGGCCCTTGGTGACGCGGAGCCCCACCACGCCTCCCAAGTAGCCCATGAAGGCGAGCATGATGCGGTGAACGTCTGGGCTCAGCCCTAGCATGCGCGCAAGGTGCAGGTCACTGACCGAGAACCGTTCCTCACTGGAGGAGACATACACGAGGTGGGTGATGGATGAGAGCATGCCGCCCCATGAGCAGACATAGGAAAGGGATGCCTCCAGCGCCATCTATGTCACTGCTGCGTTAGAGATGTCCAGACGCTGCTTCATCATCGACAGACCCTCCTGCGCTAGCTCCGGGTAGTTCTTGAGGATCTCCTCCAACATCACCACATACCGAGTCTTCACCATCGTCGTCTTGCCTGGATCGATTAGTTCACTACCAATAATGCAAGTTCATAAAACTAATAGACTTGATAGGATCATCTAGCCATAGATCTAGCATACAAACTGGCATCTGGTTGAATAGCAAACCCTAGAACATGCTAGTGCGAGAAACAGAGAGAAAGAGAGAGAGAGGGGTTGCAGAGGTGCAAACCATCGGCCGCCTTGGTAGAAGACGAGCTTACCATGGGGTGCTTGTCTATGGCATGGTGAGGTCCAATGGTGAAGTCACGGACGTAGTGGCAGCGGTGGTCGATGGCGATTTTCCCGTTGCTAGCAACGCCCCCTCACTAGATCAGCTTAGGGTTTAGGGATTGTAGGTGGGGCGTCAAGCGGCTCAGGTAATTCTCGTGCCTTGTGCCCCGGCCCCCACCTCCCTTTTTATGGTGCTGTGCAACGGGGGCCCACAAACCATGGAGCGGTTGGGCGCCCCCGATCAGGGCGTGGATCCAAGGGCCCAATTGGCCATTGGGCCAATTGGTGGAGATCAATCTAACATTCTCCCCCTTGATCTCACCTTGTGACTTAAACTTAACTTACTTACTTTATCTTGTTCCCATTCCATCACACATCAGTGCGTAGAGCGTGCCTCATCGTCATGGTCAGTTGCCATTAGATTAAACAGCTACAATGCACCTCTCTGTTTCGAAATAGATTCTCAACTAGGCCCTCATTGTCCAGGAATCATAGGCTTTCCCTTAAACCCATGCCGGCTAAGTGTTCTCTGAACATGCTGGGTGGTTAGTCTTTTGTAAGCGGATCTGCAAGCATCTTTTCTTTTCTTATATGCTCAAGACTAATTATATGATCCTAGACTTTGTCTTTCACAACATAATACTTTATGTCAAAGTGTTTGGCAGCATCACTTGACTTATTATTGTGAGCATAACATACTGCTGGATTATTATCGTAGTATAACTTGAGTGGTTTATGTATGTCATCTACCACTTTCAACCCGGGCATAAATTTCTTCAGCCAATTCACCTACCCTGTGGCCTCATAACATGCTACAAACTCGGCATACATTGTGGACGATGTAGTGATGGTTTGCTTTGAGCTTTTCCATGATATAGCTCCTCCTACGAGAGTAAATATGTATCCTTACGTGGATTTTCTGTCATCTCCCGCATAATCAGAATCTATATACCCCTCTATGTGCAGGGAATTAGATCTTCTGTATGTTAGCATGAGACCCTTCATACCTTGCAGGTAATGTAAAACTTTCTTTACTAATTCCTAGTGTTCTATTCCTAGATTACTCTGATATCTGCCAAGTAACCCGGTAACAAATGCTAAGTTAGGGCGAGTACACACTTGAGCATACTGTAAACTTCCGACAGCTAAACTATATGGAACCGCTTTCATTTGATCGATCTCATATTGGTTCCTGGGACATTGAAATTTCCCATATCTATCGCCCTTGACTATGGGAGCAGGTGAAGACTTACAATTTTGCATACTGTATTTCTTTAGAACTTTTTCTAAGTATGCCTTTCGTGATAATCCTAAAACCCCATTTTCTCTATCTCGGTGAATCTCTATTCCTAGGATGAACGTAGCTTCATCGAGATCCTTCATATCAAACTTCGAGGACAAGAAGTTATTTGTTTCTAGTAGTAGATTAACATCACTGCTAGCGAGCAAGATGTCATCCACATACAAGACTAGGAAAATGTATTTCCCATTCTTGAACTTTGCATAAACGCAATTGTCCTCTACGTTTTCTTGAAAACCAAACTTTCTTATTGTACTATCAAACTTCAAATACCACTGTCTTGAAGCTTGTTTTAATCTGTAAATGGATTTCTTCAGGCGACATCCCATACGTTCTTTTCCTTCCACAACAAAACCTTTCGGTTGTGCCATGTAAACATTTTCCTCTAGATCCCCATTTAGGAACACCGTCTTTACATCCATCTGATGTAATTCTAAATCGTAATGTGCTACAAGCGCCATTATGATTCTAAAAGAATCCTTACATGAGACTAGAGAAAATGTCTCATTGTAATCTATGCCTTCTCTTTGCGTGAAACCTTTCGCCACAAGTCACGCTTTAAACCTTTCTATATTCCCTTTGGAGTCATGTTTAGTTTTGTAGACTCATTTACAGCCTACTGTCTTGGCTCCTTTAGGAATTGTTTCTAAGTCCCAAACACCGTTGGTTTTTATTGATTTCATTTCATCTTCCATGGCTTCAAGCCACTTGGATGAGTGAGCGCTTCTCATGGCTTCTTCAAATAAGGTGGGATCACCCTCCATTTGAAATTCATCACATTCATAAACTTTGTAATCATCAGGAATGGCTAATCTCCTGACTCTTTGAGACCTAGGGGCCTCGTTAGATGACGCTTGTTCTATATGAGGCTATTGTTGCTCTCCCTCATGTATGACAATGGGTTCTAGGGATCCTAAAGGATAGGTTCCTCATGTTCATTCATTGTTGCCATAGGAGAACTAACGACAGGTGTTGTTACTATAGTGTCTTGCACTATTGGTACAACAACAACAGGTAGCATGAAGAATGGCTCCTGAACCATAGGAGTGGGCCACGTATACCTGCTTCTCTTCAAAACTAATTTCTTCGTGCTACCCATGCTCCCCCTTATCATACAATCCTCCAAGAAGACAGCATGTCTTGTTTCTACAAACTTCGTTTGTCTGTCAGGACAATAGAAGCGATAACCTTTTGACTTTTCTCGATAGCCAATGAAATGGCAACTACTGTTCTTGGAGTCTAGCTTTCCCTATGTTTGGGTTAAAGACTTTTGCCTCAGCTGGACAACCCCACACACATAAATGGTTAAGTGAGGGTTCCTTTCTAGTCCACAACTCATATGGTGTTTTGGGCACCGACTTGCTTGGCACTCGATTAATAATATGAATGGCGGTTTTTAACGTCTCCATTCATAAACTTATCGGTAGGGTAGAGTAACTTATCATGCTTCTCACCATATCCATTAAGGTATGGTTGCATCTTTCAGCTACTCCATTCTGCTGAGGCTCGCCCGGTGTAGAATACTGCGCAACTATGCCATTTTCCTGTAAGAACCTTGCAAAAGGTCCAAGAACTTGGCCATATGGGGTATGTCGGCCGTAGTACTCTCCCCCACGGTCGGATCTTACTACCTTAATCTTTAAGTTGTGCTAATTTTCTACTTCAGCCTTAAATATCTTAAATTTATCCAATGCTTCCGATCTTTCCTTAATTGGATAAATATAGCCAAAACAAGAATAATCATTTATGAATGTTATAAATGAATCATAACCATCTACACTTTTCATAGGAAAAGGACCACAGATGTTTGTGTGAACTATTTCTAAAATTCCTGTGCTTTGTTTGGCATCTTTCTTTATTTTCTTAACGTACTTTCCTTTTATGTAATCTATGCACTATTCTAAATCTAAAAATTCTAAAGACAGAAGAATTGATTTCTTAATCAATCGCTCTATTCTCTCCCTCGAAATATGGCCTAAACAACATACCATAATTTCGATGATGTATCATGAACTCTCTTCCGCTTATTACTTGCATTCATAGGCAAGGAGACATTCGCATGCTCAGTGCTCACATTATTCACATTCACATAAAGTGATAATAAATAAAGCTTGTCTTATCGGAAGGCAAGACCAACACACTTATTATTAATCACAATCCGACATTTGCCATTACCAAAACAGCAATCATATCCATCATCATCTAATCTTGAAACACTTATCAAGTTTCTACGTAAAGAGGGTAAATAAAGAATATCTGAAAGCTGAAGTCTAAAATCATAATCTAATTCTAGAGAAAGACCTCCAACGGCTTTAACTTTAGCTTCAACTCCATTTAGAACTTTAATTCTTCTTTCTCCTCTTTGTAGGGTCCTCCTCGTATGAAATCCCTATAATGAATTGGCAACATGAATAGTTGCACCTCAATCAATCCATAAAATAGATTTTGCATAACTTAAATACAAGGATTCATCTATGAATATAATAAAATCCTCACCTCTCTTCAGAAGGCTCTTCAGTAAGTCTGGACAGTCCCTCTAGTAACGTCCATGCTTCTTGCACCATTTACACTGATCTTTCTCAATTTGAGCATTATTATTATTCTGATGGTGGTCATTCTAAGGGGCTTTTCCTTGAGGTTTGGCATTCTTATTGAAGTTCTTCTTCTTGTTGTCCTTCACAAGGTTAGCAGTCACCCTATGAGCTTTTCAACCTCTTCTCTTCTTGAACACACATTGTAATGAGCTTTTCTATATCCCATTTGTCGGGCTGCATGTTGTAATTAACGACAAAAGTTTCATATTCCTTAGGTAAGGAAGCAAAACCAAATGAATCAGGAAACTCCATCCTTGAGCCCTAAATCTATTGGCTTTAGCTTCAAAGCTGTGTTGCTCATCTTCAGTATGTGCTCTCTGATACCGCCACCAGTGTATTTCTTATTGAATAGTTCTTGATCAGAGGACTGGCATAAGCCTTTGAAGAGCCAGTGAACTGACTCCTCCACTTTCTTAAGAATACTACTTGTGCAGTATCATAATTGGTATAGGACCCCCCGTTATAGCATCTGAAATTATGGATTTAGCCACTATCAGCACATTGCGGTTTGAAATGTCCCATTTCTTGCGTTTGAGATCATATTTCATTCGCACCTTCTGCATGATCTCGCTGCCGAGCAGTGAAATCAGCATCAGACTCATTTTCTTCCCTCACCGGGTCCATGGCTCAAGTAGGACACGAGGAGGTAAGCGCTAGGTCATTTTTAGACAGCGCAAGTGCTAGTTTATACTTCTCTCGCCATACCCTATAATTGCCCCCTTTAAGAGGCGGTATGTGCGAGATAAAAGCCATTGGGTTGAGTCCTGAAAAACACCGTCAGAGATAGTGAGAAGATATCATAATAATTGCACGCCTTAATTTAATGTTGGTCAAAATTAAAATATACAACTTTCTTGTACACTAATTTTATATCACCGTTGGGCAGAAATAGAATTAATGCATGAAAAAACTTATGAATAATCAATATAATATTGCTATTATCAACGTTGGTCAAAAAAATAACAATATTATAATTTACTGAATAAAATTCAACTACTCTTCAAATTAAATTCTCCCATTGGTTTGAATTTAATTAGAAGATAATAAACTTTAACATTGCAGCGGAAATATGAAAAAATTATTTATCTACTTTTCAGAAGCATTTATCTACTCTCTGAAAAAATTATCCCGTTGGTTCAAATTTTGACAGAGATTTAAATTAGTAAAAAATCATCAAAATTTGCTTCTAAAAATTAAAAAACAAAAACAAAAAAGTAATTGTGCAACTTGGGCCAAAACTGCTTGCATGCTGCACACTGTCGCGGTCCAGCAACAAATTCGTCCTGCGGCGGCGGCTCGCACCCGCGCTCCCCCGCGCCCAGGCCGCAACCTGGGCCTGGGCTAGGATTTCACTCGCCCGCCTAGGCTGTATCCGGCCTGATGGCTCTTAGCCGTTCATCGCGATCAGATGGTTGTCCGTCATTCTTGACGGATACAAAAATGGCGCGGCTCGGCGCGGATGTCCTAACCCTAAGTCATTCTTCACTGTCTCTTCTCTCTCTACGCCGCGGTGTCGGCTCTCTCTCCCACTCTCACTCCGAACCACGACGGCCCGAGAGAAGCGTGGTGGCACCGCCATGGCGCCCTTCGTCGGTGCACGCGTGCGGCTTGATCCACGTGCAACGCCGTCGAGTGGCACCGCGGTGGTGCACTTTACGCCCCCCACACGCGCTGCGGTGGAGCACGACCCCAAAACCCTAGATTTTACCGGCGCCGCCGCAGGCCCCTCGCCGGAGCTCGCGCTCCCCAGTGGGTGAGTGTGCCGCCGTCGAGCGGTCTTGTGATGGTGCCCTCGGCCGGGCTCACGCGCACAGCGGCGAGCGTGGCTCTGCTTCTCCCCGCACTCCAGCGAGGCGGCGGCAGAGCTCCTTCCCGAGCGATGGCGGGATTCTACCCGCGCGACAGCGGTGGTGACACGCGGCGGAGAGTCCGGGTAGGTCCTCCCCTCATTCGTCCTTACTCTAGGGTTAGGGTTAGGGTTTCGGGTTGGGGTCCATTCCGTTTCTTCAAATCGAATCCTCTCCTTCTACTCTTCTACTCAGTTTTCTACCCCGATGAACTAGATCTACGCCTAGTTAGGCGATTGATACCATTGATAGACTTGACAGGATCATCTAGCCATAGATCTAGCATACATACTGACATCTGATTGAATAACAAACCCTAGAACATGCTAGTGCGAGAAACAGAGAGAAAGATAGATAGAGAGGGGTTGCGGAGGTGCAAACCATTGGCCGCCTTCGTAGAAGACGAGCTTGCCATGGGGTGCTTGTCGGTGGCGCGGTAAGGTCTGGCGGTGAAGTCGCGGACGCAGTGGCGGTGGTGTAGAGGCGGCGGTGGTCGGTGGCGGTCTTCCCATCGCTGGCAACGCACCCTCACTAGATCGGCTTAGGGTTTAGGGACTGTAGGTGGGGCATCTGGCGGCTCAGGTTATTCTCGTGCCTTATGCCCCGGCCCCCACCTCCCTTTTTATGGCACTGTGCGATGGGGGCCTACCAACCATAGAGCGGTTGGGCGTCTCCGATCAGGGCGCGGATCCAAGGGCCCAATTGGTGGAGATCAATCTAACAAAAACTTGTTATTACTAGTTGAAATCTACAGAAGAAAAAGGAATGAAGTGCATTATTAATAAGGGAATTGTTACGGAGTCTGGTGAGCTTCTCCTTGAGCTCCGGGTCGTCACAGTTGGTGTTCTTCATGAAGCCGTCGACGACGTAGTCCTGCATCACAAGCTGCTGCGGGACGGTGTGGCCGAAGGCCAGGATCGTCGCCTTGCCAGGGTTAGGGGCCAGCATGGACGACACGCATGCTTGTTACTCGTCGTGTCCATGCCGCTGCTCACCATCGTGATCTTGTGAACAAGCTAGAGAGAGTAGCAACCTTAATTTGTGGTATTAGAAGGAAGGAAGCAGTGGTGAATACCAGAGAACGATGATCAGCTATAGGTTGAAGATGCAGCATTAGGAGACTATGGACATATATACTCGTACCTTACTTCAATCTGCAATATATCAGCTCACGTCTTGAACTTGAAAGAGGCGCGCAGTTGAGAAGCAACAAGTGCATGGTAATAACAGGAAAGCTTGATTGGTGCCCAGCAGATGAGCAATTGGTCGTTTACCAGTAAATCTCAGTCTTTTGATTGCGTGCAAGCGCGATTGGCGAAGGTCAAGAATTGTCAATATCTCTAGTTTCCGTTGTTACGTTTGATTCATGTCTATAGCATTTTGCCTTCTGTAAATATGTCCCTATTCCCTATTATAAGGTAAATAGGTGATTGATTTTTTGCAAGCGTAACAACATTTTTTTGCAGTCTAAGGAAAAAAAAAACTTGAATGCAATCTCAAAACTACTCGAAGCATTTCATCGTGTTTTGCTATGCACATGCACCACCAAAAACTTCAAACCTCTCGATACATGTCTCAATTATTCATCACACACTGCAACATCATCTTTTCTTGTCTCCCATAACGCGTGATTGGTTTGTTGCCCATCCCAGTCAGGTTCATGCCAGGGAGCCAGGCCCACACTGGTATAGTGGTAAGGCTAGATGGATGCAACAGGAGTACAATTGGTTCTTCACTTCTTTGTCAGGATAGAGCCTGGAAACATGTAGAAGTTGTTTGGCGACCTGCATGCAACAACAACTCGCAGAGCAGAAGTCTTTTTAGCCTCCTCCATGCATATGCTTGCACCTGGCTGGCCAGGCTCTAGAGAAACACAAATGAACTCAGGATCTATTTGTTTGCCAAGACATGCCTGGCCTGTGCGGATGAGTTGGGCCAGGGCATCCCCAGGCTACATCACCTGGCCTGTCCGCTGGCCTGGCGGCGCTCGACCGTGAGGCAGGGTGGGGCCGGGGTCCCCGTGGTCAGCGCGGCCGGCGGGGCCGGCCCGAGGCGGAGCGGCCAGCCGAGCCAGGGGCGAGCGCGGGGGCAGCCAAGCCCCGTGGCGGCGGCGCTCGCTCGCTGGCGCGAGGACGGGCGGGGGCGAGCTCATGTTCGGTGGCGCGGATGGCGGCCTAGCGGCGCTCGAGCGCGAGGCGGGGCGGGGCCAGGGTCTCTGCGGTCAGCACTGCTCGCGTCGGGGACAATGCGGCGGTCGGCCATGGTCGGCTTGGCGAGCGCGCGGGGACAGGGGCGAGCGCGGCATCGGAGAGAAAAAAGAAAGACGAGCGAACTGTTATTTTCCACTAACGAATGGCATAACTTCACGAGGAGGTACAGATCCCATATTTTTCAGAGCACCTGGAATCAATGAATCTGGCCCCCAAATCTAGATTTCTGGTGGCTTCAGATCTGTTGGTGGGTAGGTGTTCGGCTAAGCCCTTGTTTAGTTCTACCTTAATTTTCAAAAAGTTGCTACAGTACCTGTCACATCGAATGTTTGCGGCCCGTGCATGGAGCATTAAATGTAGACGAAAAGAAAAACTAATTACACAGTTTGGTGGGAAATTGCGAGACGAACGTTTTGAGCCTAATTAGTCCATGTTTGAACACTATTTGCCAAATAAAAACGAACGTGCTACAGTAGCCCAAAAATCCAACTTCCTACGACTAAACACAGCCTAACAAAATGAGATCCAGAGCTGATTTCAATAGGTTTGGAGCACTTTGAGCTATTCTAAAGAGGCCCATAGTATGGCCCCAGAGCTAGGAGCCCATGAAGCAGGAAAGGCACGTGCGTGCTGCCGATTTGTCTTCCATCGCGTCGATTCGGCTAATTGGCTTCCGCGTCCGTGACTCCATGTTGCCCTTCCGCCGCGCGGCCGCGACTGCCTTCTTCCCCGCTGCGACCTGCGACTCTACGACACTGCGCTCGTGCTGCCATCGCCGATCGGCTGTGCGCGGTGCACCGGTGCGTCGCGTGCTCGCAGCAGCAACCAGAACCGGCGAGCGGCCACCGACCACCGGCGCCCACGGCCCACTCTCCGTTCCTGGTCTGTGTATGTACGGAGTAACGTAGGTAAGAAATTGCCCCTAAGCTCCTTGATTGTGCTTTGTGTATGTGGTATGACAAGTATATATGTTTAATCAATATTTACTTTGTTTTTGTCTCCAATCTTTATTCTTTAGATTTGGGATTTAGCCATTTAGGCCCTTATGATTATGTGCAGCATGCATGTTTGGTATGACATTGAATTTTCTGAAATTCTGAAATTGAGTTGAGTATTGCATAATTTTCTTAAATCACTTACCAATTTCTAAATTTATACTGAACTCATGTTGCCTAAAAAGCACGTATTTGGAAGTGAAAAAAGAAAAAAAAAGAAGAGAAGGATAGAGGCCTCGATGCAATCACAAAGAAGAAAAAAATATATTTTTTATGTATTACATTTATTAGCAACATCATTATATTATTAGAGTTATTATTAGAAACATCATTATGTTATTAGAGGTATATTAGACTGTCTCTAACAGCGTAGGTAAACGGTGACCCAAACGCAAAATGCCGAGCGCACAGTGTTTTGGGTCCCAAAATCACGGTCCAACGGAGAACGCAAACACGGCAGCCATTTTGCGTAGCAACGGACTCGGAAGGCAAAAAAAGCGTCGTCGTTCTCGACGATGCAAAACACTGCAGAGAGAGAGGGAGGAGCGACCGACGCCGGGGCCCGGCACAGAGGCGGGGCCGATGGAGGTCGGTGGAGGCGCGGCTGCCGTCGTGGAGTCCGGATCCGCCCGGCCGCCATCGGAGGGAGCAGGGATAGGCGGCATCGGGCAGGAGAGGGAGGATCCCGCCGGCGAGGTCCGCCTGCGGTGGAGCAGCGCTGCCGGCAAGGGCCGCTCGCCTTCCGCGGAGAAGAACGCCGCCGGCGCGGACGTGGTGAGGCTGCGGCCGGAGCTCGCCCGCACGGTGGCGGCCGGGGCCGGAGCACGCACGGATCTGGGACCGCTCCCCCCCCCCCCCCCGGTGATGAGCAGCATCGTGGCCGGGGAAGAGAAGGTCGTCAGGGTCCGGCTCCACCCAGCTCGCGTTGTCCTCCCTGCCTCCGCCTCCGCCGCCGGCGTACGGCTTGCGCGCAGCGTGAGGAGTAGGCGGCGCTCCAGCCCGCCCGCCGCGCTACCATGCCGAGGGAGAGGGAGAGAGAGAAAGGATAGGCGGGAGGGGAGGGGGCGTGCACGGGAGCCACGGCGCGGGCGGTGCGGGCGAAGGCGCGGGGGTTGGGAGAGAGAGACGGATAGAGAGATGGAGGAGGCGATGTGGGTTGTTGGAGAGGGACGGTTTTGGGCGTGCGACCTATTTACTGTATAGAACCCAATTTCTGAAATGGGTCGCTGATTTAGGTATGCATCGTTGGAGATAGTCTTAAAGGGCCTATCTTTCTAGCTCCGCTCTAGGTCTCTAAATTCACAGAATCAGGCCTGATTACCATACATGAAAGACAATATTGATTTAACTTACCAACAAACATTAGAACCCTCTTATTGACCTTAACATCAACAGTAATGATTTAACTTTAACCAAGTTCTAGACATACTAATACACGATGTCTAAACATTATAGTTGCATGAACCACACATGCTCATCATTTTGCATAAGACACAGATAAAGAGGCAAACAAGAACAATACCAACAAATTGCAAAGAACAAAGCTTGTAGTACCAATAGGTGGTTTGAGTGCAAGAATGAACAGAAGGCAGGTAACATTTTGAATTGATACTTGAGTTGAAATATCGAACTGCTTCATTGAAGTTTTTGTATTTGCAGTGACTAGCACTAGGATAACCATTCACTTTGGCCTGGCATCTGTGCCCGTTGGTGTAAACTCTAGTTCGGCGCGCCTTGAACAAAACAAGCACACATTGATCTGCAACAAAGACCAGAATGCCTCAAGTGCTTGTTACATAGAAACCATTTAATTAGGATTATTGTTGTCACATCACTAGCACCATAGTGCATTCAAGTAGTGTGTAAACAATAGAAAAACTTTAGAAGCCTTAGTCTAGAGTGCAGCAGAGTCAATGAATGAGTTTGCATTGGAGGTCACCGATTTCATTTAGTTTGAACTAATGATCTCAAAAGGCAAACCGATGTACTGCATCCATCATGTAAGAATATCAAGGTAGATATATCATATGCACAATCTGTGGCCATAGATTCAGCAAATTGTTTAGATAAAAAAGGAATCACTAGTGGCTCTACTTCACTGTAATAAATACCTCAAGGTTACAAAAAAGGCTGACGGAATCTGTGGCCTTAGATTCAGCAAATTGTTTAGATAAAAAAGGAATCACTGGTGGCTCTACTTCACTGTAATAAATACCTCAAGGTTACAAAAAAAAGCTGAAACATGGAAAAAAACAAATAACTCAATAGACAAATAGGGGTCATGTTTGTTTGCATGGAAGAAGGCAGTACTAGTGCACTGAGCTAAATGCATCTAGTTGTCCAACAATGACCATGACAATGAAATCATAATATTGAAGATAGTCAAAATGCAATATTACATAGAGTCAAAGCACAATATAGTTAGTAGTTACCCAGTGAAAGCACAATATTAGCTGTCGCAGAACCGACCAATTTATAAGAGTACAAGTACAACGGCAGCCCGCAAGCGGTCGCACTGTCATACTTGAACCCATATAAACCCGGTAGTCCGTCGAGTACCACGGCGGGTCTCGATAAACGATTTACAACAACCAAGATCGTACAGGATTCAACATACATGCCACATATTACATAAAGTTCACAGATACATTTCATCATCAGAGTACGAATAAAAGTTATTACAAACCGAGTTTGATAAATAAAGCGGAAGCAAATAAGTTCGAAGATAAAGTTTCCAACATAGTTTGATACAGTGCCAAGTAAGATCACGGTCCACAAAAGCAAAGATAGGAATTAATAAAGAAGCCTGTCCAAGGCTTACTCCTCATCCACAGCGGGATAGAAGCAACTCTTGCAATAACCATGATACACAGTGCCATCTGCAACAATGGGAAAATAAACCCTGAGTACGAGAAGGTACTCAGCTAGACTTACCCGTCATGAACCAGAAATAAAATGACTCCAAGGATTATGCAAGGCTGTATAAGTGGACGTAACTTGACAACATTTTGCGTAAAAGGCAATTGACCCATTGTAAAATTATGATTTCCTTTATCAAGTTAATTATAACTATCCATTTCTAGATTCGCAAACTATCATGTGCCAAACATGTGGTATATCATTTAGAAGCATACAATAGTAACCATAGCAGGTATTGTAATTCTATATTCATCCGAACCATCATGTTTGATAACACAGTTACTACGATGTTGGAGCTAGTCAAGTTTCTCACTATCCGGGAGAGACGGCGATTCGAATCAATTTCAACCAGCTGGGAATTTATTCCTAACACAAACCCAGGTCTACTAGCCACGATAGCCTTAGGTCACCTTTGATACAACTCAGGTAAACATTTCGCGGGTCCGTACCGCGCCGCACAATCTGGAACACCAGATGCCAGGATGCTCAGGCCAAGCCTGCCCTTGGGCTCAGTCTGATCGTTCCCCGGAAGGAGCGCACAACAGAACAGGTCCCGGCCTGATTTGAATTACTCGGCTTCGCGGTCGGAACGAGTTATCCGGCTAGCTAAGTGAGAGGCATGCGTTCAATCTTGTCAGAAGTTCCAACAACGGTACGGTCCTTAACCAACACAGACGGGGATAGATCCACACCCAAGACCTCCATGTCTTGTTGCTTCTCTATCGACCTCCCGTCCAGTCTTGATTTACTTTTACCACATGGTTCTGTTCCACGATGGCAGATATAGCCAACCGTGCTCTGGTATCCCCCTATATCTCGCAGGTGACAGGACATCACCCGACTTCTACCGGTCTAAGCATGGCTAAGCATATATTCGATCCTGGACCTATACCGGTTAAAGGGTTAATATCTGGACAAGGAATTTACATGCATCAAGTGGTCCCATTCAACTCTTATAACCTAATGCATCAATCATAAGTACGTAAGTAAACATTTGTAAATTACTGGGAGACTTATAATGCTCCGGGGCTTGCCTCACAGAAAGGAAGTAGGGCGGTGGTCAGGGCACTCCGGAAGCTCTTCAGGGTTCTGCTCCATGCCTTCGGGAGCTGCGGCTTGCGGATCCTCCTGCTGGTTCCCTTCCTCTGTTTCTTCGAATTCCAGTAACGTGATCTCTTCCTCCGATCCTAGATGCATGAGTATGGCATAAGTATTACGAATGCATAAATATTAACAAGTGCATCATGTTTATTGAGTAGGTGCATATCTCTTCTCGATTATTACTTAACTACTTCTACAATGCATCGACGATGCCACAAAACAGTAGCTACTTGTTTCACTCATAACTGGAGTTCTACTAATCCAAATACTGTGATCCTGGACTTTCTGGAAAGCTTATCAAATTCTCTACAACTTTGTTATTAACCATTTTTACAGTACACATCAGTTTCAATATGCAACTCATCAAACTCCAGAATCTGTCCGGAAACTATTCAATCATGCAATATAAAGTAACACTACTTCTACTTCATGTAATCATTCAAAATTTGACAACATAGAATCTACCAACAGTTTAAGCATACCAAATACATTTAATATAATCTAATGGTGAAGCCCAAACTATTTATTTAATTGCCTTTATTATTTTATTTAGATATTTAGGTTAAATAATAAACATATATCAGATGTACTTCATAAATTCTCAAAACTTTACAGTGCCTTACTAATGCTATCAAAGGACTACTATACAAATTTCATGTCATTTTACTAAGTAGAACATCCTATACAAAAATGACAAGAAAGCAAGGCTTGAAATAGCATAAATGGAAAATCCTATTGAAAAGTGTCAAGCAACAGATTTCCTATTTTTCTTAGCATCCATATGGTACTAGGATTACCTCCAACAAATTTCATGAATTTTTGGACTCATAAATAATTTATAAAAATTCATGCAAGGATTAACTATTCATAAAAGAAAAATCTATAACTATAAATCTACACATGCACTGGTCCTCAAATTTTTACCAGAGCTCATATAGGCTAAGACTAGCTTACCACAAAAATTTCATAAATTTTGGAGCCTAGGAACTCTAGATATAAAATAAACAAATTTGAATGCATTCAAAAGCACATTTCAAATCCCTATTTAAATCTCCAAAAATTTCTACTATACAAGTCAAGAACATATTTTTCCTAAATACTACACTTCCTAAGGAACACTCACAAATTTATTTCACAATTTTTGGAGCTATTAAACTGAAGATACAAAAATTACAAAACATACGAAATCTGCATTCAAAATGAACTGGATTTAAAACATGGAGTCGCTGACCGGTGGGACCTATGCGTCAGTTGGACCCACATGTCATCGAGACAAAACAGGGCCGGCGGCGCCACTCTACGGACACGGCCAGAGCTCGTCGCCGGTGAGTTCTCCGGCGAAATCACGGGCACCATCGTGATCTACTACTCAAGACGCGTTGAATGGTCTAGGTGGTGACAGTGCTAGTGCGGCGGAGCATGATCGTCGCCGGTGATGGCGGCACGGCGGCGCTGCTCAACTCTGTGCCGGCCGTCTTCGGCCATGGGAAGGCTAGGAGAGGCACGCAACAGTACCACGGTGTCCTAGTGACTCTATTTCAGCAACAAATGCATCACGCAAAGCTCCGACGACGCTAGACCACGGCGCGGTGGTGCGGGGGTTAGAATGCGGCGGCGCGGGTCGTCGCGTTCCACGCCGGTGGGATCACTAACGAAGGTAACGTCTTAGCACCGGCTAATACACGTCCTAACCAAACGCTAACGCTCAAAATCAAAGGAAAAGGGCCGATGAGCCGAGCTATGGCCAGCTTGCCGTGGAGGCGGCCATGGCAACCGAGAACTCCGGCGAGAAAGGAAATGGTGGATACACCCTCACCGAAGCGTGACAGCCGCTGCAATCAAGACGAGGGGTGGAGGGAGGTGTGGCGTAGCTACGGGCGAGATGGAGGCGGTGGTGGTGCGACGTAGCGCACACGAGGCGACGGCGGAGGCGGTGCTATGCTCGGCGGCGTTGCCTGGTTCTGCGGCGAGAGCAAGGGAGGGCGCTGGAGAGGGAGAGAGCTGGCGTGAGCGAGTGGAAATGGAGCGGGCGCACGCTGGGGAGTTGAAGCCGTGCTTAGGCGCGTCGTGGCCTACGCGGTCAGGGCAACAGCGACGCACGGCCGTCGCCGCGGACACGCGGCGCACGGGCTCTACCGATGGTCGGCCACTGAACGGCTTCATTCAGTTCGTTCAGTCACAAAACGCCGAGCCTGACGACAAGTTTTGACGTTCATCTAACTACTAATCCGTGGCTCCTAGGTAGAAATTGTCTGAATAAGATTTGTAGAACCATGTACTAGCTACAACTTTCATTCAAGAATCTAGTTCTAATTCGCAACAGAAACGGAGTAAAATCATGCTCAAGGTCGGCTGGTCAGGCTGTCAGTGATCAAGACTTAGAAAAATTTTCTTAAGTGTTGAAATCATGATTTTGCTGATTTTTGTGGGACCCATTCAAGCATGTTAGAAGCTATACAACTTTGCTTTAGTGATCTCCTCCATGCAAGGTCTCTAACACCTAGTTCAACTTTGGTCAAACATGTCACATTCAAATGATGATACAAACTCAAACTATGACTTAATGACCTTCTTACCCCTAACCATGAATATCAAAGTTGTTCATAATGATATTCTAAACATGTTTAAGCTATTTGCAAGGTCACACAATCATCTACATGTTTACACTCATGATCGTATGCACATACACATGGAAACATGAAATAATAAGAATGTTGCACATGTTTCAATCGAATGTTTCAAATGTCAAAGCTTGTATATGAATGCTTTATGATCATGCTCATGCTATGCAAGTCAAGTTATGCAAAGCTAACACCCGAGGTGTTACATTAGCAACAAACCAACGAATTCAGAAACAATAGTAGTAGTGCCACGTCATCCTAGTGTGTTAGCTGTCATCATGGGCCAAAATCAATAAAAACCAACAATGGAGACCAAACAATACATCAACAGCATAGATTGTAAGACCATATAAAGCAATAGTTGAACAAAGCACTACAAATCTACACAACATGGAGCATATCATCAAGTAATATAAGTAAGCTAGGTTGACATCATATGGCTTTTGGGAACATATGGCTCAAGTGTTCACATAGCCTACAATATAGATGCATCCAGTAGGAGCTCCACAATACATGTACAATATAGTGAGCCACCCCCAAATGAGACACCAAGGCATACCCAAAAGCTACCTTGTTGCACATGAGACTACCAACATTAGTAACCAAACATTAGAGATGGAGAGTGGTCAAGGAGGGTGGAGAAATCATACTCTCGACTGCATCCCCCTCTTGCTTGCCATAGGCAAACAAACTACATGTAGTAGTTCTTGGCCAGGAAGGTCCTAAGCGAAAGAACCCTGTGGCTATCCACCATGTTCATAAACCCCTTACCTCAGGACTTGTTGTCCAGTAGATCACTACTACAGATTGATCTTTCACTATCGCCACTTTCACTGCCGTAGCGATAGAAGCGACGGTGTTATACTTCCACCGCCGGTTGGACCAATAGCGAGGCTTCCTAAGGAAGGAAACCGGCAGTTGAGACTACTACCACCGATGGATTAACAATAGATGTGGCAGTGGTATTTTCTCAGTCCTATGAAAAGCCGAGCCGACTAGGATACATGTTATGCCTGCCGGCCCTCCACGACTGTTTGGTCTATCGGTGGTGATGTAAGCATGAGTTATTTCCCAACTACCCACAACACAGTTGCATCACCATTACTTGCATTTCTCCATCTTCAAGGTTGGCCTATTTAACTAGGGTCCGGATGCACCTCTTGGGCTCAATCCACACTCGTGAGCTACTGTATCTTTCCTCATTGCCAAGAAGTGTTTTGTCTTCATCCTTGCACCTCTCATGGCCTCAAGATGGAGATAAAGCACCTCACAGGGATGCTAGTGTTTGGAGAAGGCCTTTAAGATTAGGTGCTTTAGATTCCATAATCTTGTTGCCTTTTAGGATCGAGATGTAGATTTGCATCCCTCGATCCTCAGAGGTAGCAAGATTATGGAATATAAAGCACCTCACAGAGATGTTGGTGCAAGTTTTGCAAGGTGATCCTTCTCCATCCTTTGCGAGGTGATGTCGTTGAATAGGAGCTTGACCTTGATGATTGCATATCTTCTTGTAGATCTTGTGTTAATAGAAGATCTGCAATCATCTGGTTCTCTCCTATTCAAGGGCTCCATACTCGATTGGGGTGCTTCAAGTTTGCGAGGTGCTCATTCTTCAAGATTGGGTGCTTATATTCTATCTTGCGACTCTCACGGTCAAGAAGCAGATCACATCCCTTGACCGTGAGGGTTGCAAGATGGAAGGTAGAGCACCTCACTAAGGGTGAAGTTTTGCGATGTGCTGCGTCGTTCTTTAGATTCTATGATCTTTGTACCTTGGAGGATCGAGATGCAGATCTGTTGCTTTGTATGTGCAAACCACCGTATGATATGGATCTGTTATCTTGTAGATCTTAATGGAAAATATGTAAAGAAGTACTACCCAAGTATTTGGGTCGATGCTTGATAGCTAAGTCTCATCGGCTCAAAATAGCTGACACCTGGAGTATCGCCTTTAGAACAAAAAATAACAATAAAAGACATAGGATCAAAAGTGACATTCAAACAATATATTCTTTACTTATAAGACCCTAAATATAATCTATGGTCCTAGGAAAACATTATTTACAACATCTTCTACATAGATGATAACTGTGATAGCCTCAGTAGCATCAGTGAAGTCTCCAATTAGGTCCTCTTGATCTTCCAGCCGATTAGTGTCTGGAAAACCAGGTTCTAGGTGACATAGCTCGTGCCCTGAACGTAGTTCCGCTGCAGCCTGAGCGATACCAGCACCATAGCAGACCCCAGGAGTTGCCACTTCTCTGGCACAAACCGGGACATCCTACAGGCGATCTTCAAGAGAAACACCCCTAGCGTTGACTGCTGCAACTGCGCCAAGTGCTACATGTTGGAGGGTCTCATGGCGATTCTCCAGGTTGATCTCCCCACAACGAGCCTCCTCGATCTCACAACGAGAAGCAGCCAGTTGTTCCTCAAGATCTAATGAAAATGAAGGGTTACCAGATAAAGTCACAAATATAAAAGCAAAGCCTCTTCAAAGAAATTTTACCTGCTGCCCTAGCATGAGCTTCATCAGCCCTTAGCTGAGCAACATTGGTCTCTTCTTCAGATGTAGAGAGGACTATTTTAACAGCATCGAGACATTGCTCGAGCCAACCTACCTCAAGCATGGCTTCAGAATACATGTTCTCGGCCTCCCTCCTTTCACGGATAAGATTCTAGATATCCTGACCCAGCTGGGAGGATGAAGATGAAGGTGAAGATACCATGGACCCAGCAAGATGTGCTTCGATAGCATGCACAATCGATTGTTGCCTAACCACCGCCGGAGCTGGCCGATGTACCGTAGCATGAGAGGTAGCCCTGCATATTCTAAGGATGAATGCAAGGTGACCATAGAGATAAGAAATCATTCCCTCTCACCCTTGTCAATGAAGAGGGACACGAAGGCGCGGAGGTGGATTCGTGGCTTCTGGAGTTTCCTCCATTGGACGCTTGTCGTGAGCCATTGTTCAGAAGAAGACTAGAAGGAGAAAATGAAGAAGAAAAGATATGTATCATAGCACAACAAATGAACACAAGTAGTATTCCTTCTACTCCACCTTGCCTCCAAATTTATAGCCCCAGGGGACCTCTATAGTGGGTTCATCGAGTTAAGCGCGAGATTGGGGGCATGTGTTCAGACCAAAATTTGTTACTCCCTCCGTCCCAAAAAGAATGCAATTCTTGCTTCCAAAGGAGACAAGGGATTACACAGAAAATACAAAAATTTATAATCCAAAACAAATATCAACAGATTAATGACATAATGTATTTTCGTAATAAGTCTTTTTTGGGATGGAGGTAGTAAGATGCACAGGAAGCCCAAAACTCAGGGAAGCATGCATGAGTGTTGAATGTCGTCCCAACTTCCAACACCGTCCCCAACACTTGTTACGCCGGGAACTGTCGTATACCTCATCTTCCTTGATGCTTGCTCCCTAGATCACGCATCTTAACTGCACTGAATCTGGGTGCATCTTCAAGGTGAGTGTTGAATGTCCCAAATTCCAACACCATCCCCACCACTTGTTACGCCAGGAACCATCGTATACCTCGTCTTCCTTGATGCGTGCTCCCTAGATCACGCATCTTAACTGCATTGAGTCTAGATGCATCTTCAAGGTTGGCCTATTTAAGCTGGGTCTAGGTGCACTGAGTCTCTCGCCCCTCCCCTCCCCTCCCCTCCCTCCAAATCCCTTAGCATTAGACTGAGTGAGATAGCGGCAACTCCTTTCGTCCACCATGGTTCATGGCGTACTTCGGTGGCTCCACCGTTGCTGGGAGAAGGTTTTTAAGATCGGGTTCTATAGTGGCCTACTGGTGGCCGTTCGTCTTGGGTATTAGAGGAAGTTCCACAAAGAGATGGGGAAGAACAATACCATCTTCGGTGGCCCGGGTCGCCAGTGACATGGCGGCTAGGCTCGTTGATGGTCGGCATGCGGGAGACTTCTAGGTCAGAATATCTGTAGGAAATCCTAGAGGGCGGAGGGTGCCTTGCTATTGCTGGGAAACCTTTTGAGCCCACAGATCTCCACCTGGGATCTCTTAACGCCGTGCCATGCGTTTCTCCTCGATGATGAAGAAGACGTCATGGGCAAGGCTCCTCGCGGGGCTCCTCATCCTTTAGGATGTTAGAGGGAGTTCCGTGAGGTGGTTCTTCCACAGGCTTCTTCCAGACATCGTCCCTACTCTTGGTGAAGATCCAGAGGTGCGGTGAAGGTTTAGTTACGCCTTTGTCCGGGTTCCACGCTTCACGAGATGTCCATCGCTGAGTGCGGGCATAAACCTACACTCATCGCTGAAATTTGGCTTATGCTGATTTGTTGTGAGAGAAAAACACTGTTTGTTCGCTGAAAAGTACTGCTGAAGTAGTGCTAAAGAACAGGACCAAGGTTTTTGTCATCATAACTATAGTTGCTGATAGATCCTTGTTATTGTATGCATGGTGAATGAAAAGTGTAACAGAGTTAATCGAAAAAGAATATCTTTTGTTGATTTTGAACATTGTTAGTATCAATATTGTACAATTATGTCACCATCGGATATAAGCATCGTTGAAACAATTGTATCACCGTCGTTATTCGCCGTTAGGTGCTAACATCTTCTTGCTGTAACCTATAAAAATAATGTTCATAATATTTTGTTCATTTCCAACGTTCAATTTCCGTATGACACACTCGTCATTAGGTGCTGTGTACCATCTTCTTTAAGACCCAATCACCACCGCCGGTAGCCTTCACCGCCGGTATCATCAATATTTGTATGCCAGCGCGAGACTCCCATGCGTTTTTAGAATTTTGGCGCCTTTTTAGTTAGCCTACAAAGACCACTACCCACCCAGCCGCCACCCTGTCCGTCTCCTCCTCAAGTGCTACTATTCCTCACCTACTCATCGGCGTGCAAGCCACCACTCACCGCCGATAAGCTAGTGCTCCACGCCAGTGCGCCATACCGGCACGCCCGCACAGATCCACCGGTGACCAGGCTGGTACTCATCACCGCTGTGGCCGCTCGAGCTCACTGCTGCAAGATCCAAAGGTAAGGGTAATGCTTTCTTGCACTTCCCTTATCCATGTTTCTTGGCTTTTTATTCCCCTCTTATCTCATCTGAGTACGAATCAAGCTTCCATCTGATCATTAAGGAGCTCACGAGCATATCCCCTCAGATGCTCCTACTCTCATTTAGGCAACAGCGCTGCCGCTTCCATCGCCGGCCCCGCTCCACAACATCCTAGTCAAGATGGAGGAGGAGGCCACCAACAAGAGGAACGAAGTAGACATCCTCATAGACGATGTCTTGGTCCTTATCCTCCACCACCTCACCTCCCGCACCTTGTGCAGCTGCAAGTGTGTGTGTCGCTCCTGGTACCATCTCATCTCCGAATCCGAGCACCGTAAGGAGCTACCTTAGTTTGTCGCCAGATTCATGTATGGCAACTAGAAAGGCAAACACCGATTCACCAGCTTCACCAGTGATTCCCCCTCCTTTTCCTTCTTGTCCTTCCCCATTCAGGATTTAGTCATCTTAGATTGATGAAGAGGCCACTTCCTCTGCTGGTGCGTTGGGCTTCGCTATGTTGTATGCAATCCGGTGACTAGCAAATTAGCGATACTGCCACATAGCAACCTTTGTTATGGTTCAGCTCGCTTGGGGTTCAATCCCACAATCTCCTCGCACTTCCATGTGGTAGAACTGTGGGTAAGGTCGCTTGGGGTGTTAGTTGTCAGTATCTACTCATCCAAAACTAGAGCATGGATGTGTAAAGAATCTGAATGCGGAGAGGATATTCTAGTATGCAAATTTTTAGGAATTATGTTTCTTAATGGTTTTATGCACATGCTGGAGGTGTCCCACATAGTTGTTGTTGATATGAAGGAAAAGACATGGTGGAAAATTCTTTGGCCACCAGGTCTTGCAATGTCCATCCATGGAGATTAGGGTCAGTTGTGTCTATGTATTACTGATATTTTCAATGCGTCTGACCTTTCAATCTGGATCCTTAAAGACTATGGTACTAGTAAATGGACATTCAAGCATACGGTGAACACGCTGCAGCTATTTGGACTGAGCAATATTGGATTCAGTTCCGAGGCTGCTAATGCGGACTACAGAGTGAATGTAGTTCACCTAGAATGGAATTTGATTTTCTTTGTTGGGGAGGATAGAACATTGATGGCATACATGAGCCGCAGAAAAGTTCATGTCCTCCCTATCCAGGTCGTCCGCTATCATAAAAGTACCAGGATTATTTATTTGAACGTACCTCACTATATTCCTTATGTTCCCTTGTTTATGGAGTCATTAGCAGAGCAGTAAAGATTCATATGCTGTATTTTATTGTTAGGACATGTCTTTGTTCAGGTAGGGAGTTGTTTTGAGTCTATATATAGTCCAATTTTGACTTGGTAACTAAACCAATGGTATGTTGAATATTATTAATTTTGTTGCTTTGCATTGTGCAGGTTTTAGAGTTTCAGTGCTTTTGAACGATTTTCCTGCAATGGCTATGGGAGAAAGAAGAGGGGTTCTATGCTGCATTGGCTGCCAAGCTGATCAAGGAGTGCCAATCTGAAAGAGCGGAGCATGTGGCAGAACCTCCTAAGGAATTGGGCCCACATGCACCTATCGTGTCTTAACAGACCTCGGATAGCGTACACGAGTTCCCAACAACTCAACGGGTCTGTCGGGTGTCCTCGGGAAACCCGAATCATCCATGATTCTCTTTTCAAACAGGATCCCAATCACAGTCATTGCAGATTACAACATTTTATTCAAATATATACCAGAGTAAAGATAGCGGAAGTCTTAGGATAGTATTATTACAAACCAGTTGTTTTCAAACTTACAATACCATAAGTATCATACGACCATAGTAGCGGGATAATATTACATTAACTTTATTTATCATACAAACTAGTGCCTTGTCCAAAGACCTCATTACTCCTCATCATCATCGTTGACTTCAAACACTGACATGCAGCAGGGACCAAAACAAGCCTGCGCATGCGACTCACCTGCAACAAGGGTTAACAAACCCTGAGTACAAAGGTACTCAACAAGACTAACCCGACGTAACAGGGTGTAAGACTTTAGAGATGCAGGGATTTGGGGCAAGGTAAGGATGTAGCAAGATTCAAAAGTTCTTTGCCAAAAGCTTACTATCCTTCATTCTATTTTCAAGTTTACCACTAAGTTCTTTTAGTTCATTATCTCAACTAAATATACATTTCCCATATTCCATTCCTTCTCATTCCATTCTTTTTCTCATATTTTAGTAATTCACCAGTACTACATTGCTTCTGTAATGAATCGAGTCTCCATATCCGCGGAGCGCCGGCAATTCGAATTGATTCAAGTCCCAGCTGGGGATTCCTTATCACACGACATATGTAGAACTAAATCTTGCATATATCAACCTCGCTACCGGATCCTCCTATACTAAGCCGTCTCCACGCCACCCGAGAGCACAGCACACCTCAAATCCAGCCACATTCCAGCCACGAGGGTACACGCTACTCCCGCCATCTCTCCACTCCTAGTGCGCGGGCATTCGTCTTAGTATCGGATTAGCCGAAGTAGGCTTACCAGAGTATGTGACCAGTACTACAAAGTGTCTCGTTCAGAAGATCCACAATGAGTGGCCTTTAAGCGACATAGTCGGCAACATTACCCACAATTCAAGATAAGTCACCCGACTAGTCTCTAGTTCATTCAACCTTCTTTCTTTCTTCGGCCAGTATGCCATCTTTGATTGTATCAAAACTTTTACTTTGAAAGCCTACCATAAAGCATACTAAGCAATTTACGCCTTTATAAATGAAAACATCTTCAAGGATGGTAAACGAGTAACAAGGTAGGTAATGCATCAAGTAGGTAATATTTGAATTGATCAACTTAATGCAATAAGTAACATAGGTGATAAACTTTTCAAAGTAACAAGGTAATGGCTTAATGCATAAACCGGGGCTTGCCTTCGTTGACGATTTCCGGTTCCGGATTAGTACCACAATTATCAAATCCCGTGACAACCGGGGATTCTTCCAGAACTTGCTCAACTAGAATCGTTTCGTTCTCGGGTTCTACATGAAATAATAACATATGCTTTAACCTGATGATAATGTAAACATGATGCTTTCACGGCACATGAAATGTAAAAACACCCACAAATGATTTGATTTCGCGGTACAGTTGCAAGCCAACAAAACCAACCTGTAACCCTATCATTAAGAACCACACATGTGACTTGACCTAATGGATCTTGGAATCCTACTAGTCACAAAATATGACCAAAACAAGATCCAACACTAATCAAACACTTAGGGTTTGCTTTTATCTATTTTTGAATTAATTTGGAATTAAGCCCAAAAATAAACTTGTTCCAAATGACCTGAAAATTTTATGTAAGCTTCCTTATGACAAATTAGTGTACCAAAACAAATTTCATAATTTTTGGAATTATACAGTGACCTACAAAAATCATGGAAATTGCATTTTTCAATTAATGGACTGAATATTTGAACATTCAAAATTTATCCAAATTTCAAATTTCAAATTTTTAAATCATACTAGAACATGTACAGAAGCTACACAAAAATTTTCAGAATTTTTGGATGTGTAAATAAATTCCTACAAAATTGCAAAATTGCTGCACTATTCAAAAATCAGAAAATAACAAAGCTCTATGTTCTTCCTCAGCTTCACTGACAGCCTGGGCCCGCTGTCAGCGACACAACGAGGACGCACGGCGGCGCTGCCATACTGGACGGCCAAAACGCGCCGACTGCGAGTCTTCGGCGAGGTGGATAGCACCAAAATGATCTACACCATCCTACGAATCTACCCCAGTCCTCAGAACGGCAGTAGGCACACCGGAGAAGACCCCACGCCGGCCATGGCGGCTCGAGCACGTCGGCTCACGACGTAACCCCGGCAAAACTGCGGTAGCGTCAAAAGCGAAGTGATAAACACGTTCAGGAGCTCACTGTGATCACGATGGTGGACTCGGTGCAGTCGGAGATGGTCTGGAGCAGCCTGCCCACGGTGAGGGCAGTCGCGGCGGAGCTCCGACCGGTCACGGGGAAGACGGGTTGCGCCGGGCGATTCCGGCCAACACCAGCGACGAGAGCAAGTCGAGGAGGAGCGCAAGACCAATGCGATCACGTTGACGTAGCTGGGAACGGCTGACGCGGCTCGACGAGGCCTACGGCGAGCGGCGGAGCTATACGGTGGCGGAGCAGAGCAGAGGGGAAAACGATGACGACGGCGGCGACGGTGGCTATTTATAGCCGGGATGAGCTCGCCCGGCTGCGACAGCGCACGACGGAGACGCCACGGCGACGGTGACGTGCCTGCACGCGGGAAAGCGGCGAAATTTGATCGGCGGTGACCCCCCCGCGTGGCGCCGGCGGCAAGCAGTGAGGTGGAGATGATTTTTGAAATAATTACAGAACTGCCACTGCATTCATTTCTCAAATTACTCAGAAATTTTCTAAAGAAGTTGAAAATCTCCAAAAATGAAAGTTGTTCAATTTTTCAAGTACTACAACTTTGGTTTAAGAAACATTTTCAAATTCTGCCTCCAATTTGAAATTCAAATTTGGGGTACATTTAAAGATTTGAATCATTTCAAAATTACTCCAAATTTTATATGTAAACTTGAAAAACTTTGAATACCAAAGTTGATCTTCATAAAATAATCTCCAACTTTGCTTTTTGCCTCAACCCCAAATTCCTCATGGATTTTGAATTAATTAAAAGGGGCAAAAAGGACTTTTATGATTTGAATGTGAATTCAAATTTGATTTGTCTTCCTTTTACTTAAATTTTGATTTTTGACCAGTAACATGGCCCATTAGGGTTATTTGAGTCAAATGACACATGGTCTCACATGATCACATGAAATTTGACCCTTGTGGTCATGATCTTTGTTTAAGGTTTTTGAAACACATCACATGAAATAACAACATTATGAAATAAAGATTATATAGTGAATGCATTCAAAATTTTCTACTATATGAATGCTTTGCAATGCACATGATGACATGTCAAATTTTAGTATTAGGTCAAAACACCAGAGGTGTTACAGAGCACATCTACCTCATTTTAGTTATGTAAGTCTGTAGGGAGCAGAACCTTTATTATGCTATCTATGTACCGCTTATGTTAATTCATCAGTTGACACAGTTGTTGTGTTAGTGTCGAGCATTGTTATTATAACAAGTACTTTTCGTTGTGGATATAATGAATGATGTGTAATGATTATATCTGTATGGTGTGTGTTCAGTAAGTTATTAAGGCCCAGCTGAATTAGTAAATATATTATGAAGACCCGGTGCAATTCTGTCACCGTCGGATGTAAGGGCCGTTGGTTATTTTATCATCACCGCCGTACCACTCGCTTTTGGTGAAGCAGACGGCCATCACCACCACTATTCGTCTGATGTGGCAGGAGTCAATAGTGCATCACCGCCGAATAGTTTAGTAACCCAACACTGACTAAAGGATCATCACGGGCGGATCGTACTGCAACACGATGGTGACCATGCCCTTTGACCTGACGGTTCATACGCTGAAGCGATGGTGATGTTCGCCACGACACAGGTGGGTCATGCTCCAATACGACGGAATAAGGATCTGATCACGAACGGATCATAAGCCATGCGGCGGTGTTAGTGCATACCCACACATGCGGGTCGTGTTTCAATGCGATGGAAGTAAGGACCTTATCATGGATGGATGATAAGCCAATACGGCGGTGTAGTGTACACCACAGTCGGTCTCAGATACCGATGGTAATGGCTATGAGTATCACTGCCGACAGCTTACTGCCGAGGCCGAAATTGGATTGCGATATGGGTTACAACGCTGCTGTGAAAGGTGCGAGTGTGGATGGTTGGAGGCCACAATGAGGGCCTCCTCTGTGAATCCAGACATGTTCATGATAGCATGGTACATGTCTGCATCGAGCAGGCCCAGTCTCCCTTAGGGCATTGGCAACATTGTTGGCAACATCATTCATGGTTGTCATGAGTAGGATCTCATTCTCATCGAAGTATGACCTTTTGTGTTTACCTCCACCATTGGAGGTCAACACATGCCTTGTGCCCTCCCCCAACTCAGTCTTTTTCATCACCCCCTTGATTCACTGATGTGTCTTCCATTCTGCCAGCAGCACTGTCAGCCTGTATAAAGCTCACCCCAAGAGGTTTATTGGACCCATGGGCAAATCGGCCTATTGCCATGCCGCTGCCAAAGATGGTTTCCATCTCAGCATAGAACTTGATGAAGGGTGTTGAGTAGCTCAGCATCTTTAGGATGATCATACAGAAAGGGAAATCAAGGAACCAGTTAGCTAGTCAATGTATTTGTGAGCTTGTTAAATATGTGAACAGAATATTTACGTTCAACACTTACCATAATGTGCCCAAGATAGTGATAGTGGTCAAACATGATTGCAAAAGTATCCTCATGATACAGGGCAAACATGCTTGGAAAACAACTTGTGCATGAAGGAGGCAAGAGCCCAACCACCCAACTGCTAAACCAGGCATCCAATCAACATAGTATTACATCTGGGGCCTAATCTGGCTGAATTTAGCCAACCAATAATCACTCATTGTGCCAACCAAGACACATCTTAACTTAGATTCTCAAATGGATATTGATACGAACAACCTCCGATCAATTTAAAATTGGACACTGCCATGAAACTTACCTGCTCTGCAAAATATCATGACACCAAGGCAAACCGAAAAACCTGATGGCAAGCTCATAGTGAAGAAAAACTGAAATTTTCAAGCAACAAGTACTAGTAACCAGATCACTACAAGAAAACATTATGACAAACCATCCTAACATAATCCATATTATTAAACCAACACAAATCCATGACAAAAGCAATAAAATGGAGAAAACGAGAATGACGATAATGTTCCGAAAAGGGGACTACCACGTCGATAACCGAGTCTAAATGTTTTTATTCTCTCGGCAAGTCTCAAATTTGGTAGAAGCATTATTCGGCATTGTGCCCGACCCCTTGCATCAAGCTGGGATGACGATGTTGGCCTTGACGGCAGCCTTGATCTTCTTCAGTGCATGACAGAGCAGCTTGCCAACGTCGTCGAAGGCCCCATCAGCAGCATGGTTGTCAGACGGGGATGAGCCGGGCAGCAGCGCCTGACATGCCATAGTGAGCAGGGACCCAGCAGTGTTGTCGCGGCCGACGGGAGCGCTGGAGGAGCTCGGAGCATGGCGAGCCCTGCCATGGCCGTCCGGAAGGATGGCGAACCCAGACGGCATGAGGAAGACAGAGGCGTGGTCGCCACCGTCCATGACCGCACGCATGAAATCCTCTTCGAGGGGAGCGTAGACCACCATGGAGCATGACGCGTCGGTGCACGCCTGTTGCAAGATCAGCACCTTCTTGCTGTTGGTTCCATCGGTCATCACCTGCAACAGAATTGAATCAGATAGATATATATCCAGTGACTCTTTGCTGTGATAGCATTGCTAGCTAGAACGTACTGCAAATAATGAACTCACATTGGAGTATTGCACGGAGGCAGCATTGCCATGGAGATGGCCCGTGGCCACAGAGTAGAGCTCAGTCACCGCCTCGCCATTGGCGAAGACGTCCCACTCGCCGCGGCTCTGGCCATCGCAGAGGTACTGGAACACAAGCTGCGGCGGCGTGTTCGGCAGCCACACCGTGGTGCTGGAGCTCAGCACCAGGTCAGCCACGCTGCCGGCTTTCTTCCAGGTCACCATGCGCACAGCTGCGTCAGTCCTTCTGGCGCCTGTGCCAGCGCTAGCAGGCCACTCGTAGAGGTTGCTGGACGGCTGAGTGACGGGACCAGAGACAGCCGAGTAGAAAACCGTCATCATCCTCTGTGCCAGCTCCAGGATCCCCCTCTTCCCCATTGACGAAATGGCAGCTGCAGTGGAAGCTTTCAAGAACAAAGCCGATACATATATCGCTCAAATGTTACTGTTCCCAGCTAATTAATCCAAGAGTATATGAAAAGTGAAATCAGAGGTTATATATGGACAGTTTCCTTGTTGTCCATGACATGACTCACCTGTGTTGTCGTTGTCGCCTCTTGGGACCTGGATGGAGTGCAGAACAGCGAGGTATTCACACTGCCTCTGCAGCGACGCGAGCCAGCGATGCGCGCCGAGAGCCTTCCCAGAGCGGAGCAGTGGCCTGAACATTGTTGGCACTGCGGTCTCGTCGTACTCCGCGTGGACAACCCATGTGATCTGCAATGCACGAGGGAATTTCAAGCTGAAGGTCTGAATTCTAAAATATAATTACTGTTTATGGAGGGATTGTAGTAACAAGCTGGAGTTGGACTGTACTTACCTTGCAGTAGCCATTGCCCATGTCCTCAATGAGGCAGCCGGACGGCAGCAGCCTGCAGCCTGTGTTGTTTGCAACAGCGGCGGCATCAGCGGTGCGGCTGCCTAGCGGTCCAAGGATGCCGTCGACGGACACGTTCATCACAGCCCACTGCCCCTCGGCCACCCGCTTGTTATACCTCAGAAAGTTGATGCTGCGGTTGAGCAGACGTGGCGACTGCACCCACAGCTCTGCGTTCATCTGCAAGTGCTCGATCGGTGCTCCACAATGTCAGTTGAACGACCAACACATATATCGCTGGCTAAAAAAACACAGATGTCGAATGGAATATGCATGCGAACCGAACACACCAGCTGAATACGTGAACCCAAGACGCCACCGGAGATGGCACCATTGGCGGTCACACCAGCCACGATGCCGGGGAACATCTCAGACCAGCGCTTCTGATCGACAAACAACACAAACACGAGCACCAAATTAAAGCCACTTTAGATGCATATTTAGCAGTGCGATTGCTGCAGGAATGCATGGATGGGAGAACGAAGATGTGTGTACATGTGCACGCACGTACCGCGTCTGTAAGCATGACGATGAGGTCGGCGACAAAGGCTCTGACCATGCCAGTCTCCCTGGTGGCCTCCATGATGAATCCGTCCGGGCAGAACCCATGGTGCACCGGGAGTGTCGCTTTCTTTTGGTACCCCAGGTAGCTGAGCTCCTCCCCGTCGGGGGTGGGCAGCCACAGCGGCTCCCCCTTGGTCGCGAGCAGTAGGAACTGGTCCATGGCAGCCTCCGCGTGCCTGCGGAGACGAGCAGCGCGGTCGGCCTTGCTGGCCCCTTCGCCGACGGACAGCACAGGGCGGCAGGCGACGACTGCTGGTGGGCGCCGCTCGGCTGGGGGTGCCGAGCGCAAGATCTGGTTGAGCAGGGCGGTGGCGCGTATGCACTCGACCCTGAGCCTCATGTTCTCCATCAGCAAGCGCCGGTTCTCGGCCGGCAGCTCGGCGGGCACCATTGCGCCGCCGCATGTGAAGCAGGAGTTGGTCAGTATGGCCTTGCGAAGCGACATGTTCTCGGCCGTCAGTGCAGCAGTCTCCCGCTGAGCCGCCTTGCTCTTCTGCACCACAGCCTTTGCCTGCAGGAATTTTGAAAGAAACTGCAACCGTCAGTTCTTTCCACTACTAGCTGTACATTTGATCATGCATGGAATGGAATGAAAAGATGTGTGTGACTGTGACCTGCATCTGGGAACGCTGGTTTTGGAACCAGTACTGCACTTGCCTGCCCTCCAAGCCGATCTTTGCGCCGAGCGCGCACCGTGTCGGCTTGTCTGGGTGGTCATTCTGTTGGTATGCACTGCACACACACAAGACAAATATAAAGGGCTAGGCACTCAAGCAATTAACTCCAAAGTAATAAACCAAGCAAACATTAATTAATTATTTCTCGTTTGATTTAATTGGTTCTACTGTATTACGCTCTGAGTTCTCGGATCTGCTCCGGAGTGTGGCGCTTCTGGCGTTTGGACGCCGTCTCGGGCTCTAGAGTGTAGTCCTCGTCGTTGTAGTCTTCATTATCAGTGTAATCAGTGTCCTCATCAGTATGAGCATTGACCTGCTGCTGCCCTTCCTCCATGGCTTTCCTTGTACTAGCAGATGAAAAGGTATGATCAGTGTCCTCATCACTATAGTAACTTTAAAGGGTAATGTTACTATACTTCCGGTTACCAACTAGGAGGTGATACTTCAATACATCTGAACCATTGATTTTTTTTAATTTTATAAATTAATTAGTTAAATAAATAAATATAGCCTAAGATATGATATTCGCATCTGACAATATCGGTATCCTGTATTCGAATTCGAACTATTGGAAAATAGCGCTATCCGAATTTCTTTTCCCATCTGTATCGATGATATGTTATGCATGATACAACTATCAATCCTATATCATGGTGCATGTGAACCTATCAAGTTACAAGGTTAAAGTTGGCCATGATAGGGTACCACAAAAGTTCTTTTTAGCAGGTTCATAATGTATACACCGTTACACTAACATACAAATTTCTATCTTAAAATTGATTAAAAAAAGTACACAAAAGTCATGTCGAGGAATACGTCAAAATCGTTAAACAAGTCATGTAATAAACATGTAATGTTAACTATGGCTTTGAGTTATACATGTTCCATGACAGTTCGCTAACTTACCAACTGTGGCCGGTGGATTATATTTATGTACATGACATGTTACCAAATAATATGGTTTGTTATAATATTAACTAGCAAAAATATAGGGACATTACACGTTACATGCGTGATTAGAAAAACATGTTATATGTGTGAAAAAAATTGGCAACTAATGGAAGTTAGGGAAAAAACACGCACATGAATCGAAAAATCACCGCCTAAGCCTGACATGCCAGCTAACACAGGAGGTACACGCGACACTGTTAACATGGGGGCGTTACATGCATAAAAAGCTAATGTGTCGTGGTCTTCCCTTTCTCAACACGTTTCCCCCCTTGCTACAGTAGATCAGAGCGAACCGAGGGTGAGTGCTTTCCGGCGCCAATCTCGGCGGCTCCCCCTCGCCTCTGGTGGCCTCTTCGGCATTAGAGGGTGGGGGAACCTCGATTTAGGTGGTGAGCGTACATATCATATGCTACTAACTGAAGGTAATAGATGATTGTATTAACTGAAGGTAATAGATGATTGTAACCATGCGATCTAATTAAATGAATGTCTCAGAATTGTTTTAGACTACCATAGCAAAATCCAACTTAAAAACACAAATAAAAATGAAAAAATCATCAATAGATACCTTTGAGGTAAGCCTCCCTTCCCTTCACCGGCACCGAGAAGAGGAAACTATTGGAATATGGTTCTTGAAAATTGGAATAGCAGCAGCCGCGGGTATTTAACAATGTCTGTGGCCATGGAAATTACTAAATTGCCCATAAAAAGTTGAAGCACTAAATACAATTAAATATTAATATAAATATAATATAATATCTGGAAGCAGATAGTTATTAAGTGATATAGTACATTATTCATACTACTAAACTATGATGTATATATACATACATACATTAATTTTATTGAATAATCTAGATATCATCATCTTTGGCATTTATTTCTTTAGATGGTTCATTATGGGATGCTTCATTCTTGGTTGTCATAACTAGCACCATTTCACAACTTCTTATTTGCTTCACTGTGAGTTATAATTTCTTTTGGCAATGCTTAGCTGTGTCCAAACTAATGCCACCAATTTATCATAAGCACCACCGAGAAAAGATATGCAACATTAATATATTTGGTTTATTAAAAGCACCCTCTATCTCCTCATTCTAGAGAATTCTGAGCATGGGTGGCTCTTGCGCATAGTGACACATGTCATTGTCTATTTTGTAAAAAAGGCCTCTACATTTGAAAAATTCAAATCGCCGTCTGACTTGTTCTCTCTAAATGGTAACCGTGTTTGGGTATTTTATTACTAGAACCTTGATGTAAATTTTATTTCAATGTGAAGAAGCCAACATTCGGTAACCTTGTCATTTTGCAGCAACCTCCATGAAGTTTTGTGGAGAGCCCCATACAACGGTATAGCCCAACCCTAGCGCAACACACAGTCTCATCTTTCGCTCCTCTTTATCTCTTTCTTAGGACCGACAGCATGAGTGGCAACATCCTGGCTTGGCAGCAAATGGGAAGGTGGGCTTTACCGTGAGCATCGTCAGTCTATGAGGGCATTCAACAACAATCTTGTTCTTGGGAGAGTTGACGATTGAATGTCAAGGGATCAACACAATAATGATCTTTGATTGGGAAAAAAAAAGGAAAACACAGTAGCATATTTGAAAAATCTCTTGCAACATGGTGTGCTAGCGCAGCAGATGTAACATCCTAGATGTTAAAAAGCTACTAAAATTCTGATCATAAGCATCATCAAGCATAATCAACAAGCATTGAAGCATTAATGCATTTCATGTTGCAAATATAGCATTTATATGTTGCATATATCGTGTTTCATATGTTGCACCAAGTGATGTCTATGTTAGTGATTAAGAATATTTATGAATTTATATATGTGAATTTACTTAAACAATTAAAATTTTGTTAATATAAACTTTGTATTTTAAAGTATGCTCTTTTATATGGAACAAAAGTTTGTTCGAGTTTCCAAGTCAAAAATAATGAAATTTGAGCTCCAAAAATTGAATTAATGCTGGCTCCACAGTCATTTTGATGGCTGTCCCTGAAAACCAGTTAATAAGTTCAACTTTTGGAGATTTGTTAAGCCAATTTTCATAAATAAAACTTGTGCAATTTTTGTACCATGAATTGGTGTGAAGTGTGGACTTTGATGTTATGCAATTGCTTGTGATGTTTGTTTGATGACTGATCACTAATTAAATGCCAAAGTTTGCTAATCAAAACAATTTACAAAACCCTAAACCCGAGTTCAGTTTGGCAGTTTCAAAGTACCTATCTTCTTAATTCTAAATCTTCAAAACCGTCAACCTTTTGGTGTTGATCCTTTAAGTAAAGTTGGAGATCGTTGATCAATGAAAAACTTTCCTTAAGACCGATCATCACGTTTCTGTGTAAAAAATTTTGAGAAAATGAGAGGGAAAAGGGCCGTCAGACATGAACGGTAGGCACCGTCAAGCAGCTGCCACGCAGCAGCCTGCTCGCCGTCGGCCGCCGCCCTCGCTCACCGCCTTGCACACGTGCGACGCGCAGCTTCTTCCACGGACGGCTCCAAGCAGCTGCTGGCTTGCCCCGAAGCCTCGTCCGCACCGTTTTAAGCCACCCCGGCTGCCGTCTCCTCCCTTCCTCTCTCTATTCCGCCGCCAGACAGCGAGAGCTCGCCGACCAAATTCGACGTGCTTGCTCGCCCTCCATCCAATTGCTCGCGCCTCCAACTTCGTCTCGCCCTTGCGCTTCGCCTAAACACGCTCGCGTCACCTCTCTCCACCACAATCACCCTCGGCGTTGTTTGCCACTGCAGCCGAGCCGCCATGGTCGCCATGGGCACCTCACCGTGGTCAGCTTGCTCTGGAGCTCCTCTCGCCACCCCAGCTTTCGTTTTAGCTTCACCTTGATGCCGTGACGCTCACCGACTTTCTAGTTTTCCTTTCATCCACAGGACGCGCCAGAACGCGACCTCGCCGTCCAGTTCGCAGTGCCGTGCTCGTCCTCACCATAGGCAGCCGCATCCACACCGCCTCCGCTTCAACCATCAAGCCGAGCATGCTCACGGTGAGCTCCTGGCGCTGACCATGCCCTCCATTTTATCTCTACCGTGCCCTAGTGGCCGGAACACGTCGCGCCGCCGTGCTCTTCCCCGCCGTGCCGCCATGGCCATGGGCATGCTCGCACGAGGCCTTAAGTCATTCAACCAGTAATGTAGGCGTGTTTGTGTGAGTGAGGCGAGTGCGCTGGTGGCCTCCTCGTCGCCGGAGACTTCGTCGCCGGTTGTCTCCGCCGCGCCGGAGTGTCGCTGGGTCGTCGTGGTCGCTGCTATGCTCGCCGTGGAACCCTAGGTATTCAACCAGTACCTTAGATCGATGCGCTAGGTCGTGGGGTCACGTTGGTGCCCTCCCCGTCGCCAGCCGACTCGCCGCTGCTGAGTTACGCCGCTTACCCGTCGGCACGGTCACGATCAAGGCAGGCAGGGTTGGTTCGACCACGGGTCCTGCGTGTCAATGTCTAGGGGTAAGGGTGAGCTGGGTGAGAAAAGTTTCCGCCGGTTTATTCTTTTTTAGAAAATGATAAAATGTGCTGATTCTTGTTTAATTCATAATGAAATAATTAAAGGCGATAAAAATATTAAAATTTTTGTGTAGCTTTGTTATGATGTGCTCTATCATAGAAAAATATTAGTTGATCATGATAAGTAATTCTGGTATGCTTAAAAATTACATCTTTTAATACAAAAATGCTTGTTGTATGATTTTTATAAATAAAAGTAATAATCCTTTAATCATGAAACTTTTTTTGTAATCTTAACCTATTAATATCTACCTTCACAAAAAGTTTAGTACTATTTTAATAATTCTAACTTGGTTAATTAATTTAAGTATTTTTAAATGCCTTTTGCTTTAATTAATAAATGTTAAAATGATTTAGGAAAATACTTAAATGGCTTTGGTGTATTTTGGGCATTGTTTGTGGACCTTGGAACACCCAAACCCTTGTTGTTCCTTGGCAACTTAATTACTTTCCTTGATGTGTTATAATCAACTTATTTATATAATAATTAAAATAGCTTAATTAATAATTAGTTTTATGAGTTCCTTATAATGATCATGAGTTAGGATAAATGTGAGTCACTTGCTAGTCCATGTTAAGCTTAAATACTTTCATGATAACAACTAATTAACTTGTTAGTTAACTAACTAAAATGTTTTTATGATAATAACCCTAGTTTCTTGGTGAAGGAAAGTTGTACTCAACTACTTAACTTTGTTTAACTTCTGTTATGCACTTGAATGTCTCTCATCATGCATCATGTCATGCATCCCATCATGTTAAGCTTACATCATTTATTACGTGTAGTGCACGAGAGTGAGAAGATTCATGTTGATCAAGTTTCAGAGAAGGTTCATCCATCTGTGGTGGGGTGCCAAGTATAACTTCTGGATCTCTCTTTGGAATCTAACCTTCTCTACAACATAGGTAAGCCCGGAAGCAAGCATAAACCCTTCTCTAGTATTTACAAATATTTATTACACTTTAAGTCTTGTGTGATGTGCATTAAGTAATTAGGAGTTGGTCAAATACGTTGCTGCATGACTCCCTTGATATTCAGGTATCCCTAGTGTTACCCCACTAGTATATGTAGGTCAATACCTCTAATGCTTAGTAATGCTTAGACTTTGATAGAAGTCGAATGATGGTTTCATCGTTTGTGGGAAATAGGTTTTACCTTGCTCTTCTCGGCTCTGCTTCTGGGTTGCGAGAATACCATGATAAATGATGACGTTTAAATTGAGACCGGGCATGAATTGATGTTATGGAAAGTGTTCTTGGGTAGACAGGTTCAGCTAGTCATGCTCGTCCCGCCTGTGTCAATTGAGGACTGATCGTTGTAGGCCCTCTTGTGATCATGACTTGTAGTACTGGCCATATACTTCGGTAAGCCTGATAGCTCGGCTATTCCATTATGAGAAAGGACAACCGTGCACTGGGAGTGGAGAGATGGTGAGAGTAGCGTGTACTATAGGATCTCTGGTTAGCCTAGAGGGGGGTGAATAGGCCTGTTAAAACAAAACTTGAACAATTATAAAATTCAACTCACGGCACTGCCGGGTTAGAACAACAACACTACCGCACCTATAGATAATCTAGAAGCACAGTTCAAAAACTATGAATCGAAACTTAGATCAGAGAATTTACTGAGCTTCCTACAGGTGTATAGTTCACAGATCGACAGCTAGAAATAGTTGGAGAAGCTCACACAAGTAGATCGATCACAAACCCTAGAAATCACCTTAACAATAATAAGAATGACAACAAAGTAAATCAAGCACACGGTGATACAATGATTTATCCCATGGTTCAGCTCGCCACTAAGGCTTGTCTAAGTATATGTTGTTGAGGTTAGCCACTAAGGCTTAGGGCTTTGCAACCCTTCCTTGTTCTCAAGTCAATAGACTTAACTCTTGAGATGAGGGGTAAGTTTACTAGCTTCAAGAGATGGTTACAAACCTTCCGGGGCTGCCACACAAGTTGGCAAGCTCCACAGGCGATGCTCTAGCCGGCTAGGAGCCAAGTTCCAAGAGTAACAAACACAACCACTGGCCAAAACATGAACCAAGTGCTCTTTAGAGTTGGGGAACAAGCAGATCTGCTCTCTAATCAAGTTTGGAGCCTTTTTCTCTCAATGATTGATGGGAAATTAAAGGGAAAGCTTGAGAGGTTAATGGCACCAATAGAGGAGAGAGAGAGAGCACAAGTCTATTTTGTGTCGGTCTGAGTAGCTAAAGGTCAAAGAAGGCCATTGTGAGGGTGTGGAGGAGGTATAAATACCTCCCCCACTCCCAACGGTCAGATGAGTCATGGTAGTGCCGCGGCCTATCTGTGGCAGTGCTGCTTTGTGGCATAGCCGCGCTTCAGGTGCGACACTACCGCACCAGGCCAGACAGCAAAGGGGAAGGGAGTTTTGAGCTGGCTGTCTTGGCTAAACTTTGAGGATGCTTTAGTGTAAGATTGAGCACTTGGTTGTACATGTTACCTTAAGCATTATGTCCCCCTTTATAGTATAGCTTTCCTATACTCAAATTTGAAATATAAAATAAAATAAACCTCCATTGAGCTTGATGCCGTCACCTTTTGTAATTGGGGCTCCTCCGTTATGTATGGCATCCTCATAAATGAATCTCCTGCTTGTCATCTCGCTAAATCTTGTTAGTCCTCTAATTGCGTGGTCATTATCATCAAAACCCACAATTAGGGCTTGATTGCACTTACAATCTCTCCCTTTTTGGTGATTGATTATAACCCAATTAGAGCTCATAAAAGATATGAAATATAACTGAGATTTTTCGAGCCATGGGTGTAGAGACACCCCCTAAATGTGTGAATTGAGATTTAAATTCTCAAATTGGTATTAGAGGCCAAAATTCACACTTTAGTCAAAGTAATAGGGCTCCCCCTACATCCATTCTCCTATGGGGTGTTGCACACTATGTCAAGAATATCAACGTGACGCGAATAACAGTTCATGCACTCAAGGATTTACTGAAACAGCAAGGCGTGGTACTGCCTCTCCTCAGCCGCAGCACTACCGCACAGCGGCACTGTCGGGCTAAAAGTGCGGCACTGCCGCACTTACTACAATAGCATAGATAAACAAGCACCACAGAACAGTTCATATAAAAAATGATAAGCATTCTAGCACAATTATATAACAAGCTACTACACACAACGATACATGTCCATATCCGATACAATATAGAGTACTTAGGTCGCATTATTAAAATAAAATAGAGTTTTGAGCGGCTCTCAAACTCACTTCCTAATCAACTACTCTCAACGGATAGGACAAGAAGCTCCAGCTGCTGCATACAATTGGCATCGAAAAAAGATTGACCCTCTAATTTCTCCCCCTTTGGCATAAAGCACCAAAAAAGAGAGACAAAGAGAGAAGCCATCCAACTCACTCCTCATCTTCTTTGATGTTCTCCCAATCGACATCATCTCCACCAGCAGCACTGTGGTAGAACCACCCAAATTATATGGCCCACATGTGCCCATCATTGTCTCACAGACCTCTGATTGTTGCACATGAGAGCCAGATAACTTTGAAACCCTGAATCATCCACATTTTATAACTCATACAGGATCAACATGGAGTTGCCACAACATTACAACATTGGGTACAAAAATAACTTACATCAGAGTGCAGAAGAATTATGATAGTAGATTACAAAATATGTTCAAGTCAAATTTATCTTAAGTTCCAAAAGATGAGTAGAACTACAGAAGCAACTTAAGTGTAGCATCTAAAGAAGAAGAGACGACCAGATCATGTCGAGCCCACTGACACAACCTCGATTAGCAGCACAAGTCAGCTCCTGCAACAGGGGTCAACAAACCCTGAGTACTTGAGGGTACTCAAAAAGTCTTACCCGACTAAAAGAAAAGACTCCAAGGGCATGCAGGTTTAAAGGTAAGGTAGAAGCAAGAATAACTTTTGCAAAAAAGCTTACTACAAGTGGGTCCTTACTTTCAACGTTTTAGTTGCGAATTAAGTTCTCATCGGTATCCATTTAGCACTTGGTCTAAATCAATCACTTCATTAAGCATCTCATCCCATCTCAACTTATATCATCTCATATCCATCAGTAACCATGTTTCATTGATTAACTACGATGCAGGTCAGAGGATCGAGTCTTCATCTCCGAGAAGCAACGGTGATTCCAATCTATTTGGCCCAGCTGGGGTATCCTTACCACATGACATATGCAGGTCTAAGACCTAGATATATCAACCTTCACTCGGATCCTCCAAAACGTGAACCAGTCTGCACTACCTGAGAGCATAGTACTCCACCTCCCTGTGCCACTCCTGGTGGATCCACGGGATGTGTACATGCTACTCTCACCATCTCCCACGCCTGATGCGTAGTTGTATTACACATAATGGAATAGCCGAGGTATCAGGCTTACCGAAGTATGTGGCCAGTACTGCAAAGTCATGACCACACGGTGGCCTACAACGGTACGGTCCTCAATCGACATAGGCGGAACGATGCACAACAGGCTCTCCCCGTTGGCCTACCCACCAGAGACATATATCATGTTCTGTACCAGGACATTACCAATATCCCATACAAAGACTGACGGGTATTGATATTAGGGATACCCGGAGGAAGTAAGTTAATGGCCACGAACGTTAATTTGCTTGGATGGTCCAAGATGTATTTAAGGTCTCGCCCAACCCCGAGGACGCTAGCTCCATCTCACCTGACCCTGAGGGCATGGGCCCCGTCTCGGCAGACCTCTCGGGCGTGGGCTCCGTCTTGCCCGACCCAAAGGGCACGGGCCCATCTTGCTAGACCCCTCAGGCTCGGGATCCGTCTCGCCCAACCCTGAGGGCACAGGCCCTATCTCACCTGACCCCGAGGGTGCGGACCCCATCTCGCCTGACCTCGAGGGCGTGGCCTCTGTCTTGCTAGAACCCTCAGGCGCAGTTTCTGTCTCGCCCGACGGGGATTCATACAGCCTCCAACCACTATGGGTCTAGGAGTACAACCCTAGGGTCAAACTTCTAACACCGGGAGGGAAGCAGGCACGTCTCGACATGACCCATGGCCACGATAGACCATACCTGGGGGCTCACGTCACCAACAGTGTTGGGGTGCCAGTGCTTTGCTGCCTAATCCACATATGGCTCCTAACAAGAGTGCCTATTGACCACGCCGTTTGCTGGGACGGGATGGGATGCCATGACCGACTGACGATGCCTACGTATAGCACCAGTGACGAATAGGACCATGACATGGAGCCATCCCCATCATCATCTATAGGACCGATGGGACCCGCATAAAGGAGATGAAGGACATCGCAACCCTGGAGGCCTTCTTCTCCCTAGCTTTTCTCCTTTTCTCTCTCTTTCTCTCTCTGTAACTTGCGCCTTCCCCTTCACCTATAAAAGGGGAAGCAGGACGCCCCATGAAGGGGAGAGGCACGAGCACATGGCTGAGCAGCTGAACAAACTCTTAGCACTTCTCAATCCTTCCACCAAGAGACCTAGGATCCGCTCCCTCTCTCACCTAGCTGTAACCCCTACTACCGACAGTGCCGGTAACACGAGCAATAGCAAATTGGACATAGGGATGTTCTGCTCAAACCAGTATAATCCTTGTGTCCTCTGAGCACACCATTCGGGCCAGACGTGAAAACTAGAAATTTACTAGCTGGTGATCCAAAACATCGATAGTTGGTGCGCTAGGTAGGGGATTTTTGCACGTCTCGACATCCACATCAGGCCTCGGATGGCTAGTCACAGCGTCAGCTGGGTCCTAGGTGCACACATGTGCTTTAGGAGCCTGGACTTCATCGTCATGATAGCAGGAGAGTTGGCGTAGGCTCCTACCACAGTCCAGCCTCTCCACTCCATCAGCCTCGACATGATCGTCGAGGCGCTTGAGGAGCTGCAGCTGCACGCGCCGGAGGCCCATGTCCTTGGGAGCGACCGGCTGCTCGACTTCGAATACGGGAGGCTGGAGTGCCAACTCGACGCCTTCCTAGGACCCCAACCATCCCAAGAGGCGCTGCCTTACTTTCTCCTTTGCCAACGCCATGATGCAACTCACCGGAGGGGAACCGCTCTCCCTAGAACACCTCACCCAGGGCACCCTGGCAGCGTTCCCGTTCGGTCTGCGCAATGCTGTGGGGACCATTGGCCACCTTGTGGCACAACACATGCACCCATCCCCTACAAATGATGAGTTCGTAGGGATGACCGAATACATCATGAATCTTTTCACGGCCTTCTTGTAGGAGACTCAGAGTCGCTCTCTGACTCTGACTCTAGCAGGGGGAGCCATCACCCCTCGCGAGAATGTTTTATGGTAGATACCCTCGAGGGACGCGTCAAAAGTGTCCATGAGGGAGGGGCTACCCCACCAAATGACCTCGACGATGAGGTTGAGGAAGGTGCAGGGGCCCTTCCTCGCATGCGAGCAGAACAACTAAGGACACGACACTAGGAGCTCGAGGATACACGACTCCAACTCGAGCAGGAGCGCTCAGAGCTCGAGCGAGAGCTCGAGCGCCATGGAGACAGTGGGCATGCATGTGCCATGGCCCATAACGTGAACCAGAGGATCATCAAAGATGATGTAGCCCTCCCACACTTCACCCAGGCAAGCCAGAACATCGCTGCCATGGCGGCCTTGCTCTGAGGGCTCCCGGAGCCCATGACACCCAAGGATCATTGGGCCCATCGCAAGATCCGCACGCTGCTCGAGCATGCGGTGGTGCAGCAGGTGGAGACCTTGCTGTCTCAGTGATGCAAGCTCTGCGCCAGTCAGTGCGCGCTCTTGGGACGACATGTCAGGAATGTGTCTATCCACCAGGTGCCACGTGGTGGTGGGGGCGTGCCACGGCCCTGGTGCATGAGCGTCTCGGCCTCCACCATGACGCACATAACATCCTGGATGCCCGTAGGTGTGGACGAAGCGACGAGAGAGAGGAAGCCAGCCGTGGATACCACCCTCATCACGGTGGATGCTACGACAGTGGCGAGGACTGGAGCCCGAGCCCCGACCTACCGGGACCTCAGGCCTTCGGCCGACACATCCTCAACACTGCATTCCCACCTCGTTACCGACCACCGACCAACATCCCAAAATACTCCTGGGAAACAAACCCCAGACTATGGCTCGAGGATTACCGGCTTGCTTTGCCAAGCCGGTGTAGTAGATAGTGATAGTTTCATTATCTGCAATCTCCCATTGTTCCTAGCCGATTCAACATGAATATGGTTGGAGCACCTTCTGCCCAACTAGATTCAGAGTTGGGAGGACCTCAAGGAGATTTTCGTGGGAAACTTCGAGGGCACCTACACGCGCCCTAGGAACCCATGGGATCTCAAAAACTACCAACAGAAGTCCAAGGAAACTCCTTCATGAGTACATCTAGTGCTTCTTCCGGTAGTGCAGTGAGCTGCCTAATGTCGCCGACATCGATGTTATAGGAGCCTTCCTGTCTGGGATCACCTGCGAGTCCCTGGTTCACAAGCTAGGACATAAGGGCCCGCAAACCACCAAAGAGCTCCTAGACATCACCACCAGCAACACCTCGGGCGAGGAGGCAGTCAGAGTGATTTTTCACCATCCCAAGGGCAAGGCGAAGCGGGACAAGGACACCGGCGAAGGCGCCTCCAACCACCTCAACAACAAGAAGAACAAGCAGCGGCGCGAGGGCTCGCTTGTGGCTACTGCTGACCACAAGGGGGGTTGAAAGTCCACCGAGGGTACCCCAAACCACTTTGAGAAGCTGCTCGAAGGGCCATGCCCAAACCATGCCTTCCCCATCAAGCACCTATACAAAGACTGCACCCTCATGAAGCGGTTCCTGTCCGGTGGCTCCAATAAGGGGGGCATAGGAAGGAAACCAAGCCAGCGGCAGATGACATCGAGGGAAAGGACAGTGGTAGACGACTGTAGTAGCTGTTGCTGAACAGATTGTGCGCACCTACGAAAGGTGTCAATACTATGCTCGGTAGACCCACCTGCCGGCCCAAGCACTCCAAACGATCCCCAACACGTGGCCGTTTGCGGTCTAGGGGCTCGATATGGTCGGACCTCTCAAGAGAGCGCCCAAGGGCTATATGTACTTGCTTGTCACCGTAGACAAGTTTACAAAATGGATAGAGGCTCGAACGATCTCCGTGATCAAGTCCAAGCAAGCCATGCTATTCTTCCTTGGCATCGTCCATCACTTTGGTGTCCCGAACTCGATTATCATGGACAACGGCACATAGTTTATCAGGAAAAGTTCCTCTGATTCTGCAATGAATACCACATCCACGTCGATTGGGCCGCTGTGGCGCACCCCCGCACGAATGGGCAGGTCGAGCGCGCGAACGGCATGGTCCTATAAGTCCTCAAGCCTAGGATCTTCAACCAGTTGAACAAGTTTGGCGGACGATGGGTCGCAGAGCTGCCCACGATGCTCTAGAGCCTGAGGACGACCCCCAACCGGGCCTCTGGCTACACACCCTACTTCATGGTCTACGGTTATGAGGCTATCCTCCTGACTGACCTCGACTATGGAGCGTCGAGGGTCAGGGCGTACAATGAGCAGGGAGCCAAGGTGTCCCTCGAGGATGCCATGGATCAGCTCGACAAGGCAGGCGACGTTGCCCTCCTCTGCTTGTCTAAGTACCAGAAAGCATTGCACCGGTACCACAATAGTTGGGTGCGGGGTCAGGCCTTCAACATCAAGGACTTGGCACTCTGCCTCATCCAGACCAACAAAAACCCATCACAAGATGTCTCCACTGTGGGAGGGACCTTACGTCGTCGTAGAAGTGCTTCAACCCGGCACCTACAAGCTCAAGACCATCAAGGGTAATGTCTTCATCAACGCATGGAACATCGAACAACTACGTCATTTTTACCCTTAGCATATGCATGCACCCATGAAAACTAAAAATGGTGTTTCTGAAATACAAAAACGCTTTCTTTTTTGCTATCTCGTCCTTGATCCTTAGTGACACCCGACCCCAGCAATGGCATGGGGCCGGGCCTCACTCAGGGGCTCATAAGAGCATACCTATTTAGAAACAAACACTGTGCCCGACCCCTTCTCACATTAAGATCTAAAAGCAAGAGCTGTGGAAACAAACACTGAGTAAAGTTGGTCGGACTGCAAGGAACCTACGCCCTATCAACTACAGCGTTCTTGCTCACCAGCATGATCAGGGTTCTTTCATCCACACCTTAAGCTTTGTAGCCTTTACAATGGAAAAGGGTCAGAATGTAGTAATCTTTTTTATAAAACAAAAGAACTAAAACTTATTCATTTATTACAAGACCACCACTTTGTTTATCTAACTAACTAATTTTTTAGGGGGATGATCTCATCCTCCATCTTGGCAGATAAGTCCTATGCTAGAGGGGCCACCTCCTTCTCGATGTCCTCCAACTCAGCGTCGGAGTAGCCGAGCACGAAGCCTTGGCTCATCCTCACTAGATCGATGTTCTCATAGTGAGAGCGAGCGATCGCGAACAACCGATTGATGCCAAAGCGAAGTGCGCCCCTCATAATGTTGTGCGCCTGATCTATGGTCTGGACAACGTGAACCACAAGCGAGCTCATCTCCTACATCGAGGCTAGCTCGAGGTCGCTGCAGACCAGTTGGACTACGGTGCATAGGGCATCATGCTCTTCACTCTCCTTTAGGAGGGTGGCCTTCACCTCGTGAGCTCCTTCTCTAGGCTACGGTTCTTCATCACCTCTGCCGCGAGCCTACCATCAAGTCCTATCCAAGTCAAACGACAACCACGTCAAAGGACTCACCATAGGTTCTAGGGAAAAGGAAAACAAGGCAAACCAAAGGATTATCATCCATGTCCGCATGGAGCTTGCGCGTCTCATCACGTCGCTGGGTCACCTCGGCCTCTAGGTTCTAGAACTACTCCCGGCACTGATTGACCTCCATGGCTATTCTAGCGGTCATCGCTTCCGCCACAACCTTCAAGTCCTTTTCTCCCTGGAGCTCGCCCTCTAGGAGGTAGATCCTCTGTTGGGCATCGGCATGCTCCTAATGAGCCAGGTCATGTTCTATGTGGAACCCCTCTGTGGTTTGGAGCAGGTCGTCCCACTCCTTCTATAGCGCTCGGCCTCTGCCTCGTTCACATGTGTCCTCTCAAGCAGGGCCACGAACTTCTCCCTAGCCTCTTAGGCATCAACGTGAACCTCTGCTTCCTTGATCCAGAGATTAGCCAACTCCTAGAGGACGGGGGCGAGCTCAGCCACCTCCTGACGAGCGGCAGCGAGCTGTGCTTCTAGTTCCTCATGCTGCGGCTTCTCTTCGGCAAGGCGGTCCCAAACATCCTTCTCACGAAGAAGGAACAGGGACTTCTCCTAGCTGTGGTCCATGAGAGACTACAGAGAGGACACGAGTTAAGAGGCACAAAGGAGAGAGACGAACGTTGGAGACATGGACATGACGTACCTGGCAGACCAGCGTGATGATGTCCTACAGCGAGTTTAGCATGGTGGTCTGGTCGTTGACTGTGATCCTGACCCCCAAGTGAACGCGCCCCCACTCCCTCTCCTCTACGGCGTCGTCGAGGGCGAAGAGTTGTCACCCCTGAGTTCCACCGATCGACCCACCAGATCTAGGGTCCTCCCTAGGTGTGCGGGTTGCCACTGACCCGGACCAGAGGCTAGGATGCCTCAGCGCCGACCCCAGGCAGCGCCAAACCCTCTCATTACAGCAACTTCTTTAGGACAAGCCCTCTAGCAGTAGAGGGGACAGGTGATGTGGATGAGGAAGCATGTCCCACCATCACGCCCACCAAGGATGCACCAGGTGTGGCCTTCTCTGTCCGCCCCACCACGGGTGCGGCCGTCTGCACGAACGACGGCCCAAGCTACGCTATCTCCACCAATGACGTCGTGGCTATGCCCGGCCACACCATGTCCACCAACGATGCCTCAGGTGCAGCCTCCCCTGTTTGACTCACCGCAGACGCGCCCGCCTATGCGAACGATGGCTCTGGCCATGCCTTCTCCACCTATGATGTTGTGGCCATGCCTGGCCGCACCACGCCCACCACGGGCACCCTGAACACGCCCTCCTTCATCTGCTTTACTATGGACGCAGCCAGCGGCTGCGCCTCCTTGGTTGATGTTGTGGTTGTCCTAGCACAGCTAATGTCATTTGCCCTCTTTTCCACCACATCCTCAACATAGTTTCTAAGATAGGATGGATCAAACTCATCAAGGTGAGGTGGTGTTTTTGGACATGCATTAGGAGGGATGACACGCTTGGCTCTCTCCAAAGCTTCCTGCTGCTGGATCTCCTCATCTTGGCTCCCCCTGCCTCTGGCATCTCCACAAGAGTTGGCTGCTCCTCTGCTGCTGCCTGCTACCCCTATACCTCTGCGAGAGTGTTGCTTTTCCCTTGGAGCATCATGCTTCCTCTTGACCCTCCGCTCATCGTGTCCACCAGAGGACATCTATGTAATGGATAGAGACTCGGTTAGGTGCTATTTACGGTGAATATGGCATTCTTCTATTGAAGATGATTTTAATAGAATGAGTGTGTCATCAATCGAACCAATGAACCGATCTGCATGATAGTACAGCATAGAGCACAGCACTGTCGGCCCTAGGTGTGGCACTGCCGCGGTGGTTGGTTTGGTTTGAAAGATGAAACACTTTTTCTATTGAAATCCAATCAATAGAATCTTGCTACACCATCTAACATACATGAAATAGTAGTCTAGAAAGATAAATTTTCATTTTGCATAGTCCTTGATATATGATGGTATGAATTAATTAGACAATAGAGTGATATTTGATTTGAAGCAAAAAGTAGACTCTGCAGTTTAGCCCCCTTAGCAAGATACAGCATGTTGCAAGAGCAACATGCTTCACTGCTGCAACCTAGATGTGGCATTACCACGCTGGGTGGCCAAGCTCTACCAAGGATTCTAGTTCTCGACTCAAATCAACCATCAATCTATCATCTATTCAATCCATTCATTCAAGTAAAACTAGGAGCTATGACAAAATGACCTTCATAGCATAGATCAAGAAAGGTTTAGGGTTTCACCTTTGCTCACATGGATTGGAGAGGGAAGAAGAGAAACAGCTTGGCACAGGAGCACTAGCGGCTTCCGGCGACGCAGAAGAGAGCCGGCGGTCGGCGCAGCACTACCAGAGGGTAGTGATGTGGCTAGGCAACAGCGTAGATGACATGGGGAAAGAGAGAGAGAGCACGGTGTCTTCATCGGGCGAGTGGGAGAGAAAGGGAGAGTAACCATGGGGCCAGAAGGATAAGAGAAGAGAAAATGGTCCCCATAATTACTACCGTTGGGGCCCAATTTCTAGATGAAATTCAAAATGCGGCACTTCTGCGGCCTATATGTGGCACTGTCACGGCACAAGTGCGGTACTGCCGCATCGTGCAACAGCAAAGATTTAGCTACAACTAAACAGCTCTACATATATAGGATATGGACACATATATCTAGTATATTATTATCAGTAATAGATAATCAATACAAGCAATGATCATGATATACTACATCCTTTTATAAAGCATTTTGAAGCACTTAGAATTTAAACTTTAGCAAACCTTTTACCTATGCATACTAGTTGATCAAGCAAAGGTGTGCTACAATTCAAACCATGTTACAAGAATCAAGTATATTTAGCTCACTACACAAAGCACAAAACCTTCACTCATCGAGGGGCTTAGTGAAGATATCAGTTAGTTGCTTTTCGGTGCTAACATGGCGGATTTTGATATCTCCTTTGGTTTCGTGGTCTCTCAAGAAATGATGTCGGATGTCAATATGTTTGTTCTTGAGTGGCTTACGGGATTGTTTGCAAGCTTTATGACACTTTCATTATCACACAAGAGTGGGATTTTGGAAATGCGACATCCAAAATCTTGAAGGGTTTGCCTCATCCAAAGTAGTTGAGCACAATATGCACTGGCTGCAACATACTAGGCCTCGACGGTGGAAAGGGCTACACAATTTTGCTTTTTAAAACTCCAAGACACTAGGGACCGTCCAAGGAATTGATATGTCCCTGAAGTGCTTTTTCGATCTACCTTGCAACCGGCGTAATCGAAATTTGAATACCCAAGTAGATCGAGCTTAGAGCCCTTAGGATACCACAAGCCAATGTTAAGAGTGTGTACTAAATATCTCAAGATTCTCTTAACGGCCACCAAGTGGCACTCTTTTGGGTTAGCTTGAAATCTAGCACACATGCACACACTAAGCATAATATCAGGCCTAGATGCACACAAATAAATTAGAGAGCCGATCATGGAGCGATATACCTTGGTGTCCACGGCTTTCCCTTCATCATTGAGATCAAGATGTCAATTGGTTGGCATGGGAGTTTTGATAGGCTTGGCATTCACCATATCAAACTTGAGCATATCATGGGTGTACTTTGTTTGGCTAATAAAAGTTCTATCCTTCACTTGCTTGATTTGAAATCCAAGGAAGAACTTCAATTCACCCATCATAGACATCTCAAATCTCTTGGTCATGATCCTACTAAACTCTTCACAAAAAGTATGATTAGTACTACCAAATATTATGTCATCGACATATATTTGGCACACAAAGATATCTTTACCAACTTTGCAAGTAAAAAGGGTAGGATAGGCTTTACCTATTTCAAAGCCTTGTTTAAGCAAGAATTCCTTAAGGCATTCATACCATGCTCTTGATTCTTGCTTAAGCCCATAGAGCGCCTTTTGGAGTTTGTAGACATGGTTGGAGAACTTGGGATCTTCGAAACCTGGTGGTTGCTCAACATAGACAAGTTCTTGAATGGGTCCATTGAGGAATGCACTCTTCATGTCCATTTGATATAGCTTAAAGTTGTGATGGGAAGTATAGGCTAGAAGCATTCGGATTGCTTCAAGCCTTGCCACCGGTGCATATGTTTCTTCAAAGTCCAAGCCCTCTACTTGAGTGAAGCCTTGAGCAACCAATCTTGCCTTGTTCCTTGTCACCACGCCATTCTCATCTTGCTTGTTGCGGAACACCCACTTGGTGCCAATCATGTTCTTCTTGGGTCCTTCCACCAAAGTCCAAACTTGATTCCTTTCGAAGTTGTTTAGCTCTTCTTACATGGCCATCACCCAATCTTCATCTTGAAGCGACTTTTCTACCTTGAGAGGCTCTAGAGAGGAAACAAACGAGTAATATTGACAAAAATTTGCTAAATGTGAACGAGTCAATACTCCCTTTCGAAGACTCCCAAGGATATTGTCAACGGGATGGTCCTGTTGTATAGTTTGCCTTAGTCTTAGGTGATCAATAGTGTACCACCCTAGTGTTAAGCATTGCATTTGGCACTTGCATTTCATGAGCACAAGCATCATCCAAGCATTCATGAGCATGAGTATATGAAATTTCATTTTATTCTTTACATATTATCACATGTGATGTTGATTATATACATGCATATGCTTGTGATCATGTGTGACCAATGCAAGGGATGGTTGTGGGGTCACAAAAACACCTTAGACATATCTAGTATGGTAAATGGAACAATGTTCGTATTCATGACATGGGCCAATTTTGCTTCTAAGTCCTAGTTTACACATGATGTCATTTTTTTCATGATTCTACTTTGACCAAAGTTGAACTATAGCATAGAGTGTTTGCATGGCAGTGCACCCTTAATAAAAGTGGTAGTTCTTGACATGGGTAACTGTGGGGGTATTAACCCCTATACCCTTATGGCTAAGCTTGGGCCGGCCCAAATCGGTGGGTCCAGTCCACGAAAAGACGACGTGCGACCCGGTTAACCTGATCGGAGTCCCACACAAGGAGTCAAGGCGGATTTGGCGATCAATCAAGATCCTAGTCGGTTAGAATAGGAATCCTTATCCGGCCACATATGGCAATTGTAACTGGCTAGGATTAGTTTCCAAATCTGTAACCCTGCCCCCCGGACTATATAAGGTGGGCAGGGGACCCCTCTAAAAAACATCTCTCATTGGCATACAGCAATACAAATCAGACGCAGGACGTAGGTATTACTCCTTCTTGGCAGCCGAACCTAGATAAAACCTCATGTCTGTCTTGCGTCACCGTCTTGTTTGTGGCTTGTGCATCTGTCTGCCGACAATCTACTACCTTGGGTATACCCCTAGGTAGACTGCCGACCATATTTCGTCGATAGTGGCACGCTAGGTAGGGGGTGTGCGTACTGCTCTCCAAGCAAACAAGATGGTCATCATCTCCGGCTCCATGGCTATGCCGAACGGCCTCACATTCACCGTTGGCCAGATCACCTGGACCACCGGCTCCGATGACTTCATCGCCATGACCCCGGAGAAGGCGTGGATTCAGTCTGTGCCGACCACTGCTTCACCTGCATCGGCTATGACTCCGACCACGACGGATATGGCTCTGACCACGACGGATACAGCTCTGACCACGATAGATCTAGCTCCGACCACGGTACATCTGGCTCCGACCACGCCTGCATCATCTTCAGCCACACTGACAACTCGTCATCCGCTTCCCCACTACAAAGGGAAGCAGATCGACAACACCGACCTGCTCGACTCCATCGATCAGGTCGGCACCAAGCTCGCTGAAACCCTAGCTCTGGTAAGTACGATTCAAAGTCAGCCTAATGAGCAGGTAACCGCTCCCCACAACAGATCTACCCAACCAGCTCGGACCAGTCGTCCTACACGACTTGGTACAGATCTCGTGGTCACATCTACTCCTGAAGGGCGCTCTGCTCATCGCCGGCCAGCCTTCGCGATGGGTCTCCGGCTCTCCGAGTACGAAGCCTCGACGGAGAACCACCGGGTCCAGCCCCACGGCCTGTGAAATGTTGCCTCCAGCTACGCCTACAACCTACAACGCCGTTTGGATCTGTGTTTTATGCACCGACCTCAGCCGGAGCAACGCAACTTCGTCAACATGATCCAGATTGAAGATTATCAAGAAGGATCCATCCACACAGTCCAAGAGGGCGACTCCAGCTCCTTGTCTGGCACCGCATCTAATGTATCTGTCCACACCGAGCTTCAGCATCATGAAGGTGAAGGCGTCAAGTACGATCTGGACATCCCAGACCACGCCCCGGGGTTCTCACAATTCCTGTCTTTCCCGCCAAGATGAGGGGATTTGATCCATGTTGTCAGCAATGACGAACCGCCAGCAGTTGGCGAAACAGAATAGGAAAGGACTGCACGCGAAGCACGTAATATTGACCGGTTTAATCGCTGACAAATCGAAGCCAAAGTAGACCAGGAGGCACGACGCATAAGGGTCCAGCCACGTGACCTCAACGATGCTTTCGACAGGGTGGGGGACAAACAGGTCTTCAGAACTCCAAGTGCCAACATAGCCATCGCCATGGCGACAATGCAACGGCTACCTAACACCTCGGAAACCCAAGCAGTTCATGATGAAATACAAGCCTATCTGACGGCTGCTATGGCCCAGACCGCGGAGATTGTAAACCAAGCTCGGGCTCCATCCATCTCGGTTGAGTCAAGCCACAGCCGCCAGCACCCAAGTCGCTCACAGCCACTCAACCAACATGGCTCGCGCAACAATGACCCATCAGACAACCGTGAAGGTGGAAACGGTGGCCATGATGGTGGCCAGGATGACAACCACCATCGGGATGACAACCGCCGCGACGTATAGGATAATAACCGCCGGGACAACCGCGACAATCGCCGTGATAACCACGGTCGCAGGACTAATCCAGATGGCAATCGAGATCGCCGCGATGGCAATAACAATCTCCGCCATTACCTCAGCGGACGTGATCTACGCACTCGCATCAACCAGAGAGCCAACGATCGAGCATCCCATGAAAGTTATCACCATATGGAATATGACACTACCCACGGCCCGCCGGGTTTAAAGCAGTTTACTCCACACCTTCGCCAAGTCATATGGCCCAAGAATTTCAAGCTTGAGAAACTTTAGAAGTACAACGGCAAGGAAAACCCCGAATTATGGGTCATGCTTTACGAGACTGCTTGCAAATCAGCCATGGCTGACGAGCATGTCATGTCTAATTATTTCCTAGTCGCTGTTGGCCATGCAGGTCACCAATGGCTGGTCAGCTTACCGGTGAACTATTTCGACTCTTGGCAGGAGCTCAAGCAAGCCTTCATCGACAACTTCATTGCTACTTGTGAACAGCCAGGCAACAAATATGATCTGCAATGGATTCGAGATCAAAAAGATGAGCCACTGCGCGAGTACATCCGGCGTTTCTCGGAGATGCGCATCAAGGTCCCATCAATCTCCGACAATGAGGCAATCGAGGCTTTCATCACCGGCCTCCGCTTCCACGACGCCCTAAGGGACAAGCTCCTCCACAAGAGACCTGAATCGGTCACAGCGCTCCTGGCCACCGCTAAGAAATATGCGGACGCCGACGACGCTAAAAAGATAATTATTGAAGAAGCAGCGAGGGTTCCACGCTCCGACCACCCCCCACACCACGACGACTATCACGGCAACCATGGTCGGAACGACAATTTTGACCGCCGCAACCAGTGCAATGACTCCCGCGACCACCATGACCAACGTAATCAGCGGCGCAACCGCCGTGACAATTACAGGAGCAAGCGTGCTCGGGAAGACGACAGCGAGGTCAACACCGTTAAAAAGGGTGGCGGACGTCGTAACTATGAAGATGACTACACCAAAGCATTGAAAGGGCCCTGCCAGCTCCATCCTAAGTCAAACCATACCATGGAGAATTGCCGCGTCCTCAAGTCTATCTACACACGCCAACAGGCTCCAGATACGTCCGACAAGCCTAACAACGCTGGGGAACAGCGCAACGAGGATAACGACGACGACGATGCAGACCCTCGTCACAAGTACGTCAAGCCAACCGATCATGTGCACACCATCATCGGAGGCAAAGTGTCCATCGAGACCAAACAAGAACGCAAGCTGCTCGCCCGCGCTTGCTTGAACGTGGCCAACACCGACAATCTCCTCACCGATCCGCGGCTCCCTCCGTGGTCGCATCGTGAAATCTCCTTCAGCAGAAAGGACCAATGGGCTGCAATACCTGAGCCAGGGCATTTTCCCCTGGTCCTCGATCCTTGTATCAACAAAGTTCAGTTCGATAGAGTACTGATCGACGGCGGCAGCTCCATTGATATACTGTTCAAGAACAGTCTGCCCGCCCTGAAGATAGCTCAGGTGGACCTCAAGCTGTATGAGGCACAGTTCTGGGGTGTTCTCCCCGGACAAAGCTCTATACCTCTTGGGCAGATCACGCTACCTATGCAGTTTGGGACCCCGGACCATTTCCGCACCGACTACGTCAACTCCGTGGTCGCCGACTTCGACGGCACCTACCATGCTATTCTTGGTCGACCATCGCTCACCAAGTTCATGGCCATACCTCATTATAGGTATCTGGTGCTTAAGATGCCTACCGAGAAAGGAGTTCTAACCCTCTGAGGCAATGTGTACACAGCTTATACCTGCGAAGATGATAGTTTCAAAATAGCAGAGGCTCACGACCTCTCTATTCACATGGCCGAGACCGTGCTCGACGCCAAGAAGACCTCGATCAACCACCAGGAGATCCCAGAGCTCGAGGCTTCACGCAAGAACATCAAGTCCAAGGAGCACAAGGCGATCCAGCTGGTGGACGGTGATCCCAGCAAAACGGCCCTTATCGGGGCCAACCTGGATCCCAAATAGGAAGATGCGCTCGTCAGGTTCTTGAGGAGCAACGAGGATGTGTTCGCATGGAAACCTGCTAACATGCTCGGTGTACCTCGGAACTTGATCGAGCACTCCTTGAATGTCAACGACAAGGCCAAACCTATCAAGCAGAAGCTACGACGGTTCGCTCACGACAAAAAGGAGGCGATTAGGGTAGAAGTTACACGGCTTTTGGCAGCCGGATTTATCAAAGAAGTGTATCATCCAGAGTGGTTAGCCAACCTGGTTCTTGTACGCAAAAAGAATAATGAATGGAGAATGTGCATTGATTACACTGATCTCAACAAACACTGCCCTAAGGACCCCTTCGGCTTACCTCGCATAGACAAGGTCGTAGATTCAACCGCCGGTTGCGAGCTCCTTTCCTTTCTCGATTGTTACTCTGGTTATCACTAGATCGCTCTCAAAAAGGATGACCAGATCAAGACATCTTTTATCACGCCCTTCGGCGCCTACTGCTACACGACCATGTCGTTCGGGCTCAAGAACGCCGGGGCTACCTACCAACGCGCTATACAAGCTTGCCTCAAAGACGAGATAAAAGATGACCTCGTCGAGGCTTATGTTGATGATATAGTTGTCAAAACCAAGGAAGCTCATACCCTTGTTGACAACCTAGAACGCACTTTTGTAGCCCTTAATACATTCCAGTGGAAGTTAAACCCAAAGAAGTGTATCTTTGGTGTTCCTTCTGGCATACTCCTCGGCAACATCATCAGTCACGACGGCATACGCCCTAACCTGGAGAAAGTCAAAGCTGTCTTGGACATGAAGCCGCCCAACAAGGTGAAGGATGTTCAGAAGCTTACCGGATGCATGGCCGCCCTCAGCCGTTTCATATCAAGATTAGGCGAAAAAGGATTACCGTTCTTTAAATTACTCAAAGCATCCGAAAAGTTTGAGTGGTCGGAGGAAGTAGACGTTGCCTTCACATAGCTGAAACAATACCTTATGTCACCTCCGGTCCTCACTGCTCCAAGAGAAGACGAAATACTCCTGCTATACATTGTGGCTACTAATCGAGTGGTCTCCACGGCCATAGTGGTCGAGCGAGATGAGCCCGGCCACGTCTACAAGGTATAGCGACCAATCTATTTCATTAGTGAGGTACTCAATGAGTCCAAGACCAGGTACCCACAGATTCAGAAGTTGATCTACGCCATACTGATAACATCCCAAAAGTTGAAACACTACTTCGACGGATATCGTGTGGTGGTCATGACTGAGTACCCTCTGCGAGACATCATTAGCAACAAGGATGCGAACGGGCGCATCGTCAAATGGGCAATGGAGCTGTGCCCCTTTTCCTTGGAGTTTGCAAGCCGCACTACAATCAAGTCTCAGGCACTCGTTGATTTCATCGTCGAGTGGACAGACTTAAGCATGCCTGCCTCTCCTAGATTCGACGAGTATTGGACGATGTACTTCGACGGCTCTCTCAACATTGACGGTGCGGGAGCAGGAGTCCTTTTCATGTCACCATCCAAGGAATAGCTCTGGTACGTCCTCAGGATTTATTTCCCAGCATCTAATAACGCCACCGAGTACGAAGCATGCCTACATGGTTTGCACATTGCGGTTGAGCTTGGTGTTAAACGTCTCTACGTCTACGGAGACTCTGCTCTGGTCATCAACCAACTCAACAAGGACTGGGACACAACCAGCGAAAAGATGGATGCGTACTGCAAATTGATCAGAAAGCTGGAAGGCAGGTTCTATGGCATCGAGTACATACACGTGGTCCGGGACAAGAATCAAGCAGCGGATGCACTGTCAAAGTTAGGATCATCCTGAGCAAAAATCCCACATGGCGTATTCGTCCAAGACCTGCCCACGCCTTCCATCGAAGAGAAAGATTCCACGGCAGACAAGCCTCTAGACCAGCAATTGGTGGCTACGGTTCCGGCGTCAAGCACCGCCGAGCCCCCTCCGACCACTCATGAGCCCGACTAGAGAGTACCTTTCATCAAGTACCTAACAGATGGCAGCGGTTACACTGATCGGACAGAGAACGAGCGCCTGATGCGTCGCAGTAAGCAGTACCTGCTCGTCGATGGCAAGCTATGGCGCAAGAACGCAAAAGAGGAAATCTTGATGAAGTGTATAACCCAGGAGGATGGCGAACATCTCCTGGACCTGTGGCAGAACCTCCTAAGTTATAGGGCCCACATGCACCTGTCACTGTCCGACGACCTTTGACATTTATGCATATGTTTCCATTAACTTAAAAAGACTGTCGGGTGTCCTCGGGGAACCCCGAATCATCCATGATTTCCGAGCAGGATCACGTTACAGAGTTATTGCAATATTACAACATTTATTCAAGTATCAGCACCAGAGTAAAAACAGCGGAAGTCTTACGATAACATAGTTTACAAACCATTTGTTTCAAACCTTACAAACTAAGTTCGATAATTATTACAAACCTTAGTAGTAGTGGAGTGGCATTATAATATAGTACAAAACACACAATGAAACTGCCCTGCCCAAGGGCCACACATTTATTTCTCATCGTCATCACAAGATACAACTGTCATGCAGCACGATCCAAAACAGATCTGCTCATGAGGCTCACCTGCAATAAGGGGTCAACGAACCCTGAGTACAAAAGTACTCAACAAGACTTAACCGAAATAAAACTGATAGAACTTAGGAATGCCGGTTTATGGGATTCAAGGTATGGCTTTAACAATAATCAAAGTTCTTTTGCGTAAAAGCTCTTTAACAAAATTCTTTATATAGAAAGCTTCATAAAATCATATACAAAGCTGACACGATCCATGATGAGATCATGAAACTTAATATCCAACAACTTCACAAGCCTTATTTGAGTTCCAGTTATTAGTACTATGATGATGAACAGTGAGTTGAGTCTCCATAACCGAGGAGCAACAATGATTCGAACCGATTATAAACCCAGCTAAGGATTCCAGACCACACGACATATGCAGGTCCCCGACTCACATATATCAACCTACCCTCGGATCCTCTAAAGCAAGAACGGGTCCGCGCCACCCGAGAATACAGTACTCCACCAATCCAGCCCATAGCCACATGGGTACACGCTATTCCCACCATCTCTCCACTCCCAGTGCGTGAGTAGCCATTCTCGTAATAGAATCGCCAAGTTCAGGCTTACCGGTGTATGTGGTTAGTACTACAAATTCTCACCTCATGCAATTCAACAACGGACGTGCCTTAATCGACACAGGCGGAAAGAACCCGCTCACAAGACCTCCATGTCTTGTGGCTCACACACACCGAGTCCGCCCGGTCTAGATTTATTACTCCACATTCCCATATCACATGATAACATAAGTAACCAAGGTTCCATTTAAAACTTGCAGGTGGCAGGTAATCACCCAACTTTCATCGTTCTACGCATAGCTAAGCAAAACTAGGCATATATGAATTTAGAACTGGTAATATGGTAAATATGGAATAACAAGGTTGGTAATGCACCAATTAGGCTCTTACTTTACTCCTAATCACTTAATGCAGTAACGGAAAGCAAAAGCGAAATTAATTTATAAAACACAAGGTAGGGTTGTATGCATCCGGGGCTTGCCTTCATTGACGGAAAAGTCTGGCTCCTGCGACGTTTCACACGTATTCGATGCGACCTCAACAGACGGATTAACCTCCTCCACAACTTGATTAACTACCACGTGTTCACCTTCGTTCACTACACATAGTAACAATGCCATGTTTAACATGATGCGAGATACAAAATATGATGCTCGATGATGGATGCCAATTAACAACTAATTAAACATATTCATAAAACTTATTCAATTGAACTCAAAATTTTTGTAAAGGTTCATCACATGATAACTAAGTGGCAAAACAATTTTCATAATTTTTGGATAATTATTAAGCCTAGAAAAATCATGGAAACTTATTTATTAATTAATTGAGCAATTTTTTTTCACATTCAAAAATTACTGAAAAGTAACATTTAATATTTTTCCTAAATAATATACATCACAGAGAGGTCACACCAAAATTTTCATAACTTTTGGAGCTCTAAATAAATCTACACAAAAATAACAAATTACAGCGCTATTCAATCATTTCTGAAAAAGGAAAAATTCCAATTTGAACTCACCCGATCACACAAACAACTCGGAAAGAACCAGGAGTCACACAAACAACTCGGAAAAGAACCTAGAGCTCATACAAACAACTCGGAAACGAACCTGGAGCTCATACAACACAACTCGGAAAGAAACCTGGAGTCTCACACAAACACTTGGAAAAGAACCTGGAGCTCACACAAACAACTCGGAAAAGAACCTGGAGCTCATACAAACAACTCGGAAAAGAACCTGGAGCTCATACAAACAACTCGGAAAAGAACCTGGAGCTCACACAAACAACTCGGAAAAGAACCTGGAGCTCACAAAAACAACTCGGAAAAGAACCTGGAGCTCACAAAAACAACTCGGAAAAGAACCTGGAGCTCACAAAAACAACTCGGAAAAGAACCTGGAGCTCACAAAAACAACTCGGAAAAGAACCTGGAGCTCACAAAAATAACTCAGAAAAGAACCTGGTGCTCACAAAAACAACTCAGAAAAGAACCTGGAGCTCACAAAAACAACTCGGAAAAGAACCTGGAGCTCACCCCGAACACACTAGAGCATAAAGCTGGATCGAAAGAACAACGAATGAGTGGTTCGACGTGCATAGGAAGCACCAGTAGCTTACCCTGAACTTGATAGAGCAAAGAACAGGGCTGGAGAAGCAATGGTGAAGCAGGTCAACGATCCAAGCAACCACGGCGGAGCAAAACATCGACGGTGGCGGTGCTCTGGCGACTGCGGTGGACAAAACGGAGAGCGCTGGCCACGACGGCACAAGCACGACGGTGAGGTTGCCGGCCGCGAGGAAGAAAGGCGTGCACAGCGGGTTCCCAGTGGAATCAGACACCAAGACTCAGTTGGCTAGGTGCGCAAGGAGTAGGCGGAGCTGGAACAAGCTTTGCCAAAATGGTGGAGGCACTACGGTGACAGCAAACGCACGACAGAGCAGCGACGATGGCGACTGGAAAACAGAGGAGGAGAGTGGCGAAAAACGGCGACGGTGAAGTCCTTATAGAGTGGCTCAGAAGCAAGGAGAAGCCACGCAGGAGCCTTTCCCGTGCCAACGCGAAGCCAAGGGTGGCCACCGTCGCGTCTGGAAGCAGAAGGAAGATCGTAGACGGTGAGTTGGCTTCCGTGGTTACTGTTCATCAAAATTACCAAACTGCCATTCGATTTAAAAATCCAAATTACTCCCAAATTTATGTAACAACTCAAAAATCTCCAAAAATAAAAGTTGTTCCAAATTTAAAGTTCTACAACTTTTCTTTTATAACCATACCCAAATTCGGTCTACATTTTGAAATGCAAATTTGAATTCAAAAAGGGAACATTTAAAGAATCTCGCCTTTTCAAATTACTTCAAATTTTTCTAAATAACTTTGAAAACTCCAAAAACAAACTTTGTATAACTTGACAAGCTCTACACTTTTGCTTTTAGGCTCAACCCCAAAATATGCTTAGATTTTGAAATGAGTTTTTCAGGGTAGGCTTTAAATACTGAAAAATCAAGGTTTTCTTGAAAATTCAAAATCCAAACCAAATTTTTAACTCAATTCAAACCATACAAGGCAACACTCATAACATAAATGTAAACTTGTTTTAGTGAATGCATATCAAAGTTTTCCATATGACCAAATGCTTTGCAATGCATATGATGACATGTCCTGTTTTAGTATTTAAACACCCGAGGTGTTACAATCCTTCCCCCTAAAAGAAATCTCGTCCCGAGATTCAAAGCCATAGAGTAAGTAATGGAAAAGGAAATGTGTCAATCCAAAAACATCTAGAACTTTTCCATAAAACAACTGAGGTTCTTATTCAAAACACAACTTGTACAACCGAACTCAACTAACATTACTCTATTCTATATTGATGCTAGAAACTCTGGAAACTTTTCTAACAAGTAATCTTCTGATTCCCAAGTAGCTTCCTCTTCTGAATGTTGATTCCATTGTATTTTATAGAACTTGATTGTCCGTCTTCGAGTAACACGATCTTTCTGATCCAGCACTCGGATAGGATATTCGGAGTAAGTTAAATCCGGTTCTAGTTCCACTCCTTCAACTTCAACATTCTGTTCAGGCACTCGGAGACACTTCTTCAATTGAGAAACATGGAACACATCATGCACAGCTGTGAGATGTTCAGGTAATTTCAAGCGATATGCCACTTTTCCATACCTCTCCAAAATTTGATATGGTCCAATGTATCGGGGTACCAACTTTCCTTTAACACCAAAACGGTTAACTCCCTTCATTGGTGATACTTTCAGATATACAAAATCTCCTTTGTTGAATACCAATGGTCTCCGTCGTCTATCCGCATAACTCTTTTGGCGGGACTGAGCTATCTTCAGATTATTCTGTATTTGCCTAACCTTGTCTTCTGTTTCTTTCACAAGGTCAACTCCAAAGAATCTTCTTTCTCCAGGCTCCGACCAACTCAACGATGTTCTGCATCTATGACCATAGAGTGCTTCAAATGGAGCCATTCTAATGCTTTCCTGATAACTATTGTTGTATGAGAACTCGGCCAAAGGTAAGCACTCATCCCACTTATTGGAATAGTTAAGGACACAACATCTTAACATGTCTTCAAGTACTTGATTAACTCTTTCAGTCTGTCCATCAGTCTGCGGATGATAAGCTGTACTATATAGAAGTTTGGTACCTAACGAAGCATGTAAGTGTTTCCAAAAGCTGGAGACAAACTGTGTACCCCTATCTGACACTATAGTCTTGGGTACTCCATGGAGACTCATGATTCTTGCCAAATACATCTTGGCATATTGGATCGTAGGATATATTGTCTTGACTGGAAGAAAATGTGCTGACTTAGTGAGTCGATCTACAATAACCCATACTAAGTCAAATCCCTTTGATGTCTTGGGTAGACCAACAATAAAATCCATACTGACGTCCTCCCACTTCCAAGATGGAATAGGTAATGATTGTAATTCACCAGTAGACCTCAAATGTATAGCTTTCACCTTTTGACAAGTATCACACTTTGCTATATATCTAGCAATCTCTATTTTCATTTTAGTCCACCAGAATCTTTGCTTCAAATCATGGTACATCTTGTTGCTTCCTGGATGGATAGATAACCTAGTAGCATGTGCCTCATCTAGAATTGACTGTCGCAACTCAAGAACCTTTGGTACCACCAGGCGATCCTTGAACCACAACACATCTTCATCATCTATGCGGAAGCATTCTGCTTTCCCATTCTTGACTCTTTTCTTGATATGGGCTATACCCTTGTTTTCCTTCTGAGCAGCAATAACTTGATCTCGAATAGTGGCTTCTACAATTATGTTGGTCAAACTTCCTTGTTGAATTACTTCTACATTCAACTTTTCCATTTCTTGACATAAAGTCAAACCCATTGTTTTCACTGCCAGACAATTGCAATAACTTTTGCGACTAAGGGCATCTGCAACCACATTTGCTTTACCTGGGTGATAATGTACTTCCAAATCATAATCCTTAATTAGTTCTAACCATCTTCTTTGTCGCATGTTTAATTCTGACTGAGTGAAGATATACTTTAAGCTTTTGTGATCGGTGTAAATATGGCACGTATTACCAAGCAGGTAATGTCGCCAAATCTTTAGAGCATGAATCACAGCTGCTAACTCCAGATCATGAGTCGGATAGTGTTCTTCATGCTGCTTAAGTTGCCTAGATGCATAGGCAATGACTCAGCCTTCTTGCATCAACACACATCCAATACCAATACCTGAAGCATCACAGTAGACGTCAAACGGCTTCTCGATATCAGGTTGAGCTAACACTGGTGCAGTAGTCAACATCCTTTTCAAAGTCTGGAAAGCCTCTTCACAATCTGATGACCAGACAAACTTAACTTGGTTCTTCAATAATTCAGTTATGGACTTTGATATTTTTGAGAAATCTGGAATAAACCGACGGTAATACCCCGCCAATCCCAGAAAACTCCGAACTTGATGAACTGTGGCTGGCGGTTTCCAATCAAGCACATCCTTCACTTTGCTAGGATCAACTGCAACTCCTTCGGCTGACAAGACATGTCCAAGAAATTGCACTTTCTTAAGCCAAAAATCACACTTGCTAAACTTGGCATACAATTGATGTTCTCTCAAACGAGTCAGAACAATTCTGAGGTGTTCTGCATGTTCTGTCTTATTCTTGGAATATACTAGTATATCATCTATAAATACCACTACAAACTTGTCTAGCTCAGGCATGAATACTGAGTTCATCAGATACATGAAATGAGCGGGAGCATTTGTCAAACCAAAAGACATCACCAAGTATTCATATAATCCGTATCTTGTGGTAAATGCCGTTTTGGGAATATCTTCAGGCTTTATCTTAATTTGGTGATACCCTGATCTCAAATCTATCTTGGAGAAAACTTTGGCTCCGGCCAACTGATCAAAAAGCAAATCTATCCGAGGTAATGGATACTTATTCTTGATGGTCACTTCATTCAACGGACGATAGTCAACACATAACCTTAGGGTCTCATCTTTCTTTTTCACAAAAATTGCCGGACATCCCCAAGGTGAGGAACTAGGTTGGATAAACCCCTTCTCAATTAATTCTTGTAACTGAGCCTTCAACTCGGCCAATTCCTTAGGTGGCATTCTATAAGCTCTCCGAGAAATCGGAGCTGTTCCAGGTTGTAACTCTATGTTAAACTGTACATCCCTATCAGGTGGTAGACCGGGTAAATCTTTAGGAAACACATCCGGAAATTCACATACTACCGGAATATCTCTAATCTCTTTGACAGTAGTTGCACAAATCTTGCCCACTGATCTTCTTAGAGTTGGAAGTTGGATGAGAAGTTGAGAATTACTATCAGGCAAACTTACTCTTAAAGTCCTATTCAAAGCATCTATAACAGCCTTATGCTGATACATCCAATTCATTCCCAAGATTACATCTATATCCTGATCCTTAAGGATAATCATGGTAGTGGGAAAAATATGCCCACCCAGGTTTATGGGTACCTGGTATACCATTTCCTTAGTACACAGACGTCCCCCGGGCGACTGTATAAAGAAACTTTCCTTTGTTGCCCCAATTGAAATTTCATGCTTCATGACAAATGTTCTATTGATGAATGAATGCGATGCGCCAGAATCAAAAAGTATAACTGCAGGGTGATTGGCAACAGGAAACATACCCATCATCACTGGCTCCCCCTCCGGAATTTCTCCAGCTTGAATATAGAACACCCGTCCGGTCTTCCTCTCATCTTTGCCCTTCTGAGCATTCTGATTGTGGTTCTTGTTTGGTGCCTGACCCTGTTGTTGATTGGCAGGGGTCTTCTGATAATTTTGATTAGCCTGCCTAGGATATGGACATTCCCTGGAGAAATGACCAGTCCTTCCACAATTGTAACACGGATAGTTGTGACCCTGTGACGTTGGAGCATTACCACTAGGAGCATTGGTTGACTATGAGTTCGGATAGGTTATAGCAGGACGGACATTTGACTGTTGCCTGGCTTGGAACTGCGGCGGACGATAAGGAGGACGATAATGGTTTACTGGATGATAAATCACTCTCTGCCTCTTTTGGTTTCCACCAAAAGGTCCAGACGGCACATTCTTTTTCTTCTTGAGCTCCTTATGCTGCCGATACTTTGCCTCTGAAGCAATTGCAATATTTACTGCCTCATGATAAGTGATATTTGTACATGCTGTCATCATTGTCTGTAGTTTGGTATTCAGACCTCTCATGAACCATTTCTTTTTCTTGGCATCCGTATTGACATGTTCAGATGCATATTGCGACAGATGATTGAATCTTCCCACATACTGCATAACCGTTTGATCCCCTTGCCTCAAAGCAAGGAATTCATCCAGCTTCATAGCCATTACTCCTTCTGGGATATAATGGGCTCTGAAAGCAGTGCGAAATTCTATCCAAGTTAACGGAACGCCTGCGGGTTGCATGGCCATTAGATTTGCATACCAAGCACCAGCTGCACCTCTAAGTTGTTGGGCAGCAAACACCGGTTTCTGAAACTCTGTGCAGTGAATAAGATCAAATTTCTGCTCCATGGTCCTAAGCCAGTCATCAGCCTCCAGTGGTTCATCTGCCTTGGTGAACACCGGGGGTTTTGTATCCATGAAATCCACATAGGTAGCCTCATGCCTGTTATAATTGCAGCCACGGTTTCCATGCATCTGATTTTGATTACTTTGAGCCATCTCATGAAGCAAACGAGAATTTTCCACAGTCACATTGACTAATGCAGCGATAGCATCAGCCAGATTGGTCGGCATTGGTGGCGGGTTGGGGATATCATCATCATCTTGTGAAGTACCAGGAATATGCGATCCCCGCGTACGACGCATCTGTTCATAACAAACCAAACTTTTTTCACAAGTCTTTATTCAAAGATCAAAGAGCTTACTACCCGCATTACATCGATGCCACCTATTTAAACACAAGAACACATCTAAACAAGACTACTAGCTTAACTAGATCTTCTATTACACAACTCTACTCCTTTCCCTGAGCACTTCAAACTTTAGGCTCGGTATCCATTCCGGAAATATTACCGCCTTCATTATCACTTTCATCTATCATTACTACTTCTTCAGGATCTTCTTCTTCTTCCTCTTCTGATTCACTTTCATCGGCAAGGATGACACCTGGGTCCATGGCATCAGCTTGAGGCTCATGATTTGGGTTTAGTAGATTGCTAAGCCTATGAACTTCCTCATGTAGATAGGTATTATGTTCTTCTAAATCTTCTACATAGAATTCTAGCTCATGAGTTCTAGCTCTAGCTACATTTTCCCTATGCCAAGCCTCATTTCGTCCCTCCACCATACGAACTAACATGCTTTCGTAGTTCCTGTGTGCGGTGGTGAGACGCCTCAATTGATCCTGTAATTCTCCTACCTATATAGCATCCAAAGCCCTATCTCTAGTAGCTTGTGCTAACTCTATAGAAATTCTCTGTATCTCCGCCTGGGGATCAGGCCTAGAACTGCTACTGCTAGCACCATCGTTTCTAGGGGCAAGTTGGTGACGAGGAACTCCTTTGGGTCCAGTGGACTTACGGGGCGTCATCTTGGCACGAGCCATACTGTAGGAAACTAATTTAATCCAAGTAAGACCATTTGATCAAAGTCTAAAGAGCAGCTATGATGGATTACATTACTCAAACCAGTCTCACTACTCACTCCAGACTAAGAGGTGAAGGAAGTAACGAGTGAATTAATAATGATGCATGAATCGTTCTTACGAACAAAAACATCAAAGTTTATAATGCACATAAACAACATTTATTTTTTATATAGGGCATAGTAAGATTACTACTCCACCACTCAAGACCCTTTTAATCAAATAAGGAATGGTGAGAAAGAAATAAGATAAGTCAGAAGCAATTTGGACCAAATTAGCAAGTTAAATTTAGTCATCCCAATCATTTTGAAGTTTTTGTAAAACAATACAACAAAAACCTTGTAACGATAGCTCTGATACCATTCTATGGTAGAACCTCCTAAGTTATAGGGCCCACATGCACCTGTCACTGTCCGACGACCTTTGACATTTATGCATATGTTTCCATTAACTTAAAAAGACTATCGGGTGTCCTCGGGGAACCCCGAATCATCCACGATTTCTGAGCAGGATCACGTTACAGAGTTATTGCAGTATTACAACATTTATTCAAGTATCAGCACCAGAGTAAAAACAGCGGAAGTCTTACGATAACATAGTTTACAAACCATTTGTTTCAAACCTTACAAACTAAGTTCGATAATTATTACAAACCTTAGTAGTAGTGGAGTGGCATTATAATATAGTACAAAACACACAATGAAACTGCCCTGCCCAAGGGCCACACATTTACTTCTCATCGTCATCACAAGGTACAACTGTCATGCAGCACGATCCAAAACAGATCTGCTCATGAGGCTCACCTGCAACAAGGGGTCAACGAACCCTGAGTACAAAAGTACTCAACAAGACTTAACCGAAATAAAACTGATAGAACTCAGGAATGCCGGTTTATGGGATTCAAGATATGGCTTTAACAATAATCAAAGTTCTTTTGCGTAAAAGCTCTTTAACAAAATTCTTTATATAGAAAGCTTCATAAAATCATATACAAAGCTGACACGATCCATGATGAGATCATGAAACTTCATATCCAACACCTTCACAAGCCTTATTTGAGTTCCAGTTATTAGTACTACGATGATGAACATTGAGTTGAGTCTCCATAACCGAGGAGCAACGATGATTCGAACCAATTATAAACCCAGCTGGGGATTCCAGACCACACGACATATGCAGGTCCCCGACTCACATATATCAACCTACCCTCGGATCCTCTAAAGCAAGAACAGGTCCGTGCCACCCGAGAATACAGTACTCCACCAATCCAGCCCATAGCCACGTGGGTACACGCTATTCCCGCCATCTCTCCACTCCCAGTGCGCGAGTAGCCATTCTCGTAATAGAATCGCCAAGTTCAGGCTTACCGGTGTATGTGGTTAGTACTACAAATTCTCACCTCATGCAATTCATCAACGGACGTGCCTTAATCGACACAGGCGGAAAGAACCCGCTCACAAGACCTCCATGTCTTGTGGCTCACACACACCGAGTCCGCCCGGTCTAGATTTATTACTCCACATTCCCATATCACATGATAACATAAGTAACCAAGGTTCCATTTAAAACTTGCAGGTGGCAGGTAATCACCCGACTTTCATCGTTCTACGCATAGCTAAGCAAAACTAGGCATATACGAATTTAGAACTGGTAATATGGTAAATATGGAATAACAAGGTTGGTAATGCACCAATTAGGCTCTTACTTAACTCCTAATCACTTAATGCAGTAACGGAAAGCAAAAGCGAAATTAATTTATAAAACACAAGGTAGGGTTGTATGCATCCGGGGCTTGCCTTCGTTGACGGAAAAGTCTGGCTCCTGCGACATTTCACACGTATTCAATGCGACCTCAACAGATGGATTAACCTCCTCCACAACTTGATTAACTAACACGTGTTCACCTTCGTTCACTACACGTAGTAACAATGCCATGTTTAACATGATGCGAGATACAAAATATGATGCTCGATGATGGATGCCAATTAACAACTAATTAAACATATTCATAAAACTTATTTCAATTGAACTCAAAATTTTTGTAAAGGTTCATCACATGATAACTAAGTGGCAAAACAATTTTCATAATTTTTGGATAATTAATTAAGCCTAGAAAAATCATGGAAACTTATCTATTAATTAATTGAGCAATTTTTTTTCACATTCAAAAATTACTGAAAAGTAACATTTAATATTTTTCCTAAATAATATACATCACAGAGAGGTCACACAAAAATTTTCATAACTTTTGGAGCTCTAAATAAATCTACACAAAAATAACAAATTACAGCACTATTCAATCATTTCTGAAAAAGGAAAAATTCCAATTTGAACTCACCCGATCACACAAACAACTCGGAAAGAACCAGGAGTCACACAAACAACTCGGAAAAGAACCTAGAGCTCATACAAACAACTCAGAAAAGAACCTGGAGCTCATACAAACAACTCGGAAAAGAACCTGGAGCTCACACAAACAACTCGGAAAAGAACCTGGAGCTCACACAAACAACTCGAAAAAGAACCTGGAGCTCACAAAAACAACTCGGAAAAGAACCTGGAGCTCACAAAAACAACTCAGAAAAGAACCTAGAGCTCACAAAAACAACTCAGAAAAGAACCTGGAGCTCACAAAAACAACTCGGAAAAGAACCTGGAGCTCACAAAAACAACTCGGAAAAGAACCTGGAGCTCACAAAAACAACTCGGAAAAGAACCTGGAGCTCACAAAAAACAACTCGGAAAAGAACCTGGAGCTCACAAAAACAACTCAGAAAAGAACCTGGAGCTCACCCCGAACACACTAGAGCATAAAGCTGGATCGAAAGAACAACGAATGAGTGGTTCGACGTGCACAGGAAGCACCAGTAGCTTACCCTGAACTTGATAGAGCAAAGAACAGGGCTGGAGAAGCAATGGTGAAGCAGGTCGACGATCCAAGCAACCACGGCGGAGCAAAACGTCGACGGTGGCGGTGCTCCGGCGACTACGGTGGACAAAACGGAGAGCGCTGGCCACGACGGCGCAAGCACGACGGTGAGGTTGCCGGCCGCGAGGAAGAAAGGCGTGCACAGCGGGTTCTCGGTGGAATCAGACACCAAGACTCAGTTGGCTAGGTGCGCAAGGAGTAGGCGGAGCTGGAACAAGCTTTGCCAAAATGGTGGAGGCACTACGGTGACAGCAAACGCACGACAGAGCAGCGACGATGGCGACTGGAAAACAGAGGAGGAGAGTGGCGAAAAACGGCGACGGTGAAGTCCTTATAGAGTGGCTCAGAAGCAAGGAGAAGCCACGCAGGAGCCTTTCCCGTGCCAACGCGAAGCCAAGGGTGGCCACCGTCGCGTCTGGAAGCAGAAGGAAGATCGTAGACGGTGAGTTGGCTTCCGCGGTTACGGTTCATCAGAATTACCAAACTGCCATTCGATTTAAAAATCCAAATTACTCCCAAATTTATGTAACAACTCAAAAATCTCCAAAAATAAAAGTTGTTCCAAATTTAAAGTTCTACAACTTTGCTTTTATAACCATACCCAAATTCAGTCTACATTTTGAAATGCAAATTTGAATTCAAAAAGGGAACATTTAAAGAATCTCGCCTTTTCAAATTACTTCAAATTTTTCTAAATAACTTTGAAAACTCCAAAAACAAACTTTGTATAACTTGACAAGCTCTACACTTTTGCTTTTAGGCTCAACCCCAAAATATGCTTAGATTTTGAAATGAGTTTTTCAGGGTAGGCTTTAAATACTGAAAAATCAAGGTTTTCTTGAAAATTCAAAATCCAAACCAAATTTTTAACTCAATTCAAACCATACAAGGCAACACTCATAACATAAATGTAAACTTGTTTTAGTGAATGCATATCAAAGTTTTCCATATGACCAAATGCTTTGCAATGCATATGATGACATGTCCTGTTTTAGTATTTAAACACCCGAGGTGTTACAGGACCAAATCCACTCTGGCTCCTGCGGCAACCATGCGGCCTCAAGAATGCTGGTCGGCAAGGCTTTCCGAGCAAGGTTCTATTGGCCGTCAGCAGTAGCCGACACAGAGAAGCTAGTCCGCCACTGTGAGGGTTGTTAGTTCTTCGCCAAGAGAATCCACGTACCAGCACATGAGATCTAGACAATACCAGCCTCCTAGCCCTTCGCATGCTGGGGACTGGATATGATCGGGCCTTTCAAACCAGCTCTAGGGAAATTTACATGTGTCTTTGTGCTGATCGACAAATTTTCTAAGTGGATAGAATACATGCCTTTGGTACAGGCATCCTCAGAAAAGGCTATCACGTTCCTCGACCAGGTCATCCATCGTTTTGGCATACCCAACAACATCATCACCGATCTGGGTACTCAGTTCACCGGGAACGCTTTTTGGGACTTCTGCGATGAAAGGAGCATAGTAGTAAAATACGTCTCGATGGCGCACCCTAGAGCTAATGGACAAGTCGAGCGGGCAAATGGCATGATCTTGGAAGCATTGAAGAAGAGGATGTATAGAGAAAATGACAAGGCTCCCGGAAGATGGCTCAAAAAGTTACCAGCCGTGGTCTGGGGACTCCGAACTCAGCCCAGTCGTAACACCGGCGTCTCGCCATACTTTATGGTTTACGGCGCTGAGGCAGTCCTCCCTGCGGATATAGCTTTCAGATCAGCATGGGTAGAGAACTTCGATGAAGGCAAGGCCGATGAAGTACAGGAGCTAGAAGTGAATAGCGCAGAAAAGAAGCGGCTCGATTCTTGTGTACGTACGGCCAAATACCTTGCTGTTTTGCGTAGGTACTACAACAAGAACGTTAAAGAGCGGTTTTTTGTGGTCGGGGACCTGGTCCTGAAGTGGAAGACGAACCAGGCTGGTGTCCATAAACTCGCAACCCCATGGGAGGGGCCCTTCATGATCAAGGAGGTCACACGACCAACGTCTTACAGGTTAGCTCACCTGGACGGTACGGACGTACCAAACTCGTGGCACATCGACAAGCTTAGACGTTTCTATGCTTAACTACTGAGATATGTACCCCTCTTGTACTTTTGATTTACTTCAATAAAGCTATTATAATTTCTTCGACCACTCTAATGTGTCACTTCGACTTTTATGGTTATTCTAACTTAGCCAGTAAAAGCCGACCACCACTCCTTTTATGGTTTTCGGAGCAGGACCTGTCTCCGGTTCCTCCCAACACGTGCATGGGATCCGCTCTCTACGTTATGAGTGATTGGTAGGTCCCCCTTGGTTTGACTTGTCCGCATCTGTGTGTGCATAGGTCACGCACCTCACACCCCAACCACATGGCAAACTAGGGCCGCACAAACTTTTCGGGATGATGTGTCGAGCAAAATGGTACAACTAAACAGAACGTTATTATGTTCTCACTTAGTTACACCAACATAAGATTCAAGCTTAAATATGTTTTATACAAAGCAAACAAGCTTATAATGATATACAGTTACGTTATTACAAGCTTGCCTGAATAGGCCCAAGTTTACAATAACACAACTATGTCATCCTTCTATAGCTCTAAGCCTATTACATTGGCTGGTCGGAGCACGCGGCACCTACTGCTCACTGTTTCCGATATCCTACTCGAGTCTCGGGGACTCTTGTGCTAGTCAAGCTGAAGGGGATGGCCCCGCTGATGCCTGGCTGGTCGAGGCCACAGGCTTCGTCGGTTGGCTTGCAACTGATGGTGTATCCAGCTGACTTGTCGATGGCATACCCTATACAGGTGCTGTCCCACCTCCACATAGGTTAATGTCGCCAATTATCTTTGATGACAGGTCCAGCTGGGCCATCCGAAGCTCCTCCACCTTGTCTGGGTCTACCTCCTTCGGGTATCTAGCCTCCAGGCGCTTGAGATCGATCAGGGGGTAGTGGGCACGCACCATGCTTAGCACATGGGCGCCCGTGTACTCACCCGCCTCCTTCACGAACTCTTGGAACCATCCCCATGCTTGTCTGCATCTCCCAACTAGTCCGAGCTAGGGCATCCTTGGCTCTTCCTCTGTGAGCGTCGGGTCGACAAGGTCGAGGATGGGCAAAATGCCAGTTGCCACTTCCTGGCACTGGTTCTTCCATGTATCCCGATCCTCGGTGGCCTCGAGGCATCATGCTTTCCAGCCATCACGCTCTTTCATCATGGCTTCTAGATGCCTCTTGGCATTGACTTTTAAAACTGCAAACAATACAAGACATCGAATGTAAAGGCACGACAAGATAACGCAGGCAACAGAATGAGAACGGTGGTCTGGAATACTTACTCTTCAGTTCCTCCTTCATTTTGGTGGTGTGGTCCTGGAGTTGAGACTGGCTGTGCACCAGTTTCTTATTGTCCTCCTTCAGGCGACCACACTCTACAGTCACACGGCTATTCTCCTCTTGGAGGCTGGTTACCTCATCTTCTAAGCCTGCATTACAGCTGTCATTACCAACAATGCAACAACACGTGTCATACACTTGCTGTGATAAAATGACAACTTACTTGTTTTTCCCCGCTCTTTGTCATTGAGCTAGCCGACCAGGTCCTAGTTCTGTGCTTCTTGCTCTGTCCTCTCCTGGTCGGCGGCTTCAAGTTGGCGGCACAAGCGTTCCACCTCGGCCGCTAGTTCTCTATTGTTCGCCGTAATTCCCTCAATCTAGTCGAAGCACCTCTTTTGGTACTTTGCGGTCTTCATCAAGTCCTGCATATAAATAAGCTAAGTCAGACAGTTCGACTACATAACAGGGTCAAGTGGTCAAGCCAAACATACCTGGACTTCTGTCACCAAACGCTTTGCCGCTCGTTCAACTTTTAGGGTCTCTTTGACCTCTAGGATTTCTTCATGCATAACCCACTCGTCGTTCCGCCAGCGCGACACATATACATGTTGTCATTTGTCTTTGGGACGGCCTAGGATCTCTTCGACTTCGTCCTCTTCAGCCTCTTGTTTAGGAGGCGGCGCTGGTCCAGAGATAGTAGTCTCCGCAACCACTATGGCTTTCCCACGAGCCGTAGCATCGGCAATCGTGTTCTGTGCCACCTCTGGTTGCTGCTCCTCGTCTCGGTCTGGTTCCCTTGGCGCCAAGGTATCCGCCTCAGTAGGGTTAGTGCTCGGAGCACTTGTACTTTGCTCGGCTGTCTTCTCGACCAGCTGCTCGGGGACTGACGTCGGGCCGCTCGCCTGCTGAGGTTTCGGCAGAATTTCTTCTACAGGTTCCTCTACAGTCGGCTACCGAGCAGTTCTTTCCGCCAGTACTGGCGAATCCATGCCACACCCGGCTAGCTGGTCAGGATTTTCGGTGGACGCCAACCTAATATACTAGAGAAAAGTTCAGAAGACAACAGTATTCAATACAAATTATAAGATTATATCAAAGTTACAGATACTTACAGCTTGGAAGCACGGAATAACGTGACGAAGGAACGTCTCTTCGACCGTGCCTGCTCCACGTGCTCGGTGGGTTCCACCGGGTCTTTTTCCACCACCGGTACTGGTGCCGGGGTTTGGTGCTCGACACTTCCCCCGCTTGTCCTCTGTGTTGCGGTGGTCGGTGATGCGATCACCGCTGGCACAGAGGAGCCACCCTGCTCTGTTGACCCCATTTGTCTTCTCCTCTTTCGAGGGATGAGTCGGAAGATGTCCGCATCCTCTGTTTCATCATCTAAAAGGGGGAAGATGGCCTGGCAACGTTTGTTGGTAGCCGGCCGCTTGCCAGTAGCCCTGGCCGTTGCATCCTCACCAACCCCGAGTACCGCCCAGTCGACGTCTTCGGTCCTGGCGCTGGTCTGGGCGGTTGAGCCGACAATTTGCGGCCAATCCACACCAGGGGGCGAAGACACGAACACTACTGCCCGGTCATGACCATTACTCTGGGAAACATAAAGGAGACAATAGTCAATTTTTTGTTACAACATAATTCTACAGGTACAAGAAAGCATCATTTACCTTTGGGGGAGGCTGGGCCAGCTTGAAGGCGTGCTCGATGTCGTTTAACCTGACATAATTGGGATCGGCTAGGTTGAATAGCTCCCCAATTCTGGCCTTGATTTCTATTTTGTCGAGCGCTTCTTTTTTGGTCCTCGTCGGATCTACGCTCCCCTGGTACTCGAAGCCAGGATGTACCCTCTTCTGGCAGGGCTAGATCCTTCGGCTGATGAAGTTCCCGACCACGCTTGGACCGTCCAGCTTTCCCCATGGGATCAACTCGAGCAGTTCTGCGATTTGCTCCAAGTGCTCGGGCTTCTCCGACCAGCTGTTCTTCTTCTCCGAAATCAACCCCACGTCGCACAGGGTGATCGTGTTTGGCTCTTCGCGGATGTAGAACCATTTCTTGTACCATTCGTCTAGTGAGGTGTTCCAGGGGTAGTGCAGGTACTGGGCCTTCATACTGTCACGCAAATTGAGGTATACGCCTCCCGCTATCTTCGAGCCGTTGCTCCCTTTCTTCCGTAGACAAAACAGATGGAGAAAGAGGTCAAAATGGGGCTAGAAGCCACCATAAGCTTCGCAAAGATGGATGAAGGTGGAGACAAGAAGAATCGAGTTGGGATGTAGATTGCAAATCCCAATCTTGTAATACAAGTAGAGCCCCTGAAGGAAAGGGTGCACTGGAACCCCAAAACCCCGCTTGAAGAAATCCTTGAAAACCACAATCTCACCTGGTTGTGGATTGGGGAAGCTTTCTCCTTCCGGCGCACGCCATCCCGCGAGTGCCTTGTTGTGGAGCACTCCCATGGCGACGAGGTCTTCGATGGTCTGCTCATTGCTCCTTGACTTCCACCACTCCTTTGCCATGACTCCGCCTTTCTTCTGGGTGTCTCTCTTCGCCATTAATCTGCCCATGCTAAGGGGGTGGATGCGATGGAGGGGGATTGGTGATGATTTTCGGAGGAGTAGGGTTCGGCAAAAGGAAGAAGAAGGTTGCGGCGGCGAATGACAATGGGGATCGGTAAAAAGTAACTTACCAGCTCTATATTATAAATAACCGAGGGCTCCATCGTTTCATCCGCCCAAGATTCTTGGGAGACGTGCGCATGCGTCGCAGATGGTTGTTTTCACAACCTCGAGATCTACGCCAATAAACGCGCCTCTTCATTTCCAGTGTACACACCTCTTCGTTGATAATGTGAGAGGGCCCACACTGACGCACCTCCATATAGGCGCCAAGCGACTGTTTGCTAGAAAGAGTAAGAAGGCAGAGTGATATGTTATATCCGTCTACTTTTTTTGACCAGACGTGGCAGATTGGACTTGACAGAGCAAGGAGATAAATAAATACACCAAATAATAATACAAGCGGCGTTCTTTTTCGCTGCATGTCTTGATCTCAATGATGGACCAGACCACTGTCGTGATCGGGGACTGCCCAGACCACTGCCGTGCTCGGGGACTGCCCAGACCACTGTCGTGCTCGGGGACTGCTCTGACCACTGCCATGCTCGGGGACCGCTCCAACCATTGCAGACCGCTCCGACCACTACCATGCTCGGGGACTGCTTCGGCTGCTAATGTGCTCGGGGACTGTCCCGACCACTGTTCGGAGATCGTTCTTCTCGGCTACATGTGATTTGTACTCACATACAGTTGAGAGACATTTATTTAGACCTTGCTACAAGGCTCATACTTCGCTTTCTAGCAAGCTTGGGGACTACATCGGTACGATGCACCTGCCAGTGCATCTCGTATTGCTTGTACGACAATTGGGTTCTCAACTTAATTGGGAATTCTTTTCAGACCCTAGCACCACGTGCCTATGTCACCTACTACCAGGCTCAGGGACTAAGTGGGCACACTTCACCTTGCGGTGAATGTGTTTGTTTTTCGACCCCTACGCCTCTGATGATCAAGGACGCTACGCTCCAAGACGCACTTACATTTCTATTCGGAAATACAAGTGGGCACAGTTCCCAGGATGGAAATCTTTTTCTTTTTTCTTAAGAGCACCATATATTCTTTGGGCAACCTACTTCTCCGGTGACAACGGTGGTTAGAGACGTCAAGGACTCAAGCCTTACTTGTCGGAGAAGGTTACAAGGGCGTGTCACAGCATAATACACGGTGCTCGGGGACTAGCTGTGGGGGTATTAACCCCTATACCCTTATGGCTAAGCTTGGGCCGGCCCGAATCAGTGGGTCCGGTCCACCAAAAGATGACGTGCGGCCCGGTTAACCTGATCGGAGTCCCGCACAAGGAGTCAAGGCGGATTTGGTGATCAATCAAGATCCTAGTCGGTTAGAATAGGAATCCTTATCCGGCCACATATGGCAATTGTAACTGGCTAGGATTAGTTTCCAGATCTGTAACCCTGCCCCCTGGACTATATAAGGCGGGCAGGGGACCCCTCTAAAAAACATCTCTCATTGGCATACAGCAATACAAATCAGACGCAGGACGTAGGTATTACGCCTTCTTGGCGGCCGAACCTGGATAAAACCTCGTGTCTGTCTTGCGTCACCATCTTGTTTGTGGCTTGCGCATCTGTCTGCCGATAATCTACTACCTTGGGTATACCCCTAGGTAGACTACCGACCATATTTCGTCAACAGTAACAAACTTTATTTAAGGGTCATGAGCTAATTCAGTGCCTAACATAGTCAAAAACAGCTCCAAAGTAGCAATCAAATGTTGTTTAGGGACATAAATTTTGCTAAGTCTAATGCTGGTTTTTAGTTTCAAAGTAGCCTACTTTGGAGCATTGTAGTTTGAAAACCATGGCGAATTAGAGGAAGGTTTCTAAAGCAAAGTTGGAGAGTACATGTAGCTCTACATTTCCTATTAAGGGGTTTTTCACCAACTCGAGCTCGTTTCGGAGTTACAAGTGCTTGAGGTTGCTCTGTCAGTCGGCCATCGTTGGCCTGAAACCGAGCAGCAGTAGCTCAGCAGTGGCCGACCGGCGCTAGGCCACACGCGCCACATGGTGGCTACTCACTGGCATCAGCCAGGCCGGTCAGGCCAGCAGGGGGAGAAAAGGGAGGTGAAGCCGCTGTGCTTGCTCATTCTCACTCTCTCGCTATGCTCTCTCCCTCTCGCTAGCTAGCCTAGCGGAGCCATGCTTGCCGTCGCCGCTGCACACCTCCACCGCACTCGTGCACCACCACCACCATGCCTCCACCCAATCCATCAGGTGCCTAGCTTCGTTGTGAGCCGCTCTAGTTCCCTGACCCGCCATTGCCACCGTTCGAGCCCACGTAATGCGACATTTCATGTCACCGTCGCCGCCATGGTGTGCTGTGTCCAGCCCTATCCACTGCTCCTCCTACCTCTTTCTCCCTTGGTCCATCATTGCCTTAGGTCATAGATGCTCATGTTGTTGTTTATTTAACCGCTACTGCCACCACCGTGTAGGAATGCACCGCCGCACCGAGCGCGCCCGCCATGGCTGCGAGCTCAAGCTCGCCGCGGTCGGGCCTTGGGAGACCCCACCTTCACCCTCCTATGTTTGTTTCTGAGCCACCATGAACCCTAGTGCCTACCCCAAAGATGAAGACTCATCACTGACCATCGGCTCACTAGAATGGCATGCACCACACCGCCATGCTCTCGCCGCCATGCCGCCATGCACACAGCCAAGCTCACCGGCTTTGCCAAACCATAACCCTAGCCCTAGGTCATCAAGTAGGTCACCCTAAAGCCTTAACCGAGCTCAGGAGAGCTTGGCATTGCTAAGAATGGCAATGGCACCGCCACGCACCTCCACTGCACTGCCATGCTCGCCGCCGCCGGTCTTACCGCCATAATCGGCTCAACCACCTACACCACTAGACGTGGGTTGATGAGGGGAGCACGATGGTGGTGGTGGTTTCACCGGAGACCTCACCGTTGGTGAGTTCTCGCAGGTCAAACGCCGCGCCCTACCTCGGTCTCACTGGCGCATGGGTCCCATTGACCCGCGGGGCCCAGCTATCGACGCATGGGTGTGCTGTGTCGGGTGTACATAGCAATTAGGGTTTTGTTTGTTTTTTTCTTTATTCTTTTCCAGTTTTGAATGCAAACTTTGGAAATTCATAACTGGAGCTAGGGTTGTCCAATTTGAGTGAACCAAATTTTATTGGATTCATCATGAAGTGTACTATTTGATAAAAATATGAAACTTGCTTTTTAGAGTAGTTTTCTATGTGAATTAAATTAAGTTGGTTAAGTGCTTTTAAAATGGCCTTTATCTTGTAAAATGCATAACTTGAGTTAGGGAGGTGCTAAAAATGTGATTTCAATTTTGTTAGTCTTGTGTTGACATGTTCTAGATAGGAAAAATAATAAAGCTATAGTAGGCATACTGGAAATATAGTCTTCCTATTTAACCTTGATTAATTGCTTGTTTCTAGTGAAAATAAATGGGGTAAAAATACATAACTTATGATCATGCAAATTTTTGCGCGGTGTTATGGTGCTAGGGTGAAAGTAAGAAAAATATAAAATCTGTTGTTTGACACATTTCACTAGGCTAAACTATTTTTTGCTAAAATAAGCTTATGCAACTTGTCATTTTTGTAGAGGTGGCTATACTTATCCAAATGGTATGAAATTTGTATAGTAGACTATTGGGGTCATATTTAAGCTACTGTAATTTGCTCAGGATTTGCACTGTAAATATTTATCCTCTAAATCACCCTATTATATAAGGAAATCAATAAATGCACATAAATAAATTAGTTGGGCTTAACCAGGATGTTTGCTATGGTGCTTGTTATGCATATGATCTATTGATGCTATTAGTTCGGCTTAGAAGTAATTAGTTATAGGCAGCTAGTTAATTATTGCTTTATAGTTCAACTAAATGGCTATATGAGTAGTTTCTGTTGTGTTGACAAATTCATGATGATAGTGACCTTTCATGTGAAACTTGTTAATAACAAAGTTGTAGATAACTTACTCATCTTACTTGTCCTAAAATTTCATGGTCATAGGCCTAATGGTTTAAGAGTTATAGCTGTTAGAAGTCTGCTGTCAGGTTTGCTTGTCCCCTAGATAGATCTAGAAGATTGAATTGTTTGACCTAGATATATACTAAATCACGTTAAGATGATTAAAGTAAAGGTGTAGTCAATTTTATAAGCTTTTCATAAAGTCTAAGATCATGTTATTTGGGTGTATAAAACTCTAGTTATGGTCAAAACAAGTAGCTGTTGTCTTGTAGTCTAGAAAATGCTTTAAATGGATGTTTGTTTAGTTACTAGAGAGGAGATATTCACCTACTCAGTAAAAGAAAGTTAATCTTGTTATCACCCTAATACCTAGTTGTTAAGGACATTTATGTTTATGCATCATATCATATCATACATGTCATTACCTGTGCATTCTTGTATCTTATTTTGTGCTCATGTATATAGGATCGCTAGAAGGAATCACACTCTTGGAGTTTGAAGCAGAGGAGGAGGAGAATCAGGAGGCACCACAACAGGTAGCTCCCAAAAGCGAGGAGCAGGCTCCTGAGGAATTACTAGAGTGCCCCGATCATAGGCCTACTTCCTTTCTGAAAGGCAAACCCCGGAGCATTTTAAGCCCCCTATGTTTTACAAAATATCACTTGAGTCCTTTATGTTTGATGCATTAGGTTCTAAGAGTTGATTGGAAACACTTGATGCATGGAACTATCTTGTCCTAATATATACCTTGAACCCTATGTAGGTCTAGGATTGAATATATGCTTAGCAATGCTTAGACCGGTAGAAGTCGGGTGATTTCCTATCACCTACGAGATATAGGTGGATACCGGAGCATGGTTGGCTATATTTGCTATCGTGGAAAATAACCATAGGATGTTATCAAGTGGAGACCGGGAGGGATCTTATATGCAATGGTGTTGGGTTGGCTATGTTGGTCCCATCCATGTTGATTAAGGACCGTACCGTTGTTGGCACTTCTGTCAAGATTGAACGCATGCCTCTCACTTAGCTAGCTAGATAACTCGTTCTGACCACAAAGCCGAGTAGCTCAACTCAGGCCGAGCCTCGTTCTGTCAAAGTATAGCACCTAGTTTTAAGAACAAAACCAGATACGCACCATATGTGAGCCTAGGAAGTCAAATCTCACATATAGCTACAAATAAGGGTAATATCAAAAGACAATGTTTAATATATAATGTACTTAGTATAAAGGATATAACCTTAGACAGCAAATATCGGAAAGACAACTTCGATCTTTGGGTGAAGACTCTAATCCACAGGGACAACTGATTGGTTGATCACAAGCCTAACTCCTCCAGACTAGCAATCTGGTACCCATTCAGGGGTTTTTCAAAGATTTAAAAAGTAAAGCAAGCGTAAGTACATGTCGTACTCAACAAATATAACATGGGGTTCATGAGGCTCAAAAGGCAAACATTGGTTTAACTGCGATTAGCTTTTAATGAGTCATCTTTTAGCAATTGGGTGGCAATAAGTTTATTCACAAACCCATATAAACACATGATTAGGTAAACATGAATAATGAATAGCATAAACAGTGATCATTAGTGAGCATCTTAATCATCCATATTATCAGAGTTCATCATCTATTCCATAAGGGTTCCAAGGCCGCTTATGACCGTGAGCACGGCTGATATACCAGTTTTACACTCTGCAGAGGTTGTACACTTTCACTATGAGTCGTGATTTACCCTTTCGCCCGATGTAGCTAATCTCTTGACCCACTTCTAAGGAAGGTCGGCAGGGTTCACTATGAAGCCTTTTAAAGGTTCGACTAAAAAGTTAGGGCCATTAGATTCACTCGGCAAACTGATGTAGAGCCCCCCTTCCCGATGGCACAATGACGCGTAGCCGATACATAAGGGGATAGAGGCCACACTATACCCAATTTGGCAAGCCATTCTTATGCCAATAAAGGTAACCACTAACAAGCTAGAAAAGGTCCTCATACTGAGCTAAAGCCAGAGCCATGAAGCCCTCATAGCTGTATTGTAAGTCCCAGATGATCACTTACAGATAAGTCCTTAGGGAGAGGAATTTAAAGCACCATAAAAACAGCCCAATGCTCTAGCCCCCTGATTTCATGTTGCTAAAAAGCATCTTTTAATGTTTATTGCAAATTCCATTAGTCAAGTTACAATATCATGGTTGTAGTTGAGCACTAGCATCATACTACCCAATGCAATACCCCATAGGTAACAAGGCACAAGGTAACAAAGCACTAGGAAATCCTTAGTGGCAGTCTAGGTAGACACATGCAGTATGAATTAAAGGATTAAAGATGTATAGGACAACAAGGAAGATCTCATTCCATACTTGCCTTAAAACACCGATCCTTCGGTAAGCTTTAATCTTCAACGTTCCTCTTCTTCTTCTTGATCACCACATATATCTCACTGACTAGACGTAATCATAAAGCACCACACAAGCATCCATACAGTCATACATGAAGCAAATAATAGAACTAAATCAGAACAGTACACTAATCACAAAAAAATAGGTAAAAGAGTTCGAAACACGATTCTACGCATCGCTACGAACGCACAGTCGCAAGAAGCACTCTAATCGAAGCTACGGTGAAAAAGATACATCTACCGATAGATTTGCTTTATACATGGAAAACAAAACTATAGGCTTCATTTATTTTAACTATATAAATTCATATATATAAGATATTTTATAAATAATATAAATTGAATGAAGTCAATTTTAGATTTGAATTATAAAACTAAAGTAAAATAAATCATATTTTATTTATAAAATCCAGTTGCATGATTATTAATCAAGATATGATTTAAACCATGAAATTTCAGCAATAGTAATATGGTAAACACTGTTACTAATGTGTAGATCTCGTCGCTATGAACCTAACGCAAGTTGAACGGGTCAAATCGGAGTTAAAACGGAGAAGATATGGCCTAAAAAACTAGTGGCAGAACTATAAATAGGTGAAAACGTATTTTGGATCTAAACCGAAGAAACTACACTTTCCAAAGAAGAAAACGTAATCTGTGATTGCGCTTTGGACCACGGGTTTGAAAATAGAAAATTAGAGGGGCTCTTTAGCAAGATGGCCTACGATGGGGTATGGGATGATCTGGACCACTGGATCGGAGATGGACGGCTCGGATTAAAAGAGAGGGAGAAAGAGAGAGGACACTGTCGATTGGAATAGTAGCCGACACGATGGTCGGCCATTGCCAGCGATGGAGCTTCGCCGAAACAGTGATTCCGGGCACGGTTTACAACGGGAAGGGCATGAGCGGAGAGAGAGAGGCATGACAAACTTACCTCAGCGATCCTTGGTGACGTGGAGAGGACGAAGGCAGCATGCAGCTTGGTGGGGCGATGGCAGACGGCGACGCTAGGTTGCGGCGCGGCGACTACGAACTAGGGTGGGATGGGGTGGCGGGTGCTCAGGTGGATGCGGGTGGCACGACGCTCCTATTTAAGGGACCGAGAAGCTTGGAGAGCACGGCACTAATGAGGCATCTCGGAAGCGAAGACGGACACAGCGGCGATGGAGTCCGTCTTGGATAGGCATAGGGAAGACGAAGTGCCTGACATGTGGGCCCGGCATGTCAGCGACCAAGAGAGGGGAAACGAGCGACGTCGGCGCGGATCAGCCGAGCACGAAGAAGTGGGCCACGTGGTGGAGGAGGAAGATGGGCCGCAGCAAGAGAGGGAGAAGCAGGCCAGGGCAGCTGGCCGGAGTGCGAGCTGGGCCAACCGGAAGGGAGCGGAGCAGGCCAAGCCTTCGGGCCAAATCCAAAAGGGAGGAAATTTTCCTTTTCTATTTATTTTCAAAACCAACTCAAATGTAAACCAAATCAAATTTGAATAGGATTTCAAATACACTTTTCAATTCAAACAAAAAATGAGCAATTTTTGTAAGTTTTCAAAAATAAATTTTACCACTTTTTAAATCCTTTTATTTTCAAATTTTCTTTTCTTTTATTTCAAAGCCATTTGTAATTTCATTTGCAAAAGAAATTTAAAGCATTTTGAATTTTCAATCAAAACCACTCAACCAAATAAATCAAATGCAATGGCATGTATGCTCAAACATGTTGCTACCTTATGATGAATTTTAATTACAAAAAGTTTTATTTCCTACATTGTTATGAGCACAAAATTCATAAATAAACCATTTGAAACCTATTTTCAAAAGAGGCAAATTTTAGGGTGTTACACAAAGTGCGCACACTGGAGGTAGTAAGGATGTGTGGGGAGCCGGACGTGAGCCCAAGTGCAGGGTAGTCCTAATCGTCCTGGCAATCGGTAGAGTCCCTGATTGTGCGGCGCTGATCGAACCCGCGAAATGTGTACCTGAGTTGTACCAAAGGTGACCTAAGGCTATCATGGCTGGTGGACCTGGGTTTGTGTTAGGAATACTGCCCAGCTGGTTGCAACCAATTCGAATCGCTGTCTCTCCCGAATAGTGAGAAACTTGACTAGCTCCAACATCGTAGTAACTGGATTATGGAATATGATGGTTACGCTGAACATGGAATTATTACACCGGCTATGGTTACTATTATTATGCTACTAAATGATATACCACATGTTTTGCATAGGTTAGTTGCTAATCTATAGATGAATAGCTATAATTAACTTGATGACTGAATTATAAAATGTATAACTGAATTAGTGGCTTTTATGCAAAATGTTGTCAAGCTAGCTCCACTTATAAAGCCTTGCAGGATCCTTGGAGTCACTTTATTTTTGGTTTATGATGGGTAAGTCTAGCTGAGTACCTTCTCGTACTCAGGGTTTATTTCCCACTTGTTGCAGATAACATAGTATATCATGGATATTGTAAGAACTGCTTCTGTCCTGCCGTGGACAAGGAGTAGGCCATGGGCAAGATGCTTCTATATGTCTAATCTATGATGCTTTTGTAGGATGTGATCACAAACTGGCAAGTATTTGAACAATGGTGTGAGATGTTAGTTTCAAAACTACCTTTGCTTCCGCTACTACTACTACTTTATTTGAACTTGGGTTGTAATAACTTTTAATTGTACTCCAATGGATGGTAATGTAATTGTGAACTCTATGTGATATGTGGCATGTATGTTGAATCATGTACGATCTTGGTTGTATGTTGGCGATGAATCGAGACCTTTCGTGGTACTCGACGGACTACCGGGTTTATATGGGCTCAAGTATGAAAGTGCGACCGCTCCACGGCTGCCATTGTACTTGTGCTCTTATAAATTGGACGGTTCTGTTACAGCTGGCATCAGAGCAAGATTTAACATTATTTGCCACATGTGTATTTAAAACAAAGGTTTTTGTTTTCCAAAACCAGTTTTTGGCAACTTATAGTCAAATATATAGGTGTTCAAATCTGAAATTTGAATCTAAGGTGTGCTAGTGATCATTTCCCTTATGCCCAGTTAAGAATTTTAGGTGGCTAAATAAGTACTAACATGGGGGTTTTTATTTCATCATCCATACGGCGTGCTATTGTATGGGTGCCATTCACTTGAGTGGTAATGTATGGATCAAATGCCTCTACGCCCAAGGTAAGATGATGAGTGGCATGACCACAAGTTATGAGCGTGCGGTCTGAGGAGAGAGGTAGCTTTGATGCTGAAGTATATATATGTCTCATATATATACACTAAGGTATTTAATTGTGGGTTAGCTTTTATACGGATATATATGCATATTTATATGTATATATGGGATGTATTGACTTTCGGGTAGCTTTGATATAGAAGTATATATATGGGTATATATATGGAAGTATTTAGTATTCAACCTAGAGCCCAGATTTTCATTTCTGTATTTATATAATTGTGGGGTTAGGCTGAAATGAAATTCTTGTGCAGGTACACTAACAACGAAACGTGTAGCCTGACTAGTTATGCTATTTATGAGAGAACATATGTATGCCACCGTGTATGCCGCTAGAAGTTTTTATTTTCCTAAGTTTCTGAGGACGTATGGAACATGCATGCATCATGATAAATCATTCATTACATACTTGCATTGTTCCTCCCCTGATAAGTTTCTCATTCATTACATACTACTACTACTACTACTACTACTACTACTACTACTACTACTACTACTACTACTACTACTACTACTACTACTACTACTTTATTTGAACTTGGATTATAATAACTTTTAATTGTACTCCGATGGATGGTAATGTAATTGTGAACTCTATGTAATATGTGACATGTATGTTGAATCATGTACGATCTTGGTTGTATGTTGGCGACAAATCGAGACCCTTCGTGGTACTCAATGGACTACCGAGTTTATATGGGCTCAAGTATGAAAGTGCGACCACTCCATGGCTACCATTGTACTTGTGCTCTTATAAATTGGACGGTTCTGTTATAAATAGCCTCTAGTTCACCTTCTGGTTCTTCATCTTCTTCTTGCTCAAATATTGGTTGTAGGTTTTGATCATGAGCTAGAGTTGAATCAGCTACTGCTGACTGGGTATAGGCGCAGCACTGCCGCACTTAGGTGTGGCACTGCCGCATGGTGAAGTTGTGGCAGAGGTCTGCTACTGAACTGCATCAGGTACGTCAGTGAAAATCGGTGCAGCAGCAACTTGAGGAACCTCCACATCAGTAACTTGATCTTCTTGTGGTCTAATATCACCAATAGCCCATTGCTTGATTGCCTCACATGATGGATCCTCCTTTTCTACAACACTTGAATCAACTTGCTCCACTTGAGAGCCATTAGATTCATCAAATGTCGCATCTACTAGAATTTTAACTCTCTTGGAGGTTTTGTTGAAGACACGGTAGGCATGCTCATTTGATCCATAACCAAGAAGAAAACCTTCATCAACTTTAGGTGTAAACTTAGAGGTTTTGGGTTTCTTGTTAAGTATGAAACACTTACACCCAAACACTCTAAAGTAAGACACCTTTGGTTTGTTACCGGTTAGAAGCTCATATGAAGTTTTCTTCAACTTCTTGTGTAGGTAGAGATGATTGATGGCATGGCAAGCGGTGTTGACGGCGTCGCACCAAAAGAGGTCTGGCGTCTTGTACTCATCTAGCATCATCCTTGCCATTTCAATGATTGTACGGTTCTTTCTCTCTACTACACCATTTTGTTTAGGGGTGTATGGAGTTGAAAACTTATGCTTGATGCCCTCTTCATCAAGAAACTCCTCAACAAGACTATTCTTGAATTCGGTCCCATTGTCACTTCTCATTTTCTTAACTAGAAGACCGAACTCCTTTTGTGCCCTTCTAACAAATATCTTTACCTTCTCTTGAACTTGGCACTTGTGATACGAGAAGAATACCCAAGTGAAACATGAATAATCATCAACAATAACAAGACAATATTTGTTACCCCCGATGCTTAGGTAGGCGACCAGTCCAAAGAGATCCATGTGAATTAGCTCCAATGGTTGCTTGGTGGAGACAATACTCTTTGGTGGGTAAGTCACACCTACTTGCTTTCTGGCTTGACAAGCGCTATAAATTCTATCTTTCTCAAAGTGACCATTTGTTAGTCCAAGGATGTGTTCATCTTTTAGAAGTTTGGCCAAGTTCCTCATCCCAACATGAGCTAGTTGGCGATGCCATAACCAACCCATGCTAGATTTTGCCACTAAACAAGTCTCAAGCTAAGCTTTACTTTTGTTGAAATCAACTAAGTATAGCTTATTCTTTAAACGACCTGTAAAGACAATAGAGGAATCCTCCCTTTTAAAGACTTCCACACCCTTATCCGTAAAGAGACAATTGTAGCCCATCTCACACAATTGAGAAACGAACAACAAATTCTAACTCAATGAATCAACATGTAAAACATTTGTTTTTGAATGCTCAAGGGCTATAGCAACTTTACCAAGACCAATCACATCCCCCTTTGAATTGTCTCCAAAGACAATATTTTCATTCGAGTGAGTCATCGGGGAATATGATGAGAACATACTCCTTTCTCTGGTCATATGATTTGTACATCCACTATCAAGCACCCAACTTGATCCACCGGAGGAGTATGCCTGCAAAACAAGTTTAGTTCCTTGATTTAGGTCTCCAACTAGACTTGGGGCCTTTCATGTTAGTTACAAGTATCTTAGGAACCCAAATAGAAGTGTTAAGATAAGCATTAGTCTCCTTGCCAACATATTTGGCAATCACTTCTCCACTACTATTTTTTCAATACAAAGCATGATGCCAAGCTTTGTCGAGGTGCATGGGCCTTCGGTTGATATGCATACTTGTCCATAGTGCCCCATATTGATTCCTTTGGTTTTTGTGAAACCTACTTTTTCTAGAACACCTTCTTCATTGGCTTAGTTTGATCAGGAATAGAATTGGTAGCCTTCCCATTTTTGCGGGGCGCGGCACTGTCGTAGACTGTGCAGGCTTATCTGTACCAATTCTGCCTTTCCTTACAAACTTCACACACTCATAGCCATTCACTATCCTTCTTCCATTTGTCTTGGCTCCTTTTGTGTGCCCGAGGCCATCCTTGATTGAGGGATGCCTTCCATTCTTGTATTGTGGCCCTTTTGGTTCATTCACCTTATTGCCACCAACTTGGGCCTTGCCATCCATGCACCCTTTACCTAAAATCTCATTGAGCCTAGCAATCCCTTTTCTCATAGCCTCTATATTTGCAAGGTTAATGGAGTAAGCATTCAAATCAAGATTATAGCATTTTCCACAACCTTGGCTAGTAGAGGGAGTAGAGGTTTCCTTTGCCTTAGAGGGATGTGAGTTGCTATCCCAAAGAATGCCATATTGCAGCTCAAGTTCTTTGCGCTTTTCATCTAAGTCAAAATACTTTTTCTTGAGAGCAATATGTTCTTTCTTTCTGAGAGCATGGTCCTCTTGCCCTTTGGCCAAAGCCTTGCACAAGGATTCCACCTCACTTCTCTCTAATGCAAGAGCCTCCTTGCTAGCAATATAGAGATCCTCTTGTTTGATAAGAGTATCCTCTCTAGATTCTAGCTCGGCTTGGACACTCTCTAAATCCTCCATTAGCTTAGTGGTGAATAATTTGGTCTTTCCATCAAAATTTTTAGTTATGTAGTTAATTTCTTCATCACTAGATCCATCAACACTAGAGCTATCACTAATGTCACTACTAGAGATATCACTAGGAGGTAGAGGAGGTTTCACTTTTGATTTTACCTTCTCACCATTTGCCATGAGACAAATATGAGGGGAGTAGTAGTCATCATCGGACATGTTGTTGAAGAGCCTTGGTGTAAAGGATGGCTTGTGAATAGCGACGGTTGTCATCTTCTCATCCTCTTCACTTGTGCTCTCTCTAGTTGAGTCCTATTCATGCCCAATGTGAGCCTCTCCCATGTTCTTCTTGCTCTTTCTATGGTTGGCTTTGTCCTCTTTTTTGTCCCTCTTGTACTTATTGTCTTTGATCTCATATGGACATTTGGCAATGAAATGTTCAGTGCTACCACAATTCTAGCATGTTCTTTACTTCTTGTTAGGAAACTTCCTCTTCACTACCTTGCAGCCTTGCCTCTTTAGTCCCTTTTGATATTTCTTCATGAACAGAGCAACATCATCAACTTTCTCATATTGTCCATCATCACTTTCATCTTCACTTGATGATGAAGTTGTCTCTACTTGCTCTTGGACTTGTTTGACTACTCTTAGTTTGCTTGTTGAAGCTTGCTTGTTGATCTTGGACTTGCTAGTAGAGCCTTGCTTGCATGATTTGTTGGCCTTGAGAGCTACATCCTTGATCTTCATGCCATCTAGCTTTGCTTGCAACTCACCAAGCTTCTTTCTCTCATTTGCTTCTTTTCTTTGCATGTCAAAGGTCAAGATCCTCCTAAGTACATCATTTGGTGTGAAGTACTCAAATCTCTTCTTGTCTATAATTAGAGTCACCACGGTCTAATTTCTTGGTGAATAAGCTTCCAACATGATTTTGACTACCTTGTGATCATCTACCTCACCACCACCATAGCCTCTAATCTTGCTGACAATCACCATCAACCTATCAAACATCTCTTGTGGCCCTTCTCTATCCAAAATCACAAACCGGTTGAGCTTGGCCATCAACAACTCAATTCTTGCCTTTCTCACTTTGTCAACCCCTTCATGTGCAAGGTGCAAAGTATCCCATATTTGCTTGGCAACATCAACACCCATCACTCTTTGTATTCATCACCATCCAAAGCACTAAGCAACACACTTGTGGCTTGACCATTGAGATGAATAATGCCCAATTTAGTTGGTGTTAGATTCTTGGGATCAATCGGTGGTTCAAAGTCATTGCAAACAACCCCCCAAATGTCGGGGTGAAGACCTACAAGATAGGCTCTCATCAAGTGCTTCCACTTGGCAAAGATGGTCCCATCAAAATGAGGCAACTTGCCCGCGGGCACATTGATGAAAGATCTCCGATCATGGTTAGGCATAGACATAGAAGAATAATTAAATGATACGGCTGCATATTTCTTATTGGACTTGGCTTTGCCCTTTCCTTTATTCTCCTTCTTGCCACCCTTGGTCACTTGGTAAGATTCATCATCATCTCCATCTTCCGAGCTGCTTGATATCTCACTTGATGATGCATTGGTTGTCTTTGCTTCTTCTTCCTTCTTCTTTCTAGCTTCTCTTCTTTTCCTTCTTGCTTCTTTTTTGAGCTTTCTTTCTTCTTTTCTTTGCTTCTTGTCATCTAACCTTTGCTGCTCCTTCTTCTTCTTTTCTCTTGCTTCTCTTTTTCCTTTTCTTGCTGCCTTTCTTTTTCTCATATCTTCCACATATTGTGCCTTCTCGGCATCAGTCATCTCTAACTTTGGAAGGGTGGTGTTGCTTGCTATAGATGCACTAAGCTCACTATTGTCGGTCTCGTGCAAGCCCATGTCTTTCAGATCGACATCCATGGGCTTCACAACACTGGATCCTCTTCCGAGCTCCATACCTCACACAGTGAAGCGTATACGAGGTTACCTGCTCTAATACCACTTGTAGGATCTCTGGTTAGCCTAGAGGGCGGGGTGAATAGGCCAATTAAAATAAAACTTGAACAATTATCAAATCTGACCCATGGCACTGCCGCTCTGAGCCTACGGCACTATCACGCTACAGCACTGCCAGGCTAGAACAACGGCACTGCCACAGCTACAGATAATCTGGAAGCATGGTTCAAAAACTATGAATCCAAACCTAGATCAGAGAATTTACTAAGCTTCCTGTAGGTGTATAGTTCACAGATCGATAGCTAGAAGTAGCTAGAGAAGCTCACACATGTAGATCGATCACAAACCCTAGAAATCACCTCAACAACAATATGAATGACAACAAAGTAAATCAAGCACATGGTGACACAATAATTTGTCCCATGGTTTAGGTCACCACTAAGGCTTGCCTAAGTCCATGTTGTTGAGGTTAGCCACTAAGGCTTAGGGCTTTGGAGCCTTTTTCTCTCAAGGATTGATGGGAAAATCAAAGGAAACGCTTGAGAGGTTAATGTCACCAATGGAGGAGAGAGAGAGTGAGCACAAGTTTGTTCTATGTCGGTCTGAGCAGTTGAAGGTCAAAGAAGGCCATTGTGAGGGTGAGATGGAGGTATAAATACCTCCCCCACTCCCAACGGTCAGATGAGTCACGGCAGTGCCGCGGTCTATCTGTGGTATAGCCATGCTTCAGGTGTGGCACTGCCACACTAGGCCAGACAGCAAAGGGAAAGGGAGTTTTGAGCTGGCTGTCTTGGCTGAACTTTGAGGATGCTTTAGTGTAAAATTGAGCACTTGGTTGCACATGTTAGCTTAAGCATTGTGTCCCCCTTTATAGTACGGTTTTTCCTATACTCAAATTCAAAATATAAAATAAAATAAACCTCCTTTGAGCTTGATGTCGTCACCTATTGTAATTGGGGGCTCCTCCATTATGTATGACATCCTCATAAATGAATCTCCTGCTTGTCATCTAGATAAATCTCGTTAGTCCTCTAATTGCGTGGTTATTATCACCAAAACCCACAATTAGAGCTTGATTGCACTTACATGTACCCACCCAACGGAAACATTAGGGATGACATACGGTGGTGGAGTTTGTGCTCTCGGGTGGCATGAACACGTTCTCGTTTTGGAGGATCTGAGTGAAGGTTCATATATGTAGGTCTGGGACCTGCATATGTCGTGTGGTAAGGAAACCCAAGTTGGGCCAAATCGATTCAAATCGCCGTTTGCTCTACAGTAATAGGAGACTCGATCAACTGACCTACATCGTAGTTAATCAATGAAACACGATTACTTAAGGATATGAGATGAGATGATTAAAGAAGTGACTGATTTAGACCAGGAGCAAACTGGATACTTCTGATAAACTTAATACGAAGCTAAAACATTGAAAGTAAGGATCCACTTATAGTATGCTTTTCTGCAAAAGTTGTTCTTGCTTCAAACTTTCCTTTAAGCCTACAAACCCGTGGAGTCTTTTCTTTTAGTTAGGTAAGACTTATTGAGTACCCTCAAGTACTTAGGGTTTGTTAACCCCTGCTGCAGGTTCTGACTTGAGCTGCTAATCGAGATCATGTCGGTGGGCTCGACATGATCTGGTTGTCACTCCTACCTTATGTGCTTTACCTAAGTTGCTTCTGTAGCTCTACTCACCTTTTGGATCTTAAGTTAAGTTTTGACTTGAACATGTTTTGTAATCTAATACTATAAGTATTCCTCACTCTGATGTAAAGTTATTTTTGTATCAAGTGTTGTAATGTTGTGGTAACTCCATGTTGATCCTATATGAGTTGTAAAAAGTGGATGATTCGGGGTTCCTCGAGGACACTCGACAGACTATCGGAATTATCTGGCTCTCGTGTGTAGCAGTCAGAGGTCTTTAGGACAATGATAGGTGCATGTGGGCCATATCTCTAGGCTAATGTCAAGAAGGACATGATGGTAGTCGCAGCATTCACAACGCCACCATAGGTTCCAATTAGGTTCAACCCTTGTCAAATATATGAGCATGGGGTACCCTCACCGACCATATATCTAGCTCGTCGAGTGGACGACATCAAAGGACGAAGCCCATGCAGACCACACAAATCTACCAGCTTGGAGATCAAGGCATATCGAGGATATCTGGCACCATCATACCGATGGTAGGATAGAATTGATCTGTTGTAACAAACTAGAAATCCAATCTGCTAAGCCGATTGCCCTCATTATAACCCTACCCTCTCTGCCAATATAAAGGAGGGTAGGGACCTCGTGGCTAGATCCGACCCATGTCATTCAAATCTACTATGTAGCTAGGAGCAATAGCCCCTGTAACTGAGCATACAAATACAAGAAGAGCAGCAGCACCAACTGGACTAGGGTTTTATGCACTACCGTGGCCTAAACTAGTATAAATCATTGTCTATCATGTGTTACCATATGATTCCTCTTACGTGATCACATTGCTAGGCATTGCTGAAGCTAAATCATCTGACAGTTGGCGCGCTAGGTAGGGGCCTTTCGCATATTGATTAATATTATGTTTCAGATGGGAATCATCTTCAACTTTGACGACGATGCCGAGAAGATGCAGCCAGGCAGGAGGATCACCTTCGATGACCTAGACTTCATCACCAATTAGTTTAGGAACTTGCAACTGCAAGAACCCGAGCCACCCATGGAGGAGAAGGAACAGCCTCCCCCGGTCTACGCATTCTTTGCCGGACTAGAGGAAGTTGTGGGCGTGGGGCCGTGTGCTCTCGCCCAACACCTAAACTGCTACGTCCGCAACATCTTCACTGAGATCGGCTGAGAGCATGACCTCCACGTCGCACTCCATCTCTAGGAAGATCCAAACTGAGCTCCTAGATCAGATCTACAATTATTACCCAACCACGTCCTTCTCGATTTCCTGATTAGATTAAGGAATGCGGATGCAGCTTAGCTGGCTTCAACAAGCCCTCGCGGAACCCACCGAACCTCATACCGAGGAGAGCCACTCCTATGATCCGGATTCTCCCGGAAGCTTTCACGATCTCATCACACGATTTGTCGGGACAGTCACCCATGGTGATGAAGAGATGACTGAAGTCTCGAAAGGATGGGAGGACATCGATGATGAGCAACCCATCGTTGACCTCGATGATGATCAGTTCCTCCTCAAGTTCCTGGACTTGGAGGAGGAAAAACCCAAGGAAGGGAATGTTGAGTCCTCGAAGCAACTCGAGTGCTACATGAGCGTACAAGACCCTGAAGCAACCTCGGGAAGAACTCGAGAAACTTGCACTCAATTGTCCTACTCCCACAGCAGGTGATGTGACCATCCCCAATGCTTCCTATGAGACCAGCGGTGAAGCTCGCCTACGCCTACTTTGCTAGAACGACACGCTCGAGGTAGAAAACAATCATCTTCTCTAGCAACTCGAGCAATCTACTGATATCCACCAGACTTCGGCGCCGATTACCCACCCGACGAGCAACCAAAACTTTGTTGATTGCTCTTAGGGAATGGTCAGGCTACTCTAGTTGACTCCTAGGGCTGGACAGAAAACGCCCTCGACTACTCAACTGCTAGCTATAGATCGGGAAGCTCCCAAAGCTAGTCACACCGTGGCACCGCGCGACCGGTGGTGCCGCCCCTCGGGGGCTCAAGGTTGATCAACGGGACCCAAGCGTCCACCAACCTGAGCATCACCCTTACCTGATCTACGATTAGCTGGGAGGTGATTGGGATGCTTGCCTAGTTATCGATGCACGACGATGGGAATGTGAAATTCGCAATCCCACATAACAAGCGGGCAATTCCCGTCCTATCAACATCGGTGGCAGGCGGGGTCGCACGTTTGGGAAGCATGCTCAACCACCGCTGACTAACAAGCATATTACCCCAAATGCCATCCCCGATGACCGCAAAAGGCAAGTATATCTTGACATGTTCGAGCCGATCATGAACAGTCCTTGTTAGAACCACGGCTTCCCCGTGACCCATCTCGCCAAAGATTGTGTTGCCTATAGGCGGCGCATCGCTCTGGAAGAGCAGATGCGAACAGTGCGGGACATGTATTGGGGAGATCACGATGATGACGAGGGAGGCGATGCAACCACCGGATGTGCGATGCTCATATTCAGTGGCCCTAGGCCTATCAAGATCGAAGACTCCAAAAGCTGACCCATAGGTAGGTCTCTACACCGGCTGCCCCACTATACCTATGCTGGTCTGAGCGGCCAATTACCTTCGATCGCATCGATCATCATGATCGGGTGGTCGAGGCCGGACGATTCTCCCTGGTGGTCAGTGTCGTCATTGAGACTATGAAAATGACGAAGATCCTCATGGAGATGGGGGTAGTGGCATCAACATCCTTTACAAGGATGCCATCGACAAGCTCAACGTGGACATAAGGAAGCTGCATGCTTCGCAGTTCCCCTTCCACGGCATTGTCCCCGGGCAGCGTGTCATGCCCTTGGGCACATTAGATCTCTCTGTGACACTCAGCGACACGATACAATATCAGAAGGAGACACCCTCCTTTAAAGTTGTTGATTTCCAAGGACCCTATAGCGCCATATTCGGGAGGCCGTGTTACACCAACTTCATGGCGGTCCCGAACTACGCCTACCTCAAGCTGAAGACGCTAGGGCCACGCAGCGTGATAACCGTGTCTGAGAACTTCAATAACGCTTGTCAGTGTGAGAGGGACGTCATCGAGTACGTGGAGACTAACGCCCTAGACCCAGGGTTGAGAAGGACGAGTTGCTCGGGGGCTCCGGGTTACCCCTGCTCGATGCAGGAGAAGAAGCTCATGCTGATGGCTCCGAAGCAGCCGCCTCTCATCGTCCTCGATCCCTCAACCTCGACCCCGCCACCGGCTCCTACTCCCGAAGGTCTCCCCAGCAGCGGAGGAGGCCTCATCGGGTCTTGAGGAGGCAACCGAAGACTTTCAGCTATGTTGGTTTTATGTTTCATTTTCAGTTATGGCTATCATTTACATTCTGCAAGAACATTTCATTATTATATGAATAAATCATGGTCTCTTGAGTACCTTGCGGAGAACCTCTCTGGGTCACTCGGGGGCTAGTTTCTTCAGTTACATTATCGAGTTTGTCCCCGTTTTATGCAAAGCACGTCAACATGTTATACTAACTTATCAACGTGCTCGAGGCTACAATGATAACCATGCGTGCCACTTTTCCACGTTTTATTTTGCTCGATCAAAGTCTCATAGATCTTGGTTGGTATAAGTGACTCAACAAAGCCTCGCGTGGACTCGATCAAAACATTTTGTTTTGACGAATAATCCCCAGGTAGTTAAAGTCCAAAACTTAGCCAGCACCAAACGCTAAAGAAAATGAAAGGTAGAGAAGCAGCTACAACTGAACTCTGTTAGTTTCCTCGCAAGCTATGGCGGATTACTACAACTCTAAGAATCTTTCCAACCCTCCGCATCAGCAGTCCCAGTTCAAGGTCCGCAAGATTCCAAGAATGATGAATACAACAGCCAATACACTTGCAAGAAAGGCCTTCAACTCTAATGCAGTTTCTACAAACTTTAGCTGCGCTCGTATTCTTCACAGAGAACTTCCTTTGTGTCCTGTACAATTAGCCCTCTCGTCCTTAGACTGGGACATCTGTGACATACTATCTGTAAGATGCTGTTAAATTTAATGCATGCTGGTTATAATTAAAAAAAAACTTTTGCGCCAACAAACAGTAAAGTGAATAGCACAAAAAAAGATAAGTGTAGCAGGCACTGCAAATTCTAATGCTCCACTAAGAAGCCAACCATGCACATCAACGAGCCATTTCAAATCAAACAACACAAACAAGTCCATCGGGGCCCTACCACTTGGGACCATTCGAGTTGCCCACTGACATTAGCTATTTACATAATGTTGTCGATCGAAGGAAAGCGGGAAGTATGTTCCGAACATCCCAGCTAACGCTGTGCATGGATAAAATTAAACCAGGCATGGCATTTTTAGAATGTCAAGGATTATATTACAAATGAAGTAGTAGAGGCGAAACTGGTGGTTTTGCTGGTGTCTGACTCAACATCTATCATCGGGGCCCTACTACTTGGGACCATTCGAGTAGAGGCGAAACTGGTGGTTTTGCCGGTGTCTGACTCAACATCTATCATCAACGCATATTTCCGAGGCACCAAACCTCAGGGAGTAGCTACATTTTCCTTGGCAAGTGGAGCAATCTCCTCTCCATCAATGCCAGCCTGACTTCCCTCGACTCCAAGGCCAAGAAGCACCTCCTCCCACTTCTTTGCAGCCCCTGGACCCAGACATAGAGGGGTTATCCTTATCTTGACGAGTAGCTGTATGTCAACGATAAACGGAAATTTTAACATCTGAGCCTACTTTCCAGGACAGGTCTTGGGCCATGCAGTTCTGAACCATCTCATGGAATGCCGGGGTGTCGTACTGTTTCAGGGCTCGCGTGACAGTTGACGCTACTGCTGTGGCATCAGCTGGATCTACAGTTTCACACTACAAGATAGGGAAAAAAGTTAACCAAACGCTATTTATTGAGCCTGAGAAATGAATCAGTGGTTGCCTATTATTCTTTACCTCGACACTGAAAGAACCCATGTGGAATCCGGTGACACCCTCCTTAACCGTGTCAACAAGTGCTCCAGTTGATGAACAGATGGGAATCTGTAAAAATATTTGCAGCATTGATGGTCATTTTTCCACACTTTCTCCACTTAACTATGTGGTATTTTCTTACACTTAACAGAGAATCAAGATGTAACATGATAAGAAAAAATGAATGTTAATATTTAGCTTTAATAATACTTATATGTGTACTCAAATTTGAATTGTAACAGAGCAAGTTATAAAGTCTTACCACTCCATATCTCATCCCTTGCAACTGAATGAGACCACAGGGCTCAAACCTACTTGGGACAATAATGAAGTCCGCGCCAGCAAACAGCATATGTGCCAATGGAACATTGAATTTCGCTATGCCTCTAGCATTGTTTGGATATTTCACTTCCAGCGCTGCATCAATTCCTCCTCCATCTTCTTCTTTCCTGTGCCCTGAAGAGTGAACTGGATAGTGATATTGTTGCGGCGGTGATTAAACTTTCTATAGTTGTATTACCTTAATGTGCCCCAGATAGTGATAGTGGTCAAACATGATTGCAGAAGTATCCTCATCATACAGGGCAAACATGCCAGAGGAAAACAACTTCTGCATGCAGAGGCTAGAGCCCAACCACCCAACTGCTAAACCAGGCATCCAATCAACATAGTATTGCATCCGGGGCCTAATCAGGCTGAATTCAGCCGTTAATCACACTCATTGTGCAAACCAGGACACATCTTAACTTGGATTCTCAAATGGATATTGATACGAACAACCTCCGATCACAATTTAAAATTGGACACTGCCATGAAACTTACCTGAGCTGCAAAATATCAAGAAACCAAGGCAAACCGAAAAACCTGATGGCAAGCTCATAGTGAAGAAAAACCAAAATTTTCACGCAACAAGTGCTAGTAACCAGATCAGTACTAAGAAAACATTATGACAAACCATCCTATCATAATCCATATTATTAAACTGACACAAATCCATGACAAAAGCAATAAAACAGTGAAAACGAGAACGGCGATAATGTTCCGAAAAGGGGACTACGCCACTGATAACTGAGTCTAAACGTTATTATTCTCTCGACAAATCTCAAATGGTAGAAGCATTATTAATCGACATTGTGCCCGACTCTTGCGCCTCGCCTTTTGCATCAAGCTGGGATGATGATGTTGGCCTTGACGGCAGCCTTGATCTTCTTCAGTGCACGACAGAGCAGCTTGCCAACGTCGTCAAAGGCCCCGTCAGCGGCATGGTTGTCAGATGGGGATGAGCCGGGCAGCAGCGCCTGACATGCCACAGTGAGGAGGGACCCAGCAGTGTTGTCGCGGCCGACGACCGTGCTAGAGGAGGTCGGAGCATGGCGAGCCCTGCCGTGGCCGTCCGGAAGAATGGCGAACCCAGACGGCAGGAGGAAGACGGAGCCGTGGTCACCACCGTTCATGACCGCACGCATGGAATCCTCTTCGACAGGAGCATACACCACCATGGAGCATGACGCGTCGGTGCACTCCTCCTGCAAGATCAACACCTTCTTGCGGTCGGTTCCATCGGTCACCTGCAACAGAATTGAATCAGATAGATATCCGGTGACTCTTTGCTGTGATACATTGCTAGCTAGAACTTCTAATAATTAATAAACTCACATTGGAGTAGAGGACGGAGACAGCATTGCCATTGAGATGGCCCGTGTCCACAGAGCACAGCTCAGTCACTGCTGCACCGTTGGCGAAGGCGTCCCACTCGCCGCGGCGCTGGCCATCACAGAGGTACTGGAACACAAGCTGTGGCGGAGTGTTTGGCAGCCACACCGTGGTGGTGGCACTCAGCACCAGGTCAACCACGCTGCCGGCTTTCTTCCAGGTCACCATGCGCACAGCTGCGTCAGTCCTCCTGGCGCCAGTGCCAACGCTTGCAGGCCACTCGTAGATCTTGCTGGACGGCTGAGTGACGGGACCAGAGACAGCCGAGTAAAAAACCTCCATCATGCGTTGGGCCAGCTCCAAGATCCCCCTCTTCCCCATTGACGAAATGGCAGCTGCTGTGGAAGTTTTCAAGAACAAGCCGTGCTCAACTGTTTCCAGCTAATTAATCCAAGAGCTAGCGTATATGAAAATGAAATAAGAGGTTATATATGGACAGTTTCCTTGTTGTCCATAAAATGACTGACCTGTGTTGACGCCCCTTGGGGCTTGGCTGGAGTGCAGAACAGCGAGGTATTCGCACTGCCTCTGGAGCGACGCGAGCCAGCGGTGCGCGCCGAGAGCCTTCCCAGAGCGGAACAGTGGCCTGAACATTGTTGGCACGGTGGTCTCGTTGTACTCCGCGTGGACAACCCATGTTATCTGCAATGCACGAGAGAATTTCAAGTTGAAGGTCTGAATTCTGAAATATAATTACTGTTTATGGAGGGATTGTAGTAATAAGCAAGAGTAGGACCGTACTTACCTTGCAGTAGCCATTGCCCATGTCCTCAATGAGGCAGCCGGACGGCAGCAGCCTGCAGCTCGTGTACCACGCCGGAACAACAGTGTTGTTTGCAACGGCGGCGTCAGCGATGCGGCTGCCTGGCGGTCCAAGGATGCCGTCCACGGACACGTCCATCATAGCCCACTGCCCCTTGGCCACCTGCTTGGTATACCTCAGAAAGTTGATCCTGCAGTTGAGCAGACGTGGCGACGGCACCTGAAGCTCTGCGGTCATCTGCAAGTGCTCGCGGTGCTCCACAATGTCAGTTGAACGAACAACACAGATAGGATACATACATCTATCGTTGGCTCAAAAAACACATATGTACGAGGTGAGTGTGTGTGCGTGTTGTGGATGTCTACATTGTACCGATATGCATGCGAACTCACAAGCTGAAGATGTGAACCGATGACGCCACCGGAAATGGCACCTCTGGCGCTCACACCCGCCACGATGCCAGGGAACATCTCGGACCAGCGCTTCTGATCGACAAACAACATAAACACAAGCACCATATTAAAGGAACTTTAGATGCATATTTAGCATTGCTATTGCTGTAGGAATGGATCAGCCGGAGAAGATGTGTCCAGTGCACGTACCGCGTGTGTAAGGATGGCGACGAGGGAGGCGGCAGAGGCTCTGACCATGCCAGTCTCCCTGGTGGCCTCCATGACGAATTCGTCCGGGCAAATCCCATGGTGCACCGGCAACATTTTCTTTTGGTAGCTCAGCACCTCTCCGTCCGGGGTGGGCAGCCACAGCGGCTCCCCCTTGGTCGCGAGTAGCAGAAACTGGTCCATGGCAGCCTCTGCGTGCCTGTGGAGCGCTGGTTTTGGAACCAGTACTGCACCTGCCTGGCCTCCAGGCCAATCTTTGCGCCAAGCGCGCGCCGTGTCGGCTCATCTGGGTGGTTAAACCGTTGGTATGCACTGCACAGCACAAGATAGATAAAGGGCACTCAAGCAATTTTTAAGGCCAAAGTAAACCAAGCAAACATTAATTAATTCTTTCTCGCTTAATTTAATCGGTTGTACTGTATTACGCTATAAGTTCTCGAATCTGCTCCGGGGTGTGGCGTTTCTGGCGTTTGGACGCCGTCTCAGGCTCTGGAGTGTAGTCCTCATCGTTGTAGTCTTCATCACCAGTGACCTGCTGCCCTTCCTCCTCCATGGGTTACCTTGCACTAGCAGATTAAAAGGTATAATCAGTGTCCTCATCAGTATATAGTAACTTTAAAGGGTAATATGCTACGATAATTAGGAGGTAATAGCTCAAATAAATATGAGCCAATGTTTTTTATTTTATGAATTAGTTAAATAAAGAAAGAAAAACGTAAAACAAGTCATGTAATAAACATGTCATGTTAACTATGACTTTATGTTATACATGTTCCATGACAATTGGCTAACATTGCGAATTGTGGCCGGTGGATTATATATATACTAGCACAGTTAGGCGAGCTGACGCCGTGGTAACGCCACACCGACAAATGGGGTAGGCAAAAAGAACCGCTATGGTACAGCGTATGAACAATGTGTGTGGCAGTGGTTTAATAGTGGCGAACTGTATTCAAACAATGGGTACACGAAAAGAAGTGAACAGTGTTTGGACGCAGTGAAAAAACGAGTAGCACTGAACAGACGCTGAGGCCCACAGCGGCCCCCATTTTATTCCTTGTTGAGTGATATAATATAGATATATATATATATAATATACTATTATTCCTTGTTGAGTGATACTATTACTATTATGTACATGACATGTTACCAAATTATGGTTTGCTACAATAATATTAGCTAGCCCAATTACAGGAACAAAACAACACGATTAGGAAAACTTGTTATATGTATAAGAAAGATTGATAACTAAGGTTGGATAAAAAAACGCACATGAATAAAAAAAATCGCCACCTAAGCCTAATAACATGCCAAAATCCCCACCTAAGCCTAATAACATGCCAGCTACCACATTACACGGAGGCGTTACATGCACAAAAAAGCTAACATGCTACAGCCTTCCCTTTCTTAACTCATTTCCCCTTTGCTACGGTAGATCAAGGCGAACCAAGGGCGAGTCACTTTCCAGCGTCGATCTCGGCGGCTCTCCCTCGCCTCTAAAGGCCTCTTCGGCGCTAGAGGGTAGGAGAACCTCGATTTCGATTGTTGTATACATACACTATCGACTTGTTTGGATGCTACCTTAGGAAACGTGCCAGTCATAGGCAAGTGCTCCTAGGCGCTCGATTTCCTTAGCCTAGGGTCAGGATTGCTACTTGGCTGCTTAGCTGCATGGCAGACAGCATCCAAACACATCCTATATATACTACTAGTTTCTTTTATAAATGTCTTACGGTCAAATATGGTTGAGGGAAAAAAACAGATTGGCAACTAACGAAAGTTGAGGGAAAAAAACACGCATATGAATAAAAAATCACCACCTAAGCCTAACGTGCCAGCTAACACATGAGGTACACACGACACTGCTAACATGGAGGCGTTAGTTCATAAAAAGCTAACATGCCGTGGTCTTCCCTTTCTCAACCCGCTCCCCCTTACTACAGTAGATCAGGGCAAACTGAGGGCGAGCACTTTCCGGCGCCGATCTCGGCAGCTCCCCCTCGCCTCCGCCTCTGGTGGCCTCTTCTGCTAGAGGGTTGGGGACCTCGATTTAGATGGTGAGCATGCATATCATATGCTACTAGACTTTATATTAGGTAGGTTAGGTTCAATTTATCACGTACTAAGTGAAGGTAATAGATGATTATAACCATGCGATCTAATTAGATGAATGTCCCATAATTATCTTAGACTACCATAGCAAAATCCAACTTAAAAAACACAAATCAAAATGGAAAAATGCTCAATAGATACCTTTGAGGTAAGCCTCTGTTCCCTTGGCCGGCACCAAGAAGAGGAAACTATTGGAATATGGTTCTTGAAAATTGGAATAGTAGCGGTGCGGTGAGCTAGTACTCTAGATATGCAAAATACTACCGGCGGCCGCGGGTATTTGACGAAGTCTGTGGCTATGCAAATTAATAAACTGCCCATAAAAAATTGAAGCACTAATACATATATATTAATATAATATAATATAACATCTGGAAGCAAACAGTTATTAATAGATATAGTACATTATTCATACTACTAAACTATGATGTATATAAACATACATATATTAATTTTATTGAATAATCTAGATATCATCATCTTTGGCATTTATTTCTTTAGATGGTTCATTATGGCATGCTTCATTCTTGGTTGACATAACTAGCACCATTTCACAACTTATTTGCTTCACTGTGAATTATAATTTCTTTTGGCAGTGCTTAACTGTGTCCAAACTAATGCTATCAATTTATCATAAGCACCACTGAGAAAAGATGTACAACATTTATATATTTAGTTTATTAAAACCACCCTCTATCTGCTCACTCGAGAGAATCGAAGCATGGGTGGCGCGTGTCATTGCTATTTTGTAAAAAAGGCCTCTACATTTTAGGAATTCAAATCGTCGTCTGACTTGTCCTCTCTAAACAATAATCATGTTTGGGTATTTTATTACTAGAACCTTGGTGTAAATTTTATTTCAACATGAAGAAGGCAAGAATCGGTAACCTCGTCATTTTGCAGCAACCTCCTTGAAGTTTTGTTGATAGCCCCCTGCAGCGGTATAGCCCAACCCTAGCGCAACACACAGTCTCATCTCTCCCTCCTCTTTCTCTCTTTCTTAGGACCAGGAGCATGGGGGCAACATCCTAGATTAGCAGCAAATGGGAAGGTGGCTTGACCATGAACATCGTCATTACAGTTTGGGAGGGCATTCAACAAAAATCTTGTTCTTTGGAGAGCTGACGATTGAATGTCAAGGGATCAATACAATATTGATCATTGATTGGGAAAAAAGTAAAACACAGTAGTGAAAGGATTGATGCAAGGCCTAGAGGGGGTGAATAGATCTACAAAAACTTAAACTCAAACACAGCGATTAGTAGACCATGGAACTTCAGTAGATTTTCGCGGAACTTCAGTGCATCACAATGGAAGTTCCGTGCAAATCTGCGGAAGTTCTACATAGAAGGCTAAAAGTGCCTTCGAGCTATAAATCAAACATGAAAAATAGATCGAGTTAAATACCCAGCTTCCTAGTGATTCTAGCTTCCTTTTGCACCAAGTCCTTGCAACTGGAACACACTATACGTGTAGATCGGGTGGAAACCCTAGAATCGCAATTCAAACAAGAGAGAGGCACAAACCCAACAACAAGAGCGGAGACAAGTGATTTACCCTAAGGTTCAGCAGAGCCACAAAGGCTTGCCTACGTCATCATTGTTGAGGGAGCCACAAATGCTTGGAGTCTCTTCCAACTCGGACCTCTTCTCAAGCAAACTACAAAGATTGAGCTTGAGGTTTCCACTAAGCCTCACAAGGGCAATACAAACTTCCCGGTGCTCAACCACAACCGATTGGGAGCTTTCGGGCAACCTCTAGCCATCTAGGAACCTAAGCTCCAAGAGTAACAAATACAAAGCGCAAGCTAGAAGGAGAACCAAGGCTCTCAATGGATGCTCTTGCTCAAGGGCTCTCTAATCCACTCCCAAACCCAGTCTCACAAGTGGAAATCACCTAGAACTCAAGGAGAGGTTGGGTGGCCTTCAATGGAGGAGAGAGAGCTTGTTTGTAGGTTGGTGGGGTGAGTGAATGTGCAGGACACCGTTAGGGGAAGAAGAAGAGAAAGTATAAATACTCCCCTCACTCCCAATCCAATGGTACAGTCAAGTCGTGGAACTTCCACGACAGGGCTCAAAACTTCCTCTCTTGACCGTGGAACTTCAGTGATTGAACACTAAACTCCTACGCAGGCCAGAACAGATAGGACTAGGAATGGTGTTGGCTTTCCTTTTGGCTTTTGTAACACCCTCGGTGTTACCGCTTAAACAATTTGCTAAACTATGTCATGAGCATCATGTTTTTATGATAATGCATGTGAGAAGGTGTAAAAATAAATTTCTTGGCATGAAAATGATTAACACAAATGATACATAAAAAGGATTCAATAGTCATGTTATATCACTTAAGGTTGAGAACCAATTTTTATTAAGCAAAAATATTATAGAACATGTATGTGACACTTAAATAATTTTTGAAGTGCAAACTTTGTAGATGACAATGAAATACTTGTTGTAGAAAAATAATGTTACTAGTTGGTATTTCTAATAGTCTAGAAACGGAACTTGAAAACAAATCCAGCTCAAAAACTTAGAAATTTTCAAGTCTGCCAACAGCTAGACATTGCTATGTTTAGCAATTTATTATGAGAGATTGGGTTTAAGGGTGGTGTAGTGTTATAGCTTGATTTGGTAGTCTCATATGCCATCTTGAGCATGGTGAAGATGGTTTGGCTCCTGGAGCGACCATTTGGTCGTGTTGAGCGCTTTAAAATTCATGCACGTCACATGTCTCAGGATGGTGGCGTTGTATGCGCGGTCACCGTGCGGCCACCCCCCGCCGCGCCCATGACCGTGTCCCGCGCGGTCACCCTGTACCGCCGTGTTTGGTCGGTTGTGCTGCCTAGGCTTGGCCGAGGTCGGCCGCAGCGAGCCGCTAGCCCCGCACCCTGTTGCCCAGCCTCGCGCTGCCGCCGTTGGTGCCGCCGCGGCCGCACTACGCTGCCGTCTCATCCGTCCACTGTTGCCTTGCATTGTGACGCTGTCGTCGCCTCGTCGTCACGTCCATGCCTATCCGCTGCATCTCTACGTTGTTGCCGGTCCTGTGCATGTCGCCTCTGTCGCACGCACGTGGTCGAACCTCCATCACCATGTCAATTAAGACACTACGGCCGCGCGAGCCACGCTGGTCGGGCGCGCGCGCCTATCGGCTAGCACCATCACGTGGGTCTTCTGATCTCGCCGCTCACGTCCTGCCAAGGCAAGGACAAGCCGAGCCCACATGACGCGCCCTGTCACTCTCTTTCTCTCTTTCTTCCTCTGCTTTCTACCACCGTCGAGTCGCGCTCATGGCGAGTCAGAGAGCGAGCACCTCTCATCAATTCCTCATGCCCGCATCTCCGTCTTTACGTCCTCTTGCCGACCACCCCTACCCCGCCTTGATTACGATAAGGCCGAGCTCCAATTTTGGAGCATTGCTCCTGCCGCTGCGCCATTAAGGCCCAGCCTGCCTCATCGTGGCTAGCTCCAACCTCGCCATCTCGCGTCGAATTGACCACACCACTAGCCTCGCTAAGAACCCCTCTTCATCGTGCGCACGCTAGTTGTAGCCCTAGTGCCGCCTCCACACCGATGACATGGCCGTGTCACTGCGGTTCATCGTCGAGCTCACCGCGCGCACCCGGCCAGACTTGCTCGGGCGTCTTCGGCTAGGACACCGCCACAGGTAGGATCATGGTGCGTCACTGATGCTTACCTATCACCTCTATTATCCATTATACGCTATGGCTCATCGGAACATGATTGCCGCTGCTGTAGGTCGCTGACACCGGGGAGAGCCCGCTCTGCTTCACCCCCGTTCGTGCAACCACCGCCCATCATCGCGCGTCGGTCCATAGGTGAGCATCGGTCCCCTAGCTAGGTCTGCAAGAGTCTCGGGTGGCCGGCGTACCGCCTAGTGCCACCGCCCACCGTGCCGACGAGCACGGGGCGTCTCGGGGACCTCTCCGGTGTGAAGGTGAAAAGATATGAGGTCTCCGTTGCAAAGTCGTTGTCTATAGAAATAGTACGTGTAGTGTTCGCGCTATTGTCTGATAATGCGAGAGCATTTTTGCAAGAGTGCCTCCGCGCGTGGGCCGTGCCTCACGTGGGCCACGTTGGGCCAAAATCGATTTACCTTTTTCGTGGAAAAATAGAAATAGCTTCTCATTTTAATTTTGAGCTGAACGTTGGTAATTAATATAAAATAATGTAGATATCCAAAAATTGTGAAACAAATTTTGTTAGGTTCCTAAAATTGCACTCTATATGTTAGTGTATTTAGTTCATATATGTGCTTGTTGATACTAGAAGCTATTAAGTCATTTAAGAGTGCTTAATATTATTAAGTTAATTATTGTAGGAATTTTTGTGGTAGATTGGTGATAGCAAAAACCCTAAAATTTTTATAGTAGCTTCATTGTATTATTATGTGCTCATTGTAATTTTTGTAGCCCTAAAATAGACTATTTAGTATGGTAGCTAAATACCCATTAAGGCTAAATGAATAATGGCATGATATTGGTTTATAAAAATTAAGCACTTGTAGGGTGAGCTTGGAATCTATTTGGTAGAGATAATGATTAGCTTAGTGCCTTAGTCATTAGAGATAGCTTAGTAGCTTAGTATGTGTATTCTTATTTTAAGAGTTGTTGTTGCCAAAATACTAAGTGTTGCATCATCATTGCATGCATGTAGAGAACGAGTTGGTGGAGTTCGTGACCGCCAGAGAGCATGAGCACAAGGAGGTGATCGAGGAGTATGAGGAGGTCCTTGTGTAGGAGGTCCCGGAGCCATCACTGACTGACTTAGCTGACACCCCGCCTGCCCAAGACAAGCCACGGTGCATAACCCTTATTTTGAATAAACACTGGATATATATATATATATATATATATATATATATATATATATATGTGTGTGTGTGTGTGTGTGTGTGTGTGTGTGTGTGTGTGTGTGTGTGATGTGCATTTACGTTACAGGATTTATATTGAAACTATATGCATAGATAACCTACCTATGAGTCCTACTAACATAGGTCGAGTAGTTGTTATGCTTAGACTATCGATAGCGTGAGTAACCTGTCGTTACTCACAATAGGTGATTATTATTATTACTCTCATGATAAAATGGTGAAAGGAATTAGAGACCGGGCAGGAATATGGTATGGGTATTGGTGGGTGTAATAGGTTGTGTCTCATGGCCAACGGGGCATAGCTTGGTTACACTATTTTCCCTATCCGTGTCGGTTAAGGACCGTCTGTTGCTGTGGATTCTAGTCAGGTCATAGACTTATTATCCTGAGCACATACTTACTTATGGGAGCAGGAAGGCTCGTTGCTCTCTTGTCGTGGGTTCCGGCTCTTTCCGGACCGACTAATTAGAGGTAGGGATGGTGGAGGTCTAAGCACCACACTGAGTCTGAGTCCAAGTTTGGACAGGGACCTAGACCCCTTGACAGAAGAGTGGTGGGTTGGTCTTGCTTGTGCCTGAGGTACAAGTGGGGCATGTGTTTTGAGGTACCCAGCTGGGATACATTGGTTCATGAATCATCGTGTGATACAGTATGATTTGGCTATGATCTAGCACCGTAGTAAGAACTGGAAGATGAAAGGGGATGAATAGATCTGATTGCTCAACTCTTGCTTGAAAGTAGAATAGGTGCTTACATAAAATGGTTAACTAATGAACTAATCATGACTGCTAATAAAATACATACATAAGGATTCACTAATAGTAATGCTTTTCGTAAAAAGAAAACCCAGCAAACCATAAAGCTTATCATATCCTTTGGAGTCAGGAAATTATTCTCACTAATTGGGTAAGTCTTGCGAGTACATTATATACTCAGGGTTTATTTACCCCTGTTGCAGGTGCAGCTTGAGGAGTGGTTGGTATGTGAAGGATTCTTCTAGTGGGCACAGACAGATCCTTGTATCTTATCGTTAGATGTTTATTTCAATTCTGCTGTTTAAATTTCGCACTCTGAACTTTGTATTGTAATAATGTATTTCTGAGAACTCTTGTTGTATGGAATGGACTAAGTATTGTAAACTTGTACTCATTATTGGATCCTGGGTGAAAAACATGGATTGTTCAAGTTCTCCCTTATGGTGTTCTCGACGGAACCATTCGATGTAGCTAATTTTTGGGGTGCTTAGTGTCTAGTGGAAGACGAGCGCCTCCAAAAGCGTGTTATTTCGGGCGGTTCTGCCATAGCTTTGGGGTTTTAGGTTTGAAGTGAGAGCACAAGATTCCCCTTAAGCTTGCATTTTTTTGTTCCCTTTTATATAGTATGGCGCTTCCTATACTCAAATTCAAAATATGAAATGAAAAGTAAGCCTTGATTGGTCCACACATCACTAGGAAAAGAATTGGGGGTCTCAAGTATTGTCATGCACCTTTACATATTTGTTACCTATCCAAACTTGACAAATCTCATTAGTTCCTTAACTACATTGTCATCAATAGCCAAAACCCACTTAGGGCTAGATGTACTTTCAAGTAGCGTATATGAAGAATCTCATGCAACATGGTGTGCTAGCACAACAGATCACTATGATGGTGGAAGGCCTTGGTAGCCCAACTATGATAGTGTGAGCTTTGTAAGGATCATATGCCTAGGATCATATCTTTAAGTTTTGGTCATTTAGATGACAAAATAATCCTAGGACTAACATATGAGCTAAAGATGTGTTAGATAGGTTATAACAGATCCTAGCAATGCAAGGCTAAAAGTTTGATCAACATCCAAGTTGAAAGGAGAAGAAACAACGAATATTCCCACTAGAGCATTATCAGGCTCATCGGATCATATAATGGAGTCAGGTAAGTTGGCCAAGAAGATAGTGCCACTGGATGATATGGTGAAAAGAGGAATCACCCAACAGATCATCCAGTGCACACCAAAGAGCTAGCACACTTGAAGAACCTAGAAGATTAAGGACACCTAGAAGATCTAGCCTAATCTTGTGTCATGGAGTGCACACAAATTACAAGAATGATGCGACTTCTATGACGAACTGTTTTTCGTCATAAATTTGACATAAAGCTGAAATTATGACAAATTTTGCTATTTCAGTGACGAAAGTTGATCGTCATAGAAGTGGATATTCCTAGTAGTTTAAACAAGCCATGGTGTCAATGTCTAGCACAGAAGGTGAGTACATATCTCTTGCTAATGCTACCTGAAAGTCCTAGTTTGGTTTTGGTAATTGAGTGATAACCTTAGGTGGACTAATATGTGTTTATGTTGAGATACACATGTATTTGGTCCATAGGTACACTAGTATGAGCTATACATAGAGCCATGGTGAAGTGGCTTCGATATGTTGAAAGTGCTCAACTAGTGAAGATTGGAGGAACTCATTGCATATGAGACATGACATAAGTCATGTGTGGCAGAATCTCCTAAATTATAGGGCCCACATGCAACTATCACTGTCCAATGACCTCTGACGACTATGCATATGTTCTCGGTAACTTAAGAAGACTGTCGGGTGTCCACGGAGAACCCTGAATCATCCACGATTTCTGAGCAGGATCCCATTATAGAGTCATTGCAGTATTACAACATTTATTCAAATATCTACATCAGAGTAAAATAGCGGAAGTCTTACAATAACTTAGTTTATAAAACAGTAGTTTCAAATCTTACAAACTAAGTTCGATAATTATTACAAACCATAGTAGTGGAGTGGCATTAGTAACATAATACAAACACACAATATAAGTACCCTACCCAAGGGTCACACATTCATTTATCATCATCGATCTGAACAACAGTCAAGTAGCACAGTCTAAAGCAGACCTGCTCATGAGGCTCACCTGCAACAAGGATCAACGAACCCTGAGTACAAAAGTACTCAACAAGACTTAACCGAAATAACAATAGATAAGACTCAGGAATGTAGGCTCAGGGATTCAAGGTAAGGCTTTAGCAATAAACAAGATTCTTTTGCGTAAAAGCTTTCTAACAAGATTCTTTCTTTCACATTTAAAATTTCATAAAACCGTATATGAATCTGCCATGATCCATAATGAGATCATGAACTTCATATCAAACTCTTTCTCAAATCCAGCTCAAGTTTCATTTGTTAACTATGATGATGAACAGTGAGTTGAGTCTCCATAACCGACGAGCAACGACGATTCAAACCGATTAAAACCCAGCTGGGGATTCCCAACCACACGACATATGCAGGTCCCCGACCTACATATACCAACCTACCCTCAGATCCTCTAAAACAAGAATGGGTCCGCGCCACCTGAGAATATAGTACTCCACCAATCCAGCCCATTGCCACGTGGGTACACGCTATTCTCGCCATCTCTCCACTCCTAGTGCGTGAGTAGCCATTCTCATAATAGAATAGCCAAGTGAAGGCTTACCAGAGTATGTGATCGGTACTACAAAGTCTCACCTCATGCAATTCAACAACGGACGTGTCTTAATCGACACAGGCGGAAAGAACCCGCTCACAAGACCTCCATGTCTTGTGGCTCCCATACACCGAGTCCGCCCAGTCTAGATTTATTACTCCACATGCTCATATCTCATGATCATATAAATAACCAGTCGTAACCAAGAATCCATTTATATCTCGCAGGTGACCGGTGATCACCCGACTTTTATTGTTCTAAGCATGGCTAAGCATAAATAAGCATTCTCGGATTGAAACGGTTAACAAGGTTGATATTGAAAAACAAGGTTGGTAATGCACCAATTAGGTTTTCACTCAACTCCTAATCACTTAATGCAGTATATAAAAGCAAACCTGATATAATTTGTAAAACACAAGGTAGGTTTAAATGCATCCGGGGCTTGCCTTGATTAACGGAAAAGTTAGGTTCCAGAGACGTTCCACAAATATCAAACCTGACCTCAACAGACGGATTAACTTCCTCCTCAACTTGATTGACTACCACGTTCTTGCTTTCATTCACTACACATAGTAACAATGCCATGTTTAATATGATGCGAGATATAAAACGTGATGCTTGACGATGGATGCAAAAATTAAAAACTTAAATACAACTTTCCTTCGCGGTACAGTTGTAAACCAACAACTAATCAAACCTTTTCATAAACTCAAACACTTACTTTAAGTACCAAGAATTATTTTATACAAATGACCTAAGGTCATCACTCAATCCAAAATTCAAACAAAACCTTAGTTATTAAGGTTTACTATTTGCTTTTATGAATTAATTATTTAATTAAAAGATATGAAATAAATCAACTTTCTCCAAATGAGCTAAAAATTTTGGGAAGGCTTATCACATGATAACTAAGTGGAAAAACAATTTTCATAATTTTTGGATAAATAATAAAGCCTAGAAAAATCATGGAAGCTCATTTATTAATTAATTAGAGCAATTTTTATCACATTCAAAATGTACTAAAAATCAACATTTAATATTTTACCTAAATAGTTTACATCTCAGAGAGATCACACAAAAATTTTCATAATTTTTGGAGCTCTAATTAATTCTATACAAAAATAACAAATCACAGCACTATTCATTCAATTCTGCAAAATAGAAAATTCCATTTTCAAATAACGGTCACTGACAGGGTGACCCCACTGTCAGCCCGCGCTGACCACAGCGGCGAGACCCTCTGACCGGCGGTTTCTCGCCGACGGTGAGATCTCCGGCGACGGCCAATGTACTACCACGTTCCCCACATCACAGCGCGTCGATTAGTGGCACTAGCTAGACTAATTACGACGAGGTTCGAGCTTGACGTCGGCCATGGCGGCCACGACGGCATGGCTGCGCTACGCCGGCGAAACAAGGCCGGTAGCAGTTAAACAAAGCGCTGGGGAAGAATCAGGAGCTCACCCCAAACACGCTCGAGCAGAAATCAGGACCGGAGAAGCAACGGTGAAGCGGGACGACGATCACAGCAGCCACGGCAGCGCAAGCAACATCGGCGGCGGTGCTCCGGTGGCTGCGGTGGACAAAATGGTCACCCAACAAAGCACAAAGCATCATGGCAACATGGCGAAGCTGAAGGGATGCTAAGCAAGGGTAGAGACGCACCGTGGAGTGTTGGCCATGGTGACGCGCACTCGGCGGCGGTGCTGCCAGCCGCGAGGAAGAAAGGCACGCATAGCAGTTTCTCGATGGAGTCAAGCTTCCAGGGTTGGTCGGCTGGGTGCGCAAGGAGCAAGCGGAGCTATGACGGGCTTTGCTACGACTGGTTGGCGCTACGGCGGCGGTACAAGCTCGACGGAGCAGCGGCGGCGGCGTCGGGAAAAACAGAGGAGAAGAACGAAGAAAAACGGCGACGGAGAAGACCATATAACACGGCCAGGAAGCAAGAAGAAGCCACGCCGTGGCCTTCTCCATGCCAGCGAGAAGCCAAACGTGGCCACGAGCGCGCCTGGAAGCCAGAGGAAGCTCGCCGTCGTCGAGGTGTCGCCCGAAGACACTGTTCACAGAAATTACCGAATTGCCACTAATCTATTTTCCCAAATTACTCCCAAATTTATATGGTAACTCAAAAATCTCCAAAAATAAAAGTTGTTCCAAATTCAAAGTTCTACAACTTTGCTTTAATAACCATACTCTAATCCGGTCTACATTTTGAAATGCAAGTTTTTATCAAAAGGGGACACTTTGAGTACATTTTGCCTTTTCAAATTACTTCAAATTTTATATAACAACTTTGAAAACTCCAAAAACCAAATTTGTACACCTTGACAAGCTCTACACTTTTTCTTTTAGGCTCAACCCCAAAATGTGCTAAGATTTTGAATTAGGTTTTCAGGGTAGAATTTAAATACTAGAAATTAGGGTTTTCGGAAATTCAATTCAATACAAAGATTTTTAACTTGATTCAAACCATACAAGTCAACACATATAACATAAAGGTAAACTTGTTTTAGTGTATGCATATCAAAATTTTCACTAACCCAAAATGATGTGCAATGCATATGATGACATGGCTTGTTTTAGGGTTTAAAACACCCGAGGTGTTACATCATGTGGCTAGGTGGAGAAGATCAAGAGGCAAGGCTTGGATATGAAGGGCTGGGTTGCAGGTGTGAAGTACAAGCTAGAGGCTCAGGTGCGATGGATCATTGAGGCGGTGAAGCATGAGTAGAGAGCATGGTGTTGATGGACCGAGGCAACAGTGAAGAGCAAGCAAACCTGTGATCGATGAATCAATAAGGCCATGTAAAGCTATGAAGAGGATCATATCATCTAAGAGATATCAAGCTAAGTGTTGATTCGAGTTGATGATCAAGTGGCTTGATGATGGATAATGAAGGAACTTCATCCTATGGGAAATGGTCAAGGTAGTGTGGTTGGCTACATTGATTGATGAGGATTCTTGTGTGGCATCACCAACGAGGAGATGGAATGGAATGCACAAGGCAAGTTATATTTGTAGAGCATTTCATTTTACTGGTCAATGGTTGAGTAGAGAAGTGCCAGACTAGGTTTAGGATATATAATCATACTATCAAGAGGGGCATTCTTGTGAGCTAAATGATTATGTAGTGACACTAGGTGAGATCTACCTCACAATGCATTTAGATCGAGTGGCGTGGAAATGAGCAAGTGAAACCTTTGCAAAATGGTTTTGAAAATGGTAACTCTGTGCTAAAGGAGTTGTTGTAGCATTGGACAACATTTGGGAGTTAGCACGCTTGAAAAAGGATTTCGACAAAGCTTGGAGTGTTGTTTTTAGTGCACCAGATTTGTCATGTGGTAGCACTAGAGTTGCCACCAATGCATGATTGTTATTAGCTAAGCTTTCAGCGCTTGCACGTTTTCTTCTGGTGTGAACTAGAGTGCATGCGCCAGAGGTTTCGCACAGTAGTCTAACAACATGCGACAAACAAGAGTTGTGAGGACTAAAGCTCTCTGATGTGCACCAGAGTGGTGCACCGAGTATTCTACCAGAGAGCATGTTTTAGTTTTGACGCTTAAAGGGCACCGGAGCTCTCTGAAAGCCCTATGTTTGGTTTTCTTAATTGAGAAAACTAGTGGACTAACCTTTTGCTAAGTGTGTGATTAAGCTAGGTTAGGTCCACACCAAGATGGAGAGCAAGTCTTGGAGGTGGATGAAGGGTGAGAAGTCCAATTGGAGCAAGCTCTCAATTGGAGAAGAAGAAAGAGAAGAACAAAATCCAAAGGTGTGAAGGCAAAGGTATAAATAGGGATTTTGTTTTGTCGACCAAGATGCAATAGAGTGCATGATTAGATTTTGGTAGATGGTCGTACTATTAAGAGGGGAGCTCTAATTAGCAATCTCGATCATATAGTGCCACTAGGTTTTGATCTACATGCATTTGCATTTAGGCCTAATGACACGGTGGTAAGGAAGCGAAAATGGTTTTGAAAAACAATTTGGAAAATGCTAACTTAGGACTTATATGTTTGGAAAAACTTTTGAGAGTTGGCACGCTTGCCAAGAGGAGAGTTGGTGCTACCGGTGCTGTTGTTTAGCAAGCACTGGTGGACGTGTTCGGTGTGCAACTGGACTAGGCACCAGACACATGGACATGTGTGTTGAACGTCTAGAGTTTTTAGACGAGCACCTTGGCATCCGGTGTGCATTAGACGCCACCCCCACTGAAGTGCTATAGTGATGACCTGGCAGCGTGCGGGAACTTCAATTCGCTTACCGAACGTGTCCGGTGTGGGCACCGGAGGCCCCACTGGAAAGGAGTTCCAGTGGTGATGATTTCGTGGATGTCGGGCACGTACATGCACTGGAGGTGTCCAGTGTGCACCGAAGATATGCATTGGACCTCTGACAGGCAATGGCTATATTTCCAACCATTGGAATATTGTTTTTGAGGTGTATCCAGTGTGGGAGTTCGGTGCGCACCAGACATGTTCGATGCATCTGCAGACTAGCCACTCAAAGGGTAACAGTTGGATTCTTTGTTGGGGCTATAAATAGACCTTGTGGCCAGCCTTGGTCACACTCTTGGCACCCCTAGCACCTGTCCAAACCCTTTGAGAGCTGATATACACTCCACTCACTTGCATCCATTGATTTCACATTTGGGTGAGATTGGAGAGCAACTCTAGTAGAAGCGAGGTGTGAAGAGCACCAAGTGGTCCCACCAGATCAAGTGCTAGATCTAACATTGAAGCACGTCTTGAGGGGTGAGTGTGAGGTTGCGGGATTGCCACTAGCAAGAGGATTGGTGACAACCTTGACCTTGCCTCAACGAGGATTAAGTGGTTAGCAAACCACCAAACATCGAGATAAAAATCATCGTGTCAACTTGTCTTCTAGCTAGTTTGCAATCCTCATCACTAGCTTGTTTACTTGTTCATTACTTGTTGCTCTTGTGTAGCTAGTTAACTTATGTAGTTAATTAGTCGCTCTCTTGTGCTAGTTAGCTTGTGTAGCTAAGTAGCTTAGCTTAACTTGTATAGCTAAGTAGTTGTAGCTCTCTACTTGTGCTTGTGTAGATAGTTAGTGAGTAGTGCAAGTGTTGAATAATAAGCACCTATAAGCACATGATGAATAATAAAAGAAGTTATGGTGACATGAGTGGCACTGGCTTCAACAAGAGCAAGATCAAAGGCAAAAGATAGGACAAGAAAAGATATAAAAGAGAGATGAAGAAGCAAGAACAAAAGAAGCTATCTCATTTCATGTGCTACCGATGCCATAAGATGGGACACCTTACAAGTGTTTGCCCCAACAAAGAGAAGCTCAAGAAAATGAAGAAGAGTGGCTCAAGCATGTCAAGTGCTTCAAGCGTCACACATGGGGACGCCTCACCTCAATGGGCCCAACCAAGAAATTGGTGAAGCAACAAGTAAAGCCTCAAGTAAAACCATGAAGACAGTGTTGATATGGGGAAGAAGAAAAGGAGAACAAGAAGAGGTGGAAGAGCAAGCAATACGTCCAAGGATGAATCAAGACGCAAAGAAAATGAGCAAGAACAAAGAAGAGAAGACGAAGAAAGTTGCTCACATCAAGTGCCACAAAGTGATGAATTCGGTCACCTTGCCTTAGGGTGTCCTAACAAGCTTGAGAATAAGGCTCAAGCAAATGAGAAGAGTCAAGACAGCGTGAAGTAAGACACAGAAGAAGAAGGCTCAAAACAAAAGAACTTGCTACACATGCTGGGAGAAGGGACACATGGTCAGTCAATGTCCCGAAGGTAACTCACTTCAGCCTATTTCAATTGATGAAAATATTATGCTTAGAAATGATGGCAATGGTACCTCAAATATTATGCTGAGGAAGGATGAAAATATTAAATGAGAAGTAGTGATCTATCTTAGAAACGTCAAATTTATAATGACAATCATTGAATTTATAATGGCATGGATCAATTAATTTTTTCAGAAAATATCCATGAAAACTGGGTCATCCGGTTTTACACACAAGATAGGGAGGTCTTCGCAGCCAGCAGCGCTGTGAGGTCCTATCCTGCGACTCGTACGCTCGAGTGCCTTTGGTGTCTAGCCAACCAAAAGAAACTTCCACCGTGCATGAAAACATTCGTCTGGAGATTGATCAAAAGAGCAATAGGGGCTAGAAGATACCCCAACAAAATAAGTAAGCAATGCTGCACTTGCAATGACATTGAAAATGACGCCCATTTGTTCTTCCACTGCACTTTTGTTAGAGCGATTTGGTTCTCTGCAAATCCACCACTTTGTTCTTCAACCCTACCCCAAGAGCAAGATGACGTACAGGAAATTCTACCCATTATCATTAAACCAACAACCTACAGACGACCACATGAGGCCAGGAATGACACAGGAGATTCCACAAGGGATGACATGCTCATGATTCATAACTAATTTGGTTAACCCCTTAGCTTAGTCAACAGAACCTTATATACATTCCACTTGAACCAGCGAAGTGTCCGCTGAATTATAAAAACCAACAGCCAGGTAACCTGAAAGTGCCCAGTTTCTACCAGAGCGTTCGTGGAATCTCACGGAGAGTCCGCTGATTTATAAGCCTGGATAACCAGAGAACCCGAGAGCTCCCAGTTTCCACTAGAAAGTCCGTCAAATTGCACGAAGTGTCCGCCAACCACAAACCCACTAAAAATGCCTAAGTCCCAAACCACCGGAACGTTCCATGGAAGGTTCGACTGGTTCCCGATTAATGCTACCACCATCTAACCGGCGTCACCTTCTTGCCAGTTTCACGGATAGATCGGTCGCGATCAGTTACTCGGCTTGCCGCCCCCATATGCGACATGTGGTCTGTACGGGTGGAACTCGGATTCACTTATCCCAATGAACGGTCCTTATATGCTCCAAGAGCTACGTCACTTGTGATCCAACACTCATCGTGACCTACCCCTCACGTTAGCGGAAATTACCAAATTGATCATCAAGTTTGGAATTCAAATTAAGGTTAGTCCTTAGTCATAATTAGGCAATTGGATAAGTTGTAACCCTCATATATTTTAGTGATTAATTATCCCCATGTAGCATCCTACATGCGCGAGCATGAGTTCCCTTCTCAAACTCCTTCTAACAGTGCTAGGCAAATAAGCAATTAAGCGTTCCAAACCCTATTGATTAAGTGAAGGCTCTAATTGATTAATGAGTAATTCTAAATTAATGAAGCAACATTATTTGTTAATCAAATTCAATGAAATGCATGACTCATAATAAAACAAATAACGAGTATCCAAAATAGGGTTCATAATAGTGAGGAGCCTGCCTAGTTGTGTCGTCTGGACGACTATGAGGAACAAGGGGTTCGTCCAATTGCTTTGGAGAGACGTCCCAAGAAGGACTTCACTTGGGAGAACACCAAGAAGTTCCGAGCAGCTTGCAACATGAAGCACTTCTAGCAGGAGAACGACACTCTGTCTCCCTACTTACACCAAAACTCAGTTCAGGCTTTTCTGGGGTGAATTTGTCAACAGGTCGACGCAGGACAGCCAGTGGGTCAACTGGGTTTACTTGGAGACCTTTCCGTGTATCCGGGACTTGATGAGTTGATCATTTTAAATGTGCAATTTACTACTCCTGTTATGTTACTAGTAGTTAAATTAATATTGAATCATGAGCATGTCATATTAAGAAACGCCATTACTTTTCTGCAAATATACAAATGCCTGATAACCCTTGCATCCACCAAATATGTAAGTTAGAATTAAGTCCTGTGAGTACGCCATGTACTCACGGTGCTGCCGATAAGTTGTTTTGTAGGTAAAGAAAAGGGGTGAATCGAGCCGAGCTCAATTCATGCAAATTTAGCAGACTTTGCAACTGGCGTTCTCCAAAATGAGCTTCATGTAATTCCGATGTATTAGTGAGCGACAAGAGTGGAACTTAGAACCGAGTTAGTTAGTTAAGAAAGTAACAGTTCATGAACCACAACATTTGTAACTTATTTTATCGTCAATGATGTTTCATCTTTGAGTTGGAGACTTTGTTGCTTATCAAATGAGTTGTACGGTATGCTTTGTATTGGGTATGTTTGTGTAACTCAGACTGTTAAGATCCTGAAGAGGAGGTGCGGTTGGCATTCTGCTGAGGGCCTGGTGTCGGTTGGGAATGGCTCAGGTTCAAGAGGATGACGCTGTGTCGGTCTAACAGATACGGGAACAACCCCACTGTCGGCGCGGGGCGCGCCACAGGACGGGTAGACATGGATAGTTTGGCAGGTCCATAACTCGGTTCAGCGGATATCAGTGGCTCTTCTGTCCAGGGAACAGAGGACAGTCAGGAACACACAGACCCACAGCTACAGCATGGTGACCCTATGACCAACCACACCCCAGTGCAAACAAATCAAGGTATATCTTTCTCCAATGTAGGTACAGGCCATGATAAAATGCAGCCAAATCGATCACCAACAAACAGCCTCTCTGGCTCAAGCTGCACTACTAACAAATCCAGGTCCTTCGCAACTAAGATGAACAGAACAACCTCTTCTGCCCATAACACTTTCAGGGCAACGATGTTACACTGATGCCTCACTCAGGCCGGTTGACAACAGCACCACAAGACATGCGGGCCTAAGAGTCTTCTTGCTGCATCAACAAGGATCGACACGGCTTACTTTTTATGTGCAGACACAGCTGAACCACACCACCTCGGTGCTAACGGCGGAAGCAACGGAGATCACTCTAGCTATATTGATTACAAAGCAGCTACAACTGAACTCTGTTATTTTCCTCACAAGCTATGGCGGATTACTACAACTCTAAGAATCTTTCCAACCCTCCGCACTAGAATATCAAAATCATCACAGCTACACTCCTAAACACGCTGCAGCAGTCCCAGTTCAAGGTCCACAAGATTCCAAGAATGATGAATACAACAGCCAATACACTTGCAAGACAGGCCTTCAACTCTAATGCAGTTTCTACAAACTTTAGCTGCTCTGCTATTCTTCACAGAGAATTTCCTCTGTGTCCTGTACAATTAGCCCTCTCGTCCTTAGACTGGGACATCTGTGACGTACTATCTGTAAGATGCTGTTAAATTTAATGCATGCTGGTTATAATAAAAAAAACTTTTGCGCCAACAAACAGTAAAGTGAATAGCACAAAAAAAGATAAGTGTAGCAGGCACTGCAAATTATAATGCTCCACTAAGAAGCCAACCATGCACATCAACGAGCCATTTCAAATCAAACAACACAAACAAGTCCATCGGGGCCCTACGACTTGGGACCATTCGAGTTGCCCACTGACATTAGCTATTTACATAATGTTGTCGATCGAAGGAAAGCGGGAAGTATGTTCCGAACATCCCAGCTAACGCTGTGCATGGATAAAATTAAACCAGGCATGGCATTTTTAGAATGTCAAGGATTATATTACAAATGAAGTAGTAGAGGCGAAACTTGTGGTTTTGCTGGTGTCTGACTCAACATCTCACCCCAGCCACAAAAGGTCAGCATCCTAGAAGATGCTTCCTATCATCAACGCATGTTTCCGAGGCACCAAACCTCAGGGAGTAGCTACGTTTTCCTTGGCAAGTGGAGCAATCTCCTCTCCGTCGATGCCAGCCTGACTTCCCTCGACTCCAAGGCCAAGAAGCACCTCCTCCCACTTCTTTGCAGGCCCCTGGACCAGAGATGAGAGAGGGGTTATCCTTATCTTGACAAAGAGTAGCTGCATGTCAACGATAAACAGAAAACTTGGCGTCTGTGCCTACCTTCCAGGACAGGTCTTGCCCCATGCAGTTCTGAACCATCTCATGGAATGCCGGGGTGTCGTACTGTTTCAGGGCTCGTGTGACAGTTGACGCTACTGCTGTGACATCAGCTGGATCTACAGTTTCACACTACAAGAGAGAGAGAGAGGAAATTAACCAAAGGCTATTTATTGAGCCTGAGAGTAATGAATCAATGGTTGCATATTATTCTTTACCTCAACATTGAACGAACCCATGTGGAATCCGGTGACACCCTCCTTAACCGTGTCAACAAGTCCTCCAGACGATGAACAGATGGGTACCTGCAAAAATATTTGCAGTATTGATGGTCATTTTTTGCACTTTCTCTACTTAACTATGTGGTATTTTCTAACACTTCACAGGAATCAAGATGTAACATGATAAGAAAAAATGACTGCTAATATTTATCTTTAATAATACTTGCGTGCACTCAAATTTGAATTGTAACAAAGCGAGCTAGAAACTCTTACCACTCCATATCTCATCCCTTGTAACTGAATGAGACCACAGGGCTCAAACCTACTTGGGACAATAATGAAGTCAGCCCCAGCAAACATCATATGTGCCAATGGAACATTGAATTTCGCTACGCCTCTAGCATTGCTTGGATATTTCACTTCCAGCTGCGTCAATTCCTCCTCCATTTTCTTCTTTCCCGTACCCTGAAGAACAAAAGATTTTTTTTTCTCAGCAACTATCAGGTTGTGAACTGTGTCGTGCAAAAGAATAAAATCACTTTTAAATTGAAACATACAAGAACAATTATCTGAACATTCTCGCCCACGAATTCTGGAATGGCTGCAATGAGTATGTCAGACCCTTTCTGTTCTTCAAGACGGCCAACAAAAACTATAACAGGGATGCTCGAGTCCACAGGCAATCCAACTTCAGCTTGCAACCTTTCTTTATTGAGAGCCCTTGCTTCAGTTACCTGACAAATTATTTCATTATGTAGAGAAATCTCCATATGAGGTAAGAACGGGCGATGTGATAATAGACCTTACCGTTGTTGCATCATATTTCACACTGATGTACTTATCAGTTGCAGGATCCCATTCATAAACATCCATGCCATTTACAATTCCAATTTCAAGAGGCTTTGTGCGAAGGACACCATCCAACTCAACACCTTTATCTGGACCAGAAGTGAGTTCCTTGACATAATGTGGACTAACTGTTAGAACCAGATCACTCTCAATGATCCCTGCCTTCATCCAGTTAATCTTTCTCCCTACAACAGGCTTAACATGTCTGCACACATTTGCATTGTACCAATGTCAAAGCTAGAAGAACATACAGATATTATGAAGCAATAGAATATGAACACCTTACCCATCAAGAAAATCAAATGATGGCAAGAAACTGTCAGGTAGATTAAGAAGATCGAAGTCTGCTCTGGCAAATCTACCTTGATAGGCAATATTATGAATGCAGAAAGCAACCTACAAGACCACAATTAAGAAACAAAAATAATCGAAGCATGAAAACTAAAATGATCATTTGCTGCTCCCCACAAATTTTGTCCACAAGATTGCTTAAAATTAAAAAAACAAAAAAAGAAATGCTAGACCTTAGCATTTGCATAAATTCCATTTGGCTTATACATGCTCTTCAGATAGCATGGCAGAACAGCAGTGTGCCAATCATTGGCTACAAAGACAACATCTTCCCCTGATTACAAGAAAAAAACACAAATGCTAGTAAGTAAGAGAGTGTGGCCATGTTAGTTCATATAATAGACACACCTACCATATGGTCCAGAGAAATATTCAGAATTGTTGAGATTGAGAACTCTTGGAGCCTCCAAAGCAGCCTAAAAGGATAACTGGATTAGAAGTAAAATCACTAAAATGATATAAAACAGGAAATTGGTTGGATGGCAGTGTACTCTGAATAATCAAAAGTTGACTTGCCCAAAATTTCAGCCTAAGGTCAGTGGTTACATGTGTCCTAACTTCCATAGCAGAGGCCAATAAACTATATACTCATTTGGAAAGATACTGAGCTTCTGCACCGACCAATTCACTTAAATGTATAAGCCAAATGGAAGACATGTGGGCAGTATTATTAATACTTCAACCCATCCTCCGGCATCCATGCTCCATCAAGACTGTGGGTTGAACATGGAAATTTGATAAGGACAACGAGTAGACAGTTTTTTCCTTCGAACTATTTCATCCTCGACTTCTAACAATATGAGGCCAAAGACCAACCTAACCCACAATGTGACCACAAAAGCCTAGAAAACTTAGGGAAACATTACATGCCAAACTTTCCTGGTTTCAATTTGAAACTTACCTTGCCTAATAAGCTATTATATGTGACATTAGCAGTTAGAATCTCTTAGTAGATACCTAGATGGTGCAGTATACTGATGCAGAAAAGTTATGTTAGTAATAGGCTTAGAAAATCAAATAGTCAATAAGATGTTGTGTTATCAGAAGAGCAAATGCCACAGCAGTAGTCTGACAACAACAACAACAACATGGTTTTGCTCACCTCAACCAAAAGTAAATTCACCATCAACAGAAATAAAATTGCAAATGCTAAAGCAAAGTAAAAAAATACAATTATTAGGCTGCTCACGCTAGTTTATGTGGAAATAGTGAAAGTGGGAACAGTGGTGGGTGAGGTGGGGTGTGTTGATGGCAAGGAAGAGGTATTGGGGCAAAAGGGTAATTTCAGTGTGGTAACAATTCTTATATGACATGGTGAAAATGGCACATCATACAATCTTCAGTGTTTGAGTTGCTTCATTTTAGCTGCAATGGTTGTAGCTGAAGACATTAAATGCCAGTCTTTTCTGTAACAAATATAGAAATTCCATCCAACAAGTTTTTCTTGGAAAGTTGCATCATTCGTTGTGTTTTGTAAAAAGGAAAAGTTATAATTTTACAATGAGATTGTTCACCAATAAGGGTTTTTTTAGGAATCCAAAAGATCAAGAGTTGCCAAGGATTACTAAAAAAACTAAAGTATACCTTAAATTAGGAAAGAGAATGCATGGGTTTGCTAAGCGTAATTGGATTACTTACAAGGCACAAAAGGCAGAATCTCAACTGGTTATCTCGATAGTCACTTCCAGTAGTAGGACCATACAACTTTGCTCCAGTCTTGCCCCATACCTGGAGTATATGATTCAAATGCAACATTGAAAGGTCACCACCTGTGCTTAGGTTATTCAGTAAGCAATTAAGCATACAATGGATCAATAGATTCAACAGACCTTTTCAAGAAACATAGGATGATCGACAAAAACACGATCGACTCCTCTTTTGTGGCAGTGGAAGAAGCGAACAGTTTCTACCGTGTCACCAATATTTACCTGTGGAAGTGAAACATATTTCAGTTTTTTATAGAATATAAATATCATTAAGCAGCTTCAAGTTAAATGCAAGCTACATAGCAATACAACAAAAACGTATACCTCAACAAGGACACTTGTATCCCATGCATCCTTGTATTGATCATAACGAGGAGCTATTGTCATGACCCGGTGTCCCATAGCCTATAAAAAGTTACATACATAATGTAAAACATTGTAAAAAGTTACATACATAATGTAAAACATTGTTTACACAGAACTTTCTATGCAATACAATCTCCAAAGAGAAGAAATAGGCATGATAACTGAATTAAGCATCATTGTAGTATGCAGAAACTATCTTTGAGTTATTCTGCTGCTATGGCTCAATTCAAGGGTGATCAGATATTCTCAATTGGACCTAATTACCAAAGAATTTGGTAATGAACAACTGGTTTGCAAAATGGACTCAAGCTTTTAAACTTGTGGTTATTGAAAATAGTAACATGTTGCAAGAATACTTACAGCCAAAGCTGGGGGCAGTCCTCCTGCAACATCACCGAGACCACCAGTTTTGCACCATGGGTGCACTTCAGTTGCAACAAATATTATAGTCATCCCAGTAGAACATACAATAGGTGCCCGAGGCCTAGTAGTCTTTGGATGAATTCCATTATTTGTAGCTCTTCTTTTAGCCAGGTGTGTCTTACTTCGCATGGATTGGGAGTACTTGCTTAAGAACTTAAGTCCACCATTACAATATTGTTGGAATTGCATGTGAGGTGCCTGCTGTAGTGCACTGGGCCTATTTGTTTGGTAAGAACCATTGGCAGATATTGAACCCATCATTGCAGCCATTCAATGATGACCTGTCAAATGCCAAATGAAGATTTTGAAGTTTTTCATGTTATCCTGGTTCAGAGAAAAATGAAAAACTAAATTGCCTAAGAACATATTCTCATTCTCAAAGGAGAGGCAGCACACAAAAAAAGAAGGTACATATTATGTTGATCTAGAGCAAATGTTCATGAGACTAGATCCAAGTATAACATTTTGAGGTTTCAAGTGCCTGAAGGATGAGAATCCCAAACTTAAGATGCTGAAGTTATTAGAGGGGACGGCAGAGCAGCCCCATAACCTGAAACAGGGCCTCAAGTTCAACCAGAGACACCATTCAAGAGAAAGCCATTTTTTCTAACGCCAAGTTGCAGATAGTTACCCGAGATTCTAAATCTACGAAAAAAGTTAGTGGGGTTTCTTTTTTTCTTTTGAGCGAAAAATACAGCAAGGGAGACCCCCATTGTAAGTTTTATAAACAAAAGGAAACAAGAACAACACTGTACAAAGGGGCCTCAAAGGAGCAGCAAAAGAACAACAGGGAAGCCAGCCTGAGGTGGGCTGCAGGACTAATCTAGGGCAGCTATACAAGAAAGAAAGAACACTTTTCCTCACTGTGAGCCTGTTAGTGCGGATTCTGACATCAAGATCACCATGCACCTAGCTCAGTTACCAAGATCAGCCATTTTTACTCAGAAATAGGAGATTTTACACCAAAATATCAAAAAAAATTAGGTTTCCTTGTTTATTTTTTTATTTATTTTATTTTCAAAAAAGGTTTCCTTGTTTCAATAAGTGTGACTAACTACAAGGTAAAAGAAATAAGAAAAGAAAAGATTTCCACGTGGATGAGTACCTCCACTTAAATAAACTGCAGTTCATATTACTCAACTGAAATGGGAGATTTTTTTAATTAAAAATGGTTTGTCCGAAAAGATAGGCGATTTTTTTTACCAAGAAGGACCACTCATGGGCAGACGGTTTTTAAAAATTGTTTCCATTTGACTGATGAGATTTTTCACTGAAAATGATTGGGTGACATAGGGTCCAACCAATAAAACTTACTCAGGGTATAACAAACATGGAAATCCAAAAAAAAATTCCCACAACGGGATACTCAAATTTCATTACCCAGAAGCAACGAAATACCACAGTATATTTAGTTCAAACATGGAAAATCCACATTATCATGACTCAAGATGTCACTGTCCTAGCCAGCGGCGGATCCAAAGGGGGGGCTGGGGGGGCTCCAGCCCCCCCTAATGGCTTGATTTCAAGCTAATCACTGTAGCAAAAGCTTGATTTCACCATTAAATCTTCATGCAAATCAACATCTCCATTGTTTTAGCCCCCCCTTATCCCGCATCGTGCATCCGCCACTGGTCTTAGCAACCTGCGGCCATGTTCATGATTAAAAAAAATAGTGGACCTAGTTGGCCCTGACATTCTCTCACTTTCTTTTATTGGGAATCATCTCTTTCTCCAGTGCTAGGATCCAAGACATGAAGGTGAGTGACGTGCAAAGTATAAAGATTCAAACATGGCAAAGCAAAGTGCTAATAATAAGTGTATTTCGACCGAGTTGAACTTTCTGTTAAAAACTTGCACTAGGGTAATCCGAAGCCCTATTCACTCCACCGAATGGATAAGATATGATGAATTAAATAACTATTATTTGATAAATCTATATATACTTACTATCAGTGCTTGTTGAGCATTAAAGGATTTGAGAATATATGTGGTCTATTGTGCTCAGAGATGGATTTGAGAAAAGGATAGTGCCATTAGATCTAATATGAAAAGTATTATGTGTCAATAAGTTACTATATAACCCCCCCTGTACTTTGGATAATAATGTTTTATTGGCACATCCAAAAGATGTGCTAGATTTGTTCAGAAGGCAAAATCATGCCATCAGAAAGGTGTGCATGTGACGGCATGCAGGACTGAGAGTAATGATTCATGTAAGAAATGGTGCCCTGATACAAAAACATCATATTAAGTGCCTCTCAGGAAATTTTTAGCAACACAGCACGTTTGTGGAAGAGCTGGCCCCAGGACTAGTTTCTCGGACACCCCTGACCAAACTACCTCTGAATTCGGGCAGACGCTCGAACAGAGAATATAGTACTCTCCCAGATACTGAAGCCATAGATCAAAAACCGGGAGCGTGCACGGAGCAGGATGCACGGGAGGGGCAGGAATTGAGCTTTATTTTGCACATTGTGAAACAATAAGCAATAAGCTTAGCAAACCTCAGTGCGCACGCACATCACACTCTTCCCAAATCCGAACTCCCATTGCAAAACCACACAACAAAGACAACTTCACGGTGGACAAAAGCAAACAATCCCAGGATTGCTAACCCCTCTGCATCCCCCCTTCCTGGAATCCCAAGTGCATTCTGAAATAAAAGGTGAGAAGAGCAGGAGGAGGAAAGGATCTCAAATGCAAATGCCAGCCAAGTACCTCCCGCTGCTAGTGCTCCGCGCTGGCTGCAACCGCGGAGGAAGGCGAAGAAGCGGCTGGGTGTTGTTGGCTCCTCGGGGGAGTGCAGACTGCAGAAGCGCGGAGGCGCACTCGGCACTCAAGTAGAGGAGGAAGCAGGCGGCGAGTGGCGACGCAGCGCGCCGAGGGCCAGGAAAATATCGCGCGGTGACAGGCGGCGAGCGCGTAGTGGCTAGCGCACGGGCGCCACACGATGGCTGCACCGGCGCGGCCCGCACCAGCACGGCCGCCACCACACATGGTGGTGACATGGGGCGGGCCGCCTCACCACCAGCGTACCGGCACCGGCGCGCGGCTGGGGGCGAATATGCCGAGGCAAAAGGCGTGATGTGAAGCAGGCAGCAGGGGCGAGGGGGGCCGACCTCGGGGCGGGCAGGCGGCACGAGGGCCGTCGGTTCGTCCCCGGGCCCAGCAGCGGAAAAGGGCCTTCCCCGTGCGCGGCAGGGGCGCGGGGGAGCGTGAGCCGTTGGTTCCGAAACGTCGGCGTCGGCGTCGGCTAGCGGCAGGCAGCCACTGAGGGCGGCGTGTTGTGGAGGACACGGCGAAACGACGCCGGACATGTGTTGGGACGGGCCCCCGTGGGGTGATCGCGTACGAGATTCGCCACGTTGGCTTGGTACTATTTTTCAATCACAGAAAATCAATCAATAGTACTTTTAATCATAATTCATAAATCAAATAAACAGGACAATTATTTTTTTTACTGTTCTTTCCTCTCTTTTTTTTCTGATGACTGTGAGCAGAGGGGATGGCTTCAATACTCTCTGCCCTCAAAAAGGTACTGTGATTTTATTTCTCCTCCTATATTACAAGATAAATCCGGAACAAAATGCTCCACCAGCAAAGTTGTGTCCAGATGGGAATGATCCGGTGACACTACGGCCTTGGCTACGCAAAATTTTTGGCGAAATTATACTGTAGCACTTTCGTTGTTATTTGGCAATTAGTGTTCAATCATAGTCTAATTAGGCTTAAAAGATTCGTCTCGTGAATTTCGTCTAAACTGTGTAATTAGTTTTATTTTTTATTTATATTTAATACTTCATGCATGCGTCCAAAGATTCGATGTGACGAGGAATCTTAAAAAAATTGACATTTTGGAATGGAACTAAACGGTACCTAACTAAAATGTGGCGCTAAACGGCACGAGGCCAGCATACCATCTGGCTTGGCAGCGGCACTCCGGCCTCGGTCTAGCTCGGTGATAGCGCGCTCCATCTTCATTTAGCTCGGGCTCGGCGGTGGCGCTTCGGCTCGATCTACCTCAATCACTCGATGGTGGCGCACGGCTCTATCTCATCGAGTTCATCGAGTTTCCGTCCTCCTGTGAACTCTAGTCGACCACCTCATTAAGATCTGTTTAGGAGAGCTCCAAAAACAGATTCAGATCACGAAGTCACATATATTTACCATAGGACAACTCTACTGTGGACTTAAGTTTCTATAAACATCTTTTAAAGAGCTCGTCGTAAATATGAATTCATATGTATATGTAATTATAAAAATTTAATCAAGAATCCAATGAAAAAAAAACACAGAACACTCCTTCTCCGTGCCCACCACCTCCACAGCTACGGGTGTCGGCACCTCCCTCCACAGCGGCGAGTCGGCACTCGGGATGGGCAGTCCACAGGCACGACGGCATGAGCTCTGGCGGTGCGGGGCGTTGGGGGCATAGCGGCACGGTGGGGCGCGACGGCGAGGTGGGACACAAGCAAGCCACACAGGGCGGTGGCAGCGAGAACGGAGGTTCGGCGCAGGAACGCAAACAAGAAAAGAAAAAGAAAAAGAAGTGAACCGTTATTTTTGTGTAACCAATGGTATGATTGGGTAATTTTTGCGAACTTCACAAATCTCTAAATTTTCAGAGCACCTACGAGGTGCTCCACGAAATCCATGGATCTAGGAGTCAGATCCATGTTTTTGTGAATCTTAGAGCTGACGGAACTAAAAATGTTTGGATAAAAAAAATGAGAGTGGACTTGTTTTTTCTTTTTTTCTTTTTGTAGATTTAGAGTTGCTGAAGCTCTTACAAACGGAGCCATGTCTTATGCTACCTGGAGTCATGCCCGCGACCTCACCCCTCAATAGCGCCACAGTGAAGCGTCCCAACAACGTTGCACACTCTTCTCATCCACTGCCAATGACGGTGAAAAAGCTATAGGGTGCCAAACATCAACCCTGGCTTTTTCAACAAGCAACTTGTGTGGTGAGCTAAAGAAAAGCCGACTTCTCAAGTATGCTCATGAAAAAAACAGTTCCAAATAGAGCCTCTATGATGTTCTCACCCTCCTCATCTAACCTCGGATAAATTATGAAAGAAGTTGTATAACAAGATGGGTCGTAACAAAAGTTGCTACGGAACCTTAAAAATGTAACCTTAAGTCAGGGACAAAAAATCCTAGAGATTATATTTTTGGATGAGATTCATGGGAGTTAAGGATCAATTCCTACATCTTGAAAATTTTCAGTTAAGAGACGCCCTACTATAGGATTTCTTTTGCGCAACGTTTCACTTTGGAGCTCCAAGGCGGGCGGCCTGGTTGCCCGCCTCAGTTATTCGAGGCCAGGCAGCCGAGCCAGCAACCGCCTCGGTTAATCCTTAACCGAGACGGACACTGTAAAGAAACCGCCACGGTTAATCCATTAACCGAGGCATTTGGCCTAAAGCAACCGCCTCGGTTAACAGACGATTAACTGAGGCAGTTTCCTTATAGTGCCCGCCTCAGTTAAGTCTGGGCTATAAATACAGCCTCACACACCCTTCTTCCCCACGGCTTCTCCTCCATTCTTTTGTGTTTGACCTCAAAACCCTAAAAAATTGCCATTTTCTAGGGGGGGTTTGCCCTTAGATTTGGTGAAGGGAGGCACCGCAAGAGGTTGATTCTCGCTCTCAAACCCTCAATCCTCTCTTTTTCATGGTTTGGGCGCTTTTTCTCAAGATCTCGATCTCGATCTATTTGGAGGAGAGAGAAATCATCAGATCTAGAGCTACCCGGGTGTCTTTTTTCCGTACTGCTCTGCTTATATGCGCTATTTTCGTTGTTTGTGTATGCAAGGTGTTCGCGGTCATGGACAGGGAATGGATGTACAAGACATCGAGGCTGCATCCAGCTTTCCTAGATCATGTGACAAAGTTTATTGCTGCTGCGAAAAGGCATCGTCTGAGTCTGAAGCGGGAACTCACCATCTGTCCGTGTAAGAGCTGCCAGAACCATCTTGCCCATGGAGATGACACGGTGAAATCTCACTTGATCCAGTACGGTTTCGTCAAGGATTACACCGTCTGGAAGTTTCATGGGAAAGCAGAGGATCCGAGTGCCAATGCATCTGGAGAGGGAACTCGTCGATAGCGACGACGGTGGCGGTGAATGCCAAACAACAAACCTCATCAGCAGCGGTCGGTGGGCACGGCAATGCTGCTACTGGCGACAATGAAGATCGTGATTACATCACGATGGATGATATGATCCAAGACACGGTTGATGATGATGATGGGGATGGTAGTGAGCCAGTGAGGGATCCCAAGACTTTAGACCTTTTTGAATCAATCGCTAACCGTCTTGACCACGGCGACGTTCTGTTTGGGAGCCCCAGGTGTTTGGAGAATGTCAAAGAGATGAAGCAGACGGCAATTGATACCCTCTATAAGGACTGTCCGAAGCACTGGACGGCGTTGTGTTTTAACCTCCAGATGCTGATGCTGAAGGCTCGCCATGGCTGGTCCGACACTAGCTTCAATGACCTGTTACGTATCCTTGCTGACACATACCCAGAGGGTAACAAGATGCCCGCCAATACCTACCGAGTGAAGAAGCTAATCCAGCCAGTGGCGTTGAAGCTTAAAAGGTTCCATGCCTGCCCTAACCACTGAATCCTATATTGGGGCAAGTATGAGAACTTGCAGAGTTGTCCACACTGTGGCGTGAGTTGATACAAGAGGAATGTCGGTTGTCGTGCGGATGCGGACGATGAGAGAGGGCCGAAGAAGAAGACAGCCAAGAAGAGTACTACGAAGAAGTAGATCCTGTCTCCTGAGGACGAGGAAGAAGAGGGTTACACGTAGAGGAAAAGTCCAGCCCTATCGATCTGGTACCTGCCCGTGATCGATTGCTTGTGTGCTATATTTGAGAACCCCGAGGATGCTAAGCTAATGTCCTAGCATGCATCTGATGAGCGCACGAAGGAGAGCTACAACACCCTTCCGATGGCAAGCAGTGGAAGCATTTCAACGCCAAGTTCTGGAAGTTTGGCAATGAGGCGAGGAACGTCAGGTTCGCGCTGAGTACTGATGGGATGAATCCATTCGGTGACATCAGCATCTCGCACAACACTTGGCCGGTCATCCTCACCATTTACAACCTACCTCCCAGGCTATGTCAGAAGTGCAGGTATCTTTTACTAACCATGATTATTTCTGGACCTAGGCAGCCAGGCAATGATATAGATGTGTTCCTAGAGTCGCTCATGGAGCCAACTATCATCATCGGCACTTTCAGCAACCAGTGTTCCTATATAGTCAAGGAGAAGGTGCCTATAACATATGATGATTGGAGGAAAGTCCCCAAGGACATCAAGGGAAATGTGTGGGGAGAGGTGAAGAGGTGGTTCACGTATCTAGCAGAGGGCTATGATGAAGACAAGTGCATGGGGCATGCGCTATTTGTTGTAGGCAAAGCGCTCCACAACTTCAGATTCATGCTCAATAGGTGAAAGCTCCAGTTTGGTTTTGGTTAATTGATGAAACCCTAAGTGCTAATATAGTTTATCAAAGTGATTATGAGATAGGTAGCACTACTCCAAGTGATGAAGCAATGGCGAAGATCATGACGATGGTGATGGCATGGTGATGATCAAATGCTTGAACTTGGAAAAGAAGAAAGAGAAAAACAAAAGGCTCAAGGCAAAGGTATAAATAGTAGGGGCCATTTTATCTCGGTGATCAAGACACTTAGCGAGTGTGATCACATTTAGGTTAGATAGCCGTACTATTAAGAGAGGTGAAACTCGTATTGAAATGCGGTTATCAAAGTGCCACTAGATGCTCTAACTCATTGCATATGTATTTAGGATCTAGTGGAGTGCTAACACCCTTTGGAAATGCTTTTTGTGAAAATATGCTAACACATGTGCACAAGGTGATACACTTGCTAGTTGGCACATTTGAGCAAGGGTTAGAAACCTCACCGGCGGATAGTCCGACGGTGCCACCGGTGCCCTAGATAGAAAAGACAGGGGTTCACAGAGAGACCGGACGCTGGTGGTGTAGTGACCGGACGCTGGGTTCAGAGTCCGGTCAGTTGTAGCAGTGAGCACGCGTCTCGGTCTTGTGACCGGACGCTGGCAGGGTGAGTCCGGTCAATGCTGACGTACGCTGATGTGTGGTGCATAGTGGAGACATTGAGTGACCGAACGCTAGGTGAGTCCGGTCGAGTATGATCGGACACGTCCGATCATGAAAATTCGCGTTTGGAACCTTACTGGAAACGACCGGACGCTGAGGTCTAGCGTCCGGTCACTTTCTAACTGACGCGTCCGGTCATCAATTGACCGTTGTAATCAGGCGATCGGCGTTTGAAGCGGATGACACGTGGCGCACATCGCATGATCGGACGCTGAGGTCCAGCGTCCGGTCAATCTGACCAGAGTGTCTGGTCGGCCCATATTCAGTGCAGTGAGTAGCCCAACGGCTCTATTTCATGGGGGCTTCTATTTAAGCCCCATGGCCAGCTCAAGCTCACTCTCTTGGTCATTTGCATTGACATAGCAACTTTGTGAGCTTAGCCAAAGCCCTCCCACTCATCTCCATCATTGTTTCATCATCATTGTGAGATTGGGAGAGAATCCAAGTGCATTGCTTGAGTGATTGCATCTAGTGGCACTTGGCATTCATGTTTCGCTGCGGGATTCACTTGTTACTCTTGGTGGTTGCCACCACCTAGACGGCTTAGAGCAGCGAGGATCGTTGAGCGGAGGTTGGTGATTGTCTCCGGCTCCGATCGTGGTGATTGTGAGGGGTCTTGTGCCTTCCCCGGTGGAGAGCTGAAAGGTAACTCTAGTGGACTGCTCGTGTCATTAAGTTACCTCACTTATGGGTAGGTTCTTGCGGTGTCCAATTATGTGGACGAGGTTCGTGCAACACCTCTTAGCTGTCGAACCACCAAGTGTTGGTCGACATAACGGGGACTAGCATGCCGGCAAGCACGTGAACCTTGGGAGAAAAATTGGTTGTCTCTTATCCTTTGGTATTCTCCTGGTGATTGATTTAGTATTCATCTTGTGATTGGCTCACTCCTCTACATAGCGGTATAATCACCCTACTCACTCATTTATATTTTTGCAAACTAGTTGTGACAAGCTCTTTAGTGTAATTAGAATTGAGAGCTTGCTTTGTTATTTTTAAGTTCATATAGTGGAGCTCTTTAGAGTAGCAAGTTTGAGAGCTCTTAGTGAGTAGTAACATTGCAAGTTGTATGCCTAGTTATCATTGCAACTAGAATTATTGGATATGTGGCTTGCAACCCTTGTAGAGCTAGAGCAAGTTTGCATTTTGCTATTTGTCATACTAATCAAATTGCTTTAGTTGATTTGTAGATTTTTAAATAGGCTATTCACCCCCCCTCTAGCCATATTAGGACCTTTCAATAGGGAGTACGTGCAGAAAGGGAGGACACCATTCGAAGACTACAACTTCATCAAGCGTGATGTCTGGGAAGAGTTAGTCGCCAAAACTATCGACCGAAGAAGCAAAGGCCAAGGGCGAGAAGTTCTCTGAGCTCTCAAAGAGGAACGAGCTCCACCACCACCTAGGCATGACAGGGTACGCCGCAAAGATGAAGAAGTGGCGGTAGGAATAAAGGGAGGCAGCTGAGGCCGGGCAGCTGAATCCATTACAGGGCGTCGATGAGAGGTCACGTAACTACCTCTATGCCCGCAAGCCGAAAAAACTGAAGGAGGGTAGGACCAAGTACAATGAGTCAAAGGTCAAGGAGGTGGAGAAGAGGATCTTGGAGGTCTCTACGGCCGAGAAGAGCAGGTCCTTCGAATCTCGCCGAGAGAGGGACGTACTAACCGAGGCGCTAGGAAACCCCGAGCACCATGGCCGCGTCCGTGGGGTTTCCTCGAGGCAGAGCTAGAAGGATGTGGAGGCCTGGCAATCTGACACCAACTCTTACCACACGAGGCAGAGGTACAAGGAAGGGCTCCTCTAGAAAGGCCATGATGAGGCAGATAAGGACATGATCATGGAAAAGATACAAGACGCTTTCACGAGCACCGACCCCAAGATGGCAGAGATGAGGACGCAAATTTTTCGCTAGGCTGGTGTGCTGCTGCCACAAGGTCAAGCCACTGTACAAGGGTAGATGGTGCCATAGACCGGACAACTCCCTAGGTACCCAGTTGACAACATCATTGAACCAACGAGCTGTGCGCTCCAGGTGCCATTCGGTAGGGCATAGAGGAAGAAGGACGTGGCCACGGGAGTGGCACTACTGCCCGAAAGCGGTGCCATGTACGACGACAAGTCAATCCCACCCGACTATGCCTGGGTCAACATGACGTTGACCAACAAAGATTTTGACGAGGATGAAATCGACATTCCCACTGAAGAGGGATACAGGTTCATCGGCGCTACTATTGGCATACACGTGCTATGGAACAAGAGCGACATTGTCTTGGACATGCCGATGCTGGCGTCACAGCCCTCACACTCGTCATCGTCTCCCCCGGGTGACCTGGGTGACGACGACGACGACAATAACAACGGCAGCGATGACAACGACAATGCTGGCGGCCTAGGCAGTAGTACTCCAGGCAGTCCGCCTCCCAGCAACAGCAATCCATAGGGAAGCATAGGGGCAGCATCGGGCGATGTGACACCATCATCTACAAGTGGTTCGAAGCAGGGCTCAAACCAATGTCCTCCCCCGCCGAGAAAGCCTGTAGATGAAGAGGAGGCCATACCCCTGAACCACAACAAGTCGAGTTGGGTGGCCTATCAAATAGCCGATGAGCACCCATACTCAACTACATTTGAAAGGTATGCTACTAACAAGCATAGTCAATCTATAATTCATTTCGAGATGTTGTCTGCTTTTTCCACTCGCTAACATCTCAAGCCCCGGTGTTGTAGGCCGAAAACATCGTCGTCGTTTTGGCCCCGGTCGAATGATTGCCCCGAAAACTATGTGCATGGGAAGCTCATGTTGACCTTGGGCGGCCTCCTTGAAGAGAAGTGGGAGGTAAGGAGGTTCCATCTGTTGTACATGGAAGCAGCGAAAGTGGGCCTAGAAAATTTCGTCATCAACATTCCAACGAAGTACTTCCACACGCCCACAGATGGTGAAGTCATCGTAGATTTCCATGACATGAATAGACTACTGTGGCGAAAGGGCCTCGATGTCGGCCAAGTCGCCTCATTTGCCCTGTAAATTACTTATGACTTCGACACTAGTGCATCATTGTAGGTACTTTAGGAACAAACTAATAATGCCATGATGACTTTTCCTTGCAGGATGTAGGCCTATGTAAGCAAGGAATTGGGCAAGGATATTATCTATCTATCTCCGATGCTTATTACAGAGAGAACCATCACGGGTTACGATATACTAGACACTCATGAAAAGCTGGTGAACTTGAACCAGGAGAGAAAGAAATACAGGGAAGATCCGGTAATCGAATATAAGTATCGGGTAGGAATGTACATCTATGAGGCCATGAAGAAGGTCCGGGGAAATGGGTGCGTCATGGCCACCCACCAGTTCGGGTAAGTCCAAAAGATACTTGGAACATATATATAGGTACTGGGATCATGACATCTCATATTTGAACATTTCTAATCTATATTGTGTGAATGGTGCAGCCAGGGCATCATGGGCCACTGGATTGCATTTATAATCTATCCTCAGGACGGAAGGGCCTGTATATTTGACTCTTTGCAGGATACAAACAAAGCAGGGTACAAGCAATTTAAAAGCTGTTTGAGATAGTAAGTGATGAAACTTATTCATTTACGATTAACATACTTGTTGAAAATGTTCATTGACACTAGTGGTTTTTCGTATAGCGCTTATAAGAAGTACATGAAAGATTCCGACTGCTATGATCGGAGATCTGAGAAGAAGAAGATCAAGAATGGCACGAAACTGAAACTCAGACGTGAGCTCCCGGTAAGTACCAATACTACTACTACTATTGCTCCTCTTCTCCTAATACTACACCTACTACTCTAATCTACTCTAGTACTCCTACTACTACTACTCCTTCTACTAGTACTACTACTCTACTCTACTTTACTCACTACTAATAGTTCTACTACTCCTACTAATTGTTTATTAGATATGCTCTAATGATTATGTATTATACATCGTGTAGTGCGCTAAACAACCCTATGGCTTAGTTCTATGTGGATTCTAAGTTTGCAAGTACCTGAGGACGTGCAGCAGATTCAGCAGCAGCTGACGGCAGCTCAAGAAAGCACAAGGATGGTGGCAAAGGGAGAAGGTCAACCAAGACTTCAGACAAACAGTAGTAGACATATGTAAGTTTGTTACACAGAGCGCGCATGAAGGAAATTTGTTCTTCAACCGGGAAAGCGAGTTAGCGCGGGATCCGAAGTTCAAGAGGATCAGAAACTGGAGCACCAAGTTACGAATCTCGGATTACATTCTGCCGAACCTCTTTTCCAGTAAAAATTTATATTTATGAATGACCTTAGTTGCTGATGTACGAATGATTTGTGTTTGTGAAACAATGATAAAGACATCACTAATGTAATAACTTAATGTCGATTCATCGAACTAGAATGAATATAATATATGGTTGTCATCTATTTTCTGCTTTATTTGTGTTTTCATTAGCGAAATTTTAAATTCTAATTTAAAAAAGCATTTTTTTAGAATATAGAAATCATTAACCGAGGCGGGCATCTTTATTCAACCGCCTCGGTTAAAATCTTAAACAAGGCGGGCGTGTTACGACAACTGCCTCGGTTAATACGTATTAACCGAGGCGGTTAGCTTATGATGCCCGCCACGGTTAATTTATTAACCGAGGCGGTTGACCATTCACCTCAGTTAAGGCCACGATTAACCGTGATCTTTGTGCCAAGACAGTTGACTTGTCCGCCTTGGTTAAGCTAAAATACCCGCCTCGATTAAAATTCGTGTAGTAGTGACTATAGCCATATTAGGTTTTGATAAGACAAATGGCTACGTGATCAACCTTTAAAATTTGAATACCCTCGTTTGTATAACTAGCAAACATGCCCATGCGTTGCAATGGAAGAAAAACTATTAAATGTTGGACCTCGCCTCAGTTTGTTGCACAAAGGTGGTGACTTAATTTGTGTAGTTGTTAGTGGTTGTTATAGCTTATAGCTACAGAGGTAGCTGCAACGTTCACAAACGAATGGGCTCATTAATGAAAAATGAAGATAACAATGTTACATATTTATTTATTTACTCTTTGTATATAATTCAAAAGTTATAATTTATTTTATGCTGATCATGGCGTTCATAATATAAATTAATATTAGCAATAATATAATATTATCCTAAAATGAACAGTATAATATTATCCTAATAATTTTGTGTCAAATTAAAACACAACCTCGATAAGGTTTTTTCCTTGATAGATAGAGTTTTCTTCCTTTATACCATAACTTTAGTTTTCATATTATGCATGTGTTGATGGAGTTAATATCTATATGTGAATAGTTTGGGGATACATTTATTTTGATTATATTATATGACAAACGGCTCGAAATTTTATTTTACGGTTTAATTAATTTGACCATGGTCTAATTCAGTTTCTAATAATAATGTGGTGTATTTCTAACTAAAATAACACCAACAATTTAGTGGTGAGTATATATTTTATTTTTTTATTTTTTTTGGTGAAACGGTGAGTATATATTTTAAAGGTCAAGGTTTCAAAGACCCATAATATGTATTATTATTTATTTTTATTCTAAAAATAAATGGAGATATTTTAGGAAAGAAGAAAATGAAAAAATCACGCAAAAGGGTGCACGTTCCTCAACGTACCGAGTGCTACGAGCTGGAGAGAGCGTGAGACAGAAACGATCGAGCGGGGGAGGGGGCGGGCACGGAGATGGTCAGATGGGAATGATCAAAAGGACACGGATAACATCGTGGTCTGTAAATGGAAGACAAAAAAATCAGATCTAAAAAAGAACTGTGAACGGAGGAGACAAACAAACGCAGAAAACCGAAGCCGAATAGACGACGAAAAAAGACACAAAAAACGTACACGGAAGGAAGGAAGGATGAGAAAAAGAAAAGATCCGGATCAAAATCTGATTACGGGTACACCAATAAGCGCAGGTGAAAAAAAACAGAAAAAAAAAACAAAACCAAAAAAACTCTTGTCGTTCCAAGTGTTTATTATGTTTTTTTGCTCGGTTCTTTTTTTCATTGTTCGCTTTTGTTTCTTTTTCCGTTTAAATTGTGATTATAAACTTACATGTGGGTAGTGATAAGTTTACTTGAAAATTAAACAAAAACGGGGATTTATCGATTAAATCTCTATATGGGTTTCTTGTCAACAAATATCAGGCTTCCCAACAATGAAATTTGGAATGAAAGTACCCCTAAAGAATAAAACCTTTTTGTGGTACTTAAAATAGGTGTTTGCCTCACAAAGGATAATTTAGCCCGAAGAAATTGGTTAGGTAGTAAACATGTTTCTAGGGCGTGTTTAATAAAATTCTATATTGTCTTAGAAATGGTTTAGATCCTGATTCTCTTCATAAAAGATTATCCGATGGATCAAAATTACTTTGTGGAACTGTTTGACTAGCTCACTAGATTTTTGGATTTATAAAAAATATTAGCAATATTTATATCTCTAAATAAGTTTATTATAAAAATATATTCAATGGTTAATATAATGATACTTTTTATACGATAAAAATTATTAATCTCTTGTATATATTCGGAAGCACACCGGCAATTCCCTTCTCACCTTTCCTTCACAATCGCTCCCCCAGTGACGCGGGTGTGCAAGCGAGCATCTGGCCGGTAGATCCACATCCACGCAAAGAGCAGATAGGGAGGAAGGTGAGGGGCTCGGAGCTCTGGCGGTGGATTCTTTTATTTTTTGGGGACGAAGGAGATGAGGAGGGTGAGGGAGTGAGGGGCGCGAGGTTTGAGTCGAGTCGTAGCATCCTCGGCTCGCCGGCGAAAGGCGCCCACGCCAACGGCGTACTCCCAACTTGAGACCGTGTAAGACTGTCTCCAATAATGTACCCCAAACTCAAAATGTGTCGTATACAGTGTTTAGCGTAGCAATAAACGCGGTCCAACAGAGCACCTAAACCGATGACCCATTTTGCATCCCATCCGAAGCGAAACGCAAATAAGCGTCTTCGACGGAGACGTCGCAAATCTCTGACTCCCGAAGCGGTGGGCCCGTGGCAAGGCGCGGCCGGCTCGGCGAGGCGAGACCGCGGCGGGGAGCTGCCGGTGCTTCCAGACGGGTCCACGGCGGAGCGCGGCCGACCGGGCAAGGCAGGGAGCACGGCGAGGCGGGTCCGTGGCGGGTGTGGCCTGCGCGGCCAGGCGGGGACCGCGACGGGGAGCCGCCGGCACGGAGAGGAGCGGCCGCGGCGAGGAGCAGCCGGCGTAGCCAGGCGGGTCCGCGGAGGAGCGAGGCCGGCGCGACCACGCCGAGGAGCCGCCGACGCTCCGAGCAGGCGGCCGCGCGGGCCAGATCCAGCTCCCAGTGCTCCCGTCGCCGTCGGGGCCGCGCGTGCCGTCGTCCTCAGGCCGCCGTCAGGACCGCGTGGGGTAGTCCTCCGGGATGCCGCCGTGCGCCTGTGCCAGGGAAGGCCACCGTGGGGAGGTCGCGCTGGGGCGGAGGAGGTCCGTTGGGGTGGGGAGGAGGAGGCGCGTGGCTGGCTTGGGAGGAGGCACGCAGAGCAGAGGTCGCCGCGGGGAGGAAAGGCTGCCGCGCTGGGGGCAGGGCATAGCCGCCGCGCGCGCGCCGGTGCTTGCCACTAGCGAGGGGCTCCACCAGCGAGGGAGGCCGGCAAGGGAGGGGCGTGGGCGGGGAGTAGTGCCGAGGAGAGCGGCTGCGCGTCGGGAGAACTGTTGGGCGCTGCCGTGAGGCTCGCCGCGCCGGGGGAAGCCAGATCCGGGGTTGGGCGCCGCCGGGGAGGGCCGTCGGGGAGGGATGGGACGCTGGGGAGGGCCGTCGGGGATGGCTGGCGGATTGCTCGAGAGTCGAGACGCTCGGTCGGTGCTGCGTGGAAGGAGAGGGAGCAGGCGAGGATTTTTGCGTGGTCTGTTGGAGAAGACACGGTGTGGGTGTGGGACTATTTTACTGGGTCTCTGGTTTGGGTCTGATCTGTTGGAGATAGCCTGACCCGAAGAAACCATGGATTCCAAACCTTCAAAGCAGCATCTTTTTGGTCGGGCGATAGGCTTCCCTTACAACAATTATATTAAGAATAATTGGGTAGTTGGGAACGTGCATCTGTAAATTCGCCTGGAGCCTTGCTGAGGTGCTTGGAGAAGGCACACTGCTGGTACGTGGGATCGTAATAGAACAACGTGTCTTTAGAAAACGGCACAACCCTTTCCAAAGTCACATCAATGGCGTTGACAGCAAGCACCCAGCCGTTTGTGTCATCAGCAGCATTCAAATTGGCCATCATGTAGAACACATTGCTGGTCCAGCGTGGGAAACGAACTGAACACCTTGTTCAAGGTCAGCTCCTTGCCGTCCCAGATCTCTGGAAACAGGTCAGGCAAGCAAGTGTCAGTGGGGCGGAGGTCAGCAGAGTCGACGGTGCAGCACCAGTCCCAGCTCTCGGAACAGATCTCCCTCGTGAACATGGTAGCCGTCCACCTAAACTCCGTGTCATTACAGTCGCCGTCCAGATCGGGATATTCAATCTCCAGAAACCTCAGCAAGCCGTTCCTGCAGGTAACGTCCCGAATTTGATCCAGAGCAGGCGCAAAATCAAACTTGTTGGTGCCCAACAAAGAGGGCAACTGGATCAAACGCATCTCAGGGAGCCAGTCGTCGTCAATCAAGTTGCACAGGAGAACACCTCGCTGAAGATCAATCCAAGCCAACCACTCTCCTCCGATGGAGATCACCTTGGTTGGGTCATGCATCGCCAGTAGATCGTAATCCGTGTCACCGTCGACGGCCACTGGAGCAACAATGGTGCTCCACGACATGCAGCCTGTTCGGCTGGGCTTATACGATCGTGGATTATAAGCTGAAACAGTATTTTTCTCTCACACCAAACCAGCCAGCAGTAAATAATCCACGATCGTTCACGACCAAACGAACAGGCTGATGGTCTCAGACGAAAGAACACCTGGCCATGGATCCCACCAGTTGTCAGAAACCATGATCATCACAGCCACCGTACCAACACAAAACAACAAATACACCCTGAAAAAAACACCCTGTGAAGTAGAGACAAGTAACATTAGCGAAAAATTAGTGAAAGAAAAAACATTAAATGATGTATCAAGAAAAAAAAAGATGCAAAATACTTATCTGGAAGTTACACTGTGGAATTTAATAGTCACAACTATAAGCAGCAAGAGGGAACAAAATACATTCTTAATTTTTGGGAAAAAAAATAACGCTAATAAAATACATTCTTAATAAAATAAGGATATACTTACCATACTACATACTACAGTACACAAGCAAAGTGTTTCGAACAAATGAAGCTCTACAGTTTTTTTTTTTTTTTTGCTCGTTTTTAATCGAGTCCAACCAGGTTTACAACAAACAAAGAGGAATGGGTAAGAAATGAAAAGCGAAAACTAATTCCATTTTTCAGATGCAAATTCCACATAGTCGCGCGCGACGTGCCACTCGCCAGCACCCCAGGCGCGCGCCGTTGAACACGTCGCACGGTTCGCCGCCAAGGCCGACGCGGCCAGCGTCCAGGACGAAGCCCGCGGCGGCGACCCCATGCCCTCGCTAGCCGATGTAGCAGAACACAAGGTAGAGCGCGCATGCGAGCACCAGCGTTGCGGAGGGCGGTCACTTGGCAGAGTGGCACCTGCACCACGGCATCGCGAAAGCGCGGTCACGGTAGAAGATACGCGCCTGGCGGCCGCAAAGCGCGACGGGACGCCCCGGCTCACCTTTACGCAGCAGGTCTGGCAGTCAGGACTATATATCTCTGATCTGTTGATGGTATGCTCTGGGGTTTCATCTTCACAATGACAGATTTCACAGACCTGGGATTACACGATGTTCCTACGGTGTACTCCCTCCGTCCCGCAATGAGCCCATTCGGTTGGCTGGTTCGTATCGTTGCTGGTTCGTGAAGAAATACTGCTGGCTGGTTTACGTGAGAAAAAATACTGTTCTGGCTGAAAATTTACGATTGTTTATAACAAGCCACAGCCAAACGAACAGACTGAATAATTGCATTTATAGAGTTTAAAGTTTTTCCCAAAATAAATGCATCTCTATGAATAAGACAACCTAACTTTAGTTGTCTTTTTCTATTTTCTCTTCTTCCAAATGCAACTATTACATCTTTATAAGGGTATATAGGTAATTTTTCACTAGTATTGATTTTTCCCACCTAAGCGCTATAAAGCGCTATAAAGTGCACTTGTTTTGGGACGGAGGGAGTAGGTTGAATCGACGCTAATCCTTCTCTGCCATAGGAGCCAGATGAAGAACTGCACCCTTGGAGGCGCTGCATTCTTCCGGATGAAGTTGGAGGCTGCATCGCTTCACGAACTTTGTGACTTGATTAGTTTGTACAACCCGGAGGTATCTAGTTTTCCAAGCCCGAGGCTGAAAGGAGGATAGCCTTTTGTCTTCGGAGCCGTCCAAATCAGTGGATTGGATGATTTCTCTTACAATAGCTAGTTCAGAGGTTGCTTGGGGTGACATTCTCTGAACAAAAGCCCCAAGAAGCTAGGAATTGACAGCAGATTCCACTGTGGAGTCCTTTGCAGTGCAGTGGCCGAATAGAACGGGGAACCGATCGGCCAAGGCATCGTCCCCACACTAGACATCAAACCAGAAGGAGGTATTGAGGCCGTTACCGATGCAGACTGATGTTATTGCTTGGTACAAAGGCAGCAGGGAGCGAAGAACTTCCCAAATGAGGACCATGGAGACCACCTTGACATGCCCGTTGAGACGGACGCAGCATGCCCAAGCGGAAGCACCCGCCGTGTGCAGTCTGTGAATAAGCTTGAGAAGCAGACAAATGTTTTGTGCTCCAAGATCTTTGGTTCCCAGCCCTCCAAGCTCCTTAGTTGTGCACACATTTTTCCAAGCTACAAGGTATTGAGCAGTCGAGTTTTCCTGATTGCCGGCCCACATGAAGATGCGCCTTCGCTTTTCCACTTGTTTGATGAAACCCGGAGGGAGTGAAAGAGCACACATCAGATAGTTAATCTGACTGTCCAGTACAGAATTTACCAGTACTACCTGCCCCATAGTATTCAGTAAGCTTGCTTGCCAGGAGGCTAGGTACCGATCCGCCTTACAAATATGTGGAGTGAAAGCTGCAATCGGTAGTTTGTGAATCGACAATGACAGGCCGAGATACGTTTGAGGGAAGCTCTTCCGCCTGCAGCCAAGAATCTGGACGCACTACTGGACGACTTCATCTTCCATATGAATAGAGACTGCCGTGCTTTTACTGAAGTTAGCGCAGAGAGGCCCGTTGCAGCAGCAAAGAGATCCAAATAGATTTAAGCCTTGTAACTCTTATACTGAAGAACTGCAGCCGGCTGACGGCTGTTGATAATCGACTAGGTGTAAGATAGTGTCTGACGCTTCCCGGATTAGTTTCTTCAGAATTTCAGCCACCAGCAAGAATAGGTACGGGGACAAAGGATCCCCCTGCCGAAGCCCACGTTTGCAATTTATCCAAGGACTGGGACATCCATTGACAATAACCGCTGACTTGGATGAGGATGGAATTTGAAGAATCCAGGAGATCCACTTGGTACTGAAACCTCTACCTTGGAGAACACACTGAAGTCCATGCCAGTTTACAGTGTCAAAAGCTTTAGCAATGTCTAATTTGAGCACTAGAGTAGGCAGCTTTCTTTTGTGGCAAAGTTGCACCAACTCAGCAGCAAACACAAACCCTTCTGAGATTGATCTACCCTTGATGAAGCTCGTCTGATTAAGATCAATGAGTTCATGGATCAGTCGTTGAAGTCTTCGGGTGAGCACTTTTGCAAGGATCTTGACACTACAATTTTGGTCTAAAGGCGTCAACAGAGCAAGCACCAAGGTTTCTTTGGGATCAACACCATGAAGGATCGGTTGATCCTGTCCAAATCGGCCTCACCCCTGTGAAAAGCATTCAAGAACTGAATTATGTCCCTCTTGGTGGTTCCCCAGGCTGCCCGATAGAAGGCCGGCCCAAAGCCATCAGGCCCCAGTGCACTATTGCAATTCATAGCGAATATAAGGCCTCCTTTGCTTCCACCTCAGAGAACCTGTCATCAAGAGATGCCGGTGGACGCGCCCTGTCATGGAAGAGCTCATCAATGTTGAACTGGAAAATTGAGCTTCCGGGCTGGCCAAGAATTGTCTAGTTAGTCAAAGCACTGATTTTGCCTTCATGATTTGTGATCTGCACTCCATCAACTTCATGATTTTGTCTTCATGATTTGTGATTTGTCCTTGTTAGGAACAGAGTACCTCTGTAACGTAGATCAGGGATAAATATCTTACTTAGATGGAGAAATTGGTTCCTCTACTTCGCCCTGGCGTAGTTGCGCCGCAGCCGTGTGGACGCCGGTGTCGTGGGAGCTCGGCGCGGTGGAGTCCAGCGTAGTGGTGGCGATGCAGAGGTGACGGTAACGCGAGGTGCCGTGGTCCAGTGGTGACGGCGAAGTCAGTGGGTCTTCCCGTCGCTGGCAGCATTCTCTTTAGATCGGGTTAGGTTTTTCTGTTGGTAGGTCACGGCAGCTCAGGTCAACCTCGTAGTTAGAGCCATGATCCCCACCTCTCTTTATAGTGTTGTGCGACAGTGGCCCACCAACCATATTAGGGTTGGGCGCCCCCGATCAGGATGCAGATCTAGGCCTATTGGTGGAGATCAACTAACATCCCCCCTTGTTTACACTACCATCTGTCAATTTTATATCATCTATTTTTGTTCATTCCATTACAGATTAGCGCATAGAGCATGTTTCATCGTCATTGCCGATAGATTTAACAGCTACAACACAACACTCTGTTCTGAAATAGATACTTAACTTTGGGCCTTCTTTTGTCCAGAAATTATAGGCTTTCCCTTAAACCCATGCCGGCTACATGTTCTCTGAACACGTTGGGTGGTAAGCCTTTTGTAAGCGGATCCGCGAGCATATTTTCGGTGCTTATATGCTCAAGACTTATGACATGACCCCGAACTTTATCTTTCACAACATAATACTTTATGTCAATGTGTTTGGCAGCACCACTTGACTTATTGTTTTGAGCATACTGTACTGTCGGATTATTATCGCAGTATAACTTAAATGGTCTATAGATGTCGTCAACCACCTTCAAATCGGGTATGAACTTCTTTAGCCAGTTCACCTGCCCCGTTGCCTCATAACATGCTACAAACTCGGCATACATTGTGGACGATATAGTGATAGTTTGTTTTGAGCTTTTTTATGAAATAGCTCCTCCTGCGAGAGTGAATACATATCCAGACGTGGATTTTCTATCATGTCCCGCATAATCAGAATCTGAATATCCCACTATATGGAGTAAATCAGATCTTCTATACGTCATCATGAGTCTTTTCGTTCCTTGCAAATAACGCAAGACTTTCTTTACTAATTTCTAGTGTTCTGTTACATGATTGCTCTAGAATCTGCCAAGTAACCCGATAACAAATGCCAAGTCAAGGCGCGTACATGCTTGAGCATATTGTAAGCTTCCGACAGCTGAAGCATATGGAACCGTTTTTATTTGATCGATATCATACTGATTCCTGGGCATTGAAATCCCATATCTGTCGCACTTGACTATAGGAGCAGGTGATGGACTATATTTGTGCATACTGAATTTCTTTAAGATCTTTTCTATGTATGCCTTTTGTGACAGTCATAATACCCCTTTACTTCTATCTCGGTGAATCTCGATCCCTAGAATGAACGAAGCTTTACCAAGATCTTTCATATCAAATTTTGAGGACAAAACTTCTTTGTCTCCAGTAGTAGACTGACATCACTACTAGCAAGTAAGATATCATCCACATGCAGGACAAGGAAGATAAACTTCCTATTCTTAAACTTTGCATATACACAATTGTCCTCTACATTCTCTTTAAACCCAAAATTGCTTATTGTCTGATCAAACTTCAAGTACCACTGTCTTGAAGCTTGTTTTAATCCATACATGGATTTCTTTAGGCGGCATCCCATTCGTTCTTTTTCTTACATGACAAAACCTTTCGGTTGTGCCATGTAACCATTTTCCTCCAAGTCCCAAACTTTATTGGTATTCATAGATTTTATTTCATCTTCCATGGCCTCAAGCAACTTTGATGAATGGTCACTTCTCATGGCTTCTTCAAATGAGGTGGGATTGTCCTCCATTTGAAATTCCTCAGTTTTGTATACTTCATAGTCAGCAGGAATAGCTGATTTTCTAGTTCTTTGAGACATTCTAGGGGCCTCCACATTTGGCACATCTTCTGTTTGAGGCTGTTGTTGCTCCCTCTCATGTGTGGCAATAGGTTCTACAGGATCCTGAAGAACAGGTTCCTAATCGTCATTCATTGTTGCCACAGGCGGAATAACAACAGGTGCTAGCACCATATTATTTTGCACTGTCGGTGCAGCGACAGCAGGTAGTGAGAAAAATGGCTCATGAATTATCGGAGTGGGCGCATACACCCGCTTTTCTTCAAGGTCAATTTCTTGAGCTACTATGCCCCCCCTCATCATTTCATCCTATAGGAAGACAGCGTGTCTTATTTCCACAAACTTTGTATGTCTGTCTGGGTAGTAGAAACAAAAATCTTTTGACTTTTCTAGGTAGCCAATGAAATGACAACTTACTGTTTTGGGATCTAGCTTTCCAATGTTTAGGTTAAATACTTTAGCCTCAGCAGGACTCCCCCACACACGTAAGTGGTTTAGTGAGGGTACTCTTCCTGTCCACAACTCATATGGTGTTTTGCGCACCGACTTACTTGGTACTCTATTGAGAATATGAATGACGGTTTTTAACGTCTCCATCCACAGCTCAACGGTAAGGTAGAGTAACTTATCATACTGCGCACCATATCCATCAGGGTACGATTGCGTCTTTTAGCTACTTCATTCTACTGAGGTTTGTTCGGTGTAGAATACTGGGCTACTATGCCATTCTCCTGTAAGAACCTTGCAAAAGGTCCAGGAACTTGGCCATATGGGGTATGCCGACCGTAGTACTCCCCCCACGGTCGGACCTGACTATCTTAATCTTTAAATTATGTTGGTTTTCAACTTCTGTCTTAAATATCTTAAATTTATCCAATACTTCTGTTCTTTCTTTGATTAGATAAATGTAGCCATAACATGAGTAATCATCTGTGAATATTATGAACGAATCATAACCATCCACACTCTTTACAGGAAACGAACCACAGATATCTGTGTAAATAATCTATAAAATTCCTACGTTTCGTTTGGCATATTTCTTTATTTTTTTACATACGTTACTTTTATGCATTCTCTGCATTATTCTAAATCTGAGAACTCTAATGTAGGAAGAATATCATTTTTAACTAGTCTTTCTATTCTTCCTCTCGAAATATGGCCTAAACGACAGTGCCATAATTTCGACGACGCATCGTGAGCTCTCTTTTATTTTCTGTTTACATCCGCAGACGAGGATACATTCTTATTGTCGCACGCAACGTTTCCATCATTGCATACAACATTCACATCATCACGTGGTGATAACAAATAGTATGTGCTCTCTTATGCCACCATTTTAGAGTACCTCTCTGTCACCAGCTGCTTTATCAGCTGGGTAGCATATGTCTTTGAAGAACTAGTGAATTGACTCTTTATTCTATCGATATACTCGGTGATCGTGTCACACTCTGGGATTGAGCCCACAATTACAGGCTTAATCGTGTTCTTTATCACAGCCAAAAATTTCTTGTTGGCAGTGACCCACTTCCTATGCTCAAGATTATAAGATATCTTTTGGGATTTAAAATCCCTCTCTTTAGTTAACCAAGCGGCATCAGCCTCGTTTGTCTCTCTCATCGGTGTCACAGGCTCAGTGGGACACGGTGAGGTGACTACCCAGTCCACCTCAGCCAAGATGAAGGCCATGTCAATCTTTTTTTTCTACTCCGTGTAGTTATCACCTTTGAGAGTGGAGATCTCTGTGATACAACCCATCAAGTTGTATCCGCCTTAAAACATAATTCATATAGAGTGAGAACATAAAAAATAACAACAATTGCATGCCTTGATTTTAACGTTGGTCAAAATTAAAACATACAACTATTCGTATACACTAATTTTACATCACCGTTGGGAAGAAATAGAATTAATGCATAAAATCATTAAAATTACGATATTGTTATTAACAACGTGGGTCAGAAAATAACAATATCATAATCATGTCAAAATCTCTTTTTCTCCAATCAAATATCACGTTGGTTCAAAATAACTGGAGAATAAACTATTTCTTTAGCAGCGGAAACTGTAAAAAAATTCATTATCTATTTTTCAGAAGCATTTCTCTGTAATTTCTCTATTCTCTGAAAAATTATCCCATTGATTTAAATTTTGACAGAGATTTAAACTAGACAAAAAATTATCAAAATTTGCTTCTAAAAAGAATAAAAACAAAACTCTGTGTTTACTATTCATTCGGCCTCGCAGCCGAAAAGTTTTCCCACGGCCCAGCTGGCAACAGTAGCGCACGGGGCCCAGCAACGCGCGCAGCCTGTGCCTATGCAGCCCAAGCCCAGCTCGCGCGCGCTCCCTCTCGCACGGCATCAACGCGCTGCCCAGCAGCAACAGTCGCGCCCCGGCCTGCAGCAGCAGCCCTCTTGCACGCGCTCGCGACACCTCCCCCGCGCCCAGGCCACAACCTGGGCCTGGGCCGCGAAAGTGGCCCACCGCGCTCGCCCGCCTGAGCCGAAAGGCGGCCCGTTCTCTGGTCGTCGTTGGATCAGATCCGACGGCTGTGCGTGGTTCTCGGGCGAACAAAATCCGCTCGGCACTGGCTCTTCCCATAACCCTAGTTCATTTTCTCTCTTCCGCCGTCTCCTTCTCTCTTACGCCACGTAGGAGTCAGCGGTGGCGGCCACGGTGGCCGCCGACGTCGGTGGCCGCCGACGCCGGTGAGGAAGACTGCTGCCGGACCAAGTCCGGCTCCCCTTCCTCCTCTTCCTTTCTCTTCCCTTTCCCCTTCTCTTCCTCAGCATCATAGCCGAGCGACGGAGGAGCAGCCGTGGCTGCCCGTGACCGCCGGGGAAAAGTGCCGCCGCCGCCGCGGGGCCCCTCGCCGACGCGCGAGCTCGCCCAAGGGTGAGCTCGCCGCCGTCGAGCGGCCTTGTGGCGATGCCCTGGACCTTTTGAGCAGCATCCCTTTTGAGCAGCATCCCTTGTGGTGGGCCTTTTGACGGCTCCATGGGATAACACCTCGCCGAATATCAACTTAACAGTCCTGAGCCGGCGTCGAGAAGAACCTTTTGAGCAGCATGCGAGACCGCGGCACGACGCGCGGGTTCAGTGGTCTCGTATACGGTCCAAACCAGCCCGGGGTCTGGATTAGTTCCGCGGGTCGAGCGTGTTGGTGTTCACGCCCGACACGAGTCCAGACCGGACTCCGAGTCGAGAAGACGAGAAACGCATGCAAGGACCCCCTCCGCCGCCTACAAATCCAACTGTTGAGGCTGCCTCCTGCCGACTCGACGAGCCGCAAACCTGCGCCGCATCCTCCGCCAGCCGATCCGACATGCCGCAGACCGCCGGCGGCACCGAGTGCTCCGGCCGTCCTCCAGCCTGGGTCCTCCTCGACACGCGTGCGCGCATCGGGTGCTGCAGCCGCAACGCGACCACCGCCGAAGCCAGGACGAGCGACGGCGACGGCATCGTGGTGTCCTTCTCGGTGACGGATCCACCTGCGCTCTCCCGCTGCTTCGTCCACTGCCCCGACCTGACGGCGGAAGACTTCATCGGAGAACCACGCGTCACCGCCGCGGACGGCGCCGTTCTCCTCATACGCGTGACCTTCGCCCCGCGCCACGGCAGATGGAAGTTCACCGACATGTTCGTGTACCGCGCCGGCCCAGGGGAGCCGTCTCTCCACCTTCTGCCGCGCCCCTATCCGCTTTACTTGAACTGCGACCATGTCGGCGTGTTATCCCATGGCGACCACTACTCCGTCGTCGTCCCTGAAACCCGATTCGAGGCCGGCGGCCGGACGGATTACGATCTCTCTGTCTTCTCGTCTGAGACCATGTCGTGGAGCACTATCGTTGCTCCGGTCGCCGTCGACGGTGACACAGATTACGATCTACTGGCCATGCATTACCCAACCAAGGTGATCTCCATTGGAGGAGTCTGGTTGGCTTGGATCGATCTTCGGCGAGGTGTTCTGCTGTGCAACGTGGTCGACGACGACAGGCTCCCTGAGATGCGTTTGATCCAGTTGCCCTCTTTGTTGGGCGCCAACAAGTTTGATTTTGCCCCCTATGATGGTGCAGTGGTGCCTCCTCTGCGTCAAATCCGGGGCGTTACCTGCATGAACGGCTTGCTGAAATTTGTCGAGATTGAATATCCCGATCTGGATGAGTTGAATGACACGGAGTTCAGGTGGACGGCGATCATGTTCACCAGGGAGATCAGTTCACAGAGCTGGGACTGGTGATGCACTGTGGACTCTGCTGACCTCTGCCCTGCTGACACGTGTTTGCCTGACCTGTTTCCCGAGATCTGAGATGGGAAGAAGCTGACTTTGAACAAGGTGGTAATTTCTAGCCTGGCTGGTCAGGTTTGGGCTGATTTTGGATGATTTTAGATGATTTAATAGTATTCTGTGAGAGAGAATAAATTGAAATAAGCTGGAATCGGCTGGAACCTGACCAGCCACACTGGACCTGTAAGACGACGATGTTTTCTACATGATGACCAAGCTGAATCCTGCTGATGACACAAACGGATGGGTGCTTGCTGTCAATGCCAGTGATCTGACTCTGGTAAGGGTTGTGCCGTCTCCTAGTGACAGGTTCGATTTCGATCCCACGTACCAGCAGTGTGCCTTCTCCAAGCACCTTAGCAAGGCTCCAGACGATTCTACAGATGCACGTTGCCAACTATACCTGGGCGTTCGGGTTACTCGAATGTTTCGAATCGGGTAGTTCGGGTAATGGAAAACGTTACCGGCCGAATTCAGCCTCGAAAAACCACTACCCGAAATTTTCGGGTACCCGATAATTCGGGTTCGGGTTCGGGTTCGGGTATTCCCGAACTACCCGATATTCAGAAAAAACCAGCATTTGTACAAAATTTCAGCAGCATTCAGTTAATCAGTTTTTTTCAAGTTTCTAGCATTTCATAGAGAAAAATGTATAAGCAAAGTACTAACAGTACCAGATAGCATAAGATCATAAGTTCACACTTCACAAGTACAGAAATGTTAAAAATAGAGTCATAACACAATGTCACGTAAATATTATAGAGAGACAGTCACACGATATCACTTGAAGCATTGAACCATTTCAAATTAGAAATAGAAGAGGAAACAGGAAAGATTGGAGGTAGGGCTATTTGTTCTTGCTGCTCTTTTACATATCTGGAATATGGATAAATCGGGTACCGGACGGTGTTACCCGAATTTCTCGAACTAATTTTGCGTATCTGGAATCACTATCCAAAATTATAACCGGGTAGATCGGGTTCGGGTACGGGTTCAGATAGTTTGGGTTTAGGTGTTAGGTAGCGGGTAATTTGCCTAGGGTTATTGCCAACTACCTAATTAACATAATTGTTAGAAAGACCCATCACATGGTTAAGTTTTCTTCCGGTGCTACGCGAATCGCGTAGCTGACCTGTGTGTAACTGTGTATGTGCTCTGAAACAGCTGACGTTCCATTGTTCTTGTTCCCACCCACCTAAGAGCCAGGAATTGCTCGTTGAACAAAGTTGGAGATGAATAGATGATGCTCAAACTGGAGGAACCTGTTGATACAAGGACACCACACAGAAGCATCATATTCTCTTAGCGTTCTACTCCACAGTATCAATGATATCACCTCCACACTCAAACACTAGTTGTCGGGTATAGATATTAAGGATATCCGGGGGAAGGAAGTTAACGGCCACGAATGTTAATTTGTCCGGATGTCAAGACGTATTTAAGGTCTCGCCCAACCCCGAGGGCGCGGGCCCCTTCTCGCCAGACCCCTCAGGCGCGGGCTCCGTCTCGCCTGACCCCGAGGGCATGGGTTCCGTCTTGCCCGACGGGGATCCATACCGCCTCCAACCACTACGGGTCTAAGAGTAGGACCCCATGGTCAAACTTCTGACACCGGGAGGGTAAGCGGTCACGGCGACGTGACCCGTGGCCACGACGGACCATACCTGAGGGCTCACATCGCCAACAGTGTCGGGCGTGTCGGCGCTGTGCTGTCTAATCCTCGTACGGCTTCTGACAGGAGTACCTGTTGACCACGCCGCCCACCGGAACGAAGTGGAGCGCCGCGACCGGTTGACGACGCCTGCGTATAGCGACAGAGACGAACAGGGCCGCGACATGAAGCCATCCCCGTCATCATCTACATGACCGGCGGGACCCGCATAAAGGAGATGAAGGATGCCGCGACCCTGGAGGCCTTCTTCTCCCTAGCTTTTACCTTTTCTCTCTCTTTCTCTCTCTGTAACATGCGCCTTCCTCTTCATCTATAAAAGGGAAAGCAGGACACCTGTCGATGTTTCACCACCGATAGCCTGCCACGGGGGTACCCGGGGCAGTATGTTCGGGCTTCAGCGTATGCAGAACTCGACGGTTAACGTAAGAGACAGTCGATTTATCCTGGTTCGAGCCCTCGACCGTGATCGAGTAATAGCCCTACGTCCAGTCGGCATTAGCCTTTGCGTTGGATTGATCGTAAAGTGTTGTGATGCGTTATCTCTAAAGTCCCATCTCTAGGAACCCTGCCCTCCTTTATATAGTCAGGAGGTCAGGATCCTAGTCGGTTTACAATGAGAGAATCCTAGTAGGATTACAAAATAATACTACTACTAAGATTATATAGGAGGAATCCTAGTTAGACTGGATCTTTTCCCTTCCTTGCGTGGTATCCCGTAGGTCCCGCACCGACAAGCCCCCGAGCACTTCATGGTTGAACTTTGGAAGCCTCGTCTTGTTCCTTCCAGTCTTGTCGAGTAGGAACAAGCATCGTCCGAGTGCTTTCTTGAGCGAAACCGTGTAGCGTTTCGTGAGATCTTCGCGTGGTGTGTACCTTTTTGAAGAAAAAAAGTACTCCCATTTAGGTGTAGCCTCCGAGCCTCTTGCTGTTTGGCACAAGGAGCTTGAGGGTCTTCTCTTGAAATCGCCCCGAATCTTCATCGAAGGGCTCCTGAGCATATACCCGGGTTCTTTCTATAAGGACCGGGTTGTTGCGTTCCTTAGGGGGTAACCCTTTGTCGCTTCATGGTTGATGAGTTCTTTTTGTAGTAATATGGTAACTCCACCATGGTGCTGGATGGATAAGTCTGAAATCTGTCCGTTAAACTGTACCGTTGTGTGGATTTGTGCCGTCCGTCATTTTAGCCACGTCGGTAAATGGACCGTTGTGTCCTCATGCCGTGTTAGAACGGGCCTGGTGGGTCACGTTTTTACTGGTGTAAAATCTATTTAAAGGCCTTTCTCCTCCTTTTCTTTGGTACCTTGCCTTTGCCTTGAAACCCTAGCCTTCGAAACTCCGCCGTCGCCATTGCCGCCGTCATCTGAGCGCTACCGCCTGAGTCTTCTCGATTCTTAGTGCCCCATTGCTTTTGCTAGTATATGGGTAGGAAGAAGTCGGCGAGTAAGTCCCATGCGACCTTTGTCGACGAGGAAGCATCGCTCTCCGTCATTGAAAATCAAGAATTCATGGCCATGAGGGCTGCTTAGAAGGTCTGGCCAGCTCCGACTACGACTGAGGACCAGTTGCGCGAGCTCGTGAGTGATGGTCTGCTCCAGAGCAAGGAGTTTGCTGATTGGAGAGCTCTAGGTGAGCATCGGGTCCCTGCTCCAAGTCCTAGTGAGATTATTCTTTTCGTCTCCTTTATCTGTGCCGGTCTCTGCCTTCCTGCTTCTGCCTTTCTTCACCGATTTCTCAACTATTTTGGGATTAGCCTGAACCATCTTGCTTCCAATGCTGTCCTTCATCTTTCTGTTTTCGTTCATCTTTGTGAAATTTTCCTTGGAATTCCTCCTTCACTTTCTCTCTTTCGTTACTTCTTTCGCCTGAAGCCCCAACCCCACCGCGATGATACCAATGTTCTTGGTGGCTGCGGGATTCAGTTTCGCCAGGGTCTTAAGAGCAAACTCTTTGACTATGACCTGGTTGATTCTGTGAGGGATTAGCGTGCTGACTGGTTTTATACCACCAACTTGATTCCTCCTCTTTCCGTTCATTCTGGATTTGGTCCCTTGGTTAATGACCGATGGGAAAAGAATCCTGTGACGGCGGCTGAGCTCCAGACGATCAAGCCGTTTCTTGAGAGGATTTGCACTCTGAAACAGCAAGGCTTGACCGGCTTTGGGATTATTTCTAGTTTTCTTCGCCGCCGAGTTCAACCTTTGAAGGAGCGAGAACATTACGGTTTCGAGTACTCTAGGGCGGAGGACCCTTCTCGTATGGTCCCTGCCCTTGAGTTGACTGATGAGGAGGTGCTCGAGCGTCTTTAGAAGATACTAAAAGGAGTAAGCATCGTCCCGCTTACTATCCTTGAGTACAGTGCTAACAACCCGCCCCCTGCTGTGAGTTGTTCTTTTCTTATGCGGGTACTTTTGAATGTCATTTGTCGTATCCACTTTTTGCTTAATATTCCTTGTCTTGTTGTTTTACTCTTTTGTAGGAATTGGGGCGTAATTTTGCTGATCCAATTCCCCTGGATGATTTCTCTACAAATGTGGAGGCTGGGGGTAGTCTAGCTGGGGCGTCCTTGACCAGTAAGTTTTAGACCACCACAATATTTCCTGGTGTTTCTTCCACAAACCTTAATGTGTATGTAGAGTATGTTCCTTATCTAGTTCCTCGAGCTCCTCGTACTTTTGGAAAGAGGGGGCGAGCAGATAGTTCTTCTTCTGCTCCATCTGCTGCCAAGAAGTCTTGCCAGTCGAGCACTCATCTAGGTACTCCAGTTGTAGCTAGCATGCTCTTAGGTGAGCATATTAATACGCTCTGTCCTTTTGTTGTTTGTTTTTATCTTTGACCGAGTACTTTTATCCGTTTTCAGCTAGTGCTATGGTGGCCTTGGTCGAGAGTGAGGAAGAAGAGGATGATGATGCTGCCCTCGTTACTCGTCGGTCAGTTCTTTTCTCGTTTTCCTGTTGTTGAACCCTTCCTTTTGTTTTGACTTTGGTCTTGTTCTCTTGTAGCAAGCGGTCATCGGGTTCAAGTTCTTCTGGGGCTCCAGTACCGGCCGCGCCGCTCCTATCACAGAGTGGCGGTGATGTTTTTTGCCGCTGTGGTTCCCCCTATGAGGTCTTCTTTTGGTTTTATGAAGAAGAAGATAGCTGAGTGAGTGAATTCTGGTTTTATTTCTTTGCTTCTGTTCTCCTTTTTTCTTATTCTTATCAGCGAGTTTCCTTGTCAACTTTCAGGCCTTCGTCTTCCCTGAACCCTCAGTCGACTTCTTGTCAGCCCTCTAGTGCGCCCTTGTGTACTGAGTCTCAGGACTCAGAATGCACGGTCGTCGAGGTGGCTGTGAGGGGGATAGAGTACGCAGCCGTTGATTTGCTGACTCCTGAGGTGACCGTGGCCATGGCGGCGGATTCAACTAAGGGGTTGGCCGTGGCTTCCCAGGAGATTGCCCTGGTCGTGCCTTCTTTGCATCAGCCGGCTTCTCCCTCTCCTCTTCTTGCTTCTGGTTGTCCGCTTTTGGCTGATGACATGATGCAACAATTTGATGCCACTCATCGATTGTCAGAGCTAACCACCGCCTGGGGAAGCTTGTCGACCCTTGCGACTTCTTTTGGGGAAAAGCTCCAGGTAAGTTTTTCTGAAGTTCTTTCTTTGGATGTTTAATTTTCTTCTATCCTTATGTCTTGTTTTTCTCTCTCTTTTTGCTCAGTCTTTTTCTCATGATCATACCGGCTTCTTTTTCTCGTCTGAAAATGAGAAAAAGTTGTCTTCTGATGTAAGTACCCTGAAGGGAGAGCTTGACCTCTGTCGGGCCAAGTTGGAGACCGAGCGTCAGACGCATCAGAAGGAGGAGAAGGCTCTCTGTGCCCGGGTAGTTGAGGCAGAAAAGCAGAGGGATGCAGCTGCCCAGGAGGCCTTGAAAAACATGGAGGCCATGAAGAAAGAGTGCCATGGTATTGCGAGTTCTTTTTCATTTCCTTTTGTATTCAAATTTGCCTTTCTGCTGACTTGTCTTTTGTTGCCTGGTCTAGCTCTTCGAGTTGAAAAGCAGAAGCTCTCGGAGGGTATCGAGGAGATGAAGACACTTGTTCGTACTAACCACAATAAGGCTGAGGAGGTAATTACTCGAGCTGAAGAAGAACTCGCGCTTGCTAAGTTGATTAGGCGTGGAGCTGACAGGGATCTTGTGTAGGCCCAAAAAACCGTTGAAGACTTGTCTAGCAAGTTGGCAACGGCTACTGAGAACTGGAATGCTTTGTGGAAGTCTTTTCGGTCAGTAGCCGACCTTCTCCGGACTCCAGCAGATGATGGTCATTCTTGGGCTCAGTTTATTCCCCAAGTGCCGACCCGTTTCCAGGAGTTCATGAAGAGGTGTGCCCATCTGTGTACCAGGAATGTTCTTGCCTAGGTCTGGGTTCTTTCTCTAGAATTTCCTTTGTCCAAGGTTGCTGATGAAGCCGAGAGTCAAGAGTATCTAGATGTTGTTGAGAAGTTGGAGCCTGAGGTCGAAGATTTAGCCAGGAAGATTGTAGATAATCTTAACATTGATATTTCTTCTCCTGATGACAATGCATGATGTAATTGACCTTTGTATTCCAGCTTCTATAATAGAACACTATACTTGAAGATTGAATGGAGATTTTTTATTTTTTGTTGATGTCTTCTTTGTCTGTATTTCTTTGTTTTGTAAACCCGGTTTAGGTAAATCATTGTCTTGACAAACTTTCTTGTTCTACCGAGTGCTTTTCTGGCTTTCGTTTGTGCCTTGTAAACAACTCGGTATATGTAGATTGATGTCTTGACAGACTTCCTTGATTTGTCGAGTTCTTGTCTGGCTTTCGTCTGTGACTTGTAAACAACTCGGTATAGATTGTTGTGCTTTTTCTGGCTTTCGTTTGTACCTTGTAAACAACTCGGTATAGATCATTGTCTTGACAAACTTTGTGTTCTTGTTAGTACTAAAAAGACTTAGGAGATCTCAAGTATCTTTAGCTTCTTCTTTTCGGCTTAACTCGAGATATGGTTGGCGTCTGGTCCTTTCCTTGGTTGCAAAAACATCCTAGGATCGTCAAGCCCCTGAGCACTTCATGGTAGAGCTCTGGAAGCCTCGTCTTGTTCCTTCAGGTCCTGCCGAGTAGGTACAAGCATTGTCTGAGTGCACTCACTGAGTGAAACCGTGTAGTGCTTCTTGGGATCTTCTGAGTGTAGCCCCCGAGCCTCTTGCTATTTGGAACAAGGAGCTGGAGGGTCTTGTCTTGAAATTGCTCTGATTTATGCTTAGGCTTAGTTTCAGTCATTTTGCTTTTTGGCTCAGGTGTTAGCTTATTAGCTACCCTCATCGGCGGGCTCGAGCATCTTTTCGGCTCTTTTGCTCTCGGCTGGTATGATCAGGCGTATTTTCAGCCATTTTGCTTTTTGGTTTAGGTGTTAACTTGTTAGCTACCCTCATCGGCGAGCTCAAGCATCTTTTTAGCTCTTTTGCTCTCGGTCGGTATGCTCATGCATCTTTTCAGCCATTTTGCTTTTTTGGTTCGGGTGTTAGCTTATTAGCTACTCTCATCGGCAGGCTCAAGCATCTTTTCAGCTCTTTTACTCTCGGCCGGTATGCTCAGGCGTCTTTTCAGCCATTTTGCTTTTTGGTTTGGGTGTTAGCTTATTAGCTACCCTCATCGGCGGGCTCAAGCATCTTTTCAGCTCTTTTGCTCTCGGCCGATATGCTCATTGGAAATAACTCGGGGAGAGCCATAATAAGACATATGTTGTTGAGAAAGAACCATCTTTATTGATCATGAACATTGATAAGTCATAATAGTACATATGTTGTTGATGAGCACAATATTTATTGATCATGAACATTGATCTCTTGTGGCTTGTGTATATATTTTACCTTTAGTTGTTTTCATGCATAGAATCTTCTTAGTTGGCTGATGTGCCATGTATTGTTGACTTCTTTTCCGTCTTTAGTTACCAACTTGTATGTACCTGGTCTGGTGACTTTTTTGACGATAAAAGGACCTTCCCATGGACTGAGTAGTTTATGGCGTCCGTTAGTTTTTTGTATTCTTCTTAGTACTAGGTCTCCGACTTGTAATGATCGAGACTGGGTATTCTTGTTGTAGTGGCGCCTTAATCCTTGGAGGTATCTTGCTGATTGAAGGGTAGCGTTTACTCTGACTTCTTCTGTACAGTCGAGCTCTAATCTTCGGGTGTGTTCTGCTTCTCCTTCATCATATTGTTCTATCCTTGGTGACGTCTAGATCAAGTTAGCAGGTAGTACGGCTTCTGATCCGTAAACCAGGAAGAAAGGTGAGTATCCGGTGGCTCTGCTTATTTGAGTCCATAGCCCCCATACGACCTTGGGTAATTCTTCAATCCATTTTGATCCATAGTCCACTAGTTCTTCATACAATCTTGGTTTTAATCCGACTAGTATGAGTCCATTAGCCCTTTCTACCTGTCCGTTAGCCTCTGGATGTGTGACTGATGCATAATCTATTTTGAAGCCGCAGTCCTGTGCCCAACTTTGGAATTCTGCGGCTGTGAAGGGAGAACCCAAATCTGTGATGATTCGATTGGGCATGCTGAAACAATGCATAATGTCTTGGATGAACTCGACTGCTTTGGCTGCGCTGTATTTTGTGAGTGGTTTGTATTCAATCCACTTGATGAACTTGTCAATTGCTACGAAGATGTACTCGAAACCACCTTTTGCTTTCTTGAGAGGTCCTACTTGATCTAGCCCCCAACAGGAGAAAGGCCAAGCGGGTGGGATGCAGATGAGATTGTGAGCTGGCACATAAGCTTGTCTTGTGAACATTTGACAGCCTTTGCATCTTCTGACAAGTTCTTCTGTGTCTTTCAAAGCGGTTGGCCAGTAGAATCCGGTGCGGAATGCTTTGCCGACTAGTGTTCTTGAAGTGGCGTGATTTCCATAGCAACCTGAGTGTATTTCGTCTAGGATCTCTTTGCCCTCTTCAAATGAGACACATTTTAGGAGTACTCCTAAAGATGCAACTCTTCTGTAGAGTTTGTCTCCCACTAGGACGTAGTTCTTGCTTCTACAAACAACTCGGGTAGCTTCCTCTTTTTTCGCTGGCAACTTATTCTCTTTGATGTAATCAATAAAAACCTAAGTCCATGAAGTGGTGATTACCAAAATCTGGGTGCCTTTAGCTGAGATTTCAGGGGTTATCTCACCGGGTTGTTTGATAGAGGGAGTTGATAACTCCTCTATGAAAACACCAGGTGGGACCTTCACCCTGTCTGATCCGAGCTTGGCGAGGACATCTGCCGCAATATTAGAATCACGCAGGATGTGTAGAATTTATAATCCTTGAAAATGTTTTTCGAGCTTTCGTATTTCAGCACAGTAGGCGCCCATGTTTTCTTTGGTGCAATCCCAATCTTTGTTGACTTGATTGATGACTACTGCTGAATCGCCGTATACGAGTAAACGCTTGATTCCGAGGGTAATTGCCACTCGTAGCCCGTGGATGAGGGCTTCGTATTCTACTTCATTGTTTGTAGCTTGCCATAGTATCTGAAGGACATACTTGAGTTGTTTTCCATCTGGAGAAATGAGGAGAACGTCTGCACCGGCTCCGCCTAGCTTGAGTGATCCATCAAAGTACATCTTCCAATGATCAAGGATGGTATTTGACATAGGTTGTTGAATTTCTGTCCACTCGACAACAAAATCGGCTAGGGCTTGAGATTTAATTGCCTTCTGTGGGGTGAAATCGATATTGAGAGCACCAAGTTCAACTACCCACTTAGATATGCGCCCTGTTGCGTCTCTATTGTGCAGGATGTCTCCGAGTGGGAAATCTATCACCACGGTAATCTTGTGGCTTTCAAAATAGTGGCGAAGCTTGCGTGAAGTGATCAGGAGGGCGTAGAGTAATTTTTGCACATGTGGGTACCGGATTTTTTATTCTGACAGTACTTCGCTGATATAGTATACGGGGCATTGTACTTTATATACATGCCCTTCTTCTTCTCTTTCTACGACAATCGCTGTGCTGATCACAGTAGAAGTTACCGCAATGTACAGCATCATGTCTTCGTGTTTCTTTGGAGGTGTGAGAATGGGTGAGGAGGTGAGGTATGCCTTGAGCTTCTTGAAAGCTTCGTTGGTTTCTTCTGTCCACTCTAACTTGTCTATCTTCTTTAGCAATTTAAAGAAAGGTAACCCTTTTTTGCCCAGTCTTGATATGAAACGATTGAGGGCCACCATGTAGCCTGTTAGTTTCTGCACATCTTTGACACTTCGAGGAGGGCCCATCTCTGTTATGGCTCGAATTTGTTTGGCGCTTGCTTTGATTCCGCGATGACTGACCAAGAATCCGAGTAGTTGTCCTAAGGAACTCTGAATACACACTTGTTTGGGTTCAATTTCCACCTCCATCTTTTCAGGTTTTCAAAGGTTTGCTTTAAGTCTTCAATTAGTGTATCCGGGTTCTTTGTCTTTACTACTACGTCATCCACGTATGCCTCTATGTTTTTGCCGATCTAATCACCAAGGCACGTTTGGATAGCTCTTTGGTAAGTGGCACCAGCATTCTTGAGTCCAAATGACATGGTTTTGTAGCATGTAGGCACTGAATGGAGTGATGAAAGATGTCTTGCTCTGGTCTTGTTCCTTTAATGCGATCTGGTGATATCCTGAATAGCAATCAAGGAAGGATAATAGGGCAGATCCTGCTATTGAATCAACTATCTGATCAATGCGTGGTAGCCTGAACGGATCTTTCGGGCAGTGTTTGTTGATATCTGTGTAGTCGACACACATGTGCCACTCGTCCATATTCTTTTTCTGTACTAGAACTGGGTTTGCTAGCCAATATGGATGGAGGAATTCTCTGATGAATCCAGCTGCTATTAGTTTTGTGATTTCTTTTTTAATTGCTGCCTTCTTGTCGGGTGAGAATCATTGTAGTCGTTGCTTCACCGGCTTGGAGCCTTCATTGATATCAATTCTGTGCTTAGCCAACTCTCTTGGGACCCCTAGCATGTCGGCTGGCTTCCAAGCGAAGATATTTTTGTTTTCCCAAAGAAAGTTGGTGAACGTGAGTTCCTATTTTTCCAAGAGGTGGGCGCTGATGGTTGCTGTTTTGGAGGGATCACCGGTGCCCAGGTCAATTTGCTTGACGTCGGCTTCTTTTGGTGGTGCTAGGATGCTGGATTTTTTAGCCGGTATTACTAACTCTTCTGGGCTTATTTCTGCTGCGACAGTGGCTATTTCTTTTCTTCCATCGGCGGCCTGTGCTTTTGCTGTAATTTGGATTGCCTGAACATCACAGTCAAAAGCGTGCTTCAAATCACTCCGAAGAGAAAGGACACCGTTAGGCCCTGTCATCTTAAGCAACAGGTACGGATAATGCGGTATTGCCATGAATTTTGCTAGTGCTGGGCGCTCGAGGATTGCGTGATATGATGAATCGAAATCCGCAACTTCAAACTTGATGAACTCTGTACGGTAGTTCGAGGGAGTCCCAAAAGTAACTAGTAGAGTGATTTGTCCAAGTGGCATTGCGGCCTTGCCGGGAACTATGCCATAAAAAGGCGTGCTTGTTGGTGTAATCATCCCGGCGAGTTGTAGTCCCATCTTCCTTAGAGTTTTTGAAAAAATGATGTTGAGTCCGGCTCCCCCATCGATTAGTACTTTCGTGGCAGTCATACCGGCAATAGTTGGATCTAGAACCAGTGGGTAATGGCCTGTGTTTCCCACGCTAGTCCATTAGTCTTCTCTTGAAAATTGGATTGGATACTGTGACCAATTGAGATATCTTGGTGTAGCCGGTTCTGCTGCCATGATGGTTCGTAACGCTAGCTTTTCTTGATGTTTGCTTCTGGAATCTAGAACCTCGGCAAAGATTACTGCTACTGTCCTCCTGAATTTTTGGAATCCCTTGTCTTCATGGTTGTCTTCTTCTTTTTTCTGATTGCCTTCTTTGGTATTCTCCTTACTCTCTTTCCTTGTGTATCGATCTTTGAAGGTGTAGCAATCTCCGATGGTGTGATTTCCTTTGGGGTGCAAGATGCAACGCATGTTTTCAATGTCGTCATACCTTTTGGGGTTGGAAAACTTCCTTGATTTGTTAGTCACTACTACGGTGTTGTCTAGTCCACGTTTTCTTTCCTGATGTCTATTGTTTTGATGATTTTGCTTGTTCGGGTTGTCTCGGTTGTTTCTATTTGGAAATCTTTCTCGTGTCTTTTCCTCTGCGGTAATCATCTTTTCCACTGTTCATCTGAATTCTTCATTGTTTCTTGGGTTTTCTTTACAGAAGTCTTGAAATTGACACCTGGCCATGATTCCGTGAGAGAAGCTTCGATTACTTCTCGTTGTGTGATGTCATGTACTTGAGCTCGTAGTTCGCCAAATCGTCGATAGTAATTTCTGAGACTTTCACCTCCTTTCTGCTTAAGTCCTTTTAACTCTGCGTGGGTGATTGGGTGTGTAATGATACCTGCGAAATTTTCACAGAAAGCTCTTTGCAAGTCCTCCCAATTTTTGATAGATCCTGGATTCAATTTGTCAATCCATTGAAGGGGCATGGTTTCTAGGGCCATGGGAAAGAACAAGGTTTTGATGTCATCGTCTCCTTCGGCCAATTCAATCGATTACGAGTAAATCCTGAGCCACTGCCTTGGTTTGGTCTTGCCATCATACTTGGAGTGGTTGGACGGCTTGAACTTGTGAGGCAGTCATATTGAAGCAAGTCTGTTTGCAAAATAGGGGAATCTATCGTGCATTCTGGCTTCTGTGTATTCTGATTCAGCGCCACCTTCTTGCCAACTGTTGTCTTGGTGAGAGTAGTTTTGCGTGGCTATCCGAGTAGGTGCTTTGCTTCTGGCCTTTCTTGGTTGTTCGACTCGGTCATTTTGACTATGATTTCTTCTACTTTCTCTGTTGTGACTTCCACTTGGTCCAAGTCTCTCGAAAGCGGACTTCCTTTGATTTTGATCTTCCTGCTCATGAGATGTTGACCTGTCAGGTAGTCTTGAGCGGGCCCTTTCGTCGTGCGTCCTTAGGACTGTTGATCGGAGGAAGTCCTAGAGCTGTTCTTGTTTTTCATTGGGATGTGAAGTCACCCTGAGTTCTTCTAGTGCTTCTCAGATCTTATCGTAGGGTGTATTCACTGCTCATCCTTCTTCGACCTCTCGCTCTAATTTTCTCCTATTGTACTCGGCTAGGTCTAACTCATATTTGATCTAAGCTTCCTTGTGCTGCTTAGCATGACGTTGACGTCCTTGTTTCAATTTGTTCTTTCTCTCTCTGGCTTACCTCTGACTCTCAGTCTCACCATCGTGCCCCTAGGTAAATGGTGATATGTTGGATTCGGATTCATCTGAAGACCTGACGTCGGGTGCTTCTAGGGGGACCAATGGTGATCGAGGATGGTGAATCATGAATACTTCTCGAGCATGAGTTGTTCTATCATCAGCGTTGGTTTCCGTACTGTCAGAGTTGTTGATAACTTCAGTAGAGGCTTCAGGGTCACAGATCAAGTCTCCTTCTTGGTAGGGTAGAGCTATTGTCATTGTTGTGTCAACTAGCCAGGTACTGCTATCCTCAGGAACAGAACCTAGCCAGTGGATGATGTAGTCTTGAGATGTTACGGTTAGTATGAGACCTTTCTAAGCTCCTATCAGTGGCATTCTAAGCACTGGATTAAGAGATCTTTCGAGCTATGCCCGGTAAGATGTTGCCATGTTGTCAAGACCGAACAGAAAAGGACCCGTCTTCTTTAGAGTACTCTGAGTGTACTCCGAGTTGTATTCTTGATAGGTTGATGTCGTGTTCCGGAGCCTTATTGGAAAAGAACTCAGTTTTCCGAAAGAACTCGGATAAGACTCTGTCTTGGAAGCGGAGCCTGAGTTTGAATTGGATGCGTGAAGCTGCAGAATCTGAGTTGAATCGGACATCGCGAGCTGCACGAATCTTCCAGCAAGTTGATCTATCGTAGTCATCGAAATAGAATGGTCTTCATGGTGATCCGAATTTTCGAGGAGACAGCCTTGGAGCTTGCCATTGTCACCTGCCTCGCAGATCCATGAACCAAAGATGAAGGTTGATCCTATCGAGAAGATCATGTTGTTGAGGTCCATCGAGCTCTCAAATGCAAAATTGCCGAAAGCCCCTACCTAGCGCGCCAGCTATCGATGTTTCACCACCGATAGCCTGCCACGAGGGTACCCGGGGCAGTATGTTTGGGCTTCAGCGTATGCAGAACTCGACGGTTAACACAAGAGACAGTCAATTTATCCTGGTTCGAGCCCTCGACCGTGATCGAGTAATAGCCCTACGTCCAGTCGGCGTTAGCCTTTGCGTTGGATTGATCGTAAAGTGTTGTGATGCGTTATCTCTAAAGTCCCGTCTCTAGGAACCCTGCCCTCCTTTATATAGTCAGGAGGTCAGGATCCTAGTCGGTTTACAATGAGAGAATCCTAGTAGGATTATAGAATAATACTACTACTAAGATTATATGGGAGGAATCCTAGTTAGACTAGATCTTTTCCCTTCCTTGCATGGTATCCCATAGGTCCCGCACCGACAAGCCCCCGAGCACTTCATGGTTGAACTCTGGAAGCCTCGTCTTGTTCCTTCCAGTCTTGTCAAGTAGGAACAAGCGTCGTCCGAGTGCTTTCTTGAGCGAAACCGTGTAGTGCTTGGTGAGATCTTCGCGTGGTGTGTACCTTTTTGAAGAAAAAAAGTACTCCCATTTGGGTGTAGCCCCCGAGCCTAGTAGCTCTGAGGGCAAAGTGGTGCGCATCGGCACCACGCTTTCCTCCAAATAGGAAAGCACGCTCGTCGACTTCTTCCACGCCAATAGAGACATCTTTGCGTGGAGACCCTCGAACATGCCAGGCATTTCAAGAGAAGTCGATGAGCACGCCTTGAAGATCAAGCTAGGCTCCAAGCCAGTGAAGCAGTGCCTGCATTGCTTTGACGAGGAGAAGCATAGGGCCATCGGTGAGGAGATTATGAAGCTTTTGGTGGCCGGATTCATCATGGAAATGTATCACCCTAAGTGGTTAGCCAATCCTGTTCTTGAAAGAAAAAAGAGTGGGAAATGGAGAATGTGTGTTGATTACACGGGTCTCAACAAAGCGTGTCCAAAGGATCTATTTCCATTGCCACGCATAGACCAAGTAGTCGACTCGACCTCAGGGTGCGAAACCCTTTACTTCCTTGATGTGTACTCCGGATACCATCAAATCATGATGAAAGAGTCTGACCAGCTCGCGATGTCTTTCATTACCTCATTTGGATCATTCTGCTACGTCACAATGTCGTCCGGTCTAAAAAACACGGGGGGGGGGGGCTATGTATCAGCATTATATGCTCAAGTGTTTCGGAGACCTCATCAGGTGAACCATTGAGGCCTACGTAGATGACATCATGGTCAAATCCAAATGAGCTGGCTAGCTCATAGCCAACCTAGAGCAGACCTTCACGAAACTTCGAGAAAATGACATCAAACTCAACCCCGAGAAATGCGTTTTTGGGGTCCCAAGGGGTATGCTGTTGGGTTTTATTGTCTCTAAGCACGGCATCGAAGCAAACCCAAAGAAGATCTCGGCCATAATGAGGATGGGCCCAATTCAGAACATAAAGGGGGTACAACGAGTTACAGGGTGCCTTGCCTTGCTTAGCTATTTTTTCTCGTGCCTTGGCAAACCAGGTCTTCTGAAGAAAGCTACCCATTTTGAATGGACGCTCGGGGCCTAGGAGGCACTTGACAAGGTCAAGCAGCTCCTAATGAAGTCCCTAATCCTAGTCCCCCCGACTGATGGGGAACCACTCCTTCTCTACATTGCGGCCACCACACAAGTGGTCAGCGCCGCCCAGGTTGTAGAGCGGGAAGAGGAGGGACATGCCCTCAAAGTACAGCATCCCGTGTAGTTCGTTAGCGAGGTCTTGTCCGATTCCAAGACTCGGTACCCCCAAATCCAAAAACTCCTATATGCCGTCCTTATCGCTAAGAGGAAGTTACATCATTACTTCGAGTCACATCCGGTGACGGTCATGATGTCCTTCCCCCTCAGTGATGTTGCTCAAAACCAGGACACCATAGGAAGGATTGTGAAGTGGGCACTCGAGTTGATGGGTTAGGGTATTTCATACGCCCTTTGGATGGCCATCAAGTCCCAAGTCCTGTCTGACTTCATGGCAGAATGGACCGAGATTTAAATGCCGCCAACGGCCATGGACCAGGAGTACTGGACGATGTACTTCAATGGGTCGCTAATGAAGAAGGGGCCTGACGTGGGGCTGGTCTTCGTTTCACCCCATGGAGTGTGCATGAAGTACATGGTCCGCATTCACTTCCCTGCCTCCAACAATGTGGCCGAATATGAGGCACTCACTAATGGCCTACGCATTGCTGTTGAGCTAGGCATCCGACGGCTCAACGTTTGGGGCGACTCCAAGCTGGTCATCAACTAGGTCATAAAGGAGTCAAGCTGCCACAATGCCAAGTTGGTTGCATATTGTTGAGAGGTCCGCCAGCTGGAGGACAAGTTTGACGGTCTCGAGCTCAATCACATCCCGAGGCGGCTCAATGAAGCAGTCGACGCACCGGCAAAGATGGCGTCTGGTAGAGAGCTGGTGCTGACAGGCATTTTCGCTAGTGACTAGTACAAGCCCTCGGTCCGCTATGAGGAGCTAGAATGAACTAGTGATAGGCCGCTGACCTTGGGCTTGAGGGCTAACCATCCCTTAGCTCCCCTGATCTTGAGGTCATAGAGCTTGACGTAGACCCAGTGGTAGAGCCTGACCCTCTTACTGACTGGAGGATGCCTTACCTCGATTACCTTCTCCATGAGGTGCTACCGATGGACCAAATGGACGGTTCACGCATTGTGCCAAGTCCTTCATCGTTATTGAGGGGGAGCTCTACAAGTGAAGCCACACTGGGATCCTATAGCGCTACATCCCCATCGAACAAGGAAAGTAGTTACTGAGAGATATCCATGGTGGGGTCTATGAGCACCATGTTGCACCTAGGACCCTGGTCAGAAATGTGTTCCAATAGGGCTTCTACTAGCCAACCGAAGTAGCCGACGCTGAACAGATTATATGCACCTACGAAGGGTGTCAATACTACGCTTAGCATACCTACCTGCCGACCCAAGCACTCCAAATGATCCCCATCATATGGTCGTTCATGGTCTGGGGGCTCGATATGATTGGACCTCTCAAGAGAGCGCCCGGGGGCTACACACATTTGCTTGTCGTCGTAAACAAGTTTTCAAAGTGGATAGAGGCACGATCGATCTCCGTGATCAAGTCCGAGCAAGCCGTGCTATTCTTCCTTGATATCATCCATCGGTTTGGTGTCCTGAACTCCATTATCATGGACAATGGCACGAAGTTCACTGGGAGAAAGTACCTCAGATTCTGCGATGAATACCATATTCGTGTCGATAGGGCCGCCGTGGCGCACCCTAGCACAAACGGGCAGGGTGAGCACATGAACGACATGGTCTTACAAGTCCTCAAGCCTAGGATCTTCAATCGGTTGAACAAGTTTGGTGGACGATGGGTCATGGAGCTCCCCGCGGTGCTCTGGAGCCTGAGGATGACCCCCAACCGGGACACCAGCTACACACCCTTCTTCATGGTCTACAGTTTCGAGGCTATCCTCTCGACCGACCTCAACTATGGAGGACCGAGGGTCAGAGCGTACAATGAGCAGGGAGCCGAGGCATCCCTTGAGGATGCCATGGATTAGCTCAATGAGGCATGCGACGTTGGCCTCCTCCACTTGGCTAAGTACTAGTAGGCGTTGCATTGGTACCACAGCCGTCGGGTGCAGGGTCAGGCCTTCAACGTCAGGGACTTGGTACTCCGCCTCGTCCAGAGCAACAAAAACCATCACAAGCTCTCTCCGCCATGGGAGGGACCATATGTCGTCATAGAAGTGCTCCGACTTGGCACCTACAAGCTCAAGACCATCGATGGCAAGGTCTTTGTCAACACATGGAACATCGAGCAGTTACATCATTTTTACCCTTAGCATATGCATGTACCCATGAAAATAAGAATGGTGTTTTTCTAAAATATAAAAATGCTTTCTTTTTCGCTATCTCATCCTCGATCCTTAGTGACACCTGTCCCCAGCAACGGCATGGGGCCAGGCCTCACTCAAGGGCTGATAAGAGTATACCTATTCAGAAACAATCATTGTGCCTGACCCCTTCTCATGTTAAGATCTAAAAGCAAGAGCTGTGGAAACAAACACTGAGTAAAGTTGGTCGGACTGTAAGGAAACTATGAGCCCATGGCTATGGTGTTCTTGCTCACCAGCGTGATCAGGGTTCTTTTGCCCATGCCTTAAGCTTTGTAGCCTTAACAACAGAGAAGGATTGGAATGCAGTAACCTTTTTAAAACACAAAAGAACTAAAACTTCTTCATTTATTACAAGACCACCACTTCATTTATCTATCTAACTAATTTTTTTAGAGGGATGATCTCATCCTCTATCTTGGAAGATAAATCCTATACTAGAGGGGCTACCTCCTTCTCAGTGTCCTCTAGCTTAGCATTAGAGTAGCCGGGCGTGAAGCCTTGGCTCATCATCGCCAGATCGATGTTCTCATATTGAGAGCGAGCTATCGCGAACTACCGATTGATACCAAAGCGGAGCATGCCCTCACAACATCGTGCGCTCAATCCATGATCTGGGCTCATCTCCTACGCCTAGGCCAGCTCGAGGTCACTATAGACTAGCTGGACAGTGACGCGCAGGGCATCGTGCTCTTCGCTCTCCTTTAGAAGATCGAGCTCCTTCTCTAGGTTGTGACTCTTCGTCACCTCCGCCATGAGCCTGCTGTCAAGTCCGGTCCAAGTCACACAACAACCACATCAAGGGACTCATCATGGGTTCTAGATAAAAGGACAACAAGGCAAACCAGAGGATTACCATCCACGTCTACCTAGAGCTTCTGCACCTCATCACGCCGCTGGGTCACCTCGGCCTCCAGGTTCTAGATCTACTTTCGGACTCCATGGTGAGTCTAGCGGTCACCGCTTCTGCTGCAACCTTCAGGTCCTTTTCTACCCAGAGCTTGCCCTCTAGGAGGTAGATCTGCTGCTGGGCGTCGGCATGCTCCTAACGAGACAGTTCGTGCTCCGTGTGGAACCCCTCTATGGTTTGGAGCAGGTCGTCCTGCTCCTTCCATTATCGCTTGGTCTCCGCCTCATCCACGCGTGTCCTCTCAAGCAGGGCCATGACCTTCTCCCCAGCCTCTCAGGCATCAACATGAGCCTCTGCTTCCTTGATTCGGAGATCAGCCAACTCCTAGCAGATGGGGGCGAGCTCAGCCTCCTCCTGATGGGAGGCAGTGAGCTGTGCTTCCAGTTCCTCATGCCGCCGCTTCTCTTCGACAAGGCGGTCCCAAACATCCTTCTCATGATGAAGGAATATGGACTTCTCCTGACTATGGTCCATCAGAGACTACGAAGAGGACACGAGTTAAGGGACGCAAAGGAGAGAGACAAAGGTCAGAGACATGAACATGATGTACCTGGCCGACCGACGTGACTGCGATCCTAACCCCCGAGTGAACATGCCCCCATTCCCTCTCCTTTGTGGCATCATCGAGGGCGAAGAGCGTCACCCTTAGGTTCTACCAGTTGGCCAACCAGATCTAGGGTCCTCCCCTAGCGTGTAGGTTGCCACCGACTCGGACTAGAGACTAGGGCGCCTCAGCACTGACCCTAGGCAGTGCCAATCCCTCTCGTAGTAGCAACTCCTCTGTGATGGGGCCCCTAGCAATGAGGGGGTGGGTGACGTAGACAAGGAAGCATGTCCCACCGTCGCGCCCACCAAGGATGCACTAGGCGTGGCCTCCTCTGTCTACCCCACCACGGGTGTGGCCATCTGCACGAACGACGGCCCCAGCTGCGTCGTCTCCACCGATGATGTTGTGGCTGCGCTCGGCCACGCCACATCCACTGAGGACGCCTCGGGTGTAGCCTCCCGCATCTGCCCCACCATAGATGCACCCGTCTACGCGAACGACGGCTCCGACCACACCGTCTCCACCTGTGATGTCGTAGCCATGCCCGCCATGGGTGCCCAAAATGTGCCCTTGCGTAGATGTGACCGTCGACTGCGCCTCTCCGATGGAGCCCGCAGTCGCCCCAGCGATGCTCCCGCTAGCTTCTGGCGTGGCACCAGACGGGTCCTAGTGCGCCTGCCGAAGGGCAAGAATCTTTTTTGGCACCAGCTTTAGGAGGGTCCTGCGTCTTCCAACGCTGTGGAAGGTGCTACGGTCATATCACAGCAAAAATTTGTTAGAGCAAAAGGACAAAAAACTCTTAACTCACCTCGACACCACCGGGCGATGATGTTTTGGGGCCGGCCCACCCAACCCCGGCTGCTCTTTGTCGGTACATTGCCGCTTCAAGCCCTCCCTCTACTCGGAGGGTGTAGATGGAGTGGAGTGACCGGTACCCACTGACTTTGGGGGCACCACGGAAGGCCCGAATGAAGCCGAGCGGCCGGTTCCCATCGACTCTAGGGGCATCACGAAAGGCCTAGATGAAGCAGGGTAGCTTGATTCCATCAGCTCCAGGGGCACGTCCTCCCCCTCCTACCTTGGGGCATGGATGACAAAGGCCCTGCCTATGGTAGAGACAGAACCTCATCCCCGCTACCCAGCTCATCCCATTGGATGGGCGACCCGAAACCATTGCCTTCTTCTTCTTCCACTTCCTCCTCTAAACCCTACTGACGCTTGCCTCGGTTCAGCCTCGCCCGCTGCTTTGCCCGCCGCCTCACCTTCTTATCGTCCTCTCCTTCTTCCTATTCTCGTTTGTGGTGCGGTTCGCCGCCCTCACGGCTGCATGCTCTGGCAAAGGCATGATGGAGGCCCAAAAGCCCAACCCCACCGGTAGCTTGATGAAGCCCACATTCGGCCGCATCGCGGGAGGTCCTGGGATCAGGAACATGGCATCAGACTCCTCCATCGCCTCCTTGATGCGCTGCAAGACCTCGCTATCATGGAGCGGCCCCTGGGCGAGCACCGTCCCATCAAGCTACGTGCCGAGTACCATCCCATATAGTGGGAGGGCTCGCGCCACTAGTGGCGCCACCCTCCTCATGTGATATGCCCCGATGACACCGGCCCACAAAGGTCGTGGCTCTTTAGGAACACGATGGCATCAAGGATATCGTGCATCATCTTATTTTCCTTCTCGAGAGGTCCCCACGACCACACCTGCGGCACCTCTTCGATGAGGCATCCAGTGAAGTCCGACAAGATGGCGGTGCCACCCCTTATTGGACCTCGATAGCTGGCAGGGCATATACTCGGCGAACTGTGTCGACAAAATATGGTCGGCAGTCCACCGAGGGGGGTGCCCGTGGTGGTAGATTATCGGTAGGATGCGTGTGATCTAGAACCAGATGGTGACACAAGGCGCAGAGACAGCGATTTAGACAGGTTCGGGCCGTCTGGTCGACGTAATACCCTACGTCCTGTGTCTTTGGTGTATTGTATTGAGATGTATACAGATTAACCTATCCTCTAGGGGACCCTTGTCTCTCCTTATATACTCCGAAGAGACAAGGTTACAAGTAAAGTATCCAATTGGTACTATTACAATATCTAGTACAACTTGTAATCTTGATGTGTATGCCTTGATCTTACGGGCCGGGCCACCTCGGATGGTGCGGCCCATGTACCATCTTGTGGTACCTGGGGGTATATCCCCCACAGCTAGTCCCCGAGCGCCATGTATTCTGATGCGACACGCCGTTTCAACCTTCTCCGAATAGTGAGGCTTGAGTTCTTGACATCTCTGACCACCATTGTTGCTAGAGAAGTAGGTTGTTCGAAGAATGTATGGTGCTCTTAAGAAGAAAGAAAAAGATTTCCGTCCTAGGAAGTGTGCCCACTTGTATTTCTGAAAAGAAATGTAAGTGCGTCTTGAAGCGTAGCATCTTTGATCATCAGAGGCATAGTGGTCGAAAAACAAGCACATTCACCGCAAGGTGAAGTGTGCCCACTTAGTCCCCGAGCCTGGTAGTAGGTGACTTAGGAACGTGGTGCCAGGGTCTAAAAAGAATTCCCAGTTAAATTGAGAACCCAATCATCGTACAGGCGATACGAGATGCACCGACAGGTGCATCGTACCAATGTAGTCCCCGAGCTTGCTGGAAGGCGAGGTATGAGCCTTGTAGCAAGGTCTAAGTGAGAAAAAATATCCCAACTGTATGCGAGTTGCCAGTCACATGTAGTCGAGACGCAAAATGCCCGAGCCATGGTCGGAGAGTGGTCGAGGCAGTCCCCGAGCTACGGTCGAGGAGCGAGACACAAAGTCCCCAAGCCATGGTCGGAGAGTGGTTGGGGCAGTCCCCGAGCATAGGTCGAGGAGCGAGCGACGAAGTCCCCGAGCTATGGTCGGAGAGTGGTCGAGGTAGTCCCCGAGCATAGGTCGAGGAGCGAGCGACGAAGTCCCCGAGCTGTGGTCGGAGAGTGATCGAGGCAGGCAGTCCCCGAGCACAAGTCGAGGAGCTAGCGATGAAGTCCCCGAGCCGTGGTCGGAGAGTGGTCGATGCAGTCCCCGAGCATAGGTCGAGGAGCGAGCGACGAAGTCCCCGAGCCATGGTCGAAGAGTGATCGAGGCAGGCAGTCCCCGAGCACAGGTCGAGGAGCGAGCGACGAAGTCCTCGAGCCATGGTCGGAGAGTGGTCGAGGCAGTCCCTGAGCACAGGTCGAGGAGCGAGCGACGAAGTCCCCGAGCATAGCTCGAAATTCCTGCAATATAAATATGTAGAATAGTAGTACATGATGTATAAAATAATAAATTATGGAGAAAAAATCAGCGGTGAAGAAATAGCGTATGACGCTCAGCAGTCATTTGCAAATGAGCATGATGTGATAAAGCAGTTGGTGCTTTGTAAACATCAGTGTTAATGCGAAGTTTGTGTTTATACTTAATATAAACTGCCCAACCAGTTAGTATGTAGCTGAGTCTCCAGCCCTAGCTAGCCCATTAACCATAACGCGGGGCGCGGAGCCCATGCACGTGTAGGAAGAACAAAGTGTCGCTAAGGAGCCGCTGCCGACCACCCATAACACAGAGGGCAGATGCTCATGCACGTGTAGGGAGGAGCTGGAGATAGGGCTGTCTCTGGAGGCATCGAGCGTCAACATGACTGGTCGAGGATTTGTATTAAGTATAGCTGTATGTTATATTTAAGATAGTATACATGGACAAACATTATTTGAAGAATAATTATGATAAGGACGTTGTGGAGAAACGTCATAATGAAAATTATATTAAATATAAATATTAGAAGTGTACTTATCTTTGGATAGAAATCTGATCGGTGGCGATGAAGTTGTCCGGTCCTCGAGCTTTTCGGCCTGTTCTGACGGTGGTCGCGGTTGTCATAGCATCGTTCTTCACGGCGATCATCATTTGCGACGTGGTCTGGTGGTCGGAGCTCTGTGGAGCCGCTCGGGACGTGGTCGTCATGGTCTGGTGGTCGACGTGGTCAGAGCTCGGCGGGGCTGCTCGGGACATGGTCGACGTGGTCATGGTCGGAGCTCAGCAGAGCTGCTCGGGACATGGTCGACGTGGTCCGTGGTCGAAGCTCGGCGGAGCTGCTCGGGACGTGGTCGACATGGTCTGGTGGTCGACGTGGTCGGAGCTCGGCGGAGCTACTCGCTCGGCGGCTCGCTTGGCTTGATGCCATCGGAGCACTTAGTTCTCGTGGATGAATTTCGGTTGAACTTGAAAAGCTTGCTTCTTTTGTTCGTCTGGAATAGGGAGGTCACCCTCCGGCAGCATGGATGCTGGCTTCGTTCTCTTGTATGGTTGTGCATAACTAGTACTTGACGTCATATCTTGCATGGAGTTGTAGCTTGATACGCCTTGCTTTGTTTGCTTGCTTGGCCAGGTAATTGTTCGTGCTTGCATGCGGATCGGCTCTTGATTACTTTAATTATCTTTGCACGGCTCTGTAGATCACACGTTTATCTTGCATTGTCCTTCGATCGATGTGCTCTTGCTGCTGTGTGTTGGGGCACATGATGGCAATTAATCATCATGCAGATCGAATCGGAGTAGGACTCTTTTGTGGGACGTGTTCTAGGAGATTAATTGGCTTGGCTTGTTGTCGTTCGGCTCCTTCCTTATTTGCTCATTAGTTGAGGATTCAGACATGGTCTTGCTTGCCTACTTGGAGTCGTACTCGATCAGCCTTGGAGTCGGCGGAGACTAGATGCTAGGATCGAACTTGATTGAGGCAGATTGCCCACAGAATCAGACTAAACCTTGAGTTGGTGATCTGCAGGTCGGCGTGTGCGAGGAACTGAATCCCCGTAGATGACAACAATGAAGAAATTCTCGTACATAATCAAAGAACGATCCCGCCGAGAACGTGATGCTGACTTTGAGATCCCATCTGGTTCACTGTGTATCACCACACACAACCCCTAAAGGGGGCCCCTACCTAGCGCGCCACTGTCGACGAAATATGGTCGACAGTCCACCGAGGGGGGTGCCCGTGGTGGTAGATTATCGGTAGGATGCATGTGATCTGGAACCAGATGGTGACACAAGGCGCAGAGACAGCGATTTAGACAGGTTCGGGCCGTCTGGTCGACGTAATACCCTACGTCCTGTGTCTTTGGTGTATTGTATTGAGATGTATACAGATTAACCTGTCCTCTAGGGGACCCTTGTCTCTCCTTATATACTCCAAAGAGACAAGGTTACAAGTAAAGTATCCAATTTGGTACTATTACAATATCTAGTACAACTTGTAATCTTGATGTGTATGCCTTGATCTTACGGGCCGGGCCACCTCGGATGGTGCAGCCCATGTACCATCTTGTGTTACCTAGGGGTATATCCCCCACAGACTGCTACCCTCGAAGGTGGATACCCACATAGCCCATCGACACCGGCAAGTCCCCAGCTCTATCACTCTTCTTAAGTAGGGAAACAGAGAAGAAGTACCTCCACAGTTCGAAGTAGGGTTCGATCCCCAAGTACCCCTCGCACAGCGTGATGAAGGTCGCAATGTGCTGGATCTCATTGGGGTTCAGATGCTACAGCTCAATCTGGTAGTGGTGCAGCAGTCCCCGAAAGAACGAATGGGGAGGAATTGCGAGTCCGCCCTCGTGGAAGGGCACAATGGACACGACATAGCCCTTGGGTGGCGGTAGTGCCTCCTTGTGATCAGGCATGACCCACTCCACCACGTTGATCCTCCTACGGAGAAGACCATGCTTGATGAGGCCCTTTATGCGCATGTGGGTGGCGTCAGAGTGATACCACGACTCCATGGGAGGCAAGGGCGAAAGAATAAGAGCTACACTGGTGGAGGAAGAGCGAAGGCAATAGATCTAAACGCTGGTGGTGGAGAAGCAGAGAAGGCGAGGCTGTGGTTAGGCTTCGATGGGTCGAGAACCACCATAGGTAAGGAGGGATATAGAGCTAAAAATGCTCCCACGGCCCATTCAGGCCCAGGAGTTCGAAGGTTGGCCCACCGACAGGCTCACAACCGCTCTGGGGCGCCTTTAGAGTGAGGGGTGGAAAGGGATGGGCCCACTAATGGCTAGTACCTAGGTGCACGAGCGTCGTAGCATCCTAGCCCACGTTTGAGTGTTGGTCAGTTCATAGTCCATGGGTTTTCCTTGAAGAAAGGCAGCGAGCCTTTGGGACCGGTCGAACAGACCCAAGGACTATATGGATTGGCCGCCAAGAATCTAGAGTCAGTCACCAGCTAACCCATGCCAGACCCCCATAAATGGGAATCTAGGACCCCGCTCGCACTAGCCTGTTAACAGCTCACTGAGCACCATGATTTGTCCATCGAGGAAAACATGGCATGGCTCAGTCCCTCTATTTTATAGAAAAAAACACTTAAGGGAGAACGATCATAAGACGAGCTGACCCTTCAACTAGACCCCTACTACGTGCAAGGGCTTGAGGGAAGTTAGACTCGTAAGGAGACCAAATACGCGGTTGTCTAACGATGGCAGATTGATCGAATCCTAGGTAGCGATCGGAATCAAGAGAAATCTTTTTCGCCCCCCTGAATCCCACAGCTACATGTTCCCAAGGAGTCCCATTGCAACAGAAGGGAATCGTTACCCTATGAAGACACCCGGTGGGCCATAAAGGGAGACCCACCTGAAAAAAGCCTCTAAAGGAGTACTCTACTCCTCCGCAGGCTCAGGAGCTACTGTCGGGTATCGATATTAGGGATACCCAGAGAAAGGAAGTTAACGGTCATGAAAGTTAATTTGCCCGGATGGTCCAAGACATAGTTAAGGTCTCGCCCGACCTCAAGGGCATGGGCTTCATCTTGCCTGACCTCGAGGGCACGGGCCCCATCTCAACAGACCCCTTGGTGTAGGCCCCATCTCGCTAGATCCCTTGGGTGCGAGCTCCGTCTCCCCTGACCCCGAGGGCGTGAGCTCTATCTCGCCAGACCCCTATGGCACAGGCTTTGTCTCGCCCGACCCTGAGGGCGCGGGATCTATCTCGCCAGACCCCACGGGCACGGCCTCTGTCTCTCCCGATGGGGTTCCATACCGCCTCCAACCACTACGAGTCTAAGAGTACGACCCCAGGATCAAACTTCTTACACCAGGTGTAACACCCCGGGTGTTTAAATATTAAAAACAGGACATATCATCATATGCATTGCAAGGCATTGGTCATATTGCAAACTTTGATATGCATTCACTAAAACAAGTTTACATTTATGTTAAGAGTGTTGAATTGAATTGTTTGAATCAAGTTCAAAATTTGGTTTGGATTTGAATTTTCGAGAAAACCCTGATTTTCAGCATTTAAATCCTACCCTGAAAACTCATTTCAAAATCTAAGCATATTTTGGGGTTTAGCCCAAAATCAAAAGTGTAGAGCTTGTCAAGTTATACAAAGTTTGTTTTTGGAGTTTTCAAAGTTGTTATGAAAAATTTGAAGTAATTCGAAAAGGCGTAATTCGTTAAATATCCCCTATTTGAATTCAAAAGTTCATTTCAAAATGTAGACCGAATTAGGGGTTGGTTATAAAAGCAAAGTTGTAGAACTTTGAGTTTTGAACAACTTTTATTTTTGGAGATTTTTGAGTTGTTATACAAATTTGGGAGTAATTTGAATTTGAAAACGCATGGCAATTCTGTAAATTCTGTGAACAGTGTTCACCGCCTAAGCTACATGGCCGGTGATCTTCTTCGGCGTTCTAGGCATGTTGTGGCCTTCTGTGGCATCGCACTGGCACGGGGAAGGGCTCCATCGTGGCTTCCTTGAGCTTCTGAGCCGCGTTATAAATACCGAGACGCCGTCATCGACCTTCCCTTCGCTGCTTTGTTTTTCTCGTCGCTCTTACTCATCTCCGGCGAGCCCTCGTCGTTGAACCAGTGCCTCTGCTGTCACAGCAAAGCATCCATTTGTTTTGCCTGCTCCTTGCATGCCTAGCCATCCTACTGCGGTTGTCTGATTCCACCGGGAACCGCTGCTAGCAATCCTTCTTCCTCGTGGCCGGTGACCTCACCCGTGATTCCGTCTCACCGCGGCCGGCGTCATCCGGTGAGCCGTTGCCCTTGCTTGTTATCCCTATAGCTACATCTTGATGCTGTGGTGCTTAATCCATTCTTGCTTGGCCGTTTTACCCACTGTAGTCACCGGAACACCATCGTCGACAAAGTCTGCTCCGCCGTGACCGCTGTCACCGTCGACCCGCGTCACCGTAGCTTCTCCGACCTCGTTCTTTGCTTCTACACGTTCGGGGTGAGATGCTGATCCTTTCTAAGCGCTTAGTTTGACTGTTACCAGCCTTGTTTCATCGACGTAGTGTCACCGAGACGCCGCATCCGCCAAGGCCGACGTCGAGCTAGTATAGGGCCAAAATCAATACAGATAGGGACGTCAAACGATGTGCCTAGTCATGGTGATCGTTTTGGTACCTTGGCCATCGCCGTTGGACTCATCGTCGGTGAGTTTACGTCGGTCAGCGCAGTCGTCGGCGTGGTCAAACACGCGAGGTTAGGGATGACAGGTGGGACCCGTATGTCAGTGACTGTGTAGTTCAAAATGAATTTCTGTTTTTCAGATTTGAATGAATAGTGTCTATTTTTGTTATTTTTTTGTAGATTTATTGAGAGCTCTAAAAATTATGAAAATTTTTGCGTGACCTCTATGTGGTGAATATTATTTAGGAAAAATATGAAATATTGATTTACAGTACTTTTTGAATGTAATGAAAATTGCTGAATTTATTAATAAATAGATTTTCGTGATTTTTCTAGGCTTATTTAATTATCCAAAAATTATACAATTTGTTTTGCCACTTACTTATCATGTGATGAACCTTTACTAAAATTTTGAGCTCAATTAGAATAAGTTGATTTATTTCATAATTCTTAATTAATTAATTAATTCATAAAAGCAAATAGTAACCTTTATTGATTTAGGTTTTGTTTGAATTTTTGATTGAGTGATGTCCTTGGGTCATTAGTTGATAATGATCCTTGGCAATTGAATTAGGTATTATGAAAAGGTTTAGTTAGTTTGACTTGTAACTGTACCGCGAAGGAAAGTTGTATTCCAGCTGTTAACTTTTGCATCCATCATCGAGCATCATGTTTCGCGCAACATGTTAAACATGGTATTGTTACTACGTGTAGTGAACAAAGGTGAACACGTGGTAGTTAATCAAGTTGCGGAGGAGGTTAATCCGCCTATTGAGGTCGGATCGAATACTTGTGGAACGTCGCAGGAACCTAACCTTTCCATCAATGAAGGCAAGCCCCAGATGCATTTAAACCTACCTTGTGTTTTATAAATTTCTATCGCTTTTGCTTTTATATACTACATTAAGTGATTAGGAGTCAATTGGAAACCTAATTGGTGCATTACCAACCTTGTTTTTCCATACCTACCTTGTTACTAGTTTAAATTCGTAAATGCCTAGTTATGCTTAGCCATGCTTAGACAGTTAAAAGTCGGGTGATTACCTGTCACCTGCGAGTTTTAAATGGATCTTTGGTTACTTATGTTCTCATGAAATATGAGCATGTGGAGTAATAAATCTAGACCGGGCGGACTTGGTGTGTGAGAGCCATAAGATATGGAGGTCTTGTGAGCGGCTTCTTTCCACCTGTGTCGATTAAGGTCCATCCATTGTTGAATTGCATGAGGTGAGACTTTGTAGTACTAACCACATACTCCGGTAAGCCTTAACTCTGCTATTCTATTATGAGAATGGCTACTCGCGCACTGGGAGTGGAGAGATGGTGAGAGTAGCATGTACCCACGTGGCCATGGGCTGGAATGGTGGAGTACTGTATTCTCGAGTGGCGCGGACCCGTTCTTGTTTTGGAGGATCTAAGTGCAGGTTGATATATGTAGGTCGGGGACCTACATAGTCATGTGGTCTGGAATTCCTAGCTGGGTTTAATCGGTTCGAATCGTCGTTGCTCCTCGGTTATGGAGACTCAACTCACTGTTCATCATCGTAGTTTAATAACTGAAATTGAGAAGATGTTGGATACAAAGTTTCATGATCTCAATACAGATCGTGTCATCTTTGTATATGATGCTATGAAGTTTTAAATGTCGAATTAAAGAATTTTGTTAAAGAGCTTTTACACAAAATAACTTTGATTTTTGCTAAAGCCATACCTTGAATCCTTGAGCCTACATTCCTGCGTTCTATTAATTCTTATTTTGGTTAAGCCTTGTTGAGTACTTTTGTACTCAGGGTTCGTTGACCCTTGTTGCAGGTGAGCCTCATGAGCAGATCTATTTTGGATCGTGCTACATGACTATTGTTCGATCTGATGATGAGAAGTAAATGCATGGCCCTTGGGCAGGGCAACTTTTTGTGTGATCAGTAATATGTTATAATATCACTCTACTATTACGTTTTGTAATATTAACCGAACTTAGTTGTATGGTTTGAAACAAATGGTTTGTAAACTATGTTATTGTAAGTCTTCCGTTGTTTTTACTCTGGTGTATCTATTTGAATAAACTGTTGTGATACTGCAATGACTCTGTAATGTAATCCTGCTCAGAAATCATGGATGATTCAGGGTTCCCCGAGGACACCCGACAGACTTCTTAAGTTACCAGGAACATATGCATAGTTGTCAATGGTCGTTGGATAGTGACAAGTGCATGTGGGTCCTATAATTTAGGAGGTTCTGCCATAGAATGGTATCAGAGCAATCGTTACAAAGTCTTTGTCGTATTGGTTTACAAAAACTTCAAAACGATTTGGGATGACTAAACTTAACTTATTAATTTGGTCCAAATTGCTTCTAACTTATCTTATTTCTTTCTCACCATTCCTTATTTGATTAAAAAGGTTTTGTGTGGTGGAGTAGTAATCTTACTATGCCCTATATAAAAACAAATGTTGTTTATGTGCATTATAAGCATTGATGATTTTGGTTCGTAAGAATGATTCATGCATCATGATTAATTCACTCATTACTTCCTTCACCTCTAAGTCTAGAGTTGAGTAGTGAGTCTGGTTTGAGTAATGTAATCTATTCTACCTGCTCTTTAGACTTTGATCAAGTGGTCTTACTTGGATTAAATTGGCTTCCTACAGTATGGCTCGTACCAAGATAACACCCCGTAAGTCCACTGGACCCAAAGGAGATCCTCGTCACCAACTTGCCCCTAGGAATGATGGTGCTAGCAGTAGCAGCTCTAGGCCTGATCCCTAGGCAGAGATACAGAGGATTTCTGCAGAGTTAGCACAAGCTACTAGAGATAGGGCTTTGGATGCCATACAGGTAGGAGAATTATAGAATCAATTGAGGCATCTCACCACAGTGCACAGGAACTGCGAACATATGTTAGTTCGTATGGTGGAAGGAAGGAATGAAGCTTGGCATAGGGAAATGTAGCTAGAGCTAGAACTCATGAGCTAGAATTCTATGTAGAAGATTTAGAAGAACATAATACTTATCTGCATGAGGAAGTTCATAGGCTAAGCAATCTCCTAGATCCAAATCATGAACCCCAAGCTGATGCCATGGACCTAGGTGTTATCCTTGCTGATGGTAGTGAATTAGAAGAAGAAGAAGAAGAAGATCCTGAAGAATTAGTAATGATCGATGAAAGTGATAATGAAGGCGGTAATATTTCCGGAATGGATACCGAGCCTGAAGTTTGAAGTAATTGAGGAAAGGAGTAGAGTCGTATAATAATTAGTTCTAGTTAAGTTAAGTAGTTTTGTTTAGGTTCATGCGGGTTGGTGTTTATATTAGTAAACTCTATGTAATGTGTCTAGAGTAAGCTTTTGTGCAATTCAATAAAGACTTGTGAATAAAGTTTGGTTTGTTATGAGCAGATGCGTCGTATGCGGGGTTCGTATATTCTGGGAACTTCACAAGATGAGAGTGGTATTCTAGATCTATCACCAGTTCCAACAAATCTGGCTGATGCTATAGCTGCACTTGTCAATGTGATGGTCAAAAATTCTCGTTTGCTTCATGAGATGGCTCAGAGTAATTAGAATCAGATGCAAGGAAACCGTGGTCGCCACTATAACAGACAGGAGGCTACATATGTTGATTTTACAGACACAAGACCACCAGTGTTCACCAAGGCAGATGAACCATTGGAGGCTGATGATTGGCTTTGAACCATGGAGTAGAAATTTGATCTTATTCCATGCATGAAGTATCAGAAACCTACGTTTGTCACCCAACAACTTCGAGGAGTAGCGAGTGCTTGGTGGGCAAACTTAGTGGCTATGCAACCAGCTGGCATTCCAATAACTTGGGCTGAGTTCCGTACTGCCTTCAGAGCCCACTATATTCTGAAAGGAGTGATGGCTATGAAGCTGGATGAATTCCTTGCTTTGAAGCAAGGGGATCAAACTATGATGCAGTATGTGGGAAGATTCAATCACCTGTCACAATATGCACCTGAACATGTCAATACTGATGCCAAGAAGAAGAGGTGGTTTATGAGAGGCCTGAATACCAAGCTGCAGACAATGATGACAACTTGTACTAATGTTACTTATCATGAGGCTGTAAATATTGCAATTGCTTCAGAGGCAAAGTATCGGCAGCATAAGGATCTCAAAAAGAAAAAGAGTATGTCATCTGGATCTTTTGGGGGAAATCAAAAGAGGCAGAGGGTGATTTATCATCCAGTAAATCATAATCGTCCTTATCGTCCGCCACAGTTCCAAGCCGAGCAACAGTCAAATGTCCATTCTGCTATAACCCAACCGAATTCATAGTAGACCAATGCTCCTGGTGACAATGCTCCAACGTCCCAAGGTCACAATTATCCATGTTACAATTGTGGAAGGACCAGTCATTTCTCCAGGGAATGTTCGTATCCCAGACAGGCTAATCAAAATTATCAGAAGGCCCCTGCCAATCAACAACAGGGCCAGGCACCAAACAAGAACCCTAATCAGAATGCTCAGAAGGGCAAAGAAGAGAGGAAGACCGGACGGATGTTCTATATTCAAGCTGGAGAAATTCTGGAAGGGGAGCCAGTGATGATGGGTATGTTTCCTGTTGCCAATCACCCTATAGTTATACTTTTTGATTCGAGTGAATCTCATTCATTCATCAATAGAACATTTGTGGTAAAGCATGAAATTTCAATTGGGGCAACAAAGGAAAATTTCTTTATACAGTCGCCCGGCGGATGTCTGTGTACTAAGGAAATGGTATACCAGGTACCCATAAACCTAGGTGGGCATATTTTTCCCACTACCATGATTATCCTTAAGGATCAGGATATAGATGTAATCTTGGGAATAAATTGGATGTATCAGCATAAGGCTATTATAGATGCTTTGAATAGGACATTAAGGGTGAGTTTGCCTGATAGTAATTCTCAATTTCTCATCCAACTTCCAACCTTAAGAAGATCAGTGGGCAAGGTTTGTGCAACTGCTGTCAAAGAGATTAGAGATATCCCGGTAGTGTGTGAATTTCTGGATGTGTTTCCTGAAGATTTACCTGGTCTACCACCTGATAGGGATGTCCAGTTTAACATAGAGTTGCAACCTAGAATAGCTCCAATTTCTCGGAGAGCTTATTGGATGCCACCTAAGGAATTGGCCGAGTTAAAGACTTAGTTACAAGAATTGATTGAGAAGGGGTTTATCCAACCTAGTTCATCACCTTAGGGATGTCCAGCAATTTTTGTGAAAAAGAAAGATGAGACCCTGAGGTTATGTGTCGACTATCATCCATTGAATGAAGTGACCATCAAGAATAAGTATCCCTTACCTCGGATAGATTTGCTTTTTGATCAATTGGCCAGAGCCAAAGTTTTCTCCAAGATAGATTTGAGGTTAGGATATCACCAAATCAAGATAAAGCCAAAAGATATTCCTAAAACGGCATTTACCACAAGATATGGATTATATGAATACTTGGTAATGTATTTTGGTTTGACAAATGCCCCAGCTCATTTCATGTATTTGATGAATTCAGTGTTCATGCCTGAGCTAGACAAGTTTGTAGTGGTGTTTATTGATGACATTCTAGTATATTCCAATAATAAGAAAGAACATGCAGAACATCTCAGAATTGTTCTGACCCGCTTGAGAGAACATCAACTTTATGCTAAGTTCAGCAAGTGTGATTTTTGGCTTAAGGAAGTATAATTTCTTGGACATGTCTTGTCAGCTGAAGGTGTTGTAGTTGATCCAAGAAAAGTGAAGGATGTGCTTGATTGGAAACCGCCAACCACAGTTCATCAAGTTCGGAGTTTTCTGGGATTGGCGGGGTATTACCATCGGTTTATTCTAGATTTCTCTAAAGTATCAAAGTCCATAACTGAATTGTTGAAGAACCAAGTCAAGTTTGTCTGGTCATCTGATTGTGAAGAGGCTTTCCAGACCTTGAAGAGACTATTGACCACTGCACCAGTATTAGCCCAACCTGATATCGAGAAGCCATTTGATGTTTATTGTGATGCTTCAGGTATTGGTATTGGATGTGTGTTGATGCAAGAAGGCCGAGTCATTGCCAACGCATCCAGGCAACTTAAGCAACATGAAGAACACTATCCAACTTATGATCTGGAGTTAGCAGCTGTGGTCCATGCTCTGAAGATTTGGCAGCATTACCTACTTGGTAATACGTGCCATATTTATACAGACCACAAGAGCTTAAAGTATATCTTTACTCAGTCAGAGTTGAATATGCGACAAAGAAGATGGTTAGAACTGATTAAAGATTATGACTTGGAAGTACATTATCACCCCGGCAAAGCAAATGTGGTTGCAGATGCCCTCAGTCGCAAAAGTTATTGCAATTGTCTAGCAGTGAGAACAATGGGTTTGACTTTATGTCAAGAAATGGAGAAGTTGAATGTAGAAGTAATTCAACAAGGTAGTTTGACCAACATAATTGTTGAAGCCACTATTCGAGACCAAGTTATTGTTACTCAGAAAGAAAACAAGGGTATAGCCCATATCAAAGAAAGGGTCAAGAATAGAAAAGCAGAATGCTTTAGCATAGATAATGAAGGTGTGCTATGGTTCAAGGATCGCCTGGTGGTACCAAAGGTTCGTGAGTTGCGACAGTCAATTCTAGAAGAGGCACATGCTACTAGGTTATCTATCCATCCAGGAAGCAACAAGATGTACCATGACTTGAAGCAAAGATTCTGGTGGACTAAAATGAAAATAGAGATTGCTAGATATATAGCAAAGTGTGATACTTGTCAAAAGGTGAAAGCTATACATTTGAGGTCTGCTGGTGAATTACAACCATTACCTATTCCATCTTGGAAGTGGGAGGATATAAGTATGGATTTTATTATTGGTCTACCCAAGACATCAAAAGGATTTGACTCAGTATGGGTTATTGTAGATCAACTCACTAAGTCAGCACATTTTCTTCCTGTCAAGACTATATATCCTACGATCCAATATGCCAAGATGTATTTAGCAAGAATCATGAGCTTACATGGAGTACCAAAGACCATAGTGTCAGATAGGGGTACACAGTTTGTCTCTAGCTTTTGGAAACACTTACATGCTTCGTTAGGAACCAAACTTCTGTATAGTACAGCTTATCATCCCCAGACTGATGGTCAGACTGAAAGGGTCAATCAAGTACTTGAAGATATGTTAAGATGTTGTGTTCTTAACTATTCCAAAAAGTGGGATGAATGTCTGCCTTTGGCTGAATTCTCTTACAACAATAGTTATCAGGAAAGCATTAGAATGGCTCCATTTGAAGCACTCTATGGTCATAGATGCAGAACATCGCTGAGTTGGTCTGAACCTGGAGAAAGAAGATTCTTTGGGGTTGATCTTGTGAAAGAAACAGAAGACAAGGTTAGGCAAATACAAAGTAATTTGAAGATAGCACAGTCCCAACAAAAGAGTTATGCGGATAAATGACGTAGACCATTGACATTTAACAAGGGGGATTTTGTGTATCTGAAAGTATCACCAATGAAGGGGGTTACCCGTTTTGGTGTTAAAGGCAAGTTGGCACCTCGATATATTGGACCATTTCAAATTTTGGAGAGGTATGGAAAAGTGGCATATCGCTTGAAATTACCAGAACAACTCGTAGCTGTGCATGATGTGTTCCATGTTTCTCAATTGAAGAAGTGTCTCCGAGTGCCTGAGCAGAATGTTGAGGTTGAAGGAGTGGAACTTGAACCAGATTTGACTTATTCCGAATATCGTATCCGAGTTTTGGATCAGAAAGATCGTGTTACTCGAAGAAGGACAATCAAGTTCTATAAGATACAATGGAATCAACATTCAGAAGAAGAAGCTACTTGGGAATCAGAAGATTACTTATTAGAAAATTTTCCAGAGTTTCTTGCGTCAATATAGAGTACCGTTAGTTGAGCTCGGTTGTTACCAGTTGTGTTTTGTAAAGGGACCTCCGCTGTTTTATGGATAGATTGTGTATGTGTTCTCGCGACATATTTTCTTTTCCATTACTTACCCTATGGCTTTGAATCTCGGGGCGAGATTTCTTTTAGGGGGAAGGATTGTAACACCCCGGGTGTTTAAATATTAAAAATAGGACATGTCATCATATGCATTGCAAGGCATTGGTCATATTGCAAACTTTGATATGCATTCACTAAAACAAGTTTACATTTATGTTATAAGTGTTGAATTGAATTGTTTGAATCAAGTTCAAAATTTGGTTTGGATTTGAATTTTCGAGAAAACCCTGATTTTCAGCATTTAAATCCTACCCTGAAAACTCATTTCAAAATCTAAGCATATTTTGGGGTTGAGCCCAAAAGCAAAAGTGTAGAGCTTGTCAAGTTATACAAAGTTTGTTTTTGGAGTTTTCAAAGTTGTTATGAAAAATTTGAAGTAATTCGAAAAGACGTAATTCGTTAAATATCCCCTATTTGAATTCAAAAGTTCATTTCAAAATATAGAACAAATTAATGGTTGGTTATAAAAGCAAAGTTGTAGAACTTTGAATTTTGAACAACTTTTATTTTTGGAGATTTTTGAGTTGTTATACAAATTTGGGAGTAATTTGAATTTGAAAACGTGTGGCAATTCTATAAATTCTGTGAACAGTGTTCACCGCCTAAGCTACATGGCCAGCGATCTTCTTCGGCGTTCTAGGCGTGTCGTGGCCGTCTATGGCGTCACACTGGTGCGGGGAAGGGCTCTGTCGTGGCTTCCTTGAGCTTCTGAGCCGCGTTATAAATACCGAGACGCCGTCGTCGACCTTCCCTTCGCTACTCTGTTTTTTCCATCGCTCTTGCTCATCTCCAGCGAGCCCTCGTCGTCGAACCAGTGCCTCTGCCGTCACAGCAAAGCATCCATTTGTTTTGCCTGCTCCTTGCGCGCCTAGCCATCCTACTGCGGTTGTCTGATTCTGCCAGGAACCGCCGCTAGCAATCATTCTTCCTCGCGGCCGGCGACCTCACCCGCGATTCCGTATCACCGCGGCCAGCGTCATTCGGTGAGCCGTTGCCCTTGCTTGTTGTCCCTACAGCTTTGTCTTGATGCTGTGGTGCTTAATCCATTCTTGCTTGGTCATTTTACCCACTGCAGTCACCGGAACACCGTCGTCGACGAAGTCTGCTCCGCCGTGACCGCTGTCACCATCGACCTGCGTCACCGTAGCTTCTCCGACCTCGTTCTTTGCTTCTACACGTTCGGGGTGAGATGCTAATCCTTTCTAAGCGCTTAGTTTGACTGTTACCGGCCTTGTTTCGCCGGCGTAGTGTCACCGAGACGCCGCATCCGCCATGGCCGACGTCGAGCTAGTATAGGGCCGTAATCAGTACAGATAGGGACGTCAAACGATGCGCCTAGTCATGGTGATCGTTTTGGTACCTTGGCCGTCGCCGTTGGACTCATCGTCGGTGAGTTTACGTCGGTCAGCGCAGTCGCCGGCGTGGTCAAATGCGCGAGGTTAGGGATTATAGGTGGGACCCGTATGTCAGTGACTGTGCAGTTCAAAATGAATTTCTGTTTTTCAGATTTGAATGAATAGTGTCTATTTTTCTTATTTTTGTGTAGATTTATTTAGAGCTCCAAAAATTATGAAAATTTTTGTGTGACCTCTCTGTGATGAATATTATTTAGGAAAAATATTAAATATTGATTTACAGTAATTTTTGAATGTAATGAAAATTGCTTAATTTATTAATAAATAGATTTCCATGATTTTTCTAGGCTTATTTAATTATCCAAAAATTATGAAATTTGTTTTGCCACTTACTTATCATGTGATGAACCTTTACTAAAATTTTCAGCTCAATTAGAATAAGTTGATTTATTTCATAATTCTTAATTAATTAATTAATTCATAAAACCAAATAGTAACCTTTATTGATTTAGGTTTTGTTTGAATTTTTGATTGAGTGATGTCCTTGGGTCATTAGTTGATAATGATCCTTGGCAATTGAATTAGGTATTACGAAAAGGTTTAGTTAGTTTGACTTGTAACTGTACCGTGAAGGAAAGTTGTATTCCAGCTATTAACTTTTGAATCCATCATCGAGCATCATGTTTCGTATTCCGCATCATGTTAAACATGGCATTATTACTACGTGTAGTGAACGAAGGTGAACACGTGGTAGTTAATCAAGTTGCGGAGGAGGTTAATCTGCCTGTTGAGGTCGGATCGAATACTTATGGAACGTCGTAGGAACCTAACCTTTCCATCAACGAAGGCAAGCCCAGGATGCATTTAAACCTACCTTGTGTTTTATAAATTTCTATCGCTTTTGCTTTTATATACTGCATTAAGTGATTAGGAGTCAAGTGGAAACCAAATTGGTGCATTACCAACCTTGTTTTTCCATACCTACCTTGTTACCAGTTTAAATTCGTAAATGCCTAGTTATGGTTAGCCATGCTTAGACAATTAAAAGTCGGGTGATTACCTGTCACCTGTGAGTTTTAAATGGATCTTTGGTTACTTATGTTCTCATGAAATATGAGCATGTGGAGTAATAAATCTAGACCGAGCGGACTCTGTGTGTGAGAGCCACAAGACATGGAGGTCTTGTGAGCGGCTTCTTTCCGCCTGTGTCGATTAAGGTCCGTCTGTTGTTGAATTGCATGAGGTGAGATTTTGTAGTACTAACCACATACTTCGATAAGCCTTAACTTGGCTATTCTATTATGAGAATGGCTACTCGCGCACTAGAAGTGGAGAGATGGCGAGAGTAGCGTGTACCCACATGGCCATGGGCTAGAATAGTGGAGTACTGTATTCTCGGGTGGCGCGGACCCGTTCTTGTTTTGGAGGATCTGAGTGCAGGTTGATATATGTAGGTCGGGGACCTGCATATGTCGTGTGGTCTGGAATTCCCAGCTGGGTTTAATCGGTTCGAATCGTCGTTGCTCCTCGGTTATGGAGACTCAACTCACTGTTCATCATCGTAGTTTAATAACTGAAATTGAGAGGATGTTGGATACGAAGTTTCATGATCTCAATACAGATCATGTCATCTTTGTATATGATGTTATGAAGTTTTAAATGTCAAATTAAAGAATTTTGTTAAAGAGCTTTTATGCAAAATAACTTTGATTTTTGCTAAAGCCATACCTTGAATCCTTGAGCCTGCATTCCTGCGTTCTATTAATTCTTATTTCGGTTAAGCCTTGTTGAGTACTTTTGTACTCAGGGTTCATTGACCCGTGTTGCATGTGAGCCTCATGAGCAGATCTATTTTGGATCGTGCTGCATGACTATTGTTCGATCTGACGATGAGAAGTAAATGCGTGGCCCTTGGGCAGGGCAACTTTTTGTGTGATCAGTAATATGTTATAATACCACTCTACTACTACGTTTTGTAATATTAACCGAACTTAGTTGTATGGTTTGAAACAAATGGTTTGTAAACTATGTTATTGTAAGTCTTCCGCTATTTTTACTCTGGTGTATCTATTTGAATAAACTGTTGTAATACTGCAATGACTCTGTAATGTAATCCTTCTTGGAAATCATGGATGATTCGGGGTTCTTCGAGGACACCTGACAGACTTCTTAAGTTACTAGGAACATATGCATAGTTGTCAATGGTCGTTGGACAGTGACAAGTTCATGTGGGTCCTATAATTTAGGAGGTTCTACCACACTAGGAGGGAAGTTGGCATGTCTCGATGTGACCCATGGCCACGACAGACCATACCTAGGGGCTCACATCGCCAACAGTGTCGGGCGTGCTGGCGTTGTGCTGCCTAATCCCCGTACGGCTTCTGACAGGAGTACCTATTGACCACTCTGCCCACTGAAACAGAGTAGAGCACCACGATCATTTGATGACGCCTACGTATAGCGCTAGTGATGAACAGGGCCGCGATGTGGAGCCATCCCCGTCTCATCTATAGGACCGGTGGGACCCACATAAAGGAGATGAAGGATGTCGCGACCCTTGAGGCCTTCTTCTCCCTCGCTTTTCTCCTTTTCTCTCTCTTTCTCTCTATAACATGCGCCTTCCCCTTCATCTATAAAAGGGGAAGCAGGACGCCCCATGGGGGGAGAGGCACAAGCACACGGCTGAACGAGCTCAACAAGACTCAACTCCATTTGATCTTTTCACCAGAGACTTGGGACTTTCTCCCTCTCTCGCCCGTTTATAACCCCTACTACAAACTAGTGCCGGTAACATGAGCAACAGCAGACTAGACGTAGGGACATTCCGCCTGAACTAATGTAAATCCTTGTATCCTCCGAGCACACCATCTGTGCCAGATGTGCAGATACAAATTTACTAGCCGGTGGTTCGAAACACAGACACTACTCTACCTCGAGGCTGGATTCAAGTACCTGACTTTACAGTTGACACATGTGTTCGTATTTTCCTAGATTTATTTTAGGATTTAACGGCGCTATTCTTTCAGTGGTAGGCGATGTGCCCATCGACAACAAGGCACCTGTGGTGACTTTGTCAGTCCTCAAGATTTGCCAGATCAACTCAGTTGCCTAGAGGCGCTCATAGGGGTAGGTTTTGCACACATTCATAGAGCTAAGTGCTAGTGTATGGACATCTAGACAAACACCCACGTTCAGACATCGATGTTTGTACCTTGTTTCCCCCACCTGCACCTCGATGCGCCCACATGGGGGCCCGCACCACTCGGACCGCACACACCTCTGCCCGACTGACAACATGTGGAGACCGCTCGATGCTCATGCCTCGTATGCTTTCCATGCGCTTGCAAGAGGGGATCGCTCATGCCTTGTACGCTTTCCAATGCCCAGCAGCTGCAGCAGGCGGTTGTGGCAGGTGGTCCCAGTGCAACATGTGCAACACTAGATCTACTTTTGCAACATCCAATTGAAACACTTGCACTATATGTCCAAAATAGTTGAAACACTTGCAACATACTTCTAAAACACTTGCAAAACACCTGAAAACACTTGAAACCCATTGCAAACGCATACAACATCCAGATCCAGTTTTGCAACATCCAGATAAAATAGTTGCAACATACGTGTCGAGTTCATAAACTCGAGGTCCCTAATGGGACTGCTTCCCAGCAAAAAGCTCGACCTAGCAGACGATGATGCGGATGACGCGCAACTCCTAGGCCAACCCAGATACCTGACGATAAGCCGAAAGAGTGATCCAGTCTCCGACCAGAACGCTTCCGACTCCAACCCACCTCTCCGATCGGAAGTCCTAGCCAAAGAGGGGCGACACTCGCTTCTGACTCTGACCCACCTCTCTGACTGGGAGGCCTAGCCAAGAAAGGGCGACGCTCACTTCTGACTCCGACCTGCCTCTCCAACCAGGAGGCCTGGTCAAGGAAGGGCGACGCTCGCTTTCGACTCCGACCCACGTCTCCAACCGGGAACACAGCAAACCTCTATCTGCGGCTCTTCTCCGATCGACACGGTTGGAACCAACTGGGAATGACCGAATGGGGACGCCCACTCGGTGAGGACCCGAGAAATCAGGCGGAGCAGATAAGGTAAGGCGCACAAGTCAAACCGTAATACCGAGGACCGTACCCTGCACACCTGCAGGACAGTACTATTAGGCCATGTTAGAAGGGTACCCTACACACCTGGCCGGACATGAACAGTGTTGTGGGCACCAACATTTGTCCTACAGTATGGTAGGCGTCGACGTTTGCCATACCAGAAGAACACGATGGAACCAACCACATGCATCAGGGTGTCAACAATATTGTAAGCACCGACAAACCATCTCATACCCGATAGCGTGGGCAACAATACTAGGTAGCACTCTCTCTCTCTCTCTCTCTCTCTCTCTCTCTCTTGTAAGGCTGTCCCCTTCATCTATAAAAGGGGATGCTCCCTCTCCCAAAAAAGGGGATCGATTCGACGAACAACAGACAACACACGGATCATTCCGACTCACTCTCTGCTAGCTTTAGACATTCTAAAGCTACACAGAGCATACGTTTAAATACTTAGCACACATAGGAGCTCCCGTCACTCTCGGCCCTTCGGTCCAGAGTCCAACCGGACCTCTGATACCCCCCCCCCCCCCCCATCTTATTCACACTCGTTTGTAACCCCACAACAAACTTCGAGCACCTGGGCTCAGGATTAAAGTCACCGACAGACTCAAACTAGACGTAGGGCACGTTGCCTGAACCAGTATAAACCCTTTGTCATTTAGTGCTAGGCCACATCCGATCACAACATACGGCAAAACGACAAATATTTACTAGTTGGTCACTTTTCGCACCGACAATATGTATGAAACACTTGAAACATATGCTTGCAACATGCATGTTATGCAACATCCAGATATACCTCTGCAGCATCCAGATGAATCACTTGAAACATACATTTGGAACAATTGAAACATTAGAAACATATACTCGCAACATGTGTATATAGCTATTACAACATACGCAACATCCAGATGAAATACTTAAAAACAACTTCCACCTAAAACACTTGAAACATGGCGTCACCGGCAGCCATGGCCTATCTGGTGGGCAACTGCGGAAGCCAGCAAGCGGCGCTCAGGTGCAATAGAGAGGGAGGATGGTGGCAGGCAAGCGGCTGGGCGCGGTGAAGAACATCGTGTCGGAGCCGTCACCCTAGACCACACCGCGTGTCGGCTCGAAGAACTCGGCGGTGAGTGGCGGTGGGGAGACAGGAAGGCAGGCAGCGACGCTTGGGCGTGGTGCAACATGCTGTGGCGGTGCGGGCCCGACAGCGCGGTCGTGGTTGAGCACGCCGCGGCGATGCGGGCGCGGAGAGTGCGTTCAACAATGGATGAGGGCGCAGCAGCGACTCGAGAGGAAGGTGAGAGCGGAGATTTTTTATGTTGAGCAACACGAGATGATGTGTCCATGCGGATGGCAGTGTTGCCTGTTCGGCCACTCAGGCAAGCGTCGAGGCCCACCAACGCGCGTCTGGATGAAACGGACGCCCTACCCAGAGCATTTCTGAATTTCAATAAGCAATATATGTTATATTTAGGCCCTATTTGGCGCAGCTTCTCCGCTGGCTCAGGAGCTGTTTGGAGCTATTTTGTGACAAACGAGGTAAAACCGAAAACAACTTCACCTAGGGAGCTCCTTGAAACTTGCTCTCATGAGTTTAGGGTGGAATCGAGCTTAAAATATTGGCTTCACCCGACTTCAGTGGACACCTATGGTCCCCATCGTGCGAGGATGATAGATTTTCCCTAGCCAAGGGGGCACGCCCACTGAGGAGGTGTGTTCGGTCGCCGAGAGGAGCGGCGTGGCCGTCAGGAGGGGCGCTCGGCCGTAGGGAAGGGCGGCGCGGCCTCTAGGGAGGCGCGCGGTCGCCGGGAGGTGCGTGCAGCCACCGGGAGGGATGGCGTGAACGTCGGGTAGGGGCATGTGGCCACTGGAAAGGGGCATGTGGGCCAATCGTGGGTGGAAGCCGGTGGTCGCTCACCCGGTGGGAAGAAGATAGTGAACAAGAAGATAATGGGTACTTTATCTTTTCATTCTTTTTTTGTCAATTGTGAGGAGTTGTTTTGCCAAACACTTTGTAAAATCAGCTCTAGCTCCGTCGCTAGAGTTATTTGTGAAGCCGTTTAAAAAAATGGCTTTACCGGTGAAGTAGAGTTGTGCCAAATGCGGCTTTAGGGTTTTTTTGGCATGGCTTGGGCTCCGGCTACGGTAACAATTTCTATGGAGGAGCTGTACTAGACGTTTTAAAAAGAAAAGTTATTTTCTTTTAGAGTAGAAGTTGGAGCTGTAAAAAGTCGCTCATCATAAGTGTTCCAGATCCTTAGTGCACTTCATCGTCCTCATTGATCATTCCACTCGGAAAGGCTTTATGAAAAAAAAAGTGTCTCACACCTCGCTGACTCACACGAGAATGTGATAGGCCATTCCAGCCGTCCGGGCCATGGCGGCATTGCGCTACTGCCTGGATACGACGGAAATCAACAGCCCAGGCACATCCATGATCTGATGGATGTCGGAGACATATTGTTGTTTAGATTTCGCCCAAAATAATGAGCACAAATTAAATCTATTGCCCCCTCAGCCACGAGCGCCGGTAACGAAGATGAACATCTATAGCGGGAGATTCTGGGAGTCTCCCACGTCATCAGCATCATCTCTATTGGTGGACTCGCCGCCTTCGCCGGACACCTCCTCCAGCGACCGCCCCTTCGGCTCCGGTAGGAAGCAGGTGAAGAGTATTCCCAGCACATTGGACGCGGCGAGCACGAACAGGGAGGCGCGCACGCCGATGCCCGACGGGTACCCTGTCTCCGTCGCCTCGCTGCCGTCCGCCTTCTGCCCGGCGTACATGAACCCGAACGTCCCAACGATAGCGCCGACTTTCCCGGCCGCGGCCGATATCCCGTGGCACGTCGTGCGCAGGTGCGCCGGGAAGATCTCCGCCGGCAGGATGAAGGTGGTGCTGTTGGGCCCGAAGTTGGCGAAGAAGAAGGTGAAGGTGTACATGAGCACGAGCCATATCCGGCGCCCGGGGCTGATGAGGCTGTCGTAGAAGGCGGCGATGACGAGCATGAAGCCCATCATCATGGCGAAGCCCATGAACTGGATGGCCTTGCGGCCGACGACGTCGACGAAGGCGATGGCGAACCAGTAGCCAGGCAGCGTGCCGCAGAGCGCGATGATGGCGTGCGCGCGGCCGACGCGGTAGGTTTCCTCGAGGGTGCTCATGGTGCGCGCCCTGGGGACCCACTTCACGTCGCTGAAGATCTTCTCCTGCAGGATATTCTGGGAGTAGAAGACGACGTCCAGCACGAACCAGCAGGCGACGGCGCCGGCGAGGTGCGCGCCGTGGCGGCGCGCGAAGCGGCGGGAGAAGACGCCGTAGTCTCCCCTGTCCCTGGTGATGCTCTCCACCTTGTCCGGCTCGCCCGTGATGTCCACCTCCAGCACCCTGGACATGTCGCGCGCGGCCTTGTCGGCGTCGCGGGCCACCAGCGCCGTGTAGCGCGCCGTCTCCGGCAAGCGCATCCGCCAGTGATAGGTGAAGCAGGCCGGGATGGCGCCGACCATGAGGATGATCCGCCACGCGTAGTCGGCCTGCGGCGGGGTGGAGGCCGCGGGGTCGTCCTCGTACGCCGGTACGCCGAAGCGCGCCTGGAACGTGGCCGAGAAGACGAGCGTGACAATGCAGCCGGCGAGGACGCCGAGGCCTTCCATGGCGAAGACGGCAGCGACGAAGCTGCCCCTGGTGCGCTTGTTGGCGTACTCGGACATGATGGTGGCGGAGAGCGGGTAGTCGCCGCCGATGCCGACGCCGAGCCAGAAGCGGAAGAAGCAGAGCGTGGCCATGACGCCGCCGGCGCTGTTGCCGAAGGAGAGGCCGGACAGGAAGGAGCCCATGATCATGAGCATGATGGTCTTGCCGTAGAACTTCTTGCGGCCGACCTTGTCGCCGAGCCAGCCGAAGAGGAGCTGCCCCACGATCATGCCGCAGAAGGTGACGCCGCTGATGGCGGCCTCCAGCCTGGGCGGGAGCCTCCCGGGCTCCCCGCGCCCCGGGACGTGGTAGTAGATGCGGCCCAGGAGCTTGGTCACCAGGGTGATGCAGAAGAGGTCGTACGCGTCGGCGAAGAAGCCCGTGCCGGCGATGACCACCGCGCGGACGTGGTACCGCTGCGTCTCCGCGACGTCCAGCGCGTGCAGCACCTGCAGCTTCTCCAGCGCCATTATTGCCGCCGCCCGCCCGCTGCCTCGCACTCGCAAGCTTGAGGCTTGGGGGCTTGGCACGAGGCAGGAAGGGAGCGAGGAATCCACCAGTGCTCAGCTCGCGACGGCTAGCTTTATATAAGCAGGCGGCGAGGCGCCTATTTGGCGCGACGAACGGGACAACGGCAAGATACGAGACGCGTCGTAGCTGTCACTCCGGCCGCCTCCGCGACGTGCCCCTGACGCTGACGGAGTGTGTCGTTGGTTGCCGCATGGCCGCGCAGAAACAACAAGCAGCCCGGCAGGTGTCAGAGTGGGCTGGTTACATACGCCGGACGCGGATGGAAATTCCGAGGCAGGCTGGATCCCGGTGCAGTACGCACTACGCACCGCGCAGTGGTGTGTCAAATGTTGTTTGAGAGCAGAATATCCTAAATAACGATGCTGAATAAACCTTTCTGGGTAGTAGCACCGGGGTACTGACTGCAGTGTTGTTATGGCAAGGTGCATTAGAAATCTGTGCGCACCTGGTTTAGAAATTGTGTTTCGAAAGCGAGAATGGAATTGCATCCTTTACTCCTTTTCGGTTCCCCGCACAACTGCGCCGACCTATGCTCAGCTGTAGAACCAACTCAACACATCATGTAACCAGCCTTCTCTCACATTTTGAAACTAGAGGGCAAAAATCTGCCACTGTTAGCTTTATCATACTCAGGGGAGGCCAAGATATGTGAAAGGTGGGGACACCTTTGAGCAACCAAAAATATTTGCCACAATATTAAAATGCTCATCACTGACATTAATTGGCACCATCATTGACTTTGCATAAGGCTTGTGGATTCAGCAAAGGAGTTGAGAATAGCCTGAAGTCGGACACGTGCACAACATTATCATGCTTAAGGACTCGCAGCATGTTCGCTCGATCGTATTTGGCTTATAAGCCATGGCTTATCAGCCAACGAATATTATTTTTCTCTCACACCAAACCAGCCAACAGTACTTTTAGTCATGACTTATAAGCCAAACCAGCCCAAACGAACAGGGCGTAAGGTGATGTGAGAACCATTCAGACTCTAAAGGCAGACATTGCCATTATAGAAGGCCTGACAAAGGTTATAGAAATCATTGCAAATGATGGGTCAACACTTCTTGAAGAAATCAGTATTAAAGCCATCAGACCCTGGAGCTTTGTCTGAAGGTAAGTGTTTAATTACTATGTCAATCTCGTCCTTAAGAAAAGGGTCCACCAGTGAAGGACAACTCTTGGGCATCCTAAACAAAGTGAGGCAGATTGAAGGTAAGCCCCTGATAGGAAGAGACACCTAACCTTTCCTAGAATTAAGACCAAATAAGTTCAGCCTTGGCCTGGTGAGCTGTTACAATTTGGCCATCTGAATCTTCCAAGATGGCGATAAGCTTTCTCTTGAATTTAATTTAGTATTAGCATGAAGGAATTTTGTACTAGTATCTCCCAAGGTAGCCCATTTGATGGAGCCTCTCTGTCTCCAGTAAATGTGCTGTTGATGGAGGAGTGAGGTTAGCTTCTGTTCCACGAGCTTTTTGAAGTTCCATTCACGAACAGATAGGTCTCTGAATTCTTCCAGATATAGAAGAAAGGACAGGGTCAACTTGACATTTGCTATGGCCACTTTGAGGCAAGATAAGTTGCTTTGCCATTCTCTTAGCACTTTCCTCAAATTATAAAACTTGGCGGTAATGATCTTGGCTACATCAGTAGTCTGAGCTGGTGCGGTCCAGCCATGATGGACTAAAGGCATGATGTCCTGGTGTTCCATCCAGTGGTTCTCAAACCTGAAAAGTGCTTCTCTTAGGTATTTATGGTAGAACCATTCGAAATATTACGTTTTCGGATGCGCTCGTCTTCCACTAGACACTAAGCACCCCGAAAGTTAGCTATATCGGACAATTCTGTCAAGCACACCCCAAGGGAGAACTCGAATAATCCACGTTTTCACCCAGAATCCAATAATGAGTACAAGTTTACAATACTTAATCCATTCCATAAAACAAGAGTTCTCGGAAATACATTATTACAATACCAAGTTCGGAGTGTGGAATTTAAACAACGGAATTGAAATAAACATCTAACGATAAGATATAAGGATCCGTCTGTACCCACCAGAAGAATCATTCACACAACAGTCACTCCTCAAGCTGCACCTGTAACAGGGGTAAATAAACCCTGAGTACACAATGTACTCGCACGACTTACCCGATTAGTGAGAATAATTTTCCAACTCCAAAGGATATGATAAGCTTTATGGTTTGCTGGGTTTCCTTTTTGCGAAAAGCATTACTACTAGTGAATCCTTATCTAAGTGTTTCTTCAACACCAAACGACACTTGGAACTAGTCCATCCTTAACCTTGTCGTTCATCCTTTGAAAACCGAAACGATTTCCATCGTAGGGGCATGACAACCATGATTGCCCAATCAATTGCTATTACCATGACCTAACTTAATTGCCTCTGCAAAACACATGTTAGTCATAGTAATCTCGTATTGTCATTAATCACCGAAACCCAACTAGGGGCCTAGATGCTTTCATCCCACTTCAACCCAGTTAAGTGGTGTCCTACATTTCTTTCCATACAGAGCTTCAAAGGGTGCCATATGAATGCTTTCTTGATAGCTATTGTTGTAAGAAAACTCAGCTAAGTTCAAGCATTCATCCCACTTCTCAGGAAAGGAAATGGCACAAGCTCTCAACATATCCTCAAGTACCTGATTTACCCTTTCTGTCTGACCGTCAGTTTGCGGATGATAAGCTGAACTTCTGAGGAGACTAGTACCAAGACATTGCTGAAGTTGCTCCCAAAAATGAGAGACAAAGACTGACCCTCTATTAGAGACGATAGTAAGAGGAACACCATGCAGGGTCACAATCCAGTCAAAATACAACTTGGCATACTTCTTGGATGAATATCTGGTATCCACCGGGAGAAAATGAGCAGACTTGGTAAGGTGATCCACAATGACCCAAATAGAGTCATACCCCTTTGTCGTGCGGGGCAAACCCACAACAAAGTCTATGGAAATATCCTCTCATTTCCAAACAGGGATAGACAAAGGTTGTAGAAATCCAGACGTACGCATATGGTCTGCCTTAACCCTTCCACAAATATTACATTCTGAGATGTATTTGGTAATATCCTATTTCATATTTGGCCACTAATACAAGTGACGCAAATCATGATACATCTTGTTACTTCCTGGATGAATGAATAACTTGGAGTTGTGAGCTTCGTCCAAAATTTTTCTCCTAAGCTCATCACTTGAGGGAACCACCAATCGGTTCTTGAACTTCACCACACCTTGGTCATCAACACTGAAATGAGGACCCTGCCCTTCGGCAATTAACTTCTTGATATGCGGAATTTCCAAAATATCTTGCCTTTGCTCTACAATAATTTGCTCATGTAGATCCGAGACTAGAGCAATGTGAGCTAGCACCTCAGCATGGTTGAGAGACAAGGATTCTTCTTCAACTTGATGCGACTTCTGACTTAAGGCATCAGCTACCACATTAGCTTTTCCAGGATGGTAATGAACCTCCAAATTATAATCCTTGATTAGCTCCAGCCATCTTCGTTGCCTCATATTCAACTCGGACTGAGTGGAAATATATTTGAGGCTCTTGTGATCCGTATAAATATGCACTTTATTTCTCAACAAATAATGCTTCCAAATTTTTAGAGCGTGCATCACAGCAGCTAGCTCTAAATCATGGGTGGGATAATTCACCTTGTGTTTTTTTAGCTGGCGCGAAGCATAAGCTAGCACACTTCCATCCTGCATAAGCACGCATCCCAACCCAGTCCTTGAGGCATCACAATACACATCAAATGACTTGTCAATATTTGGTTAGGCAAGAACAGGAGCAAAGGTAAGAAACTTCTTCAGGGCTTGGAAAGCTTCATCACAAGCCGGACTCCATACAAACTTGACATCTTTCTAGAGCAACTTGATCATTGGTTGGGCTATTTTGGAGAAGTCAGGAATGAAGAGCCTATAATAACCAGTAAGACTAAGGAACTGATGGATCTAGTGCACCAACTTTGGAGATTTCCAATTTAAAACATCTTGCACCTTGCTTGGGTCCACATAGATACCCTCAGGTGTCAGGACATGTCCTAAAAACTGTACTCGATCTAACCAAAACTCACACTTGCTGAATTTGGCATACAACTTATGTTCCCTTAATCAAGTCAGTACTATCCAAAGGTGTTGTGCATGCTCTTTATTGTTATTGGAGTATATCAAAATATCATCAATGAACACCACTAGAAACTTATCCAACTCCGGCATGAAGACTGAATTCATGAGATACATGAAGAATGCAGGAGCATTGGTGAGACCAAAGGACATGACTAGGTATTCATATAGACCATACCTAGTAGAGAAAGTTGTCTTTGATATATCTTGTGGCCGGATCTTAATTTGGTGATACCCAGAACGAAGATCAATCTTTGAAAACACCTTGGCACTAGCCAACTGATCGAACAAAGTATCAATACGAGGTAAAGGATACTTGTTCTTAATGGTTACCGCATTGAGAGGGCAATAATCCACACACATCCGTAGAGTACCATCCTTCTTTTTCACAAAAATAGCTGGGCAACCCCATGGTGAAGAGCTAGGACGGATAAAGCCCTTCTCCAATAATTCCTCTAACTGCTTCTTCATTTCTGCTAGTTCTTTAGGAGCCATGCAGTACGGACATCGTGAGATAGGAGCAGTGCTAGGTTCTAACTCAATAGTAAACTCCATGTCCCTATCCGGTGGCAATCTAGGTAGATCTTTAGGAAAGACATCTGGAAACTCACAGACCACAGGAATAAAAGAAAGATCAAGAGAAGCTTCAACATGAGCAACAACTAGTAAGGCTGGATCTGAGGGCATAAGGAGAGACATCCTATCATCAGAAGAAGGAAGCCGTAACTCAACAACTCTCTGCTTAAGGTTCAAGACTATCCCATAAACTCGCAACCAGTTCATGCCCAGAATTACATCTATGTCTTGCCCAGGAAACACCATGAACTGGAGGCGGTAAGTGTGAGTGGCTAGCACTAATCTGACTGTGTCCGTCCAAGTATTAACTCACAACTGCGCACCCGGAGTATTGATTCTATAGGCAATAGGAATAGACATAAGAGATGTATTGTGCCTCTATGCAGACCCCATGCTTATGAATGAATGTGATGCACCAGAATCAAACAACACCTATGCTGGGTGGGAGTCAATGGTAAACATACCAGCCATCATAGGTTCATTCTACAAAATCTCCTTAGCCTCAGTGAAGTTGACTTACCGAGAGTGGCTTACGGACACATTCTTCTTGATAATCATCCTCTTGACCAGACGGGAGTTGGCTGAAGGCTAGGAAGATTGTGTAGGCTAGTTCTATGGACACTCCCGAGCATAGTGGCCCTCCTTGCCACACTTGAAACAAGCACCAGACTTGTTCCCCTATCCCTGAAGAGGCAGAACTTGTTGTCCCTGAGGTTGTTGTTGCACCTATAGAGTAGGTGCATGGTACTAAGTGGGAGGTGCCTGGTGAGTTTGCTGAGTCTAGCGAGACGGCTGTCCACCCAGAGAGTGATAGGACATCCTCCTAACAACCTACACCTTCTGAGCCTGTGGGTGACTAGAAGATCCAGTAATCACCCACTTGCGCTTCCACTTCACCAAAGTCCCTCCATAGCAATGGCTGCATTCATCAAAGCACCAAAAGTCTAATATTCCCCAGTGTATAGCTCCTTTTGCAAGATGCAGGAGAGGCCACGGTAGAAATAGTCCCTCTTCTTCTCATCAGTGTCTACATGGATCCTATCATACTGTGCAAGATGGTTGAACTTGTTCACATAATCCACCATAGTTATACTCCCATGCTTCAGATCTAGGAACTCAGTCAACTTCCTATTCAGCAAACCAGCGGGAATATAGTATTCACATAAAGCAGTGGTAAACTCCTGCCAAGTCACACGGTGGTCTATCGGCTGCATGGCATTGAAAGTATCCCACCACGCACTGGTAGAACCTAGAAGTTGCTGTGCGGCAAAGCGCACCTTCTGCTCTTCAGTCACAGTGAGTAGCTAAAACTTCTGCTCTAGAATACGAAGCCAATGCTTCGCATCTAGAGGCTCAGCAGTTGGCATGAACGTGGGCGGGTGTGTCTTCAAGAAGTCCTGGTAGGAACAGGGCCCCTCAAGACCATGGGCACCACCCCCGTTCTCGCCATTGGCATCAGGGCCTCCATGGGCGAAGCCACCAATAGCCTAGGCAAGCATTTCCAAGGTACGGGCTGACTCGTGCCGAGCAGCCAGCATCTCTGCATGGGTCATCGGAGGTGGAGGTGGCAGAGGAGGACGAGCTAGAAGTGGGGCCTCATGGCTATCCCCATTGGTGTTGCTATTGTCCTCACTACGACCGTTATCACCCTGGTCTGCCCCAGTGCTAGTACTCTCCCGACCAGACCTCAGGTTCATCTATAAACAAATAAGAACCAACCATTAGGGACAACCCTCTAGATTAGGAACAAGAGACTTAGAGAAATGATAAGGCTTTTATTAAAGCATTCTTTTAGGTTATCCTATCAATTCACTAATCCAAATTATACGTGTGGGGGAAGTTTAGCTTAAGCAAGATTCTCTTTTCATGATGCATGCATCGGCCTACCCGTTCTCTCAAGCCGGAATATAGCGGCATTCGCAAAAATTTTCGGCACATCGCACACTCACTTTCCGCTTGCTAAACAATTCTTATGCAGCATAAGTTAGTGTACCTGTAGAAAATTGATTAGATAAAACCAGTGCCGCTATCCTAGATAGACCATATTGCTAGGGCTTATACTTATTTACGTAATTTTATCGCATCCTATTTTTTGCAAAACTTTTGTTAGTCAAATTTTAGGTTTTGAAAAGAGTTATGAAACTCGTAACTCATTACTGGCTCTGATACCACCTGTGACAGAACCATCCAAAATAACACGCTTTCAGAGGTGCTCGTCTTCCACTAGACACTAAGCACCCCGAAAGTTAGCTACATCGGATAATTCCGTTGAGTACACCCCAAGGAGAACTCGAACAATCCATGTTTTTCACCTAGGATCCAATAATGCGTACGAGTTTACAATACTTAGTCCATTCCATATAACAAGAGTTCTTGGAAATACATTATTATAATACCATGTTCAGAGTGTGGAATTTAAATAGTGGAATTGAAATAAACAACTAACGATAAGATACAAGGATCCGTCTGTGGCCACCAAAAGAATCCTTCACACAACAGTCACTCCTCAAGCTGCACCTACAACAGGGGTAAATAAACCCTGAGTACATAATGTACTCACAAGACTTACCCGACTAGTGGGAATAATTTCCCGACTCTAAAGGATATGATAAGTTTTATGGTTTGCTGGATTTCCTTTTTTGCGAAAAGCATTACTATTAGTGAATCCTTATGTATGTATTTTATTAGCAGTCATGATTAGTTCATTAGCTAACCATTCTATATAAGCACCTGTTCTAGTTTCAAGCAAGAGTTGAGCAATCAGATCCATTTATCCCCTTTCATCTTCTAGTTCTTACTACGGTGCTAGATCATAGCCAAATCGTACCATATCACACGATGATTCGCGAACCAATGTATCCTAGCTGGGTACCTCGAAACACATGCCCCGCTTGTACCCCAGGCACAAGCAAAACCAACCCACCACTCTCCTATCAAGGGGTCTAGGTCTCCGTCCAAACTTGGACTCCAAGCCCCCACTCCTGAGTCCTGGACTCAGTGTGGTGCTTAGACCTCCACCATCCCCACCTCCAATCAGTCGGTCCGGAAAGAGCTAGAATCCATGACAAGAGAACAACGAGCCTTCCTACTTCCATAAGCAAGTATGTGTTCAGGATAATAAGTCTATGACCTGACTAGAATCCACACCAATGGACGGTCCTTAACCGACATGGACAGGGTAAACAGAGTAATCAAGCTATGCTCCATTGGCCGTGGGACACAACCTATTACACCCACCAATGCTCGTACCATATCCTTGCCCGATCTCCATTTTCTTTCACTTTTTTATCATGAGAGTAATAATAATAATCACATATTGTCAGTAGCGGCAAGTTACTCATGCTACCGATAGTCCAAGCATAGCAGTTACTCGACCTATGCTAGTAGAACTCATAGGTAGGTTATCTATGCATGTGGTTTCAATATAAATCTTGCAACGTAAATGCACATCACACACACACAAACACACACACACGCACACACACACACACACACACATATATATATATATATATATATATATATATATATATATATATATATATATATATATATATATATATATATATATATATATCCAGTGATCATTCAAAATAAGGGTTATGCACCGGGGCTTGCCTTGGACAGGCGAGGTGTCGGCTAAGTCAGTCAGTGATGGCTCCAGGACCTCCTCCTCATACTCCTCGTACTCCTGCTCTCCGACGGTCACGAACTCCACCAACTCGTTCTCTACATGCATGCAATGATGATGTAGCTCTTAGTATTTTGGCAACAGCAACTCTTAAAATAAGAGTACACATGCTAAGCTACTAAGCTAGCTCTAATTACTAAGATACTAAGCTAATCATTATCTCTACCAAATAGATTCCAAGCACACCCTACAAGTGCTTAATTTTTATAAACCAATATCATGCCATTATTCATTTGACCTTAATGGGTATTTAGCTACCATATTAAATAGTCTATTTTAGGTCTACAAAAATTACAGCAAGCACCTAATAATGAAATGAAGCTACTACAAAAAAATCAGAGTTAAAGTTATCACGGATTTGCCACAACAATTCCTACAAATATTATCATAATAATTTTAAATGCTTTCAATTGATTTAATATATCTCAGCATCATCACAGATAGACATAAACTAATCACACCAACAGATACATCATATTTTTAGAAACCTAACAAATTGGTTTCATGATTTTTGGACATTCATACGAATTTATATTAAATATACAAATCTAACTCAAAATTAAAATAGAAAAGCTTACTAATTTGGCTAGAAAAAGAAAAAGACCAAAACGGCCCAACGTGGCCCAACTTGGGCTTGGCCCGCATGCGAAGACGGCCCACGCGGGGAGCCCACAGGCGCACTTACGCTTTTATAGAAAAGCCCTTGGCTTTTGGACAAACAACTCACGGTCCATGCTACTATTCCTAAAGACAACATTTATGTACAAAGGCCCTTGTACTCTCTCCTCTTTACAACGGCATGGTCCCTGGCCTCCCCCGCGCACTCCGGCATGGTGAGCGGTGGCACTAGCGATAGCGCCAGCCACCCCAAACCCATACTAACCTAGCTAAGAGGCCGAATCTTACCAAGAGGTCGACGCGAGGCGAAGGGCGGCGGTTGCATGAGCTGGGACGTCGTAGAAGGACCTCTCCACGATGACGGATGCCCTGCGGTAATGGCAACAACGTTCAGGTGAGCTGCAGCAACAATAAGGCAGTAGGGGTAGTGGGTGAGCAACGATGACTCACCAGTGACCTAACCAAGGTGCCAGCACGGCCGGAGATGACCCGAGCGAGGTTGGACACGTGCGCGCTACGAGGTGAATGGCGGACCGCAAAGGCACTACCGCGTCAGTAGTGGGGAGGTGGCACTAGAACTATGACTAGTGTGCGCATGACAAAGAGGGATTCTAGGCGGGGCTAGTAGTGCGGTCAATTCGACGCGAGATGGCGAGGTTGGAGCTGGCCACGATGAGGCGGGCTAGGCCTTAATGGCGCGGCGGTGGGAGCAAAGCTCCAAAATTAGAGCTCAGCATGGCCATAATCAAGTCAGGGTGGGGGCAGTTGGCAAGAGGACATAAAGGCAGAGACGCAGGCAAGAGGAATTGATGATAGGTGATCGCTCTCTGGCTCACCGTGACCGCGACTCCACGGCGGCAGAAAGCAGAGGGAGAAAGAGAAAAAAGGGGTGCGACAGGTGGGCTCGGTTCGTCCTCACCTTGGTGAGATGCGAGCGGTTGTGGCCGAGGGACCTACGTCCAAGAACGAGGGGATGCGCACAAGCATCCACGACCGGCCATGGCCCGCACACCGCAGCGCCATTAATAGCGTGACGACGGCGTACACGGCCACGTGCGGATGGCACCCAACCAGACTAGGGAGGGGGCAGCGCGATGCAGTGAGCAGACATGAGGCAGCAGTGGACGGACACGATGGCAGTGGCAGCGCAGCTGCGGCGGCACCAATGGTGGGAGCGTGAGGCAGGACAGCAGGGCACGGGGCCAACAGCTCGCTACGGCCGGCCTTGGCCAAGCCTAGGTGGCCCGACCGACCTGACGTGGCGGCGCAGGGTGACCGCGCAAGACACGTCCATGTGCGTGGCGTGGGGAGGCCGTAAGGTGACCGCGCACCCGGCGCCAACCAACCCGAGACAAGTACATGCACGAATTTTAAAGCATTGATCACGACCAAACCGTTGCTCCTAAACCTAACCTGGCTTCACAACACTCAAGATGGCATATACAACTACTAAATCAAATCAGAGCACTACACCACTCCTTAACCCAATCTCTCCAAATAAATTGCTAAACATAGCGGCGTCTAGCTATTAACAGACTTGGAAATTTTCTAAGTTTTGAACTGAACTTGATTTCAATTTATGATTTCTAGGCTATTGAAAATATTACAAAGCAATATTATTTTTCAAAAGCAAATATTTCATTGTCATCTATAAAGTTTGTATTTCAAACTTTATTTAAGTATCACACACCTGTTCTATAGTATTTTTGCTTAATAAAAATTGGTTTTAAACCCTACTTGATATGCATGAACCATCGAACCAACTTTCGTTTAGCATTTTTATTGATCATTTTGAGTTATAGAAATTGATCTACACACTTCACCACATGCATTAACACACAAGTATGATGCTCATGACATGTTTTAGTATATGATTAACGGGGTAACACCGAGGGTGTTACAGTATTGAGGTTGATATTGCAACCACACATGGTACATGATCAGAGGTCTCCATAATCAAAGGGGAAGCAAAAGTAGCAGGGTAGGAGAGGGTCCAACTTATTAAGGTGAAAACCAATCTAAACATTTTTTTAACTAACCAATCTAAATATTCTAATAGAGGTGAAAATTGTTTGTTGGTCCAAGTAAACCTTCTCCCCTTCAAAGGCAGCTCAATTAAACTAAGAGAACTAATGGCCTCATTGAAAAGGTACATCTAAGTATGGTCACCTGCAAGTTTGTTTCTGTTCTCCGAGATTGAAATCACCCACAAGCAATCATTGGCGGAGTTGGCGACCATTGATGGATTCCCCATCCTCTTTAGACTTACGCTTTGCGGGGTCCTTGCACCTAGTTTCTATGCACCCATGGTGCCTCTAGGAACCCTCGCCGCCGACCTTCTCGGCGATGTGCTATCTGTTCTTCTCTTGCCTATTGATGAACGCATGTCCTCCATCATGATGTGTGGTAGCTGGGTACATGTCCACCAAGCCGTTAGGGGTCCTAATGTAATTTGGTCCTCTTTAGGACCGGTATGTAATTTGGCTGCTATATATTTTAATATAGATGTGTTCTTATCAAAAGAAAAAATGTCAATTGCAGAGAGCGTGCCTCACCGAAATTTGGCACACCTTCGAAGAGACATGGAGCCCCAGATTGATATAAAGAGTTGAAAAGTCCTAATGGCTAATGGGGGGTAAATAGCCTATTAAAAAAAATCTACAACAACACTTTAAGCCAAGTGGTTAGACAATTAAGTGGCAAAGCGAGTGTTGCGCTAGCCTACTAAAAATGCAAGCCTCCTATCCATAATTCTAGTTGCTATGATCTCTATTTCACATAAAGGCTAAGTCACTACTCTCTAAGTTAGTGAGCTCTCAAAGACTAACTAAAGAGCTTCACTAACCAAACTAACGAGACACAAGCTAGCTCTCAAAACTACTTACACTAAAGAGCTTAGCTACACTAAGAAAGTAAATACAAGATAGGTAGTGAGGTTTATATTGCCGTGGCAAGAGATATACAATCAATCACAATGAGAATCCTAGAGACAATGATCACACAATGATTTATCCCTAAGGTTCACTTCTTGCCGGCAAGCTACGTCCTCGTTGTAGCGATTTACCCACTTGGAGGTTCATGTGCTAATAGGCATCACACGCCTAACCCGCAATCGGGTGCCACACAACCAACACAAGATGGGGATCCACAAGCTACGAGCAATCCACTAGAGTACCTTTTGGCTCTCCGCTGGGGAAAGGTCAAGAACCCCTCACAATCACCACGATTAGAGCCGGAGACAATCACATTCCTCCGCTCGACGATCCTCACCACTCTCCACTAGTCCTCGTTGGAGCACCCGCGCAAGGGTGTAGCTCCCCCTTGATCCACACAAGGATCAAGTGCTCTCTACGGGTTGATTCTTTAACACTCCGTCGTGGTGAATCACCCACAACTGCTCACAACTTGAGTTGGGTCATCCATAAGCTCTCCGGATGATCACCAAGCTCCCAATCACCACCAAGCCATCTAGGTGATGGCGATCACCAAGAGTAACAAGCACGGACTCTCACTTGACCACGACAAGCCTAATGAGAAGGATGGATGCACACTTTGCTACTCTTGATCTCACTAATGAGGGCTCTCTTTGGGATTCTCAAATCTCAATCACCTCACTAGGACCTTGCTCTTCTTGGCACTCTCTAAGGTGTTCCTCAGCTGTTTTAATGAGCAAAAGTACCCCCACACACGAATGAAGGTGGTACTTATAACATGGGCTGAAAAATGAACCATTATGTGCCTCTGCGGGGTGACCGGACGCTCCGGTCATGTTGACCGAACGCGTCGATTAGTTTACCCCGAACTCTAGTGTTTATAGTGTGATCGAACGCGTCCGATCACAATTTTCCCTTACTGGAACCTTACTGATGTCGACCGGACACTGGCCTTTAGCGTCCGGTCACTTGACCTCTCAGCGTCCGGTCGTACCAGACGAAAACACCTCGGTCAAATGAACTGACCAGACCCTGAGCTAGTGTCTGGTCACACTGGAGCCAGCGTCCGGTTAGTATTTGACCCTCCATTCACTTCCAACCTTCAAACGTACATGAATGAAGTTTGCTCCGTTGGATCTAAGGACTATTTTGGAGCTACCTAGTGCTATTTTTAGCAAGTGTGCACCACACCTAACCCACTAGACTCACCTAGGTCAACTACCCGTTCATACCCCCCCTTAATAGTATGGCCAAAGGAAAAACAAAGTTCTAAACTACTCTAAGTGTCACTCTAAATCCAATCGACACTTAGAACTAGTCCATCCTTAACCTTGTTGTCCATCCTTTGAAAACCGAAATGATTTCCATCGTAGGGGCATGACCACCATGATAGCCCAATCGATCTACATTACCGTGACCTAACTTAATTGCCTCTGTAAAACACACGTTAGTCACAGTAATCATGTATTGTCATTAATCACCAAAACCCAACTAGGGACCTAGATGCTTTCAATCTCCCCCTTTTTGGTGATTGATGACAATACCACCTCGAGTATGTGAAAGAGATGAGGTTTTTAACATGCTTGGTTCATATAAGCTTTTGGCAATAAGAACAAAAGTGTTAGGCAAGCTTATATGACCCAAGCCAACATGATATACTCAAAAGATATGAAATAAGCATGAGTACAAGTAATAAAGCTCATTCGCATTGGAGTAAAATGTGGAAGCAAAGCAAACGAGCATAGCACAAGTGATATGACATAAATAATTCAAAGTAGAGAGCACACATGTCATATATCATGATCACGTAGATATCACTATCACATAGATATAGTTTAATGCATAGAAGTAAACACACGACGAATGCATAAAAGTGTATCACACATAAAACTCCAACTGTACTAGATAATAAGCTACTAAGTAAGCTAAGCTCCCCCTAAATAGTCGCTCCCCCTAAGACTATCATACTCGAACCCTCTCCCCCTTTAGCATCAAACACCAAAACCTAAGGGTCGGTTGGCAGGGCTGCAGTAGACGAGCCGGGCGCTGAGGTACGAGGAGCTAGCTAGAACTGGGCACCATCATCATCGGACCCTGAGCTCTGAGCAGTCTGACCCTCTATAGCTGGTAGTGAAGCTAAAGCAATCTGGGTCGGATCAGGGACTGGAGCTGCTGTAGACTCTGTAGGAATAATGGTAGCAGCTGGCTCTAATGATGCCACTAAGGAAGGGAGCATCTCTATAGTCCTAGTAATAGGTGCAACTGTAGAAGGACCTAGGACATGTAGATATGGAGGAGTAGGCTGCCCTGTCAACTCACTGAAGGATGCACCAAGGCTTCTGGACACTGTAGTCTCTGGCACTAGCAGCGAGGATGTCTTAGCCGGTGTGAAGCCCGTCTAAAGAGGTGTGAACTGTGGGGCTATCACTAGCGAAGCAAAATACTAGGACACCTGCTCTATAGGTGAAGCAAACTATGCTAGTGGTTGTCCCTGACTCTGAAGCCCACTAGGTTGTAACGCTGGAGTCATAGAAGTAGTGGTAGTCTGACCAAGCTGGGGCAAAGGCTATGGCGGTGGAGCCCCAATAGCTGTCACAACATGCTGCATAAATCCAAGTAGCTACTGCTGCATGAGGATCTGCTACTGATGCATGGCCTGCTACTATTGTAGAGCCTGCATTTGCTGCTGAATAGCCAGCTGCTGTCTCTGAAACTCGTCCTACCAAGTATAGAACTATGCAAAATTGGCAGCGATCTCCTAAGCCTAGCGTGCCTGATCCTGCCTCATCCGCTCAAGTATAGCAAGGAGAGCGGGGTCTGTCTGTGGTGTAGGTGGAGCTGAACTAGAGCTGTCGGCCTCATGATCATGTCAATGTGCAGGCATTTGAGGAATACCCCGATAGTCCTTGTCTGAGCTGTCACTAGGGTCACTCTTGACCATCCCCTCCTGCTGAGCAAGCTGCTCCTCCTGAGTAGCTGCAATACCCCTGATAATAGCATCCTACTGGGCTACAGTCTCTGGTACATCTGGATGACGGTGCGTCTGACTAGGTGTCTGTGGTGTACTATGGCGGATCATCTGAGTCAGGTTGTATGTAGGGAACTCTATAGTAGCACCATTATACTCAGCTAGCATCTCAGGCGGCCTCACTATAACTGTCCTATGAATAAGAAAATGTGATCCAATGGGCATAGGGCAACTATCAATGACCTCTAAACCCCTTAGCAATAGTATCCTCTATCTCTGAAAGAAGGAGATCCCAAATGTCAAACACTGTCTGCTGCATCAGAGAGTTGAGAAGCCATAGCTGTAAGCGAGTCAAGCCCTCGTGATACCCCATCCTCGGAATCAAGGTCCTCCTCATAATGGCATCCAGCACTCTAGTTGTAGGAGTGAGATCACTAGGAGTCCTGCTCGATGCCTCGCCAAAAGGCTCCTTGAAGCAGTGGTGAACCAAATCTGTGGGAGGCACCATACCGCCATGAGGGTGTCTGGGAGGCGCTGTCTGTCCATAGCAAACATCATGTAACCTGATGGACTGCTCTTGAAGCCTGAGTATCTCCCTGACCCTAGTACTCATCAGCTTGTAATCTCTACCTCTGAATGTAAAGTGAATGTATCTGTGCTGCGGGTCAATCCATAGTGTAGCATAGAATTGACGGACCCAAGATGGAACATATAATCCTTTCCGTCCAATCAAGTATGTCAGCCCTGGCAGATATGTAAGGTAGGGGCGAATGTGCTCTCTAGATGCTGCAACTATAGACTCAATGTTGCACACCCTCTGAGGTCTGAATACAGCTCCACTGTTAAGATATGCATTGTAGAAATCCTCCTGGAGTGGTGTGTAGAAGTCCTCTGATGCTCTATTATCCCTCCTCGGTGGAAACCACTGCTCAAACTCCACAAACCTGAGCTGCTACACCTACTTGGACATGGTGGCCCTCAAGTCCAAGTGTGTCATAGGAGGTGGACCCTATGGTCTGGGCGATGGATGAGAACCCCTCCGCTGTGTATCTACCCTCGGCATAGAGCACGGGTACGACTAGAGCGGTGAAGTTGTGGCTGAGGTGCCTGCTTTGTCTCCTCGGCCTGCTGTCCCTCCTAAGTCTGCTCTGCTGACAGTGCCTGCTGCTATGACTCCCCCTGAGGCTGACCCTCATCAATGGCAACACGCCGACCTCCAATCATGAGAGTCCCAGCTAGACCACCATGAAGGCGCTCAACCTACTCAAGTGTAGCCCTCACTTCTGGTGAAAGCTGATCTGCGATCCGGACTCCACTACGAGCACCTCCTCTCTCAGCACGCTCTATAGCCTCTGCAACTATGGCTGCTCTAGCTGTCTCTGCATCTGGGTACTTGTGCTTCTTTGTTGCAGTCTTCTTCGTCGCCTTGCCTTTTGGATCTATAGGCAAGCGAGGTGGACGCCTCGGATCCTCATCACCTGGACCACCTCCGGCATTATTCACACGAGCCATCTGGAGGATCTAAAGAGAACAACTGCCGCTGACAAAGATCAACTGTCACTTCCGAGGCTTGGCCTCGATTCGTACTCATGAGCTTGGCCTCGAGTTGACTGACAACTGCCACTAAGACCTCAACGGCACCGACTCGCTGCACGATTGAATAGATAGGATTTATAAATAATAACACTAAATCTAGAGATGTGAAACCCTAAGAAAGCAAGCAATTAGGTATGAAATTGAAACAGAGGCTTGCTACCTAACAAACCGGCGACCCGAGAAGCAGAGGAACGATACGTGGGGGAAACCACCGGGAATCCTAGGGTTAGGGTTCCAACGTCGCTACTTGGCACTGGATGGAGCTGGTGGCGTGGGCAGTGAGCAATGCGGCTCAAGTGCGTGGAGCAGAGGCAAACCCTAGGGCACGGTGCTGGTGAAGTGGTGCTTCTACTGAGAGGGCTCGGAGGCACTAGGGCACGGCGGCGCAGGGCGTTGCTATGTAGCGGGAACGGCAGCGCTCAGGCACGGGAGCTGGCGGAGGCAGTGCATGGGCATGACTATGGCGGTGCAGGGAGCTGGTGGTGGTGCGGGAGCAGCGGCGAGCGGTGAAGCATGGCACACGGGCGCGACTACGGCGGCGCGGGGAGCTACTGGCGGCATGGGAAGCAGCGGCGTGCGTTGGAGCGTGGAGGAGCTGTGGGCGGTGTGCGGAGCAGCGGCGGCGATGATGGCGCGTCTGAGATGAGAAATAGGTCATGGGCGACAGCGTTATATGGTGATTCCTGAACATAATAGATTAGGAAAGGGAGAAGAGATCGAAAACCACACAACTCCTATTGACCGGACGCTTTGGTGGCAGCGACTGGACGCTGCCACCCAGCATCTGGTCGATTCTAGAGAGGTCCAAATCTCTTGGAATCACGACCGGACGCGTCCGGTGGACACCGACCGGATGTAGCCAGAGTCCGGTCACCTTGCCTTGAACGCCTTCATGCTCGACCGAACGCTGAACCTCCAACTGACCGGACGCTGAAACACAGAGTACGGTCACTCCTTCGCAGCGAGTTCACCTCCTGTGAATTGACCGGACGCTGGACTCCAGAGTCTGGTGCAGCGTCCGGTCACTCTTTTTCCAGCAAATCGTCAAAGTTCTTTGTGCTGCCTGTTCCCAATCAAGTCCCAACTTGAATAAGATCCAAATAAACACCAATTGGGACTGATGTGAGTGACCTCTCTCAAACCCTCAATTTTTTCAAAAATATTTTGCCTTAGGCTATAATTCTTTTTAAGAAAATAGGCAATAAGAGGACAATTTGAAGACAAACGACAAAACAACATTCATGCATATGCAATGCAATACTTGTAAGTAAATTTAGTTGCTTGTCAAATTTGATCCAAGGTTAAGCTTCTTCACACGCTTTTCAACGGTTATCTTAACCATGTTAGACAAGCCCTATATGCATTACAAAACATTAAACATGTTGTATATTACAATGCAATGCAAGGGACAACACAAGCTCATTTTTTAGTGAAGTTACTAAAGTCAAGCACATTGAGCTCATTCCGCAATCTACAAAATGTTGTCTCATCTAGCGGTTTAGTGAAGATATCCACCAATTGATTCTCGGTCCTTACACCTTCTAGTGATATATCATTTTTAGCAACATGATCTCTAAGAAAGTGATGACGGATATCTATGTGCTTGGTGTGAGAGTGTTGAACCAGATTATTTGCAAGTTTTACCGCACTTTCATTGTTGCACAAAAGAGGTACTTTTTCTAGAACTACACCATAGTTTAGCAAAGTTTGTTTCATATAAAGTATTTGTGCACAACAAGCACCCACGGCAATGTATTCCGCTTCAGCGGTGGACAAGGCCACACTATTTTGCTTCTTGGAGGACCAAGACACAAGTGATCTACTAAGCAAATGGCACCCTTCGGATGTGCTTTTTTTATCAACTTTGCAACCGGCATAATCCAAATCGGAATAGCCAACTAACTCAAATATTGCTCCTTTGGGATACCAAAGGCCAATGCTTGGTATGTGCTTAAGATACCTAAGGATTCTTTTTACGGCAATTAAATGAGTTTTCTTAGGATTAGCTTGAAATCTAGCACACATACACACACTAAACATAATGTCGGGCCTAGATGCAGTTAAATATAACAAACTACTAATCATAGAGCGATAGAGAGTTTGATCAACCAGGTTACCTCCCTCATCTAGGTCGAGATATCCATTTGTTGGCATTGGTGTCTTGATTGGCTTACATTCATCCATCTTGAATCTCTTGAGAAGATCATTTGTATATTTCTCTTGAGAGATGAAAATCTCTTCTCTCATTTGCTTGACTCGAAAACCAAGAAAGAATGTAAGCTCTCCAATCATTGACATCTCGAACTCCTTCGATATCAATTCACCAAACTCTTTGCAAGAATCTTCATTTGATGATCCAAAGATGATATCATCAACATATACTTGACAAATGAAGATATGCCCATCAAGCTTCTTGGTGAATAGTGTGGTGTCGACCTTCCCAATGGTGAAACCCTTCTCAATGAGGAAGTCCCGAAGGTGCTCATACCAAGTTCTTGGGGCCTGCTTAAGCCCATATAATGCCTTGGACAACCTATAAACATGATTAGGATATCTAGGGTCTTCAAACCCGGGAGGTTGATCAACATAGACTAGTTCATTAATAAAGCCATTTAAAAATGCACTTTTCACATCCATTTGATAAAGTTTTATTTCATGATGTGATGCATATGCAAGGAGGATACGGATGGCCTCTAATCTTGCAACCGGTGCAAAGGTCTCTCCAAAATCCAAACCTTCAACTTGAGAGAACCCCTTTGCCACTAGTCTTGCCTTGTTCCTCACTACAACGCCTTGATCATCTTGCTTGTTTCAGAACACCCACTTTGTTCCAATGACTCTTGCACCTTTTGGCCGCTCTTCAAGAGTCCAAACTTCATTGCGGGTGAAGTTGTTCAACTCTTTATGCATTGCATTTATCCAATCTAGATTTTGAAGAGCTTCTTCTACCTTAGTAGGCTCAAAGCAAGAGACAAAAGAGTGATGAGCAAAAAATGAAGCAAGTTTTTGTGAGCGAGTCATTACACCCTTTGATGGACTCCCTATGATGAGATCTTCTGGATGATCTTGTAGTAGAGGTGTATTTCTTATATTGACCACTTGAGGAGGAGGTTGTGGAGCATCAACATCTTGTGCTTGTACCACCATTTGATCATGGGAGACATGAGTGTCTTCATTTTCCACTCTCCCATCTTTATCACCATCTTGTGGCACACTAGATGAAGAAGGTGGATCAATCACTTGTACATCATCTTTGGGCTTGATGTCTCTAACCAGAATGTTCTTCATAGCCTCCCTCAATGGTTCATCACCTACATCATCAAGATTCTCATGTGCTCCTTGGGAGCCATTAGATTCATCAAATTCCACATCATATGTTTCTTCAACCAAGCCAGTGGCATGATTAAATACTCTATATGTGTAACAACCCAAAAATCCACACACCAAAAATCACAACTACAAAATTTTTGTTCTAGCCCTATGTGATGTTGAGTGACACATGTAGAAGCCCAACACTAGTTTTGGATTGGATGTGACCCAACTAGGTTAAAATCATAAGCATAGTTTGGTTTTATGCCACATGTGTAATTAAATTCCTAAATAAATAAATCATGCATCCTTAATCCCACTAGTGATTTGGATTCTTTTGCCTTATGTGATGTTTAACTAACTTACTTAATATTTATGATAAACCCTAACCAAATTGGCAACAAATAAAAGAGAAAGGAGAGAAGAGGGAGCAGCAGCAGCCCAGGCCTGCTCGGCCTTGCGAACCAGCCTCGCCTACCCTTTCACGCGTGTAGCCCATGAAGCCGGCCCAGCATCGCCGCCCGCACACGCACAGCCGCTGACAAGCCGAGCCCACTCGTTAGCTAACATGCGCCGCACACAGCCACATCGCACCAAGCGCCTGACGACCTGACCCCTCTGTCAGCCACCCAGCTACAGCGTCGTCGTCTTCCCCACGCTCCCTCCACTACGCGACCGGGAGCCGACCGCGGAGCAGGTGCAGGCACAGGGTCACGCAAATCGCATGACCTTGTTCCCCCTTGCGCTATGCTTACGCTACCGCATGCGAGCCGTTGGATGCGCCGCACGTATCACCACCGCCCGGTCACCATCCGCCATTGGAGCCCTTGGAGCTCGGCTATAAAAGCCAACGTCCATGAGCCCTAACCCTCAACCCGTTCGCCACCACCACTGGTGGCACAGCACAACACAGCGTCAAGCCAAGAGAGAGGGAGGAGGGAGAAGCAAGGAGAAGGAAGCCACTGCGGGGAGGACCTCGCTGAGACATAGGAGCACCGCCCCGATCAGCTACAGCAACATAGCTGCTCGTCACGGCACTGCATCGCCTCATCACGGCCTCGCCTCGCCATTGCACCGCCATTCTACCGCCACAAACCCTACGGTGAGCCATCTTGCTAAGACCACCTCCTTAGCCAAATGGAACATGCACCGCCATGATCGAAACCTTGCTAAAGCCTCGAGCTCTGGCCTAGCCCAACTGGTTAGTTAGGGAGACCGCTATGGCCACGCTTGCTGAGACCCAGGACACGCCGTGCGCGCTGCCAATAGCCAAAAGGAGGACCCCAGCCATGACGTTGTACGTCAGAGCAGGAGCGCACATGCACGGACACACTCACCATGGCCGAGAGCACAACCATGGCGAGACCACCACATCTTTTACGTTGTGGTAAAGGTGACGTTGACACCTCGATTGGTTCCACCATGACGAGAGTCACACCGCGCTCACCTTAGCTGAGGTAGAAGCCCACAGGAGCCCTATGTAGCCGCACCGCACCTCGTCGGAGCACCACCGCCTCTGTTTTGCCCTTACCACTGTGGCTGGAACCACTGGGAGCACTAGGAGCTCCTTCAACATGCCCACCATGGCCGTAGAAGCACCGAGGAGTTCACACGCTCCTCCAACTAGGCTCTCACTACCACTGCAGCCCTGTCCATGCACACCGATGAACCCATGCCACCGTTCACCGTGGCCAGAACCCTAGGCAGCCCTAGTCGTCGCCCCGACCCCACTGGCACAGTCACCATGGCATGGGGAAGCTATTGCCTACTCTAATCGGACGCTAGCACCACCGCGGGGGCTTGCCGGTGACCTCACCGCCGGGCAGGAGCCCCGTCGGGGAAGAGATGGGGATTTTCCCCCTCACCAACCACGACCACACCGACCATGTCCCGAGCAGCTCCGCCGAGCAACGCCGACCATGACCACACCGACCACGTCCTGAGCAGCTTTGCTGAGCAGCTCCGACCACGACCTCGCCGACCACGACCACGCAGACCACGTCCCGAGCAGCTTCGCCGAGCAGCTCCGACCACGACCTCGTCGACCACGACCATGCCGACCACGTCCCGAGCAGCTCCACCGAGCAGCTCCGACCACGACCACGTCATGCACGTGAACCAAACCCTAGGAAGGAGTAAGTGGACTAAGTCCTTCATAGACCGGCTCTGCGGTCTATGGACCAATGCAGGCGGGTTCACCATGAACCGCGCCTCACCTATGCCCATGGACCACGGCCCGTTAGTGGCCCAATAAGACAACGTGGCTGCACCAGCGCACGCCATGTGGCGGGCCAAAGCCCAGCCCGTATCCAGGCCCAACTGGCCCAATTTGGGCCCAGCCTGTATTGACCATTGATCGGTCACGTTGCCCGTTGACCGGGGCCACATGCCAGTGACACCGCCATGCGGGACCCCACCAGTCAGCTCGGAACTGAGATGATGACGCCATGCTGATGTCATGCTGGCATCAGCATGCCACATGGACCAGTCATAGTGTGACACGTGTCAGCCCAGGATTAATTCAGCCTTTTCCATTTTTAGAAATGATTGAAACTTCGGAAATTCATAACTAATTCATACGAACTCAGAAAAATACAAGACTAGGACCAAAATTCATCTAAAATCAAGCTGTACGCAATGAACCCATGCATGAGTGCATTTGGCACTTTTGAATTTTTATTGCTTTTTGTGCTATTCTATAGACGTCGCTAACGCGACTATAATGCAATCGTTTGCAGACTCAGAGGAGAACCTGACAGACGAGGACTGAGAGTACCATGAGGAGTACGGAGATGACTTCACTGAAGGTGCCACATCCCACCCAATCTCGTAGCACCTATTACGCATGGAACTGCTATTGCATTACTTTACTGCTATAATCATATTATGATAGGACTTGCATGGTAGTATGCTTACTTGATGGCCTTTACCTTGACGCAACCTTACCCCTGCATACCCTGCTATTAGGCTAGACACATGCATACTGCTATATTACATTGCTTATACTGCACTAAATGCGTGGTGGAAACTGGTGTTATCTAGACTATGGAGAGAGTGTTGTGTGTGTGACTTGGGTGTGTGGAGGGTGAGGGTTGTGTCGATCAAGTTGGAGTATACGATGAGCCTGGGGCAAGTCTTGCCATGGGGTGCTACCTGGGCACCCCTGGAATGGATACCTATTTTAGGTAAATGGTATATAAGTTAGTCCTGGGTGTGAACCTGTGATGGGAGGAGCCCAGGGTGGAGGTGCTATGGTGGCACGGTAAATGGAAACCCTGATGAAGGCATTCTGGCTTGGTCATCCCTAAGGACTTACTAGTACTCAAATTCACCGGGAAGCCTTACGTACCACTCGCCCTATATGGTGCGGGACGGCCGGACTACTTGGTAGGATATTGCCACTACTGCTAGGTTGATAGCGGACAGTGTAGGGAGGTACGGGGCGTAGAGGATTTTCCCCACACCCTTCTGAGACTTCATGGAGACCTTGTGGACCCAGCTCATGACTCATAGTTTTAGCCACCCCAGACTAGACTTGGGGTGTACCAGGGCTAAATGGTAGAGTGGCATTATCCTAGGCTAGCAAGCGGCCGGAATCAGCCTAGTTGACGATGGTCAGCGAGGAAGGCGAATCTTGTGGTTATGTAAAACCTCTGCAGAGTGTATGGTTGATTGATCGATACATGTGCCGACTTGTCGGCTATGGACCTTTCCTGGGTTTCGCTTAAACTAGATAATGAGAGGAGACCTTCTCTTCTTTCCCTCGTGAGAGAGTGATGGTCGTAGCCAGGGGCTACGGGCCTTGAGACAGTGCCGAGAGGGAGTTGGCCTGTCGACTAAGCGCTGGTATGGTGATTGGTGTGGATGGTGGTATATCGATCCCAAGATCAAAACCTAGCTCTAGAAAGGGAATGGGGTGGAATGTGTGTGGGAATGGTGTTAAAACTTGACCAACTATTATTATACACTTGATATGCTAAAACATAGGAAAATCTAGCCTTATAGGTTCATTTTGATTATATCCAACTTGCATCCAATTTCCACAAAGCAATGCTCATAGGGTGGGAGTGGCCAGTACAAATCGTACTGATAAATTTTGGCACACAGATTCTGCTGAGGAGTATAGCTCCGAGGAGTTTGACGGTTGAGGGGTTCGTGCCTACGCTCGAGTTTGGCGATCTTATCTTCAAGCTGTTCTGAATGAATGCTACTTTTGATCCCGCCAATGCGGCGATGTAATAAATTATGTAATTCCGCACTATTTGTGCTCTGAAATTATCGTTGTATGGATGTGGTATTCAACTGGAAATATGGGTAATATGATCTACAATGGTCTTATTACACTTTGGCTCTGTGGATTTCCCATCGCGGAAATTAGGTCGTTTTAGTTGGTATCAGAGCCATACTTGACCATAGGACGAAACCCTTAGAAATGGACGATAGAATAGGACGTGAACAGCCCTTCTTTCGGTTATATACCGACCCTGCATTTACTTTTATGCAAGGCTTATCTATTATTGACCTGCTAACACCTATTCCTTAAAACATGCAGATGGCAACAAACGTCGACTGGCCACCTCTAGGACCACTACCTCTAGACCACGCCAAGCTTAACTTCGACCTACGTGAGCTCGGGGGGTTTTCACAGACCCTCTGCCGAGTTCTCGTCATGTTAGAAGTCCCCGACGAGCTTGTCAAGGTCACCTGCACCAGGAAGCCAGCTCAAGAAGGAGGAATCGAAGGACCGATTGTCACCTTAGTCGAGTTTCTAGCTAGCACTACCTTACCTTCTGTCCCAGCTTTCACCTAGTTGACTATAGAGGACACAGTTGAGGAGGGACTGCAAGCTATCTCACACAAGGCACTTCGCAGAGTGATGAGGGACCACTACGAGCACCTGAAGATGATAGAGTTCTGTCTACTTCCCCAGGCCCTCGACCTCAGCCTTACCCCTAGTGAGCAGAGTTTCGCAGTTGACAGAGTTATCCTTGCCGAGGAGAATAGATGCCTTCGCGTCTCAGCTATCCACCTACTGGAGCAGGACAGGTACATGACCCAGCTGGAGCAGAGGAGACGTCAGGACCAGGCCCTTCAGTGGGAGTACCAGGAGCAAGACTCGCAGGGAGCACAGGAGCGAGCTAGTCTACTAGAGACAGTTGCCAAGCTACAGGACGAGCTCAACCATCGTGAAGAAGTCCACAGAACCAAGGTCGCAGACTTACAGGACAAAGCCGCCGACCTAGGCAACAGGAACTGCTACCTCGACAGCAAGGTCTTGGAGTTGCAAAGAGATTTGGACGACAAGAAGACCGAGTTCAACCGTAGAGGAGATAGAGAGAGGTCCAAGGGGATTGATATGATGAAAATCCAATCTTGGAACAAGACCATGACTCAGGATCTAGAGGAGTTCAGGAAGAAGGCCATTCACAACCAGGGTCACCTGATCGAGGCACTCTGGCAGAACGAGTACCTAAAGGACAAGTGTGAGAGGACATGGCAGGCTTGGCAGAAGTCTGACAAGAAGCGCCTCAGGGAGATGAAGGGTATGTGGGATCAGCTACCCAAGGAGATTCGCAGCAAGACGAAGCCTAGGATAGAGGAGTTTGAGTTAGCCCCGACTCGCCTCAACCTAGACGCCTGCCCTACCCTACCTGGAGCCAAGCCTACTGAGGAGCTCGCCGAGGCCTTAAAGTACGTGTCCCGACTTCACAAGTCTGACGAGGAGATCGAGATCAAGAACAGTCGTATCCCAGCTGCGGTGTATGAGTTAGAGTAGATGACCCTGCGTGGTCATGAGTCATGTCAGTGGCTTCCATAAGTTGTACCCCATGATGTACCCCTTATGAGATGTAATATGATACACTATGCGTAGTACGATCTTCGTGAGTCTCCAAGTGTAGCCACTAGAGATGATGTTATGTAATAAAACCCATGTAATGAATGTTTTGGATCTTATTGCATCTTATGGATCTTATTGCTTCCTTGTAATGAGTGTTGGATAGTATAAATGATTTTCTTTAAATCATCAAAAGCATGTAATCATACTAAATTATAAGCACTTATGGCACAAACACTAAAATTCCCATGATCCGTGTTGTAGATGCCGAATCGCCGATCTGATCGCCTAATGAACCGTGGATGTGCGCCCACCCCCGAACCAGTCGAACCAAATGGAGGGCGTGGTGGCAACAACCGTGGCCATGGCCATGGCCATGGATGTGGAGGGATACCCTTCAACCTAGAGAATACCCCGCCGCCTGAGGAGAACCTTCCGCCACCACCACCACCGAACCTGGTAGAAGTGATGGCACAACAGACTCAGCTTCTTGCAGCTCTGGTTAACGGAGCAAACCGTCGCCAGGGAGGTCAACAGAATGACTTCCAAAGGAAGTTGGAGGGATTTCTGAAGCTAAGGCCACCTACCTATGATGGCACCGACCCTGACCTGCTTGTAGCCGATGACTGGCTCAAGGAGATGGAGAAGAAGCTTGACCTCACTACCTTCACCAACAATGAGTTTGTTGGAGCTGCCACACACCAGCTCATAGGTGTAGCACACGCCTGGTGGGACAGTTTTAGTGACTCCCATGAGGACCCTGCCAACATCTCATGGGATGAGTTCGCTGAAGCATTCACTAAGTATCACATTCCCAAGGGTATCATGGAGGCCAAAGCTGAGGAGTTCTGCAACATCAAGATGGGAAAGGACAGGGTGATTGAGTACACTACTCATTTCACCAACCTTCTGTGCTATGCACCTTCTTATGTTGTGAACTCAGAGAAGGAGAAGCTGTACTATTACCGCAAGGGACTTCACCCGCACATCAAGCTAAAGTTTGGCGGTATTGAGAGTAACATGTTGCGTGCTCTGGTGGATCGCTGCATCCAGATTGAGAAAGACCGTGCTGGAGCTAGAGAGGAGTACAGGGAGAGGAAGCGTAAGCCTGAGGAGTCCTTCCGTGGACATGATCTCAAGAGGTTCCGCAGAGATGCACCACCCAGGGAACGCTCTCGCCACAACAAGGATGACAACCCTGGATCGAGTAGGGGTAGTGGAGGCTACACCACCAAATACTCCTGCCCTGCTCAGGATCGTTGCACCTGGGACCGTTATGCTTAGGACCGCAACACTCAGGACCGTTTCAATCGTCCCCACTCAGCGAATGAACGCCCAGCACAGAACCGCTCTGCACCAAGCACTGGAAACTGGAAGGCACCCGCGCCAACCCCTACAGGCGGTACGCCTTTCACCTGCTTCGCTTGTGGCCAACCAGGTCACAAAGCCGCTGAGTGCCCATAGAACTCAGCTGCTAAGAAGTCTCAGATCAAAGGATCTACTACCCAAGGATGTCTCAATCATCTGGACGCCGAGGAAGCACAAGCTGCCCCTGACGTTGTGTACGGTATGTTTCTAGTTAATGGCAATATTGCATCAGTTCTATTTGACTCTGGAGCAACCTATTCATACATATCATCCAAATTTGCACGAGAGCATGACATGCCTGTAACCCCACGTGGAAAGCCTATCATCACCAGCTCACCTTTAGGAGACCTAAAATGCACCCACATCTGTAAGAGAGTGAGTCTTACCATTGAAGGTCTTATCTTTAAAGCAGACCTAACCCTATTACCTTCCACAAACCTAGATGCCATCTTAGGTATGGATTGGCTAACCATTCACCGAGGTATCATATCATGTTCACCTAGATACGTCCAAGTGACCCACCCATCAGGCCAAGTTATTAGATGTGAACCTCAGTCCAAAAAGTCTACTTCTATCCTGTGTGCCCTTAAAGCCAGTTCAGAATCACAGAAAGAGGAGAAGATAGTTCATGATGTGCCTGTGGTCAGAGACTATCCCAATGTATTCCCTGAAGAATTACCGGGTATGCCACCAGATCGTGATGTAGAGTTCATCATTGATCTTTTGCCGAGAATAGGACCCATTGCCAAGAGACCCTATCACATGTTAGTTGATGAACTGGCCGAGCTCAAGAAATAGCTTGATGAGCTCATATCAAAAGGGTATATCAGACCCAGTGCTTCACCCTGGGGATCCCCTGTCCTGTTTGTTAAAAAGAAGGATGGCTCAATGAGAATGTGCATTGATTACCGGAACTTGAACGCAGTCACCATCAATAACAAGTACCCTCTGCCAAGAATCGATGATCTGCTTGATCAGCTTTGAGGTGCCAAGTATTTTTCCAAGATTGATCTCAGATCTAGCTATCATCAGATGAAGATTTGAGAGAGTGACATCCCGAAGACAACTTTCGTGACTAGGTATGGGCAGTTTGAGTTCACCGTGGTGTCCTTTGGACTCACGAATGCTCACGCATACTTCATGAACATGGTGAATAAGGTTTTCATGGATGATCTGGATAAGTTCGTGGTAGTATTCATTGATGACATTCTTTTTTATTCACCCACCGCCGAAGAACATGAACATCATCTGAGAACTGTGCTTGAGAAATTAGCACAACATCAGCTCTACGCAAAGTTTAGCAAATGCGAATTTTGGCTATAGGAAGTTGCCTTCCTAGGCCATGTACTATCAGCTGAAGGTGTTGTAGTTGACCCAGCCAAGATTGAAGCTGTGAAAGAGTGGGATCAACCCCGTAATGTGACAGAAATTAGAAGTTTCTTGGGATTGGTCGGATATTATCGCCGATTCATCGATAACTTCTCCAAGATAGCCCGTCCAATGACCAACCTTCTGAAGAAGACTAAGGAGTTTGAATAGACGCCCGAGTGCGAACAAAGCTTCCTAGAATTGAAACAGAAACTTACCACAACTCCTATGCTAGCATTGCCTGATATCAGCAAAGATTTCGTGGTCTATTGTGATGCATCCCGTCAAGGACTTGGTTGTGTATTGATGCAAGGTGGAAGAGTGATTGCATATGCTTCCCGATAGTTGAAAGAACACGAGAACCATTACCCAACTCATGATCTTGAGTTAGCAGCAGTTGTGCATGCCTTGAAGATCTGGAGACACTACTTGATAGGCAACAAGTGTGATATCTATACGGATCACAAGAGCTTGAAGTACTTTTTCACTCAGGAAGATCTAAATATGAGGCAACACCGATGGCTAGAGTTGATCAAGGACTATGACATGGAAATTCACTATCATCCGGGAAAAGCTAATGTAGTCACAGATGCTCTCAGTCGCAAGAGTTACTGTCACACTTTGATCACTAAATCCGTACCACCTGAGCTCAAGGAAGAGATTGATGATTTCCAACTTGAGATACTACCGCATGACTTGTTGAATGAGCTCCACATACAGTATGATCTCACAGATCGTATCCATCAAGCTCAGAAAAGTTGTGAAGAGATCGAATATCTCCATGGTCTGATGAAACTAGGCTACAAGACCAACCACCAAGAAGATGAACAAGGAACCATCTGGTTCAAGGATAGAATATGTGTCCCTTCCGATCCAGCACTACGAGAGGAAATTCTATCCAAAGCCCATGATTCTAAGTACTGTATTCACCCTGGAGGTTCAAAGATGTATCAAGACTTGAAGAAACACTTTTGGTGGAAAGGCATGAAGACAGACATTGCGGGACATGTGGCATGATGTGACACTTGTAATAGAGTCAAGGCTGAACATCAAAGGCCTACAGGTTTGCTAAAGCCTCTTGACGTTCTTGAGTGGAAATGGGAGAGCATATCCATGGATTTCATAGTTGGATTGCCCCGATCACAGAAAGGCAATGATTCCATCTGGGTGATTGTTGATCGTTTGACCAAGATTGCTCACTTTGTACCAGTTAAGACCAAGACCAATGCCAAAAAATTAGCAGATCTATATGTTGAGCATATTCTCAGACTGCATGGAGCTCCCTCTAGTATTGTATCTGATCGTGGTCCTCAGTTTGTGTCCCAATTCTAGGAAGCCCTACACAAGTCTATTAGGACCAAACTTGATTTCAGTACCACTTATCACCCACAGATAGATGGACAAACTAAATGAGTAAATCAGATTTTAGAAGACATGCTTCGCGCTAGTGTGCTGAATTATGGCTCTGATTGGGAGAAATGCCTACCCTATGCGGAGTTCTCTTACAACAACAGCTACCAAGCCAGTATCAAGATGTCGCCATTTGAAGCTTTGTATGGCAGACCTTGTAAGACACCTTTGATGTGGTCCCAACCAGGAGAAAGATCATTCTTTGACTCCGCTAAGATTCAAGATGCCGAAGAAGGAGTTGCTCAAGTGAAGGAGAATTTGAGAATTGCCCAAGGTCGATACAAGAGCTACGCTAACAAAAGAAGAAGAGAACTTGAGTTCAATGTGGGAGATTTTGTCTATCTCAAGGTATCCCCGCTACGTGGAACTGTCAGATTCCATGTGAAAGGAAAGCTTGCCCCTAGATTTGTTGGCCCATACAAGATTTGCAAGAGGATTGGAAAACTCGCTTACAAACTTGAGCTACCTGAGGAATTGGTGGGTGTACATCCCGTATTCCATGTCTCACAGCTACGCAAGTGTTTGAGAATGCCCGAAGAAGTAGTTCCAATAGATACACTTGACATTCAAGACACACTCGAGTATAAAGAACATCCTATCAGAATTCTGGGGAGAGACACCAAGGAGACCCGAAGCAAAACTATTCCTATGTGCAAGATCCAATGGAGCAACCACACTGAGAGAGAAGCAACATGGGAGAAAGAGTCTGACCTCCAGCTACGATACCCTTACCTCTTCGAAGAGTACATTACGCTTTAATCTCGGGGATGAGATTCTGTTAAGGGGGTAGGACTGTAACAACCCAAAACTCGACACACCAAAAATCACAACTACAAAATTTTTGTTCTAGCCCTATGTGATGTTGAGTGACACATGTAGAAGCCCAACCCTAGTTTTGGATTGGATGTGACCCAACTAGGTTAAAATCATAAGCATAGTTTGGTTTTATGCCACATGTGTAATTAAATTCCTAAATAAATAAATCATGCATCCTTAATCCCACTGGTGATTTGGATTCTTTTGCCTTATGTGATGTTTAACTAACTTACTTAATATTTATGATAAACCCTAACCAAATTGGCAACAAATAAAAGAGAAAGGAGAGAAGAGGGAGCAGCAGCAGCCCAGGCCTGCTCAGCCTTGCGAACTAGCCTCGCCTACCCTTTCACGCGCGTAGCCCACGAAGCTGGCCCAGCATCGCCGCCCGCACGCGCACAGCCGCTGACAAGCCGAGCCCACTCGTCAGCTAACACGCGCCGCACATAGCCACATCACGACAAGCGCCTGACGACCTGACCCCTCTGTTAGCCACCCAGCTATAGCGTTGTTGTCTTCCCCACGCTCCCTCCACTACGCGACCTGGAGCCGACCGTGGAGCAAGTGCGGGCCTAGGGTCACGCAAATTGCATGACCTTGTTCCCCCTTGTGTTACGCTTATGCTATCGCATGCGAGCCGTCGGATGTGCCGCACGTATCACCACCGCCCGATCACCATCCGCCATTGGAGCCCTTGGAGCTTGGCTATAAAAGCCAATGTTTGTGAGCCCTAACCCTCAGCCCGTTCGCCGCCGCCACTGGTGGCACATCACCACATAGCGTCAAGCCGAGAGAGAGGGAGGAGGGAGAAGCAAGGAGGAGAAGGAAGCCGCTGCGGGGAGGACCTTGCCGAGACCTAGGAGCGACGCCCCGATCAGCTACAGCGACGTAGCTGCTCGGCATGGCACTGCATCGCCTCATCACGGCCTCGCCTCGCCACTACACCGCCATTCTACCACCATGAACCCTACGGTGAGCCATCTTGCTGAGACCACCTCCTTAGCCAAATGGAACATGCACCGCCATGATCGAAACCTTGATGAAACCTCGAGCTCCGGCCTAGCCCAACTAGTTAGTTTGGGAGACCGCCATGGCCACACTTGCCAAGACCCAGGACGCACCGTGCGTGCTGCCAACAGCCAAAAGGAGGACCCCAGCCATGACGTTGTATGTCAGAGCAGGAGCGCACATGCACGGACATGCTCACCATGGCCGAGAGCACAACCATGGCGAGACCACCACATCTTTTACGTTGCAGTAAAGGTGGCGTTGACACCTCAATTGGTTCCGCCATGACGAGAGTCACACCGCGCTCACCTTAGCCGAGGTAGAAGCCCACAGGAGCCCTGCGTAGCCGCACCGCACCTCGTCGGAGCACCACCGCCTCTGTTTTGCCCCTACCACCGTGGCTGGAACCACTAGGAGCACCAGGAGCTCCTTCAACACGCCCACCATGGCTGTAGAAGCACCGAGGAGTTCACACGCTCCTCCAACTGGGCTCTCGCTACCACTGCAGCCCTGTCCATGCACGCCGATGAACCCATGCCGCCGTTCACCGTGGCTAGAACCCTAGGCAGCCCTAGCCGTCACCCCGACCCCACCGACACAGTCGCCATGGCATGGGGAAGCTATTGCCTACTCTAATCGGACGCTAGCACCGCCACAGGGGCTTGCCAGTGACCTCACCGCCGGGTAGGAGCCCCGTCAGGGAAGAGATGGGGATTTTCCCCCTCGCCAACCATGACCACACCGACCACATCCCGAGCAGCTCCGTCGAGCAGCGCCGACCACGACCACACCGACCATGTCCCGAGCAGCTTCACCGATCGATCAACCATGTGGCAGGCCAAAGCCCAGCCCATATCTAGGCCCAACTGGCCCAGTTTGGGCCCGGCCTGTATTGACCGTTGACCGGTCACGTTGCCCGTTGACCGGGGCCACATGCCAGTGACACCGCCATGCGGGACCCCACCAGTCAGCTTAGATCCGAGATGATGACGCCATGCTAATGTCATGCTTGCGTCAGCATGCCACGTGGACCAGTCATAGTGTGACATGTGTCAGCCCAGGATTAATTCATCCTTTTCCATTTTTAGAAATGATTGGAACTTCAGAAATTCATAACTAATTCATACGAACTCAGAAAAATACAAGATCAGGACCAAAATTCATCTAAAATCAAGCTCTACGCAATGAACCCATGTATGAATGCATTTGGCTCTTTTGAATTTTCATTGTTTTTTGTGCTATTCTATAGATGTCGCTAACGCGACTATAATGTGATCGTTTGCAGACTCGGAGGAGAACCTGACAGACGAGGACCGAGAGTACCGTGAGGAGTACTGAGATGACTTCACTAAAGGTGCCACATCCCACCCAATCTCGTAGCACCTATTACGCATGGAACTGTTATTGCTTTACTTTACTGCTATAATCATATTATGATAGGACTTGCATGGTAGTATGCTTACTTGATGGCCTTTACCTTGACGCAACCTTACCCCTGCATACCCTGCTATTAGGCTAGACACACACTTACTGCTATATTACATTACTTATACTGCACTAAATGTGTGGTGGAAACTGGTGTTATCTGGACTATGGGGAGAGTGTTGCGTGTGTGACTTGGGTGTGTGGAGGGTGAGGGTTGTGTCGACTAAGTTGGAGTATACGATGAGCCTGGGGCAAGTCTTGCCATGGGGTGCTACCTGGGCACCCCTGGAATGGATACCTATGGTGGGTAAATGGTATATAAGGTGGTCCTAGGTGTGAACCTATGATGGGAGGAGCCCGAGGTGGAGGTGCTATGGTGGCACGGTAAATGGAAACCCTGATGAAGGCATTATGGTTTGGTCATCCCTAAGGACTTACTAGTACTCAGATTCACCGGGAAGCCTTACATACCACTCGCCCTATATGGTGCGGGATGGCCGGACTACTTGGTAGGATATTGCCACTACTGCTAGGTTGATAGCAGACAGTGTAGGGAGGTACGGGGCGCAGAGGATTTTCCCCACACCCTTCCGAGACTTCATGGAGACCTTGTGGACCCGGCTCATGACTCACAGTTTCAGCCACCCCAGACTAGACTTGGGGTGTACCAGGGCTGAATGGTAGAGTGGCATTATCCTAGGCTAGCAAGCGGCTGGAATCAGCCCAGTTGACGACGGTCAGTGAGGAAGGCGGATCTTGTGGTTATGTAAAACCTTTGCAGAGTGTATGGTTGATCGATCGATACATGTGCCGACTTGTTGGCTATGGACCTTTTCTAGGTTTCGCTTAAACTAGATAATGAGAGGAGGCCTTCTCTTCTTTCCCCTGTGAGAGAGTGACGGTCATAGCCAGGGGCTATGGGCCTTGAGACAGTGCCAAGAGGGAGTTGGCCTGTTGACTGAGCGATGGTATGGTGATTGGTGTGGATGGTGGTATATCAATCCCAGGATTGAAACATAGCTCTAGAAAGGGAATGGGGTGGAATGTGTGTGGGAATGGTGTTAAAACTTGACCAACTATTATTATATACTTGATATGCTAAAACATAGGAAACTCCAGCCTTATAGGTTCCTTTTGATTATATCCAACTTGCATCCAATTTCCACAAAGCAATGCTCATAGGGTGGGAGTGGCCAGTACAAATTGTGCTGATAAATTTTGGCACACAGGTTCTGCTGAGGAGTATAGCTCCGAGGAGTTTGACGGTTGAGGGGTTCATGCCTACGCTCGAGTTTGGCGATCTTATCTTCAAGCTGTTCTGAATGAATGCTACTTTTGATCCCGCCAATGCGGCCATGTAATAAATTATGTAATTCCGCACTATTTGTACTCTGAAATTATCGTTGTATGGATGTGGTATTCAACTAGAAATATGGGTAATATGATCTACAACGGTCTTATTACACTTTGGCTCTATGGATTTCCCATCGCGGAAATCAGGTCATTTCAATATGCTTTGGACTTTGATGAGTAACCAACAAGAAAACCAATATCACAATGTCTTTGAAACTTCCCTAGGTGTTGCCACTTCTTGTAGATGTAGCATTTGCAACCAAACACCCTAAAGAAGGAGACGTCCGGCTTCTTCCCATTGAGCAACTCATAAGGTGTCTTGCCAAGGAACTTTTGAGGGAATAGGTGGTTTGATGCATAGCAAGCGGTGTTGATAGCTTCTGCCCATAGAGCTTTGGGGGTGTTGTACTCATCAAGCATTGCTCTTGCAAGAGTGATCAATGTCCGGTTCTTCCTCTCAACTACACCATTTTGTTGAGGAGTATATGTTGCGGAGACCTCATGCTTGATCCCAACTTCATCACAATAGGCTTCTATGTTTGTGTTGTCAAATTCCTTCCCATTATCACTTCTTATCTTCTTAAGCTTCACTTCAAATTCATTTTGTGCTCTCTTGGCAAACTTCTTAAAACAAGATGCAACTTCGGATTTGTCATGAAGGAAGAATACCCATGTATACCTTGAATAGTCATCAACAATCACAAGACAATAAAGATTTTCTCCCAAACTCTTGTATGTTGTTGGTCCAAATAAATCCATATGAAGGAGTTTTAGCACTCTTGCGGTTGACATGAAAGCTTTTGTTGGATGGGTATTTGCAACTTGCTTGCCGGCTTGACATGCACTACAAAGCTTGTCCTTCTCAAACTTCACATCCTTCAACTCTCTCACCAAATCATTCTTCATTAGCTTCTTGAGTGAGCTCATCCCAACATGAGCAAGTCTTCTATGCCATAGCCACCCAAGTGTTGTTTTGGTGAATAGGCATGTCTTCAAGTTTACATCTTCGGAGGTGAAGTCCACTAGATATAGGTTGTTGTATCTAAATCCTTTAAATATCACATGATCATCATCCTTCTTGGATACAACAATCTCCTTCTCGGTAAACAAGCATTGGAAGCCAAGATCACACAATTGTCCAACGGATAGCAAGTTGAAACTCAATGAAGCAACATATAGCACATTGGAGATGGAATGATAATTTGATATAGCCACTTTGCCCAATCCTTTGACCTTGCCCTTTGAGTTATCTCCAAATATGATTCTTTCTTGTCCATCTACTTCTTCATCTAGTGAGGTGAACATACTAGGATCACTGGTTATATGTTTTGTGCAACCACTATCAATAACCCAATGACTTCCACCAGTCTTGTAGTTCACCTACACACAAGAGATCAAGCTTTAGGAACCCAAACTTGTTGAGGGCCCTTCACCTTCTCAATAAGTGACTTTGCAACCCAAATTTTCTTAGGCCTATTTTTGTTGGGAGGTCCTAAGAACATCACTTTCATCTTTCCACTAGAATCCTTTCTAAGCATGTAGTGAGCATTGAAGGCAAAAGGTCTAGCATGCTTGGGCAAGTGTTGTGGTGGTGGAGTTTGGCACTCATGAGCAAAGTGGCCTTCTTGTCCACACTCAAAACATCTCTTTGGCTTTGGCTTGGACTTATGTTGTTGTTGAGCTTGAGCCTTCTTTTCTTGGTTTGCCAAGTACCCAATGCCACTTCTATCCATCTTCATGACGGTGTTCATTAGTAGCTCACTTTGAAGACGCTTGCCTCTAGTGAACTTGCTCAATCCAATCTTAAGATGCTCTTTCTCCAACTTGAGCTTCTTGTTTTCTTCCTTGAGAGCATCATTGTTTTTCTCTTCCTTGAGCTTCTTGTTCTCATCTTTGAGCTTCTCATTCTTAAGGATCAAACCATCATCATGAACAATAGTTTCTAGCACAATAGACTTGGTGGTTTTGAGTTCTTCAAGATCTTTCTTGAACTTTTCATTGTCATTCTTGAGCTTGACAAACTCATCATAATCATTGGCTTCAACCACTTGCTTGCCCTTGCTACTAGAACTTTGCTCAATGCTCTCAATAATCAAGTCATCACATGATGTAGCTATATCAATCTTAACAACATCGTTAGTAGCATCATGTGGCTCATTGGATAAGAATTCTTGAGCAATAACAAGATTATCATGATTAACCTTAAGAGTAGTATATTATTCTCTTAGCTTGTTGCGGCTAGTGATGAGCTCATTATGTGTCATCTCAAGTTTATCATGTTTTTCTTTAAGCTCTTTCTTAGAAGATTTGAGCTCCTTGAGTTTGGATGATATAGCATCATTTGCTTCTTTAAGCTCAACACTAGCCTTTTCTGCTATATCACATTTGGCTAAAAGAGAATCATTTTTAGCTTCTTGCTTTTCATTTTTAGCTCTAGTTTTTATAATAATCTTAGTGTATTGTTTTAGCAATCTAGCAAGATCATCATAAGAAGGTGATTCATATTCATCATCATCACTATCGCTATCATCATCACTAGCATGCTCATCATCACTACTATCATCATTATTAGATACCTTGCGGTCACCCTTGGCCATAAGGCATAGGTGTGTAGAGGATGATGGCGGTGGTGGCGGTGAAGATGATGAAGAGTCGATAACAATTGCGGCCACCTTCTCATTGTCACTATCATCATCGGATGAGGCACTAGATGAATCAATGTCCGTGAGCCAATCACCGACAATGTATGCCTTTCCACTCTTCTTCTTATGGAAGTCCTTCTTTTTGCCATCTCTCTTCTTGTATGGCTTGTTCTTCTTCTTCTTCATTACTTGAGTCATCTTTCTTGCCCTTGTATTTGTTCTTGAACTTGTCTTTCTTAGGCTTAGTGCATTGGTGTGCTAGATGACCAAGTTCTCCACAATTGAAGCAATCCATCTCGGAGATTGGCTTTCTTCTAGAGCTAGTGAAGAACCTCTTCTTCTTGCCATCAAACTTGATGCCACTCTTGTTGAGCTTCTTTAGCATCTTGGCGGTCTTTTTCACCATGAGAGCAAGACTTTCATCATCAACTTCATCATCACTTGAGCTCTCATACTCAAGTCTTGCTTTACCCTTCTCTTGGCTAGCTTTGAATGCTAAGTCCTTATCTTTCTTCTTGGTAGAGGATGAGCCATCTTGTGGCGTGATGTGCATGTACATCTCATGAACATTGATCTTTCCCAAGATTTGTGTCGGTGTAATGGTGGAAAGATCACCTTGATGAAGCACGGTCACAATATGCCCATATTTATCAATGGGGAGGACACTCGATATCTTTCTTACAACATCGGATGGTTGCATTTGAGTGAGTCCAAGCCCATTGACTTTCTCTACAAGAACATTCAAACATGAATACATCTTATTAGCACATTCTTTAGGAAGCATTTCAAAAGAGTTGAGCTCTTTCATGACAAGATGATAGCGTTCCTCATGCTTACTCTTAGTTCCCTCATGGAGCACACAAACATCCGACCATAGTGCATAGGCGTCTTTGTGGTTCCTCACCCAATTGAACACATCTTTGCAAAGGCCTCTAAAGATGGTGTTTCGAGCCTTTGCATTCCACTTCTCGTAATTCACCTCATCGCCTTATAGGTGAGTAGCATCCTGAGGTTTTGGGAAGCCTTGTGAGGCGGCTCTAAGAATACCAACATCTAGAGCTTCTAGATATGCCTCCATGCAAATTTTCCAATAAGGAAAATCATCTCCCTCAAAGATAGGAGGAAGTCCATCCCCGTGAGACATCTTGCTCTAGGCGGTTAAGCCTAAATACATGAGCATAAGGCTCTGATACCAATTGAAAGGATCAAGATGCCCAAAAGAGGGGTGAATTAGGCTAATTCTAAATTTCTTTGCAATAATTAAACTCTACGGTTAGCCTAATTAACCCCTTGTGCCTAGAAAGTATTTCTATTGATCTAATGCACAAAAGTTTAGCACCCTAAGTTCCAATCCTACTCTAGCATGGCAATTCTAGGAATGTAAATGACAATAATTGAGTTGCTCAAAGTAAATGCTTAAAGTAAAGAGAGAAGGAGGAACGCGGCGATATTTTGCCGAGGTATCGGAGAGTCGCCACTCTCCACTAGTCCTTGTTGGAGCACCCACACAAGGGTGTAGCTCCCCATTGATCTGCGCAAGGATCAAGTGCTCTCTATGGGTTGATTCTTCGACACTCCGTCGCGGTGAATCACCCACAACCGCTCACAACTTGAGTTGGGTCATCCACAAGCTCTCTGGATGATCACCAAGCTCCCAATCACCACCAAGCCATCTAGGTGATGGCGATCACCAAGAGTGACAAGCACGGACTCTCACTTAACCACGACAAGCCTAATGAGAAGGATGGATCCACACTTTGCTACTCTTGATCTCACTAATGAGGGCTCTCTTTGGGATTCTCAAATCTCAATCACCTCACTAGGACCTTGCTCTTCTTGGCACTCTCTAAGGTGTTCCTCAGCTGTTTGAATGAGCAAAAGTACCACCACACACGAATAGAGGTGGTATTTATAACATGGGCTGAAAAATGAACCGTTATGTGCCTCTGCGGGGTGACCGGACTCTCCGGTCATGTTGACCGGATGCGCCGGTCAGTTTACCCCGAACTCCAGTGTTTACAGTGTGACCGGACGCGTCCGGTCGCAATTTTCCCTCACTGGAACCTTACTCATGTCGACCGGACACTGGCCTTCAGCGTCCGGTCACTTGACCTCTCAGCGTCCGGTCGCACCAGACAAAAACACCTCGGTCAAATGAACTGACCGGACCCTGAGCCAGCGTCCGGTCACACCAGAGCTAGCGTCCGGTCAGTATTTGACCCTCCATTCACTTCCAACCTTCGAACGTACGTGAATGAAGTTTGCTCCATTCGATCTAAGGACTATTTTGGAGCTACCTAGTACTAGTTTTAGCAAGTGTGCACCACACCTAACCCACTAGACTCACCTAGGTCAAGCTACCCGTTCGTACCCCCCTTAATAGTATGGCCAAAGGAAAAACAAAGTCCTAAACTACTCTAAGTGTCACTCCAACTCCAATCGACACATAGAACTAGTCCATCCTTAACCTTGTCGTCCATCCTTTGAAAACCGAAACGATTTCCATCGTAGGGGCATGACCACCATGATAGCCCAATCGATCTCCATTACCGTGACCTAACTTAATTGCCTCTTCAAAACACACGTTAGTCGCAGTAATCATGTATTGTCATTAATCACCGAAACCCAACCAGGGGCCTAGATGCTTTCAACTTGGATGCTCTCCAATCTCACCAAATGATGAATCAATCAAGCAAGATGAGTTAGAGAGGAATGGCTAGGCTCACTAGGGTGTATTCTCAATAGAAATGGCCAAGAGACTGAGCCAGGGCCGGCCAACCCCTTTTTATAGAGTCCCTAACAAAATAGAGCCGTTGGGCTCAAGGGGTAGCCCACTGCGTGCTGATCGGACGCGCCGATCAAAGGTGACCGGACACGCGCCTCCAGCGTCCGGTCGCACGATGTGCACCATGTGGTGCCCGCGTTCAACCACGGCCGCGCGATCCCAACAGTCACCAACGCCCGCGCCAACGGTTAAGTCACAACCGGACTCACCAGAGGTTGACCGGATGCGCACCCACAGCGTCCGATCACGCATGCGCATGAGCCCTCGAGCCACTGACTGGACGCGCCGCTGCCTGACCTAACACTGCGCCCAAGCAGGGTCCGGTCGAGTCCAGTAAGCATACAGAGAGGGAATTTGACGACCTGATGCATTAGATCACACAAGACCGGACGCGTCGCGAAGTCCGGTCCACTCTGGCCTCGCGCACCAGCCTACATCAGCGTACGTCAGCGTTGACTGGACGCAGGCCCTATGCGTCCTTCACCACCTCAGCATTAGGTCATAGACCGAGACCACGCCTCCTCTGCACGCCACTGACCAGACGCAGCTACCGAGTCCGGTCGCTGCCAAAGAAGCGTACGGTCACCTCGGGACAACTCCTCCACTTCTCAAACTTCTCCACCCTTGCTCAAATGTGCTAACCACCAGTGTATCACCTTGTGCACGTGTGTTAGCAACTTTTCACAAACATTTTCAAGGGTGGTAGCACTCACTAGAATCTAAATGCATATGCAATGAGTTAGAACATCTAGTGGCACTTTGATAACGGCATTTCACGACGAGTTTCACCCCTTCTTAATAGTACGGCTATCTATCCTAAATATACTCACATCCACTTGGTGTTTTGAGTGCCAAAACAAAAGGCTCATATTAAATATACCTTTGTCTTGAGCCTTTTTGCTTTTCTCTTTCTTCTTTTCTAAGCTTTGAGCACTTGATCATCACTATGGCCTCCACCATCATCATGATCTTCATTCACTTGCTCCATCACTTGGATTGTGCTAACCTATCTTATATTCACTTTAGAGCCAAAGGTTAGCGACTAGGGTTTTATTAATTCACCCAAATCAAACTAGAGCTTTCAAGAGTAGACTTTTTAAAAGCATCTTTTTAAAGCACGTATATGTAAAAGCTACACAGAACACACCTTATACAAATTTCACATAAAAAATCATTCTACTTTTATGGAGAAAGTGCCACTTTTGGTAAAATTCTTAGTACATTTAATTCAATCTATTTTTGAAGAGAACAAAACAGAGCATCCTGTATTCCTGTCTCAACGCAGTTCTGAATTATTCTCTCCAAAAACTACCAAAGGACAAAGAGTTCTCAGCTTGTCATCAGGAAAGAAATGTTGAAAATACTGTCATTGGTAATGCAAGAGTTAATTAGTATAATTTGACTTCTTCTGGTTTTCAGTTCCGACGTGTCTATTGATTGGTTTCACCTTGTCAGAATTAAAAAAATATATCAATCACCTTGTTAAAAAAAGGGAACAGTTGAGAAATCTTTTCAGATTCAGACAACTCGCATAACAAATAGACAGCATTTTTTAGAAGAATAAACTCTGCGAAAAGCACTTGCATATTGGCCAGCATCATGTGGTAGCTTAATTGGTGGTAGGGTTTTAACTGAGGCAGAGGTTATGAAAGAAATGGACAGATTGGAGCCGCATGGGAGAGGCTGCAAGTGGTGGCAGTTAACTCGGACCACTAGCAGCTGCATCCTGCTGCAGGCCTGTAACCGCCGGGGAAAATGACTGAAGGAGAAGTTAGCAAAGCAGTCACGAGACGATGACTCATATCTACTAGTATCTATTCGTCGGTTGTAGCATCGTTTCATCTTCCTAGAATTAGAATATGATGAATTGCTGAATGCTGACCCACGCATGGCGATACATCAGCATGGAAAAGGCACCCACGAGACCACGAATCAATCCAAGATCGGAAAAGAAGAGGTGCATTTGGATGTTGGGTTATATGTGTTGGAGAACAAACCAAATACCCCACGATCCAAGACACGTCACTGGAGGAGTCTTGTCCGTAGCACGATACGCAAGACACACTGATGAGGTCTCTTGAACTCCGAAACCCCACATGTACACCCGGGCGAGATCCCGTCGGGGCATACGACGGTTATGGGCTATCCTAGCCAGCTTGGCCGCTCTAGGGCTTCGTCATCGTTGGTCCACCTGCCATGCAGCAACAACGAAGAACGAGGAGAAATAGTAGATGGGAAGGATATGGTAAAAGGAGTAGTAGATGTATTTTTTGTCGATTGCGTAGTTGGATACCTCAGTCAGTCGTATACCCCATATTATACAAGGAGTAGGTGTAGTCTTATCACATTGAAAAAATAGTGGTACAATTTTTATGTTGTTTTGTAGAGTTCTCTTTGGATTGGGCAAACCGGCATGAACCGATTCTAAAACTGACCTATGCCTACTTTGGGTGTCAACAGAACTTGACACTCACTATTCGCTTCTGAATCAAAAGCGGGTCGTGAGTATATATCAAGTTTCTACCATACCATAGCGTCTCATCTCTTCTAATTATCAACCATGCGTTGTCCGTCTAACCTTCTCCACAAAGGCTAATCTCTGCATGCAAATCAAGAACAAGAACAACCACAATTTGAAAGTTGCTAGTATGATTAAGCTCACGAGTTGGAGTTCCACAAACTGATGATTAGTGAAACTATTCGATGACCGGTTAATCTAAGTAAAAACCAATCCTTAACTTGGATGACAGCTACTAAATATACGGTGTTAGGGGCAGCCAAGGGCTCATGTACGCGTCACTAATGGACACATGATACACGTTCTCATGGACGTGGGAACAGTTGTATTGGAAAGATTATCCCCTCAGCTTTCCATGCATACGTAGAACGTCTAAAACATAATCTATATGTGACATGAGCAACGATTTTAGTGTTGGTTGCTCCAGGAGCCTGAGGTGCACTTGAACTTGAAAGGGATTGGGTCTCCAATTAGGTTTGAAAGTCCACATTGATCTTCTTCTCGTATGTAGCTCTCTCCAAATACTTCTTGATCCTCTCCAAGCATGATTCTTGCGTGTGGACCGACTTGCTGCGGCCGTGCACGGCGCGGAGCCGCGCAACTGCAGGAGACTAGATAGAGTCGTAGCTGGAGCTAGGCCATAGGCATGGCCTTGCCATCAACATAGCCAACCTGCTCCACAAGCTGTGCTCGTCATCCTCAATGCCTGTGGCGCAGGCACAACATGCGACGTCAATGGGTGATGCGGGCAAGGATAGGGTGTGATGCGTGTGCTCACAAAGGTAGCAAACTCGAGCATGCGGAGCCAGCAGGCTGGCAGCGTTAGCTAGCACAGTGACAGAGGAATGAAGGAGAGATGACGAAGAAGACGAATCGAGGAGGAAGGGGATGACTTGGGAGAACATGAGCAGTTTAGTCCATACGGAAATACCAATGCCTAAGGGACCCGAGGTGAGCTCAAGGGGTCATCGGGTGGCGAGTTTCGGATACTAAACAATTATAATGACATGTTTTCGATACCAAAAAATAGTAATGATTTATTATAATCCATGACCTTTACGTAGTTGGAATTAACCCATTATTAAATAAGGTCATTCCCAGTGCTAGATCTCATAGGTCCTGATTGGTTTCATGTATAACTCCTTTTCCAAGTTGAGGGAATGCAAGTTGGGCCTGCCCTCCTCACCCCCATGTCTCCTCCGCACCCCGCTGCATCCGCGGCTAGGGTTAGGCCAGTAGGAAAATTCTGTTCATGTGAGCGCGCGCTCAGCTTATCTCAACGGCAGCTGCATGTCACTTTTGCTTTGTTTATTTAGCTGGGTCCCCACGTTGGTCAACTCTAGCATGCCTCAAGTGAATCTGAAAATTCCTAGATGCATCCATCAGCCTGTTCGTTTGTTGATTTCAGCCAAACCATAATATAATATTTTTCTCACATAACATACCAGTATCAGCTGCGTTTATTGTTTCAGAAACCGATGAGCGAACCTGCCGCATTGTGCCTATGTCCCAGACATTTTTTTTTGTCGGTGGATAGAAACTAATGCACCCCATCTCCGGAGCCTTTACATTTTTACCATTACAAAGATTGTCACTCATCCGAATATCACTCTTAGAAAGACACTTACAACTTTACCAGATAAGAGAAGTTTTAGTTTCAGATTTACCACATTTGCGCATGTGGCATGCCACGCCAGCTCGACACGCTGGCATGAGCACGTGAAATGTCGTTGCTACCCTTGCCTTGCTCCTCTCTCTCCATTCCCGACAGCTAGGTCCCGCGGCACCTGTCACTTCCAGGTGGACCCCACTCGTCAGCTTTGTCTTCCAGCTCCAGCACCTGGATGAGAGACACGAAGCACCCCACCGACGGGTGCGCCAGCACCCGCTGCTGGTCGCACCACTCCACCACCATCCCCGCCGCCGTTGCAGCCATCAGGCAGAGGTCGTCCACCTCCTCGGTGCGGCCCTCCCTGCGCACCACCCACAGGTAGGGTCGCTCGCCGGCTTGCAACCCGTGGAGGACCTCCTCGGCCTGCCGTCTCGTGTATCCCAGCAGGCTCCCGAACGAGAGGTATACGCCGCCGTCTCGTCATGCTGGAAGAGATGGATCTGTGCTAATTCGCTTGCTTCATCGTTCTTCAATGGAAGTGGAACTGCCGGACCGACGGCGAAGACGTCCATGTATGGCTGGAGTGCTTGCAGTGCAACGTCTTCCAGCGCGCCGAACGTGTTCACCAAAACCGCCGGCTTCTCCTCGTCGATCTGCTGAAACAGCTCGTCCATTGATTGGAGCACCATCTTGGACAGGCCGTCCTTCGTCTTCCCGGTGAAGAAGAAGCTCGGCATGTCGCGGGTTCTAAGAGGGCGTAGCATGCCCGGAAGAGTGACCTCATCGTCGGACCTCAGGTTTCCACTTGTCTCATGCTGGCCGGCAGCGGTGAGGAGGCGGAGGAGCTCGTCGTGGCCGTGGAAGTAGTGGTAGTACGTGGAGAGAACGGTCGCTGGCTGGATCCAGTAGATGGCCAGCGGGAGGCCGTGCGCGCGGACGACCTCGCCGACCACCGGCATGCTCAGGGTGCACACCACGCAGGTCACTGGCGGCCGGCCGCTACTGGCTGTGGCTGCGAGGCGGCTGACGATGGCGGAGAGGGTTCTGAAGTTGGCTTCATGGCGCCGCGCCCTGTCTTCCGAGTCGATGGGCCAAGTCCCGTCGTCTATGCCGTCGGAGAACGGGAGGTAGGAGAGGAGGGGAACATGCGGCGGTTGCCGGAGAGCGGGATCGAGAGGGTGGCCGTGCAGCCGCTGGTCTGAGCCAAGCGATGTGCGAGCGTGCGTGCGGGGTTGACGTGGCCAGTGGCCTTGCATGTTGTAGGCCACCTCGAGGAAGTGCCTTGCATGGAGTGGCTGTATAGATTGGCCGATTGACTGTCTCCCATCAATGTGCTGGAGCTGGAAGATGAAGCTGACGAGTGGGGTCCACCTGAAAGTGACAGGTGCCGCGGGACCCAGCTGTCGGGAATGGAGAGAGAGGAGCAAGGTAGGGGTGGCAACGGCATTTCACGTGCCCATGCCAGCGTGTCGAGCTAGCATGGCATGCCACATGTGCAAATGTGGTAAATCTGAAACTAAAACTTCTCTCATGTGGTAAAATTATAAGTATCGTTCTAAGAGTGATATTCAGATGCGTGACCATCTTTATAATGTTAAAAATGTAAAAGCCCCCATCTTCCGTCCGACGCCGCCCACAGGCTAGCTCCCGTATCCGCCCCTAACCCAGTTTCCCCGTCGCCGCTCCCAGGCCAGCCCCCCGTCGCCGCCCCCGCCCCCCCCCCCCCCCCCCCCCCCCCCCCCACCCACCCCCCACCCCACCTGGCTCCGCCGCCACTATTTTCCTCACATGGCGCCCCATCGAACCTCCTCCTACAGATCCCTCTGAGCTGCGGCAGCTCTTCTCCAGCTGCACGGCACCCGTCCCCTTTTCATCCTGTGACGGAGCTTCAGATCTCATCACTAGTAATGGATACCCAGATCTCCGAGTCCACCATCTGTTAGGTACTCGGTTTCCTTGACTCAGGCTGTTTCAAGGTAGGACCGCGCTACTGCTCACTGCATTTTTGTTTCGTTCCCCTGCCGTGTCATACCCCATTGATTTTCCTTTTTTTTGCTATCTGATTCCCTCCTTTTGTGTCTTTTTATTTTTGATTTTGGAGTCCATTCAGTTAACTACCGACATTTTTTATTTTGGAGTCCTTTTGTGTTTTTTATCTGATTCTCTATTTTTGTTTTTGTTTTTAGTTTGGACTTTGGAATCGATTCAGTTATGCATTGAGTACAAATGTCGGCATTTAACACTAGATAAATATAGATTAGAAAATACATGGTTGAACTTAACGAAAAAATTGTAAAAATGACGCTCAAAAATTGACTCCTCGATTACGTTCGGGTGGATCTATCTGTGTCTATCATATTTGCAAATCTCCCCTTTGTTTTTAAAAAAAAAATTGAGCGAACCTTGTTGCGCTTACATTTACAGAACAACATGCGCGCTTCTGATTAATTAAGACCCACATCGAGTTGGACGTTATGAGAGAGACACAGTATTATTCATTTGTTTCTGATTAATAGATGGTAGATATAATTGTAAGCAAGGCTTTACTGTATTTTTATATTTATGGGCTAATGGCATCAGTCACTAATATGGAATTATTGGCTTTGCTTGGTTCTTTATAGTGATGCTGCTTTGATCCAAAGTCATTGAACTTAAAATGCTGATGGATCCAATATCCATAGCGTCTTCCAAGCTGAGTTTGAATGAAATCATGTGTTTCTTTTTTCTGTCTTACATGTCAAATGAATATCCACTGACATGATAGTTGTTTTTTGACATGATCTTAACATATTTTACCAACATTTTGAATTGATCTGTGTTGCAATGGAGATTTTTTTTCCAGATTGCAGTGGATTTTTTTTGTTTTCAGATTATAGGACAAGGACAGGTGTCTCTGAATACAGACAGGAATATGCTGAATGCTCTGTTATATGTTTCTATATATTTTCTTAAGGCACACGAGTTACTCTAAGCTCTGATCTGAGTCAAGGATATAAAGGCACGCTGAATAGGCGTCCACGTACGTTCTATTTAGTTGGTGCGTTAGATAGAAATTCCACGACTCAACTTTCTTCCATGCATTCAGCAGTGGATAGATGAAGCAAATGGACGCATTTAATGAAGTAGATAAAAAATTGAATAGCCATGCATGCAAGGACAATGTACTTTGCGTGCCAGAGGATGCAGAGGCGTCGGCAGAGCTGGGCTCCACCATGGTCCTCTCATGTAAAATGGTGCTCCTTCCTCTTTCTCTCTCTCGTGTAAATGGCAGGCGGTAGCAGCTGCTTGCTCCTCTACTCCCTCCCTCACTCTCCCTCACTCTCAGTAGAGGCGCAGCAGCTCTGGCGTGGGCAGGCGGGTCCGGCGCAGCGGCCACCGGCACAGGAGGCCCCTAGCGCGGGCGAGGCCTCGCTCATGCTCCCGCTCATGGGTGGCCAGCGTGGTGGCCCTGGCTCAGGCGGTCCGATGCGGCGGCGCAACGGCACGGGAGGCCCCCATCGTGCGTGGGCCTCAGTCGTCGGCGTCTCCCGGAAGGAGAAACCGCAGGGGATAAGAACTAGGCCTGCCCGTTCCGACCATTTTCAGGTGCGAGCACTCTCCTCTCTGCATCCTTTTCCTGCTTTTGTTTTGCGAAGTTTCTTGCATAGTGGGAGCTGGGGCGGGAAATGGAGGTGCGGTGGTTGGTGCGGGAAGGCCGGATCTGACTTGCAAATAGGCGAGGAGGTGGGCAGCGGAAGCCGCTGCGAATCGAGGCTGCCATGAGCTACACGGTGGTTCTTGCTAGGCGGCGCTGTGGGCGGGAAAAGGAGGTCCGCCGGCTGGGGCGGGGAGGCCGAATCTGCCTTGCAGGTAGACGCCGCTGCTCGTGGAGACTGGCGCTGCGCCGGATGCCGGTGGCGAGATAGGGCTCGGGGGGTGGCATAGAAAATAGATGCCATTGTAGTGATTTGTGTTTGAGTTCTATAATCTTGTGCGTCTGATTGTTGCAAATCGTGCTTTGGTTGTGCCATTATTCTTTTGCAAAGGATTGTTCTGAAACGTACTTTCTTTGTGTTTCGTCATTCAATTGATTATTCTGAATCCTACTTTCTTTGTGTGTTGTCACTCAATTTTTGAAGGTGCGGTTCATGTGGAGGGTCACCGCCTTCGCTCGCTTCGTGCTCGGCGGCGTTGATGGCCGGGAGTCCCCTCCCCGCCTCCCGCGCCACAAAAGTTTCATCGCCCGCAGGTGTGTGCACGTGGACGTCGCGTCGGCGCCTCCTCTGGCTCCTCCCATTCCGTGCTCGGCGGCGTTGACCACAGGAAGTCGCAGTTGTGCGTGTGGCGTCGCTCCTTGTAGCTATGGATGTGAGGAATAAAGATCTAGCTCCAGCGTGTGGCCCTGCTTCCTGGAAGATATTTTGGTTTTGATGATGCAGGTGGCGAATGGCTCTCTGGTCACCATCGTTTCCCAGTCCCAGCAGTGGTGCAGCGGCATGGGAAGGTGGAGAGGATCAACACCTGTGTGGAGGCTAGAGTGGGGCTTCAAGCAAAAGGTTTGTACTGTTCTGTGGCCATGGATGAGTGGATGTTGCAGGCATACAAAAGTGATTCGAACACAATCTGTTGGGATAATGAGATTTGGCATGTGATCTTGCACGCCATGTGTTTGTAATCTTGGCTATGAAAGGTTAAGTAGTTCTCTGTTTACTATTTTTTAATGTTCTATTACCCCTAAGTTTCCTGCAAGTTATGGCTGAGGTACGAAGAGAAGGCATTTGTGATTTATGGTTGCATGCATTAGGTATGATCTCCATCCCTTTCATACCAGGTGCTTCTGTTTTTGTTTAAACCAATCTTTGTTTCCATCAAACTATATAGAAGCAATAAGAGCATATTTGCATGCTTGCAGTAATAGGAGGAAGCCAAAGAATAAAAGGGCTAAGTGGTGGTTCATGTGCTGAAGGTGATCGCCAAGAATAGGAGAAGATCAATGAACTTTTCAGGAAGACTCTATATGCAATATAGACGTTTGGGCCGGTCCACAGGCTCGCCCCTTTGCCTATGCATAAAAAAATAATTTTGTTGAATGCTTCAGTTCTAGGCTTTCTGTCCACCTAAGAGAGCATTAGCATCAGGCATTCGCATTACATCAAAGTTTTGAAAATCGATGATTATGTCTCGCCTAGGCGCGCCTAGTCACTAGGCTATGGCCTGGCGCCTGGACTAGGGGGGTAATCGCCCCTCTAGGCGGGCGGAGCGACTAGGCGGAGCTAGGCGGCGACTCGGCGGCGCCTAGGAGCCCTAGGCCACGCGGAATCGAGCTAGGCGGGCGACGCAGGCCATCGCGCACGAAAGAATGGCTCCACGGGCGAGCGCGCGTGCAGAGCACCAGGCGTAGGAAAAAGCCGCGCGCTGCTGCGCTGGAGAAGGATAAGGGGGAGAAGGGGAGAGAAAGTCGTACTCGCCTCGACCTCGACCTCCGCCGGGAAGCAGGTCCCGCTGGCTGCGCTGCTCGCCTGGAAGCAAATCCCGCTGGTGAGCCTCCTCCTCGCCTGGCAAGACCCGCCGGCGACGCTGCTCCCCGCCGGTCTCCTTCCTCCTCGACGAGCTCATCCCCGCAGGTCGTGCTCCTCCCCGCCGGGAAGCAGATCCCGCCGGCGAGCCTCCTCCCCGCCCGGCAAGACCCGCCGACGATGCTGCTCCCCGCCGGCCTCCTTCCTCCTCGACGAGCTCGTCCCCGCGGGTCGTGCTCCTCCTCGCCGGTCTCTTCGTCTTCATCGCCAGAAGCTCCTCCCCGCCGGTCTCCTCCCAAGGTCTGTATGTCCTCCTCCCCTGCTCCTCTATTTCCTTCCCTTGCTTTGTCTATTTGCAAACATATACAGCCGGTCTCCTCTGTTTCATCTCCTTGCAGTTGTTCCTTTTCCCTACTCTCCTCTCCTCTGTTTCTAAAATCTGAAATTGTTGAATGATTCCATGTATCTACTATGATGAATCTGTGAAATTGTTGACTGCATCTGCATGTATATATATATATATATATATATATACATGGAATCATTCAACAATTTCAGATTTTAGAATATATATATATATATATATATGAATTTGTTGACTGATTGGCGATTGCATGTATATGTTTGTAATTTGTTGATTAATGGCTTGAACTCAGATGACGGGAACAGAGGGTCAATCTGAAATTGCAAGTGGAACAGAGGGAGCAACTGTCTTGAGAAGGAATTCAGATGATGTGGGATGGGAGTATGGGGTTCTTGTTGATCCGAACAACAAGGACAAGGTGAAGTGCATACTGTGTGACAAGCAAATGTTTGGAGGGGTTTATCGGTTGAAGCCTACTGAAGAAGTGTGAGACAGCTTCATGTCATGTTTTAGCTTTTATTATGCATCCATGTATCTTTAACTTATGAACTTAGAACTCCTGCTGTGTGCTTGTGTTTTGTGTTGTGAGAACTGAGAATCATTAATCATGTGATGTAATGTACTGCTAGTCTACTATCCATTTTATATTCTGTGTTGCTGCCTGCTGTCCCTTCATGTTTGTGATTTCAAAAGGCTATCCTATGCTGCTGAAATGCTGATAATGGATGGGAGAAGGCTCAGACCTTAGATAAGTACCTAACTTGCTATTTCCTATTTTTTGTATCACTTGTATTGATGCCCAATTGCATCTAAAAGTGTTGTCCACTTCTATTGCAGCAGTGCTGCAGGAAATTCAGTGATTAGTAGTGTATCAACTGCAACTAAGGACAAAGGACCTAAGGTATGTCTACTGGTCCTTCCCTATTTTTATCTAAATTATTCATGATTTGTGCTATAAATGTATATATTATATATTGATATATAAATATAAATTGGCAAAACGCCTAGAAAAACGCCTAGCATCGCCTAGGCTAGCCTAGGCTGGACTAGTCGCTAGGCTAAGGGTCATCGTCTAGATTTCGCCTAGCGCCTAGCAAAACTTTGCATTACATTGAATCTTTAGCTGATACATACATCTATCACTGTTGTAGTGAATTTGTGATTTTTAAGAAGGTTCAGCATTTCGAACCATGATGGCTTCTAATATGCACCTTATGCAGAGACTTGCCATCATTCTAGAATCTTTTGGCGACTATGGATTCTTACCTGCTGGTCGTGATCACATTACCCCCTATCCTTTAGGTGATGTTGTTCTTCTCTTGTATAGTTTGATACTCTGGATTAAAGAGAATTTGGCTTGTATAGTTTGATACTCTGGATTAAAGAGAATTTGGCTCTGTTCATTCTTTGTCACCATGTATAAGTTGCTTGTATATTTTCAAGCCAGATGATTGACAATGATATGTTAAACCCAAATTGCGGTCACAGTTCATGTAACAAGATGTTCCTAGGCACACAATATTTATTGTTTCTTTATCAAACTTTAAATTTTACCACGACTACATAAGACATATCAGATAATTTTGTGCACTCTATAATCATGACATACATTTCCTCTTCCTCTGCGTGATATACAAACAAAATGCACTTATAGTGGCTGCCGCATGGACATTACCACATGGATACTTGAACTTTCAGTTTGATTGTTTCAGTATCCTTCTAGAGAAAAATTGTCATAACTTTTGACTGCTCTATTCAGTAGATGTATAAACTATATAGTAGCTGCAGTATATCTATGCATTTTGGAGGATGACTATGAAATTAGTGTTTCTGTGGTGCAGCTGCAACATCTTGCATCCATAATTTCTGATTTTACATTTTGAATTGGCTCTAATGCTGGGTTTCATGGTGCAGCTAGCACCCTGGATTTTTGTAGGCTTGCAGTGATGCAGCCTGTAGGTTAGGACGGACAACCTGGCATTGGATAGCTACTTGCATCCTGCAAGGCAGGCAGAGCAGGCAGGAATTGTAGGTCCATAGTCAGCTCTCAATAGCAGGTATCATATATAAATTGTGCCTTATATATCGTTGTCTTGAATTCGTGATTCTTCATATGTAGCTGGCCTGCACCAGACTCACTGTGCCTTTTCCTAATATGCATATGCAAAGTTGTCACACTATTAATAATAGTCTACTCCACCATATCATATCAGATATAAGGAGAACGTGGATGTTCTAAAGCCTTCTTTTTATACACAATTCAGTTTATATTCAATTTTCATGGGTGCATGCATCTTATGTCTTATCATAGTCGTATCCATCCTGGCTATTAAACATCTCTGCTTATTAAATATGCCAATAGTACTTTGGTTTTTTACTTAGTAAATTGTGTTCTTGGTATGGCTAAAGGACATTGAAGTGTTAGTATTTTTGTGGTGCAGGTTAGATTGTATGCTTCCTGCTCAGCCAGATTTGAAGTAAATAAATCTAAAAGGCATCAAGACATAACTTTTTTTTTGCTTATTACACATACCAATAGTCTTTCAAGTTTTTTACTTACGATATGTAAGCAGGCTAAGAGGCATTAAAATCTTAGCATTTGATGCTTACAAGGATGTTGTAGTTGTCTGCATGGAAGCCTGGAGTAGTCTGCATGGAAGCCATTTAGCCTGCTTAACTCTAGGCGGCAAGGATATTGGAGTAGTCTGCATGGAAGCCTCTCGGCCAGCAGCTTGCTTTAGCAGCCAGCTAGGCTGCTATATACCACAGCCAGCGGCATGGAGGGCAGCCGAACACGCTAAAAATCTTAGAATTGCATGCTCCTTGCAAGGATGTTGGATTGGTCAACATGGACGCCTATAAGACAATTTCCTTGGTTGCAGAATGCTCTCTGTGATGGATGTATCAATGATTTTTTTTATGACAAAGGAACTATAATGTTCCTTGCATGAAGTGGTTCAGCAACAATGTCGGTGATATTGATCAATTGATAAGAGAATTATAGTGTGTTCTTTTTGTATGTTACATATCTTTAAATATAGATTAAGTTTCAGTTGTCTTATATGTGTTTTAGGTTATGTCAGCTATCTTATGACCAGTGTTATTAATGTGTTAAGTTTGTAATCTTCAAACATCTCGGATCTACTTTGTACTTTTGTTTCATATGTCGTTATTTATAATCAATTGTACTTTTACTAAAAAACGGTGGTGCCAGCTGCGCGCAAGGGCGCGCGCTAATCACTAGTGCCTCATGAGTTGTGACTGGATTCGGCCTCGATCATGCATGGCGATTTAGCCCACCGGCGAATGAAAGTTGTCGATTTGTTTTTTTTTTCACTCAACCACATTAAGGCACACTCATGTACTGATACACAGATCTCTACGCATGACAACTGCTCCACGAGCTACGTACATACACACTACGACATTCCTAAGGCTATCGTCGCATTTTGCGACATCATCTCGTCGGTTTTCATGTCCATGGATCCCATACACATTGACGAACCAAGCACATTGAGTTGTACATGCAAATTCATTCGAGAAAAAGTTTACTCTCTGGATTTTCAGAGGCATGCCTCTTAACATGGTCGTTCTGTAAATGCCTATTTATAGAGACGGCTAAATTAAGGTGCTCGCCTCTAAAAATTTATTTTCAGAAACGGGCATATGCTTTGAGCTTCTCCTAAAATCTCTGGTCTCCTAGAATCATTTATAGAAACAATTGGACAAATGTGTCACCTCTGAAAATAAAAGACATTGTCTCCGATCCTAATGAAAATCATTTCTGGAGTAGTTATAGTCATGGTCTTAACACGCTAATAAGTCATCTTTCTCCTATGTGCATGTTTCAATCGAGCTATGGCATGGAATATTAAATGCTCTAATTTTCATGTTCTTTTCTTTTTTTAAATAATACATGTGTCATAGATTGCAAGAAGGTACATTACATAGCCATCGTCCTAATAGTTAAGTGAGAAACAAGGCAAATATTATGCCATGAGCAATGCAAAATGATTGTGCGGCCTCCCAGGGTGTCCACGTATGTTCCATTTAGTTGGTGCGTTAGATAGAAATTCCACGACTCAGATGAAGCGCGTCACAACCAGCCTTCCTCCATGCATTCGGCAGTGGATAGATGAAGCAAGTGGATGCATTCAATGAAGTAGATGAAAAATTGAATGACCATGCATGCAAGGACAATATAAATTGTAGTTGTACTTTGTATGCAAAAAGTTACTACGGTAGGGGGAATTACATCACTGTGCTTTCACGTGTCCTTTACATAAAAATGTAACTATGACATGAGGAATTCACATCACATGTGCCTTCTTCTTTTACATTAATGAATTTACTATCAATAGATACTATGCAGTAAATTTCCATGCATGCACGAGTGCCTCCCTAAGCTATCCAGAAATTCACTCAGTAAATTTCAAAGCACTGGACATCTTCACCTATGCAGGGTGGGTCGAAAGCAGGTGGACATATTTAATGCCTCCCCTCCATGCTACCATCACATAAAAACAAGTCGGCGCGTGTCCACGACGCCTCCACGGCCGTAGCCGCCGTGTCTGCGCCTATGCGCGTGGCCACGACGGCGCTGCAGGATGGGTCAGCCGCGCGGAACACGGCCACCTCCGTCTCGAGCGCCCGGAAGTCGAACGCCCAGGGCCAATCGCCGTATGATGCGAGGGCAAAGAGGTCACCCGAGGCGGACACGGCGGCTCACATGTCCATGACGCCACATGGGGTGAGCCTCTCCGGCTCCACCTTCGGCTCGCCGCCTGTGCCTAGCCCCACCGCATACATGGCTGCCCGGCTCTGGATCATCTGATCTTTGCTTTATCTGTCTCCCTCTAATTAAGCAGCATACTAACAGTGGTTTCCTTCTTGGAATGCGATTTTGCGTTCTTTTTCTATCGAACCATGATGTGCATATCCTGTTTTACCTCGGGGACAGCTTATAGAATTGATATGCATGGCTTGGATTTGGGGGAGTCCCTGCTGCGCTGAAGGAACTCAATGTCTGGATTCGATCCTGCAGTTCTGAATCCCAACCATCTTAGCTTCCATTGCTACCTCATTACCCATAATTTTCCCCTTTTTTCAATCGTGTTTGGCTTGATCAGGAGAGGGCGCTAAGGGAGATGTCCAGATCACCGGTGTTACTACCAATGGAGGACTCCTCTACTGCCAACGTTAGTCTTCTTAAACTGGATTTGCATAACATTGGCCTTGTTACAAAATACCAGTTGTTGGTGTATCAATTTATTTGGGTTTTGTGATTGCAAAGTTATCAGATGATGAAAAATTGGGCGATGCTGATGAATTTTGTCAAGCTCGTCCTCACCATGGAGGTGAGAGGACTGAATTCAACATGTATGGTTCGGGTTATTTCCCTTTTGCACTTAACTGTAATGGGGCATGTTTGTTTTTTACGTAGCAAGCGGACACAAGTAAAGCTACATTCCGGTGGCTAGGCCAGGCAAAGCGAAATCAAGAGAACAATGTCATGGTTGCTCTACCTCCATCCAGGAAGCAATGCCCAATAAGAGAGCATTAGAAATTGTTGATGCAAGTCTAAGTCTTGGATTAGTTTCATTAGAGGACAAGGATGTAAGAAGAGTACCATAGAGCGCTGGATTCTGATATTTTTGTGACTAATCCATGTGCAAACATGCCTTTATACTCGAAAAGTGTTGATCATCTGATGATTGATGCAACAATAGATATATTTGTGATCATTATTTCAATTAATTCGTGGTTTTTGTAGGGCGCGTCGCTCTGCTCTTTCCATTCTGGATCTCACATTCATCCAGAGATCGATCGAGATCAGGAAAAGAGTTTTCTTTTTCTTTTAATGTTGGCGAAAGAGAAAGTGTTAATAATTACACCAGTTATCTGCTGCTCTGACACACCAGCATGCCTATGGACTACTTTTCTGCAACATTGTGGTTGCTCTTAGATTATGTTTTCGATGATGTTTCAATTCCACGACTAAGTAAATAGTAGCCTGCTCACAACATAAAAGCAAGCAACCACGGGACCTATATAATGTGTCTGATGGTTGTGCTTCAATGGAACATTGGCATGGTTAAGATGGTCGAGCTATAGACACATGAGCAAGAAATAAAACGGTTTTGATGACTTGGTCCTTCGTTGCCCGATGACCGACAACGGCGCGTGCGCCGACCCCACCACCATCACCGCCGTAGCGCACCAGCGCCTGGACGCCCCTCGCCGACTGTGGCAGCTCGCACGCCGTCACGACAGCGGGTCCCACCTCCCACCTTCCCTCCTTCTCCCTTCTCCATGCATGGCAGCAGCTTGAGCAGCACAACCGTATATGCCCAACAAATAGAGCAAGGCAAGCATGCACGCAGACAACCACCACATTTACCACGCACGCACCAGCAGCACCTTGTTACCTTTAACCACGTTAACTAGCCGCTGTCCATTTGCATGCACCATGCAAAGTTAGCACGTAGGCACAAGCAAAGGCCTCAGCAGCATGCACACGGTTCGTACTCGCATGCGTGCCAACCATCACGCTACGAGCCACCGGCCATGCATGGCGAGCATCCACCCCTGCTACACGCCGCACCGCCCACCTGCAGCACCGTCCCATCGTCCTGTGCAGCCATGGCGCCACAGCGACACCATTAATGGTGAGAAGCGGAGCACCGGTGGCACAGCTCCTCCCCGACCGTAGGTAGCAAAGTATGAACCTAAAAAGAATGGAGGTGACCAAGTTTGAACTAACTTTTAAGGGTTTAGCTTCGGACCGTATTAGCTTCATTCCATGAGGGGATGATGTGTCAACTTAGATCATGCTTCGGAGCTTGAGGAATCCTTTGGGAGGATGGCATGACAGCAGACACCATCCCCTGGCGGTGGCTATGTGAGTGGGAGGATTTCTTCTCCATCAGCTGACCCTGTCATAGAAATTACATGGGGAGGCGTCCGTTGGGGAGGTGTGGGGGGCAGGGCCGCAATCGCCGTTTGGATTTTTCTCCATAGGCCCTGTTCGGCTTACCCCATATCCGCCTTGTTCGGTTTCTTTTTTTCAGCGGGAACTGTGTTTTTCTCTCATAACAATTCAGCAAGAACAGTGTTTTTCAGCCAGTTTCAGCTAAAATTCAGCAAGCCGAACGGAGCCATAGTTGCAATTGAAATTCCACCTAGCATAGGGCACTCCCTCTCTTCCAAAATGAGGGTCCTTCTCCTAGCCCTAGTGACAAGGTAGAAATCCTTTAACCATTGAGTGTGCTGGCCTTGGGCTTGCTTGAAGGCTTCTAGTTGTTTATGCCTTAGCCTCCGCAAGTTGCACTTCAAGGCTTCTGTCTGCTTCTCAGCGTCCTCTGCTCATCGAATGCACTTCCTCAAATCGGTGGCATGCCTGTCATACTACTTATCTAGGGAAAGCAAGTGGTCAGACATGAACGTCGTAGTTGGGTCAGCTTCCCGTAATTCAGGCCCTTCGAGGGCTATCGAGCAATAAATAAGTCAGAAATGTTTTGATCAAATAGTACCATAATATTATTAGATCATATCCAAGGGAGAAAAAACGTCTATGAAATATTGCAAAAGTACGAAATGGAAGCAGACATAGAGGAACGAAAAAACAAAACAAGGAAGGAAAATAGTGCACGTAAGGTATCAATAGAGTAAATAAAATATAAAAAAGGAACAGATAAAAGGAATGGAAATAGAAAAAAAAATAGAGAAAGGAAATAAAAAGGGAAAGAGAAAAACATTCTTGGACATGGACGCACCCTAGCCGCAGGGCCCATACTACTTCTTTTCTCGTATAGTTTGCTCAAGTTGAATAACAGTCTGAGCGAAGTTTGCAAGCTGGAAGAATAAATAAGGCCCACTAAAGAAAAGCCCACTTAATAATAAAATCAATACCTGGGATTGGGAAGATTAGCGCCCGTAATCCCATCCTCAAGCTCACGTCCCCGACACCCCTATACACCGAAGCGCCGTTGCGGCCGTGCTCCGGGAACCCTAGCGCCACTCGAGCCCGGCGCCCCGGCGGAGTCGGCCCACCTTCCACCGTCCGCCTAGGTGCTGACGCACACTCGCCCAGCGCGGGCAGCGCCTAGGCCCCTAGCCTCGGCCGCCCGCTCGCAGGCCCCCGGTGCCTGGTCTGCAACGGAACGACGGCACATCAGCATGGCGGCGTGCTGGTTCCCTACCTACCTACCCCGAAGGCGAGGTTGCGAGGACGGGCGGCGATGGTTCCACACGGCGGCGAGAACTGGCTGCTGTGGCTACGCATGGAGGCGAGGATTGGTGGCGGCGTGACGCACGGAGGCAACGATCGATGGCTGGTGCGCACGGAGGCTTCAAGGCGAAGCCCGCGCTCATCAGCGCTCGCCACCCCTCGTCGGTGCTTTTCCGATTCTTTTCCCCAATTATTTTTTACATCTCTCATATGTGTAGGTACTTGTTAATTGTTGTTATTATGTAGTTGCTTATTCAATATTTGTATGTCATGGTTTCAATTTTTTCAATGTTGGTCACGGCCGAAATTACGACCAAATTTAATTTAATAAATTGATTTTATAGTCCTTAGATTTCATGGGGGTAGGGGGATGATATGAGGTTTGATCCTTTCACTTTCTGAAAGGTGGAGGTGTAAACTTTCCTCTAGCCTAGATACTGACTTATTTATTTTTGTTGACATAAATCCTATTTAACATGTGAACATGGTATTTTTAAACCAAAATCTATAATTTTGGTTACCTCAAAAACACCATATTTTGTGAATTCTGGCTGAAATTTCACCATAAGTTTGAACCCTGAGACATGCACAATTGGGTTAAGGGCAGTTTTGCCAAGGCCCATTCGCCTGTAGCTAACATCATGTTCCTAGTGCCTCTGCTGCTGTATTATGCGCTAACATTGTACAATTACATGGAACCATTTTTAACTCATCAAGTATAATAATAACGTGGTGAACATGTACTAAACATTAGACAAAATGATGTTATGTGAACTACGCTGATCCAACATGGTTGAAGCCATGAATCTTGTTTGTCTTGAGGTGGAGTTGCCTTGTCAGTTTAGGCTCTCCAGATCAGAGCCATAGCCATCCGATCCCAAAGTCAGCAGAATAAAAAACAAACTTGGTAAATAGACACCAGCAGTCACACCAACACACACGTGCGGAGATGGCGCTTGTCAAGATCAAAGTCATGTGTTACTTACATATCGTTACAACCATAATCACATGCTAATTAAGTCATCGTGCGATACCACAACATAGATCTATCATGTGGTTCTTGGCATGCAACATGTTCTTAGGCCGTTAGCTGTGCTTGATAAAATTTACTAGACCTATGTAGGTGTTCCTATGGCTTCCTCAGGTATGAACTACACCTAGGACATATGCAAATGTTGGGAAATGTTGGGAGGAGTGTGTGCGATGGAGCAAGGGATGGCACACGTTTATATACGCATGCGAAGCTAAAGGAGTAGTGAGCGTATCCGCTATTGTTAGGTGCAACAACCTCATTTATGAATATGGAAGTACAAATGTCCATTGGCACGTCCTCGAAGTGCCCACTTGTTTGTTTTTTGTCCATGGTAAGAAATTCCCACTTGTTTTTATCTGTAGTAAGTAGTGCCCACTTGTTTTTCGTCTGTTGATGGTAAAGGCCATGTTCGCTTGAGATTATCGGTCAGAATCAGCTCTATTTTTCAGTCATGAAAATATTATTTTTCTCTCACAATAAATCAGTCCTACAAATCAGCCGCAGCAGGGCCAAAATCTTGTATTCAATGGGCAGATGCATTGGATGTGTCCACCTACTTCTGATTTACTACCAATGAGTGACATGAATGATCGCACTCAGCAAGTGCATGCATGCTTGTCCGATTTTTGTGCTTTATTGAATGTGTCAGCTTGCTTCACCTACCCATAACCGTGGTTGAATGTAGGGATGGATGCCAGTTGTGAGGTAAGGTTGTAGAATTTTTATCTAACGCACCAACTAAAATGGAACATTACGTGGACACCTTGGGTGGCCGCATAGGCGCCGCGGCCTCATATCTCTAATTATCAGTTCCGATGTCTTGAGAATGAGTTGGCACCTCAGTGACTTCTTTGAACTCAGAACTTGTTGGCATGTCAACAGGATCCGTTTGCAACTGCTTGGGTTCCCCTAGATGGTTGCAATCATCACCGCCTCCATCGTCTGCTAGTGCAGCTAACCAAACACCCACAGTTGCATTCCCCTGTGCAAACTAAATGGTTATGCATATAACCAATCAAGAGCATAGTACTATACAGCTCCCTATTCAGTTGAACCAAACAACATCAAAATTGCATTGGCTAATCCAGGATTGGGTATGCTGCATAGGATATATATGCTACGCAAGTTAATACAAGTAACCAATCAGGCCATACTGTTTCCAAGAGTTACTTGTAGAAAATGAAATGAAACAAAATAAGACCCACAAAGCACGGTTTTAGTTTACAGTTTTATAGACATACATATTAATTATTACATGATGTTACGAATGCTCCTAGTGAAGTTTTTTTTTTCTAAAATGTTGGTAACTATGTGCTAGGGTTTCATCTAGATAAAACTCATCTCGCTCTCTTCTCATGATTCTCGAGCCAGGTCATTAGTTTTCTTACGCGTCACTTTATTAAATGTAAATGAAATTATAGGCCGGTCTCACTGGAGTTTCGTATCCTAGTTTGCAAGACTCTCTTGGATTGAAAACAGTGTAAACAGTTTTATTATCATGAAATTAATTTTATACCCTGAAACTTTTATCATCTCTCTTTATTTTTACTTTTTTTTTAGCAACCTCTTTTCATTTTTACTATATGCTATGTCAGCTTATTCAGGGACTTGTCGCTGCCCAATAACCTCAGGTACCCCTCTTTTAGTATTTGGCCCATGAATCATATGTTAGCCCATGAAAGGAAAAAGTCCTTTTTACCTCCCTGAACTATTGGGCGGGTTCGTTTTTCCTCCCTCAACTCCAAAACCGGGCATTTAGACTCCCTGAACTGTTAAAACCGGACACGAAACCTCCCTGTACCGCTTGTCAGGCCATTGAGGGCGGTCAAAATGTGCCCGTGACCACCTGTAACCCTAGCTGGGATTCTTTTTCTTTTCCCTCGGAGGCGGGCGGCTGGTGGGTGGTGCGCACGTGCCATTGCAGTAGGCGGATCTGGTGGGTGTCCAGAGGATTCAGAAGGCCTTTGCTGCCACAAAGCGCACCAGGTTTGTGGAATCGCACTCCTAATGAGTCAATTAGGCATAGAATAATTGTTTTGCTTTTTGGAGATCCATTGTTTATTAGGCATAGGAGACGAGAGCTACCAGTTTTTTTGGGTGCTCTTTACTTGCATCTATATTAGTGGATTAATGAAGGGGCACAGTGCCAGAGGCTCCCACATGAGTGGGGTCTAGGGAAGGGAAAAACCGAGGCAAGCCTTTCCCCCGCAAAATATACGGAGAGACTGCTTCGAACCCATGACCTGGTGACTCAGTGAGACAGCTCTCACCACTGCACCAGGCCTGCCCTTCAGTGGGATTAATGAAGGCGTATTATTTTTTAATGTATGTAGGCCATGGATGTGTCGGACTCACTGGCTGTGAGGTTCCATTTTGGTGGAGAGTTTTTCAAAGATGGCAAGATACTGCATTATTTTCAGGGGAAGGCTGCAATGTCTTATATTGATCGAGACAAGATTTCTCTGCCAGAGGTTGTGGGACGCTTGCATGATCATTACAATGTACATGATGGAGTTTTATTGCATTGGTTATTTCTTGGTAAAGAGCTACATGATGGTTTGCGTGTACTGGTGGATGACAAAGTTTGCCAGTTCATGTCTGACTCCATTATGGACAGCGGAGTTGCAAATATATATGTTGAAGAGCCATCTGTTATTCCAGTGTCTGATGATGAGGGGAAGGGTACATACAAGAAGAAAGGCAAAGCAATTCAGGAAGAAGATTCAAGCTTAGGCTATGACAGTGATTTCATAGGAGATACATGCTCATCTGGAGATGATGAAGAAGCCGCTGAGATTCTAAAGAAATTCAAAGAATTGAAGAAGTTGAAGAAAGGAGAACATGCTACACTAGATGATATCATTCTTGCAGAGAACAGATCACAGCTAACAGAATATTTAGCCATTGAAAGGGAAGAAGATGGAACATCATATGAGGAAATTGATGATGAAGAGTCAGTTGAAGAGGTTGGTACTGATGGGGAACTAAGAAGGAAGCCAAGTCATTATAGGAGGTTCAATGCACAGTTTTCAGTTCCTATATTTGAAATAGGGATGAAGTTCAGTGGCAAGAAGGAGTTCAAGGAAGCTATCATAAAATATTGTCTAGCTAACAGAAAGGTAATAAGGTTCATAAAAGATGAACCAACAAGGGTAAGGGCTAAATGTGACTGGCAGCATTGTCCTTGGGTTTGTTTGTGTTCTAAGAATTCAAGAACAGATAGCTGGCAGATTGCTACATTCATTGATCAGCATACTTGTCCTCCTAGAATGGACAACAAGCATGTCACTGCCAGGAGGATAGCTGAGAAGTACGAGAAGTTTATCATGGCAAACCCAACATGGAATATCACGAGGATGAAGAGTACTATCCAAGAAGAAATGTTTGCAGATGTAAGCATATCCAAGGTGAAGAAAGCAAAAGCTATGGTGATTCAGAAGGCCTTTGCTGCGACAAAGGGACAATATGAAAGGCTTTATGACTATCAACTGGAATTATTAAGGAGCAATCCTGGGGGCACGGTTGTAATTAACAAGGAGGATGATGTGGAGCCACCAATTTTTTAGAAGGATGTACATATGCCTTAATGCTTGCAAGGAGGGATTCATGGTAGGGTGTAGGAAAGTTGTTGGATTAGATGGTTGTTTTTTTAAAGGAGCACTGAGTGGGGAACTTCTTTGTGCTATTGGAAGAGATGCAAATAATCAGATGTATCCCATTGCCTGGGCTGTGGTAGACAAGGAAAATAATGTCAATTGGGACTGATTCTGTGACTTGCTGTGCAGAGACATTCAAGTTGGTGATGGAAGGGACTGGGTATTCATTTCAGACCAGCAAAAAGGTATTCTCAATGCTGTTGAGAAATGGGCACCAGAGGCGGAGCACAGGAACTGTGCAAGACATATTTATGCCAATTGGAAAAAAGAGTTCAGTGACAAAGAATGACAGAAAAAATTCTGGGCATGTACCAAGGCTCCCTGCATTATGCTTTTCAACCATGCAAGAGCCAGGCTAGCAGAAGACACTAGAGAAGGAGCTCAGGCAATCATGAAAACACACCCACAACACTGGAGCAGGGCCTGGTTCAGGTTAGGAAGCAACTGTGATTCAGTTGATAATAATATGTGCGAGTCATTTAATAAGTGGATAGTAGAAGCTAGATTTTTTCCAATCATTACTATGCTTGAGGCAATCAGAAGGAAGGTCATGATTAGGATTCAAGAGCAAGGGACCAAAGCAGATAGGTGGATGGGTGCCATATGCCCACATATCATGAGAAAGCTAAACACTTACATTACAATGGCTGGCTACTGTCATGCTATTAGTAATGGAGCAGACAAGTTTGAAGTGAAACATTTTGACAATACGTTCACAGTTGACTTACAACAAAAGACATGCTCTTGTAGGTATTGGCAGCTAGCTGGTTTACCATGTTGTCATGCAATATCCAGCATATACTAGAAAACCAATGTTTTGGATGACTATATTGCAGATTGTTTCAGAGTAGAACACTTCAAAAATACTTATGCTCATTGTCTTGAACCTCTGGAAGGGATTGAAGGTTGGCCCATATCTGACAGGCCAAAGTTGAGGGCACCGGGTTATATTAAAATGCCTGGGCGACCTAAGAAAGAGAGGACGAGAGAACCAACTGAGAAGCCCAAAGCAACAAAAATGTCTAGGGTAGGCACTGTGATTAGGTGCGGAAAATGTAAAGGCACTGGACACAATGCTTCCACTTGTGGAAGGAGGACTGACTCTGCTCAATCAGGTGGTGCACAGTCTGCCCAATCAGGTCCTGCTCATTCTAATCAACCTGTTGTCCCTCGTGCATCTCAAAATACAAATGTCTCAATGCGTGTGCCATCTACCCAGCAAGATAGTAATGCAAGGAAAAGAAAGAGTTACACAGCCTTGACTCACAGATCCGAAAGTTCAGATGGAACGACTACAATTAGGCAACAGGTAATACACTTGCTAGTAATGTTTGATAAGTTTACACACCAATTGTCAATATGTTCACATGTGCACATTTTCTATCTTTGTAGCCCCACAGAAGTTCTCTAGGTCTGGTTCACACTAGAGTGAAGGCAAAGGTGGAGACTAGAGCTACTGCTCAAGCATCTGCTCAGGAACCAGCAAAGAAACACCATGCTCAAGGACCAGCAAAGAAACGCAATGTGCCAATGCTTCTCCTTCCACATTGGGACTCGGCCAAGCTGTGATTTTTATTTGAGTACCAGACTATGTGTCATTATGCTTTATTTGATGTACTAGACTTAATGTCCTTTAGCTATCTGCAAACACTTTGGATTTTATCTTGCCTTCGACCAAATTACTTTAGCAAAAATCAGAATCCATAAGAGTACGAAATACCAAATCTCACTCACCCAGCAAGCGACGAGCTCGAGCTCGGTCCCGGTGCCTGCGGCCCGCGCTCAGCTCCGCCACCGCGTGCGCCTGCGCTCAGCTTTGCCGCGCTCAGCTCCGCTCGCCGACCGCCGCCGCACGACACAGGAATGAAGCGAGGAAGGAGAAAACTCAAATGACGAACACCGGATGCGGTCACGGGCAAAACCATGGTGGTTTCGTGTACAGAGAGGTTTCGTGTCCGGTTTTAACAGTTCAGGGAGTCTAAATGCCCGGTTTTAGAGCCGAGGAAGGAAAAGTGACCCCGCCCAATAGTTCAGCGAGGTAAAAAAGACCGGGAAATATCAGCCACAACAAGGCCGACTAGGTCACGCACTCAAGCGTAAACGCGCCGTCTGCCCGAACTGCCGAAGCAATTCGCCAGCGCCACCAGCCGCCCATCCGCGCCCGCGCCGGAGCCTGGCACCCGTGCCTTCGTCCGGCCAGGGCTCCAGGCTACAGAGGGACCTCAAACCTAGAACCCTCTTCCCCCGCGATGGCCGCAGGGAGCGGTGGCGGCTCGCGGCGCGCGCGTCCGAACGTGCTAGTTACGGGGACGCCGGGGACGGGGAAGACGACGACGTGCTCCCTACTTGCCGACGCCGCAGGCCTCCGCCACGTCAACATCGGCGACCTCGTTCGCGAGAAGAGCCTCCACGACGGCTGGGATGACGACCTCGAGTGCCATGTCATCAACGAGGACCTGGTAAGTCCCTCACCTCCGCCCGACTGCGCTCCGCTCCGCTCCTTTCTTCGGATATTCCTGTGTTCGTCATATCGTGTTAATCTGGACCGTAATTTCAGCATTTGCCCTGTAGATTAAATAAAAAGCTAAAATACCAGGATTCTAATTCGTGAAACCTGAATTTTGAGTTTATTTTGGGGTTGAAGTGCCCCCATGTTTAGTTTTTATAAGATTTAGTGGATTTCTTTTTTGTGGTATGTAATGTCATCAGCCGCACTGCAGGGTAGGGTTAGCTTTACATCTTTCGCTAGATGCTGTTAAGGAAACATGTCCTCTGGATGGTCAGTTGATCGTTATAGAACCCTTAGGCGGATGTAGTCGGATTTGCATCAATCCAGATGTGTTGGTGTGTATTTGAGTGGAAGTTGAACTAAATTCCACCCCAATCCACACCAACACATGTGGATTGAGGTGAATCTGACAACATCCAAACAAGGCCTTAGAGAATACGTCGGTTGGAGACATGTTCTATATGCTCCTGCAACAAACATATTTCCATGTTGAATTGAATTGATTGATGCCTATACCATGGACTAATAGGTCCCACTTTCGCATCTCATATGTCCCATACGTCAACCTGGTGGCGTCTCCTACAACATTGAACAAGTGATCACGGCTTGTTGAAGGCTTCTTTAATGACATTGAGTCTACACGTGCTCTAAGTCGCCAGTCAGGCATGGATGCACTGCAAGCCAGCACATATGGCGGAGATAATTATCTTAAGAATTACAATGATTAGATCTTGTTTGTTATTTTCTTTTGGTCTGAGCTTAACTGATAAGTTAGTTTCTTGATTCTGACACAATAGAATTAAGAAAGCAGCCAATCGCTCATTATTGTTCAGCTAGCTTGATTGAATTAGAGGTCTGTCAATCAAAGCGCTCATCTACCGCTGAAGTCTCTTCTGCAATTTTCCAGCAAACACCTACATTCAGGCACCATAAACCCACAGTCCATCAGGAACAATACTGAGGCATGTTTCGCTTTTTAACTTGTTATATAAATTGGTAAATTGATATGGCATTGCAATAGTTGCATGGTGTGGACATTTCCTTTTGCAATTGTTCTTGTATAGTTATTATTATTCTGCTTGCCCTTTCAACAGTGTCAATGATAGCCTGTAGCGGAATTGGAATTGTGCCTTTTGCCGTCTCCAACAATTGAATCATACAATACTTCTTGCATCCTACCAATAGTGTTAAACCTGTATTGCTTACTCTGTTTTTTTTTTCTATTAAGCTGGCCTAAACCTCAATATCTGTTCATAAAGCGCTTCAGTTGTTTTCTGAGAATACAATTCGTCCTGTAGCACGCTTGACTTTTTTATATATTCATATGTGATAACAAGATAATATATTGAGGGAATGGGAAAGGATCATGCTTCAGAAAAGTGTGAGATAAGAGTATAGTATCTATAAAAGATCCCCAAACTGTTCACTTAGTATGCTGTCTGTTCCAAAGAATTGTGACGTTCGGATGCTGGAGTGCCTATTGTTCTTTGAGTTAGCAGAAGAAATCTTAATTACTGTAGTTAATGTTAACTTGAAACTTTGTAAGGACATTTGCCTATTTGGGGCACATACAAAAGCATGCACATACCATTTTGGCAATTGCAGCAAATATAAACATACATTGGAAAACATATGATATATAGCTTAAGCAGTAAATGATACATCACAAACTAGCAATCTGGACACACTGATACTGCCAACTGATATATTTTTGGCTTTCACAATTTAAACTTTGACTTTTACTTTTTAAGCTGTATGTGTATTTTAATTCTTATATATTATATACGGATGAATATATAAAAATGATATTTTGATTTTATTTAGCCTCATGTGTCAATGGTTTTGTCTCAAGGGTTGAATAGTGCAAGTCAAAGTGATAGTTACTACCTATTGTATAGGATTGACTAATGAACTTACAGCAAGTGATCCTGTTTGTCAATGATGATTGTTGTAGACCTGGGATGTCTGTCCATGGCTCTACTGATGCTGGTATTCGAGAAGAAGACACAAACCACTAGTGCAACATCCACACAGAATCACTCCATTCTCGTTGTTGATGGTTCTCTTCTACTGGATTAAACTTTTCTTACTTGAAACTAGCATGGGTCTGCTTTGTGGACCTACATCCTAGCTCTAAAACAATGATCACCTGGAACAGAGTTATCTATAAAAGTTCTTTGGATAATTCTGTCTGTATGTAGTTGCAATCTGAACCCAGTCTTATTACTGTCTATTGTATAGGATTGACTAATGAACTTAAAGCAGATGGTCCTGTTTATCGATGATTATTGCTGTAGACCTGGGATGTCTGTCTATGGGTCAACTGATGCTGGTATTCGAGAAGATGCGGTCCACTAGTGCAACATTCACATGGAATCACTCCATTCTCGTGTGGATGATGCTCTTCTACTGGACTAAACTTTTCTTCCTTGAGATTAGCGTAGGTCTGCTTTGTGGACCTACATCCTAGCTCTACTACAATGATCACCTGGGACTGGAGCTATCTGTGGCGAGTTCATTGGATAATGCCATCTGTAGGTAGTTAAAATCCAAATCCAGTCATGTTGACAGTTAGTATGAATGTATGGTTCAGGTACCTCTGTTGAAAATTCTAATAACCATACACATTTTACCAGACTTACATTTCAAAATTATTACTAGTACTAGTGCATGTTTGAATAGTGCCAATGTGATATTTATGTATTGGATTAAGTAATGACTTTGCAACAAAGTTATATTCTTGAATGATCACGGTTTTAGATGTCTGTCCACAGCTTGTTTCATGGCATGTTGAGGAAGAAAACACAATCGATAAGTGCAGCATTCCACTCAAAACTTTCCGTCTTGAGACTTTACGGAGATTTGAGAAATCAGTTGTAACTTAGTTGGGTGATCAACAATTCCTTTCTCTGTCTAGGAGTAACTGTAATCATAGCCAGCAATTGTTAGTTCTAACCATTCACCATACTAACGCACTCTTAGTAGAACATACTGGGTTCATTTAAAAAAATTTTAAAAAAAAGTGTTGCGATGGTGAAAGTTACAGATGATAGTTATTTATGGGATTAACAAGTAAATTTACAACAAATTGATATCTTTGATGATGGTGGTTGTAGACCTGGGATGTCTATCCATGGATCCACTAATGCCAGTGTTGGGAATAAGATATTTTCTCAGGTGCTGATATGTTGGGCTAGCTTTCTTCCTTAAGAATAGCACTGGTTTTTGCTTTGTGGATTGTGGATCTAAATCCTAGCTCTAGAACAGCCATCATCACAGACTACAGTGATTTGTGTTCTTTTGATAATATAGTTATTTATGGAATTAGCTGGATAGTCTTTGTGATGTACAGTTACTCCCTTTCTACGGTAGATGATGTGACTGATTGTTTGCAGTGCTACAAAAGAAGCAGCTTGTATAATGATTTTCGATAGACCTAGTTGCGAAGGATGAAAACGGTTGGAAAGCGGTTGGTACAGGATTTTCCCACTTTTATCGAATAACTAATAAAAATATAAAAAATGGTTGTGCTGAAATCACAAAATGATAATTTTTATGTTTTGATAAAATGGAAATGGTATCATAATATGGATTTTCCATAGTTGGGATGTCTTATAGTTACCCTAACCCTATGCCCCTCTTGGTAAAGCAGATCCATGGATATTTGTGCTGTTGGCTTTGATTAACGTTGTTTCCTCATTATGTTGACTTCCTAGATCCTTTTATATTGAAGTTTGAACAAGCAAAACTTCTTGGTGCCTATAGAACTCCTGTGTTTACATTTGGCCATTTGGGATTCTGCTGTTGGATAGAAATTTGATCAATGTTTGCTATATTTTTGTTGCAGGTCTGCGATGAGCTTGAGGACATGATGGAAGAAGGCGGTATACTAGTAGATTACCACGGATGTGATTTCTTTCCAGAACGTTGGTTTGACCTTGTAGTTGTGCTCCAGACTGACAACTCAATTCTGCATGATCGCCTGACCAGCAGGTAATCCAAGTTGAATTCGACTTAAGTGCCTTTTAGTCACCTCATCCTTCATCCTTATATTTGTGACTAAACTTGTTCAGAGGTTATACGGGTTCCAAGCTCACGAACAACATAGAGTGCGAAATCTTCCAAGTGCTCCTCGAGGAGGCGAGGGAGAGCTACAGAGAGGACATCGTGATGCCATTGCGAAGTGACAACGTGGAGGATATTAGTAGGAACGTGGGTGCATTGACAGACTGGATAAACAATTGGAGACCTAGTTGACCTGTTAAACTATAGGATGCCGCTGTCTAGGGGCATCGCTGTCTCTCCCAGAAAAGAAATGTCATCTTATGCTTTGTGTATCGCTCTCTCCCAGAAAAGAAATGTCATCTTATGCTTTGTGTATTGATCTGGATTGTGAGTGGACGAGGTGCCATTTTTCTAATGTACTGGGTGTTTTGGTTGAAGAAACGAAGTAGTTCTTCGTCGTCTTACTCTTTCCTTTTAAATGGAGTGCATTAAATCAAATCATTACCACAACATTACTTGAAGTTAATATTTGCTACAGACATAAGGAATGCGATGATGCCACAAAAAATCATGAGACGGTGTCATGATGTACCGAGGACATTCTTAAAGAACAGCACGCACACAGGAAACAACAAAAGAATGGAGAAGAGCTCACCTGAAGGGTAAGAAGATAACAGAGAGAAGGGAGTATAATAAGGTGAACGGGCGGAGATTGAGGGTGCGTGATCACCCTTTAGTAAAACCCTTCTTAATAATTACTGTATAGATATACGGAACATGTGACTCTTTAGTAAAGCCCTTCTTAGTAATTACTATAGACATAAGGAATATGATACGAGAAAAATTCATGGAGTCTCGATGTACCTACATAAGGTGGTTTCTTAAAACCAAGGTTTTAAATAGCGGGCTATCGAAAATAGCGCCAACTTTTTTCCAGAAGAAGCTATAGCGACGCTACAGCACATAGCGTTTTTATAAAAAACATGAAAAACATCGGTAATTGATGCAAAAAATTTGGCAAATATGAAATTCGATGAACACAAATATGTTTCTAAAGTTGCACACAAGTCTAGTTAACACTACCAATGTTTACAACATGGTTCATAAAACTCTAGTGCTTAATTATCTAAAATACCATATTAGTAGCAAATAATAAGTAGGAAATAACTAATTAAATTGTCACTGATCTGAAATAGTGCCGCTATTTAAACGCTAAAGCTATGCATCTTAGCGGCGCTATAGCGCGCTATAGTGGTCAAAGTTGGTATAGCGGAACAAATATGAATAGCTTATCGTCAATTCTCTCCCATCGCTACAGCGCCGCTATGGCACCGCTATAGCCCGCTATTTTTTCCATGCTTAAAATAAACACTTAGAGGGTGTTTGGCAGGGCTTCTCCTGAGGGGCTCCTTCAGACAGAGCCGTTTTGGAGGAGCCACAATTTATGGCTTCTCTAAGACAGCTTCGACTCCTCTGTTTTTCGATGAAAAATGGCTCCTCCTATGGAGCGTTTGGTAGAGCTCCTCCGGATGAGCCGGAGCCGGCTTAGACTAATTGCATGATTTTTTGAGGTGTTTCTTTAAAGCAAGCACTAATTGCAGCAAAAACGATACACTTACTAATTGGAGCAAAATCGACATATGCCCAAGTCTTTAGTCTTTAGTCGTTACACAAAATATTTAGAATCTCATATTTTTTTTTGTGCGAAATACAATACCGACGTAGATGTATATCCTCATCCCTATAAACACACTCACACGCAAACACCCCATTATTCACTATCGACTCACGCGTCGTCTATCACTAAAAAATATAGTTGTTAAATCATAAAGTAAATATAGAAAAATATGATCACTCAAACATCATATGAGATGGTAAATATAGAAAAATATGAGCACTCAAACATCATATGAGATGGTAAATATAGAAAAATATGAGCACTCAAACGGCGGCATATGGGATGGTTTTTGCACTTGGCAAGATTGGTTGAAAGAACACATTAAATTAAAGAATGATTTTCATGTTAATTTGATCGTATAAAAATCACCACATTTGTCTAATCCAATGTTTATGTTTGACCTGAAAGTGACTACCGTTAAATAATCCTGACTTATGGATAACTAAAATGACCTAGGTTGAAACGAAACGTCGAAACCCCAAATATTCCAACACATTCTGAGAACTGATTAATTGAGCGGAGGAAGTGATTATCCAAATATATTCCCAAATATTCCGAGAAACAGAAATATTTTTAAAACAAACGAATTTGCGATGGCACACGTGAAAACTGAAAAGAGGGCTTTACCTGTTGACACCTCCAAAGTCAGAACCCACACCTTCCGCTTCCGTCCCCATCCGGCCTCCGACTCCACCGAAGGGGGGCTGAGAGAAGAGGGGAACCGCACCGCAGCGGGCCGGCGGAATGGCGGCGCCGCCGAGGGCGTGGAAGGCGGAGTACGCCAAGTCCGGGCGGGCGTCGTGCAAGTCGTGCAAGTCCCCCATCGCCAAGGACCAGCTCCGTCTCGGCAAGATGGTTCAGGCGTCACAGTTCGACGGCTTCATGCCCGTGCGTATCTCTCTACCAGCTCTCCCCGCACACTTCGCAGTCAATCTCCGTTGATAGATTAGCGAATCTTCGTTAAATCTTGGATGGGTTCCGGAGGTTAGGGTTTAGGTGCCTCGTCGGTCGTCGCGTTCTCGGGGGTTTCTGTGAGTTGGGTCTGGAATGCAGGCCGTTCTCGGTGGTTTCCGTGGGTTGTGTCTGGAATGCAGGCCATATTGGATTACTGGTGGCCGGTTTGGGGGGCATTTGCTATGAAAAATCTGCAGGCCTGATGTTGTGGTAGGGATTTATCTTGATCTGTGACTATAACGTGCATGGCGGTAATGCCACTTGATTTTGGTGCATTTGATTGAACGTAGTTCTTTCTATTCTGCTGTGCTCGTGGTGCATTCGGTTGGTATAGTATCCTTTTCTCGGATTATTTTTTTATGTTGTGAAATCTATATTTTTGCGTTTATTAAAAAACCATATAAATGGCATTTAGGGGAAGGATATTGTGTGCTTTGACATTTTCTGGTTATACATGCCACCTGCATTTCATCATGTTCTTAAACAAGGATAGTTTGTGGAACTATGTCTCGGTAATACTTGTGAGGAGGATTGGATGTGCACAACTATGTCTTGGTGATACTTTTGTAACCAATGTCCTCTCTCTTTCTGGAACAACGGGAAATGCTTTGTTTTTTTTTGGAACAGTGGAGTTGTATGATGCTTCTGCCAATTCTCTTTGAAGGAACCTTATGTTCCCTGTTTTCTCCTTTCCAGATGTGGAACCATGCCAGGTGCATCTTCAGTAAGAAGAACCAGATAAAATCGTAAGTAGTTGTGTCTTTTGCCTGTCAAGTAGATTTTTGGCTTAACTTTCTTAATTTATTCAGTTTCCTTTTATCTTTTGGGTATTGATCATTGACATTTTAACTTGATTCATAATTTGCAATCAGCGTCGATGATGTTGAAGGAATAGATGCACTTAGATGGGATGATCAAGAGAAGATAAGAAACTATGTTGGGAGTGCCTCAGTTGCTACAAGTTCCACAGCTGCTGCTCCTGATAAATGTACTATTGAGATTGCTCCATCTGCCCGTACTTCATGTAGACGATGCAGTGAAAAGATTGCAAAAGGATCAGTAAGTATATTTTGATTAATAAATTTATATGTCATCACTTCTTGTGAAGCGTCATTGTTATTGAATGACAAACATGAGTGTTTTTTGATTGCTAGATGTTATTAAGTGTTTCTTTTGTTGTGTTCATAGTATGTTCATAAACTAACTGCCCCCTTTAGGCTTTAGTGAGCAGTCTTAAGTATAATTTACATGTAGGCAGGAATGCTACCTTTTGGATTTTTAGTCGAAAGCAATTGCATTGAATTTACAATCGTATATGTATACTTTTTTTTTGGTAGTGGTTGGTATCATAATTTTTGAACTTTGTTCTGTGCAATATTGGTTCTCAGCTCACAAGAATTGCATATTTAATATTTAATTCCATTAATGCCGAGCAAGTATGCTGTAAAACATTGCTTTTTGGCTTGACTCAATTTTTGTCAATAACAGTTTTATATGTTTGACTAGGTCCGTCTTTCAGCTAAGCTTGAGAGTCAAGGTTCCAAGGGTATACCATGGTATCATGCCAACTGCTTCTTTGAGGTATCCCCATCTGCAACTGTTGAGAAGTTCTCAGGCTGGGATACTTTGTCAGATGAGGATAAGAGAACCGTTCTTGATCTTGTTAAAAAAGATGTTGGCAACAATGGTAAGAAAATCATGGAAATCAGATAACCTCACACACCTTTTTTTACTTAGTAATCTGACTTTGTTTATTTTGCTCATCAAGACCAAACTAAGGGTTCCAAGCGCAAGAAAGGCGAAATTGATATGGATAGCTGCAAAGCCGCCAGGTTAGATGAAAGTACATCTGAAGGTAAAGTGCGAAAGAAAGGGCAACTTGTGGACCCATGTGGTTCCAATACTAGTTCAGCTGATACCCAACAAAAGCTTAAAGAGCAAAGCGACACACTTTGGAAGTTAAAGGATGAACTTAAGAGCCATGTATCGGCTGCTGAATTAAGGGATATGCTTGAGGCTAATGGGCAGGATACATCTGGACCAGAGAGGCACCTATTGGACCGCTGGTAATTTGCTTTCTGTTTCCTCCTTTTCTGATAAGGAATTTGTTGGTGATGTTGTGTTTTTTTCCCTTCCTTTTTCTTTAAGAATTTGTGTCTTCAGACTATGTCAATGACAGCTGAAGATCAATTGGCATCAAAACAAACAATACTGAAAGGATCCTTGTCATAAATGGACCTTAGTATTCCTGAAGTAAGTAGTTACAATGATAAATGACGGATAGTACTTGTAAAGGAAGAAAACACTTGTTAACAAAGGATCACCTGAATGGAAATGTTCAAGCACCGACTGGTCCTTGGATCTAACTTGGCGGATTTGATAGATTAGCACTTTAGCCATTGTACATAACTCTATGCCCATCAACCTGTTGGACCCTTCCAAGGCATTTAGTATTCATGCCACATCCAAGCTGCTACCACCACTATCTAAATTGTCCCAATCCTGTTGTTTGCTCCAATTCTGAAAACTGTTGTGGACTGCAACACTAGTGGACAAAGGACGGACCAGAGCAGGTGTGGCCTGGTGCAGATAGAGGTGGCATGAGTTGATTGCAGCAGATATAATTGGTTACATAGATGTTTCTGGGCATTGCTGTCTCTTTTGTGTTCCATGCACAGATTTCAGTGGCTTTACTCTTCATAACTTTTTCATATGTATGTAACTAACTTTGATAACTTTCCTTTTTGTTTTCTGACAGTGCTGATGGAATGCTATTTGGAGCGCTGGGTCCTTGCCCAGTCTGTGCTAGTGGCCTGTACTATTATAATGGTGAGTACCAATGCAGTGGTAATGTGTCAGAGTGGTCCAAGTGTACATACTCTACCACAGAACCGGTCCGCATTAAGAAGAAGTGGCAAGTTCCAGATGGAACAAAGAATGATTACCTCATGAAGGTATGCTTAATGAAAGGTAGCTTGGCCTTGATGCTTGTGTGCTGCAGTTAATGGTTGACAAATAGGTATACCTTGCAGTGGTTCAAGTCTCAAAAGGTTAAGAAACCAGAGAGGGTTCTTCCACCAATGTCACCTGAGAAATCTGGAAGTAAAGCAACTCAGAGAGCTTCGTTGCTGTCTTCTAAAGGGTTGGATAAATTAAGGTTTTCTGTTGTAGGACAATCAAAAGAAGTGGCAGTAAGTAAATCTTTATCAACTTTTATTTTTTGGTACAATTGTCCTTAATACCTTCAGTTTTTTTTATTTGCTTTTTTTTTTGTCCTATAGAAAGTTGGTGCTTTGTTAACTGTATCGATCTGATTCTGATGTAAGAAAGACATACATGTCTTTTCCAAATGAACCCATGCCAATAAGCTGTCTTTCTATGAGTTGCATCAATTGAAGCAGCACCCGTCTTACCATGACCACGCTGCAAGTTTTGGTTTGCACCAGCCACAATAATTAAATAAAAACCATAATCATGATTCTTTAGGTTGTTTATTGTTAGGAATAGGGTCACATTGTACAGGATAGTAGGTTTTCATATATTTATTGCATCATGATTTTGATATTGCCTCTTATTTATCCATTTCAGAATGAATGGATTGAGAAGCTCAAACTTGCTGGTGCCAACTTCTATGCCAGGGTTGTCAAAGGTTTATTTCTATTCCCTTTCAGTCTAGAACTGACTTCTCTTGTACCTCAGGCATATGAGTTTCTTGTTAGATTTGCTGCTGCAGCCTAGGAGATTGCTTTATTAAACAGATATGGGTGACTTAGTCAGGTCATTGTTTCTTAGAGTATAGCAAAAAGGATTGCAAATACCCCCCAAGGAGTCACTTCAAGTTCTAATATATCTTACAAGTTTATTAGTTGCATTTACTACCCCACAATTATAAACACAGCAGCATACATGGATTTGTGTGCCCAAATGTTTTCTTTTTCCACGTCGACAAGTATCCTGTGTTGGCAAGCCTGTTTAGCTACAGCTGCAGCGATCTATGCCAGTGAAGAGGCTGTGTGGGGGGAAGAAGAAAGGTCAGCTATGGGGAAGAAAGAGCCGTGGTAGTGGTTGGTGCTGCATGTGTGAGCTGGAGAGGATTGTTTAGGGTATCTTAAGGTCTCAAGATTGGCTGGATGGGCTAGCAGGCCAGCGTATGGAAGCACATCTTGTCTTTTCTCTATTATTTTTCCTTTCCCCCCCTTTTAACTTGTGATAGAAATAGATTGGTTCTTGTGTTCATTAGCAGCCTGTTTTTATGCCTAGACTTAAAATTGAATTAATAAATTAAAAAATAATACTCCCTCTGTTCCATTTTATTGAGGAAGCAGGAGGGGCGTTGCCCCTACTGGATATATATTAAACAAGTAAAAAAACAACCTGTCCCAAGAAGATAAGAAAAAACAGGGAGGAAAAAAAATCGAAATTTACAATAAGCTGTCTAGCCAGCCACTGATGTTAGGAAAGTAACTCTTCTTCGCACGATGCAAATGCATTGAGAACTCGTGTTTAAACTTAGCTTTACAAGCTTCTACACAGGGTGTGACTTGCTTGAATATCCAATCATTTCTAACATTTACTTGAGCTTTGTCCTAAGTCAAACTTTAGCTTTGATCAAATGTTTAGGAAATATATAACATCTACAAGTTCAAATGAATGCAGTATCAAGACGTTTCATAGAGAAATGTAACAATACTGATTTGGCGTTGTAGATGTTGGTGCATTTTTTCTATAAACTTGGTCAAAATTAGAAAAGTTTGACTTTGGATAAATCTGAAGTGAACTATAATTTAGAATGGAAGGGAGTATATATTAAGTGAATACCCAAATCCTGTTTTCTAGACTGTTTTATGCCATGATGACATCTTTCTAGCAATGTGACTCTGGTCTCTCGATGCATAGTTGTCTCCACATTTGAGGAGCCAGACTGAGTCACAATTGAGAGGTCTAATGGGACCTTGTGGCATCCTTGAACCCTCAGCCCTCAATATAATCATGTGCAACTCTCCTGTGCGTTTGAGATAAAAAAAATCAGCCTCCTCTTCCTCCAACACCAGCAACCACATGGAGCGCCCAAGGTACCGACATGCATTGGCATAAACACCCAAAGAAAGGGGGGATTCTGTACCAAGATTTGACTTCTCGTTTTTTTTTTTTTTTTTTTTTTTTTTTTTTTTTTTTTTTTGTAAAATGATGAATACACTGAGGTTTTGAGTTCTCAGGTGGTAAATTTAACTAATAAACTTGTCGGTTGGTCTTTTGCGATTTGAAGTGATTTCTAGGATGGTAATTGAAATTTTTGAAAGAGTAAAGGGGAACAAATATATGGTACTGTGTTTAGAGAGAAATGATATTTCATTATATGCTTATAGGGAATGCTTGCATTGCAGATATTGATTGTTTAATTTCATGTGGTGAGCTCGACAATGAGAATGCTGAAGTCAGGAAAGCAAGGTCTCTTTTTTTTTTTACTATCCATCTTCAATATAGTTTATATATTGTTTTTGTTAGCTATTATTGGAGTTCAAATGCCTTGACATATATACTGCAATTGCTTGCAGGAGGCTGAAGATACCAATCGTAAGGGAGGGCTACATTGGAGAATGCATTGAAAAGAATAGAATGCTTCCATTTGATTTGTATAAACTAGAGAACACCTTAGAGTCAAAAGGTGGTACTGTCACTGTTAAAGTTAAGGGCCGAAGTGCTGTTCATGAGTCCTCCGGTTTGCAAGATACCGCTCATATTCTTGAAGATGGGAAAAGCATTTACAATACAACCTTAAACATGTCTGACCTGGCACTAGGTGTGAACAGGTTAGGAATTTTCTTCGCAATATTTCTTCTGGTATTCAAAACTTGTTTTTTAGTTGGACTAATTTAAAAGAGTTCATAGTATTGTGTGCAATTTTACGAACCTTCCAGCAAGTTTCTTTCTATCATTTACCCACACCAAGTTCTATCTAATTGCAATAACCCAATCTATATCCTTGTTGCTGCTTCCTGTTAATTTTGGTGGATTTGGCCCCTATATGTCTGTACCTATCTGTCATTTATTTTTGGATTTTCCTGACCTTTAGTGTTATAAGCAGAACAGGAATGTATATGCAAAGTAACCATCTGTCTTGTCCTTACTAATCAAGAGGCCATTAATGTTGGATTGGTAGTCTGGTAGTCTTTGTATAATTTTCCTTTTGGGGACTTGGAGGCCATTCTATCTTTTTTCAGCATTTAGGGTCTTGAACACGCATATGGTAGATGCAGTGCAGCATGGGGGACACACCACTTAGGCTCTAACAGTTAGTTCCCCCAACTACTGGCTTTACCAGAGTTTTTTTTCTTGCAAAGTTACAATTCTGCATTTTTGGTGCAACTTACCAACTTTGATTAGATATTTAGAGTCTCTATTTGCTACCAAAAATAAAAATCATCATTGTTGTTTTTCCTTTTGAATAAGTTATTGGTTGGGTCTACCCTAACTTGTTTGGGACTAAAAGGCTTTTTGTTGTAGTTTCGAGCAAGTTCCTGACCCCCTCAATCATGTTTGGAGCCCAAGTTTCATCCTGAACATCTAAACTGTCTGTTTGTACACCTGCCATGCAACAGTACACCTTACCTCCTGAAGACAATCTGACCTGGTTTTCCACATGGTGTCACTTTCATGTTACAGACATACACTGAGTCATTCATCTTTCTTCCCCTTGCTCTCTGCACAAACCGTAGTTTTGCTGGCTAGTGATAAGCCCAACATGGTGTAGTAGTTTTACCAATTGATACTTATTAGAGATATGTACTCTTCTCCCTATACATGGTCAGCATGCCTCCTGGGTTCTCCCTTGGCGTGCTGCCTTGGTTCTTCCCCCCTTTAATCCCTAGCTTAGCCTCCCTTTTTATATATACTTTGTAACCAATCTCTTCAACAGTTGATCAATATAGATGCATGTTTATCTGTTCACAATACTTTTAGGTGATGGACATAGTATGTCTGCAGGCAGTAAACATCTGTTAAAGTTGTCTTGCTTCCTGTCAGATCGCTACCCAGAAGGTTTGAAATTGGCACATTTTTTCTTTGTCCTGTCCGAGATTGATTAATGCTAAAAAGTGTAATAAAGTAGTGAAAGGAAAAAGAACTCAGCTTGATGCTGTAATTTCTTTTAGACTCAGTTTTACTATGTGCTAGCTTATTTGTTATGTTATTCCACTCTAATGTTATTGCCCTGGCCCCTTTCTAAATAGTTCTTTCTTTTTTCCTTTTGTGAAGCTACTATATACTCCAGGTCATTGAAGAGGATGATGGGTCTGAGTGCTATGTATTTCGAAAGTGGGGCCGGGTTGGGAGTGAAAAAATTGGAGGGCAAAAGCTGGAGGAGATGTCAAAAACTGATGCAATCAAGGAATTCAAAAGATTATTTCTTGAGAAGACTGGAAACCCATGGGAAGCTTGGGAGCGTAAAACCAATTTCCGGAAGCAGCCTGGGAGATTTTACCCACTTGATATTGTATGTTGGAAAAAAAAACAATCTGGTTAACGACACATTTCCCCCCTAATTTTCTGGATTCTAACTTGTTACATATAATGCAGGATTATGGTGTTAAACAAGCACCAAAACGGAAAGATATCAGTGAAATGAAAAGTTCTCTTGCTCCTCAGTTGGTAGAACTCATGAAGATGCTTTTCAACGTGGAGACATATAGGTGCATACATGCTTCTTTTTTCAATGCCATGCTTGCCCACATTTTTTTGCTCCTTTTCTTCGATTGAAGTAAACCTTTTTTCCAGAGCTGCTATGATGGAATTTGAAATTAATATGTCAGAAATGCCTCTTGGGAAGCTAAGCAAGGAAAATATTCAGAAAGGTGCGCTGATATCGTTCCTTGTGGAACTGTTTGTTTTCTGTTTTACAAATTTATTATTATATGAAGATGGTTACACCAGCACTACTTGCAGGATTTGAAGCATTAACTGAGATACAGAATTTATTGAAGGACACAGCTGATCAAGCACTGGCTGTTAGAGAAAGCTTAATTGTTGCTGCGAGCAATCGCTTTTTCACTCTTATTCCTTCTATTCATCCTCATATTATACGGGATGAGGATGATCTGATGATCAAAGTATGTGCTCATTACCTAGTCGTATTCTTGTAAATTGGGAGAAGCATCCGATGACTCCTCTTATATTTCTTAATTCATGTTAACTTCTTCACATGGAGTAGATGATTTTACCTATAATTCCTCTGTGAAAAAAGTCCGTCTATAATCCTGCAATTAGTAGTTCATTGCTTTGTGATGTCTTCAACTCTTGATCCTTCGTGACATGTAATGCTAGCTACACTATCAGACATGCTACTGAAAGCTTGAACAGAATCAAAAGAATACAGAATAGGTCCTGCATTACCTCATGTGGAAATGTTGCCACTGGTGAACTAAACATATGTTCATACTGCAGCTACTTGTGCAAATTCTAAATGTATCCTGAATTTTGCTCATCTTTTTCTTGGTGTGCACTTGCTAAGGCTGTACAGAATTATAATACGGCAACTCAGCAGGGACATTTGTTATTTCTTTGTTCATGACAGCAACCTTAGTCTATTTATGATTATTATTCTGTCTATTTTGTGCTGTTCATGCTTCTCTATCCCCAGCCCTTCGGTTTTAATTATTTTCCTTGAATATGATCAAAGAGCTTTCTTAGACCTAACCTGCCTGTAATTTATGTACAGGCAAAAATGCTTGAAGCTCTGCAGGATATTGAAATTGCTTCAAAGCTAGTTGGCTTTGATAGTGACAACGATGAATCTCTTGATGATAAATATATGAAACTTCACTGTAACATCACCCCACTGGCTCACGATAGTGACGATTACAAGCTAGTTGAGCAGTATCTCCTCAACACACATGCTCCTACCCACAAGGTATGGCCTGTTTTTTTGTTTGTATATGTAGAAATATGTAGCTGTTTTCTTTCCTGTTTTTAGGTCCTTTTGTAATATCTTTTTGGATTTGTAGGACTGGTCGCTGGAACTGGAGGAAGTTTTTTCACTCGATCGAGATGGAGAACTTAATAAGTACTCAAGATACAAAAATAATCTGCATAACAAGATGCTATTATGGCACGGTAAGCATTAAGGCAATAACTTCAATCAATAAAGAAAAGTACGTTAGTTGTAGCCTTCAGTGTACAATCATTGCAATGGTAAGTCTAATTGCATTACTTGGTGAAAAGATAGTTTGCAGGTGTACAATTCATCTGGTAGCATTCAAGGTCTTGAATATTTCTGCATAAGAAGTTTTTCCCTTCTCACCGTCTCACTATAAAACTCGATTTGTAGGTTCAAGGTTGACGAATTTTGTGGGAATTCTTAGTCAAGGACTAAGAATTGCACCTCCTGAGGCACCTGTTTCAGGCTATATGGTTCGCTCGTTATTCACTATATGTTTCGAGTGTAGCATCAGTCAAAATGTTGGTTGAATACAATTATGTGATGATGCTCCTCATTTCTTTGACAGTTTGGCAAAGGCCTCTACTTTGCAGATTTAGTAAGCAAGAGCGCACAATACTGTAATGTGGATAGGAATAATCCTGTAGGTTTGATGCTTCTTTCTGAGGTTGCTTTAGGAGACATGAATGAACTAAAGAAAGCCACGGTAAGCTTCAAATATCTTGGTGAAAGCAAACCTAATTGCTCATATTGGCTTTTATCCTTGCATTTTATCTATCATGCCATGTTGTTGTTGTTTTTTTGTTCTTACAGGATCCTGTTAAAATAAATTTACCATAGATATCTCAATACTCTAATGCCCTAAATTTGTTCACATATTGCTCTATTGCACCAGTGATAAACAGTTATAACAAAAAGATTTAGGAGGGGGCACTTTGGTCTACCCTGCAATCTTTGTCACACCTTGCAGTCTTCTGACAGGCAACACTTAACTATACTCACCTTTAGTTTAGGGTTATTTTATCCTATGGGGCTAGTAAGCAAACCATTGATGCTACACTCGATATGACGTCGTGAGAAGCCTTTAGTTTAGGGTTGTTTTATCCAATGAGGCTAGTAAGCACACCATTGATGCTATTATCTCCGTACACTTGATTGATATGATATCGAGAGAAGATTTCATGGTTTACTCATAATTCAAGTGTCACCATTTTTTGTTTTATTTTCCATGTTAATGATCTCGTGTGAGTTTGCCATTGGTGCCTATTGCTGCAGTACATGGACAAACCTCCAAGAGGGAAGCATTCGACCAAAGGCTTAGGCAAAACTGTGCCACTGGAGTCAGAGTTTGTGAAGTGGAGGGATGATGTCGTCGTTCCCTGTGGCAAGCCAGTGCCATCATCAATTAGGAGCTCTGAACTCATGTACAATGAGTACATCGTCTACAACACATCCCAGGTCCAGAAATGTTCTTTACCCCATGCCTTTGCTCTTGCAGTGTTGCGGTTCATAGGAGATGGGCACTGACCTTTTGTGAAACCCTGTGTGTGTCATCAGGTGAAGATGCAGTTCTTGCTGAAGGTGCGTTTCCATCACAAGAGGTGACTGGGAGACTAGACAAGTAGAGTTGGAAGCTAGAGAGGTAGAGTTAGTTGATGCGTCTCTTTTGGTATTATTAGCCAGTCTGGCCTGTATATTTGGTCCACGGTCCTGTTAGCCTGTAGTTTGGGGGTGCTTGCGCTTGATCCATTTTGGGAAGTGTTGCTTGGGCATCAGTGCGAGTAGCACAAATCATCCACTTTTACAAGATGACGTTCACGGACTTGACACAGCAATATTCCAGCTCCAACTGCAGAAGTGCAGAGCAGTGAGCAAATGTAAATCAGCGTTTACTAATTTGTTAACTTGGATTCAAAAGGATCTACAAATTCGACACGCAAGGGAACTCCAGGAAATAAACAATTGTAGTAATGAGTACTCTATACTCTATAATACTCCTTCCGTTCCAACAACAGTATATATATAATGTACTGTTACTGCTTATTATAACTCATAATTAATGTACTACTCTTTTATGAAAACTACAGTGCATTAGATCCATAAAAAGTTAAAAACAAATCTTCTTTTGAATGAGCATAAGAAACAGTTGATTTAGGTGCTATATACTAACTAACATAGCTCAGGCACTCTTGCATCAAGGATGGGCTCGATGCAAGTGGTGGAAACTCAAAGAGTACAATCAGATACTGAAAACATTCCAAGCAATTGAGAGTTACCTCTACTAGCCCAGCAGCATGAAAGAGTTCTCTCACAGTATCCAATGAGAAGAAGTATGAAAAGGTACCATCTGATCGCATATATTCCCGAAACCCTACTCTTTGATGAGGTAAAAACCGAAGCATTGTCATGTCATAAAGATCTGATAAAAAAAATCTATCAGAAAGCAGTTGGTTGTACGCAGTGTGAAATTATACCATTTGTATGTGAGCCAGTACTGTAATCCCTAAACAGAAGAAGGCCGCCTGGTTTCAGAACAGACACACATTGTTCTATAGTAGTTGGCATTATGTCGAAGGGTATGGCTGACAGTGTGAATATCTGCCAATAATAAAATAAAAAACTATAACATCTATTAACTGGTAAAAGACGAGTACCTATACTGAGGATGTGGAAATGCTGCCCTTCAAAGTACATTCAGAACTATAACATGTGCAAATCAAGCTTAAAAATACATATACATGTACACCATGATCATTTTTTATATGCAAACAAATGATATGAGTATGACCAACCAACTAGCACCAGATAAAATTAATCTACCATGGTAATAAAATCCATGCCACCAGCACAACATTGGTTCTCTCTAAGGAAGACTGGGTGCTCTTTTCTAATTCCATGGTGACTTGGATCTGAAAGTAAAAATGTAACGAGTTCAGAACTGAAAATAAAACTCAAATGAAGGAATATTTGAAACAAAATGAATGACCAAGTAAAAATGCAGCAGCGTTTCCCAGCGAACTTTGACAGGCTTTGCAGAATAACCAATCTGGGAAAGTTTCTTTAGAAACATCCATTAAAAAGGGGTGGAACCTATCCTTGATAACAATCCCTTTTGTATTGGATATAATTTCATTTGCCTTCTCAAGAGTGTCTTTACTACAGTCACAAGCAAAGACAGTGATCCTTTCACTAGATATGAAGAAACCATACATTATGACTGTGTCACCATTAGGAAGATCCTAGTAATATAATTTATATAAAAGATTATTATAATGACATATAGTGTCACATATTGTCGGTGTTTCGAACAAGCACCGGCAAGTAAATTTATATGGATGCGCGTTAGACCCGGATGGTGCGCTAAAGGACACAAGATTTATACTGGTTCAGGCTGAATGTCCCTACGTCCAGTCTGTTGCTGCTCGTGTTATTAGCACCGAAAATGATTCGTAGTAGGGGGTACAAACGGTCGAGAGAGGGACTGATCCCAAGTCTCTGATGGAATGGTCAAAAGGATGCCAAGAGCCTGGTGGCAGCTTGACTGTGTATGATGTGTGTTGTGTTGTTCGTCAAAAGTCGGTCCCTTTGTTGGAGGAATCACCTCCTCTTTTATAGATGAAGGGGACGGTTTTACAAGTGAGAGGGAAAGGGTGCGTATGCTACTGAGCCTTGTTGTTCACGTCTACCCAGCCTTGTTGTCCATTCCGGCGGATACCCGATAATGGTAAGCGCCTACAATACTGTCGATGCCACTGTAGAATGTCAGGATGACTACAGAGTACTGCTCCGCGCAGGGTATGGACTTTGGTATAGTGGTTTTGACTTATGAGCCTTGCCCAGCCTTGCTCCGCACGCCTTCTGGTTCTTATGAATCCCCGTTGGAGAGACATGGGGTCGGAGTCTGAAGTAGCGCTGTGGGCAAGGCCTTCCGATCGGAGAGGGCATCCAGAGGCCGAAGCGAGTGCTCCGATCTGGTGGGCCCGAGGGATCGTGGAGCGGGCACCGCTCCCTTGAGACCACAGCGCGGCGACAGCACATCTGTCATTGTGGAGGGCGCGAGCCCTTTCCTGGACCGTAGTGGTTGTCGTATGTCTACGTCGGGTTCCGTGTCTGAGGACTGAAGGCGGCGCCTACAACTCTGTAGGGCGAAGAGCACGCGCCTGCAACATTATTCAGGCTCTGCCACGCTTGGAAGGGTCTAAAGCACCCATCCCGTCGTTCCCTGGCAGTACTTTTCCTGCCGGGGCGCAGGGTATGGTCCTCGAAGCCGCGGTTGACCTGAACGTCTTGTCCTACCCTGTACCTATCATCATGAGGGAGCGGGGAGAGGTTGTCAGGCGAGACGAAACCAGTCTTCGGACATCGGGCGAGGCGTGGTCCGTCCTCGGACGTCGAGCGAGGTGGAGCCTAGCTTTTATCCGTCGGGCGAGACCAAGCCCAGCCCTCGGGGGTCGGGCGAGGCGGAGTCTAGCCTTTATCCGTCGGGCGAGACCGAGCCCAACCCTCGGGGGTCGGGCGAGGCGGAGTCTAGCCTTTATCCGTCGGGCGAGACCGAGCCCAGCCCTCGGGGGTCGGGCGAGGCGGAGTCTAGCCTTTATCCATCGGGCGAGACCGAGCCCAGCCCTCGGGGGTCGGGCGAGGCGAAGTCTAGCCTTAGCCCTCGGGCGAGGCGGAGCTGGCCCAAGGGCGTCGGGCGAGGCGGGGTCTAGCCCTTAGCCCTCGGGCGAGGCGGAGCTGGCCCAAGGGCGTCGGGCGAGGCGGAACCAAACTCACGTCATTCGGGCAAGAAACGCAGCGGCGCCCTTGTCCGTCCGGGAGTTTTTAATGTTCGATGGTTATTGGTTCCACCTTCTGAGGTACCCCGGTATTAGGTCCCCGATGTAAGGAAAGTGGACCCTTGGCCCATTTACTTTGGATTTTTGTGTTTGATGACCAACACAACCAAATTGGACTAATGAATTTGCAAGTGTTTATTTTGTAGTTCAATAGGGTGCAAGACGTGACTTGGACGAAGGCGACGTGGTGATCCGATGATCAACACCTTAAGAAAGACCTTAGAAGCACAAGAGAAGATCCAAGATATCAAGCAAAGTCCAAGCATGAAGATTGGAACCAAGCCGTATGCAAGATCGCGAAGAAATGAGCTTACTGTGGTGACCGGATGCTGGACCGGACGCTGGACAAGCAACCGGACGCTGGGCAAGTGGCTCGGCAGACAGGCGACCGGACACTGGACCGGACGCTGGCGGCAACCGACCGGACGCAGGACAGCAGCGTCCGATCGAGTACAGTAAGGTTCTAGAGCGGCAAATCTGCGACCGGACGCTGGCCAGCGTCCGATCAGTATATTGCCGGCTCAACGGTCGGGACGACCGGACACGTCCGGTCAGGACGATTCAGCGTCCAGTCAGTAGCAGTTTCACGGGAATTCGACCCCAACGACTACTTTCTCAGTGGGGCTTATAAATACAACCCCCAACCGGCCATTTGAGAAGTGTGGAGCTGAGGAAACATACCAAGGGTGTTGATACACCATTTTAGTGATCTCCACTTGCATAGTGCTTAGTGATTCATCAGGTGATTAGCGTAGGTGCTTTGCGAAGTGCTTAGGTTGATTAGACCACCGCTTATGCGCTTGCTCTAGGTTTAGGCCTAGTGTTTAGTGAGGTTTGCATACCTCTTACCACTCGGTGCTTGCGAGCACCATTGTTGTACATCGGAGGGGCTTGAAGTCTTGCGAGATCACACCAACAACGTTTGTGGTGTGGCCGCCACCGTGTACCGGAGGGAACAAGGCCCGCGGCGTTTCGGCCAGAAGCTTGATAGTGAAGACGGCGGGGAGCATCCGAGAGAGGCTTGCCGAGAGGCACGTCGGAGACCCACTTGCGCGTGGGGAAGGCCCGAAGCTATCCACGGAGTTACCCGACCGGGAGCTTGGCCCTTGCGAGGGATTCCTTGCGAGGGGCTCCAACGAGGACTAGGGGGAAGCTTGCGCGCTTCTCGATACCTCGGTAAAAATACCGGAGTCGTCGACGAGAGTTTGCATATCTCTACCTTGCTCTTTAGCTTCCGCATTGACATTGATTACTTTACTACGTTTGCGGTAGAGATAGCAACACACTAGCAAAACCATAGTTGCGCATCTAGATAGTTCATCAGTTGCATAGGTTTGCTAGGGTTAGAAAAAAGGCCATTGTTTAGAGTTAGAATTTTTAAGTTGCCTAATTCACCCCCCCTCTCTTAGGCGTCATGGTCCCTACAATTGGTATCAGAGCCGGTTGGCTCATATTTGGACCTTTGGCTTAACCGCCGTTGAGCCGACGCTATTGTAAGAGTAGTTGGGATGGATACCGCTAGGCCTCCACAATTTGATGGCACTAACTTCCTCTACTATAAAGCTAGAATGGCTTGTCACCTTGAGGCGGTTGATTTAGGTGTATGGAGAGTCACTCGTGACGGGATGAAACCCATTAAGAATCCCGAAAATCCCACAGAGTGACGAAAAAGAAATGCATTTTAATGATAGAGCTAAGAATTGCTTGTTTGAATCATTTAGCATGGATGTGTTTAACCAAGTGTTCACCTTAAATATGGCACATGAAATTTGGTTAAAACTCCAAGAGCTCTATGACGGCACAAGTAATGTCCGTGAGCAAAAACATTGTCTAGCTAAGCAAAATTATGATTCCTTTGCTATGAATGATGATGAGCTTGTTCGTGATATGTATTCTCGATTGAATCTAATTATCAATAAGCTCCATTCAATAGAATTATTAAAGCTAGATGATGCGGACATCGTGAGGAAGATCATCTCCGTTCTACCACAAAAGAAATATGCAAGCATCATCACCATCCTTCACAACATGGAGAACTTGAGCACCATGACCCCAGGGATTGTCATTGGCAAGCTAGTGACATTTGAAATTTCACGTAAGATGGGTCAAGTAGAAGCATCTTCATCAAGCAAAGGCAAAGCTTTCGCTTGTAGCGAGAAGAAAAAGATGAAGGGCAAGAAAGTTGAGTCAAGCTCAAGCTCAAGCTCCTCAAGTGAAGAAGATGAGGATGATGATGATGATGAACAAGAATCAAGTGATGATGATCAATCTTCCTCCTCCACCTCCGACCTTGATGAAGAATCAGTCAAACTTATCAAAAAGGTGGAAAAGATGATCGTAAGTCTCAATGTCAAGGGTGCGCCCATCCAAATTCAAGACCTCATTTTCACTAATCAAAGAAACGTGCAAAGAAAGATAGGATGCTATGGATGCGGCGAGATGGGTCACTTTGTGAAAGTTTGTCCAAACAAGCCCACACCCAAGACAAAGAAGAAGGCATGCAAGAATCAAGCCCTCACATCAATAAGATCATGGGATGATTCTTCAAGTGAAGAATAACCCCATCACAAGAGGCGAGGCCGCAAGCACTCATCATCAAATTCTTCTCGTGTGTGCCTTATGGCACGAGGTAATGAAAGCTCTTCTTCTAGTGAGAGTGATAATGATATGCCTTCTTATCATGAACTTGTGCAAGAAAATCTTAATTATGCTAAAGCTTGCACTAGTCAACAAAAGAAGCTCAAAAGTTTAAAAGAAAAGCTAGATAGTTCACAAAAGCATACAAAACCTTGCTTGAACAATATGAGAACTTTGCTAATCTCAATGTTGAATTATCTACTAAAATTGAGAAACTTGAGACTAGTGCAACAACAAATGCATGCACAATCAATGATGAGCAACTCTTAAAGAAAAACGAAAAATTAAAAGAAAAGTTAGCTAGCTCACAAGAAGCATATAATAGTTTGCTTGCTAAAATGGAAACCATGTGCAAACATTGTGATGAGCTAACTAATAAAGTTGCTAATCTTGAAGCCGTTAGCACAACCCCCACCAAGGCATCTAAAAAGAAAAATTCTATCGTTAACATGTCTAAAAAGGATGCATCTACTTCGTGTAATGATTTATGTTTAGACTCACCTTTGTGCAACCAAGTTTGTGTTGAGAAAGTTGTTGTAAATACATGCACACAAGAGGTTGCAAAGGAGAATGAGCAACTCAAGCAAGAAGTAGCTCGCCTCAGCAAGGACTTGACTCAAGTGAAAGGCAAGGCGAAGCAAACCCAACTTCATCAAGATAACACCGTCAAGGGAGTGAAGAAGCTTGATGAAGGACAAACCGTTGTTTGCTACATGTGCCACAAGGAAGGCCACAAGTCCTATGAGTGCAAGGTGAAGAATGGGGGAGGAGCAAAGAAGACGGAGAAAAAGTAAACAAGCAAGCTCTCCAACACCTACACCAATAAGGTGGACAATAAGGCCTCCACACCTTATCTCTTGAAGAAGAAGAAAATGACAAGGTGGTGGCCATCAAGGTGAACAAGCAAGCTAACAATGGGGTCAAACGCTTTTGGGTGCCAAAGGAAATCATTTCAAACATGAAGAGCACCAAGAAGGTTTGGATCCCGAAAGGGAAGTGAGAAATCCGTCGGACGTCGGGAAATTTGGAGACTTGCAAAGTTTGGGTGCATTTCATGGGGTGCATCATGATGGACAAAGTCATTGCCAAGTAGGTTAGTGAATACTATAGACCCAAATTCCTCTTCCCATGTTAGGTAACTAGATGTCATTACTTTCAATTAGTATTCATTTCAATTGGTATTGTTTTTCAATTGATATACTTTTAAAGCATCTAGTTATCTTTCATGCCTATGTTTGCATTTACATGCTTAAATCTTTTGTCTTGCATTCAATAGGTATAACATATGGTAGGCTTGCTCGGTTTTCATTATCAACCCTTGGAGCAAACCTACATGGTTTAAAATTGTTTAGGAGCACGACATATAGCTTGTTTTACAATTATTTATCTAATATGTGCCAAAGTCCAAATTGTAGATAATCTCTCCCAAATATCATCTTTCAAGTGGTATTTTGATACTTAAATCAATGCGCACAAATTTTACAAGTATTCAACACTTATGTGCACAAATTTAGGGGGAGCTTAATCTACAAGTTGGATGCTTTGAGACTAACACATTTTCAAGCTTATCTTGTGTGTAGTAGTCTCATTGCAAGGAAAATAGAGTCCCCAGAGGAAAGCATTATACTTCAATTGGTAGAAATCAAATTGATTTTCACAAGTGGTATTTCTAAACCGATATCACCATGTTGATCTCACTTTGATATTTATTTGCTTTCTCCTTACATTATATAGATTAACCTCTCTTGTGCAATAAATTGCTAATTATGCATATGCTTTGCTTTTTATCATATGTATGCATAAATTTAGGGGGAGCTTAGTCTATATAATGTGATAGTCAAGTTTTGTGACCTATTCCATGCTAATCAAATCCTTCTTTTGGTTCACAAAGTTTGACTCTCCCTTGTGCTACTAATATATTCCTTTTTGGGTGTTTGATGCCAAAGGGGGAGAATTTGAAGGACCAAAGACAAGCATTTAGTTACAAGTAGTAATGGTCCGAGAAAGGAAGGAAAATGAATTATGGATTAGTCTAAGTAATGGGAGAGTCTAAGTAATGGGAGTTTTTTTAGAGAAGCTAGGCTTTAATCCATAATATCACATGGGGACATTTGCAAGGGCAAGACAAGCTTTTAAGTAAAGTTTTTATTGGTATCTGTCAATTAGTATCATATAACCTTGCCCTTTGCATTGCATCCTAGCAAGTAGGTAGTTTTTAATCTTCAAATTCTTATCATTTGCTTGCTTTGGTTGTGTTGTCATCAATCACCAAAAAGAAGGAGATTGTAAGGAAAATGGACCCTTGGCCCATTTACTTTGGATTTTGGTGTTTGATGACCAATACAACCAAATTGGACTAATGAATTTGCAAGTGTTTATTTTGTAGTTCAATAGGGTACAAGACGTGACTTGGACGAAGGCGACGTGGTGATCCGATGATCAACACCTTAAGAAAGACCTTAGAAGCACAAGAGAAGATCCAAGATATCAAGCAAAGTCTCAGCATTAAGATTGGAACCAAGCCGTATGCAAGATCGCGAAGAAATGAGCTCACTGTGGTGACCGGATGCTGGACCGAACGCTGGACAAGCAACCGGACGCTGGGCAAGTGGCTCGGCAGACAGGCGACCGGACACTGGACCGGACGCTGGCGACAACCGATCGGACGCAGGACAACAGCGTCCGATCGAGTACAGTAAGATTCCAGAGCAGCAAATCTGCGACCGGACGCGTCCGGTGGAAGGCGACCGGACGCGGGCCAGCGTCCGATCAGTATATTGCTGGCTCAACGGTCGGGACGGCCGGACGCGTCTGGTCAGAACGATTCAGCGTCCGGTCAGTAGCAGTTTTGCGGGAATTCGACCCCAACGACTACTTTCTCAGTGGGGCTTATAAATACAACCTCCAACCGACCATTTGAGAAGTGTGGAGCTGAGGAAACATACCAAGGGTGTTGATACACCATTTTAGTGATTTCCACTTGCATAGTGCTTAGTGATTCATCAGGTGATTAGCGTAGGTGCTTTGCGAAGTGCTTAGGTTGATTAGACCACCGCTTATGCGCTTGCTCTAGGTTTAGGCCTAATGTTTAGTGAGGTTTGCATACCTCTTACCACTCGGTGCTTGCGAGCACCATTGTTGTACATCGGAGGGGCTTGAAGTCTTGCGAGATCACACCAACCGCATTTGTGGTGTGGCCGCCACCGTGTACCGAAGGGAACAAGGCCCGTGGTGTTTCGGCCGAAAGCTTGATAGTGAAGACGGCGGGGAGCATCCGGAAGAGGCTTGCCGAGAGGCAATTCGGAGACCCACTTGCGCGTGGGGAAGGCCCAAAGCTATCCACGGAGTTACCCGACCGGGAGCTTGGCCCTTGCGAGGGATTCCTTGCGAGGGGCTCCAACGAGGACTAGGAGGAAGCTTGCGCGCTTCTCGATACCTCGGTAAAAATACCGGAGTCGTCGACGGAAGTTTGCATATCTCTACCTTGCTCTTTAGCTTCCGCATTGACATTGATTACTTTACTACGTTTGCGGTAGAGATAGCAACACACTAACAAAACCATAGTTGCACATCTAGATAGTTCATCAGTTGCATAGGTTTGCTAGGGTTAGAAAAAAGGCCATTGTTTAGAGTTAGAATTTTTAAGTTACCTAATTCACCCCCCTCTTAGGCGTCACAGTCCCTACACCCGACAGTAGCCCCTGAGCCCCCGGGTGATTCAGACAGAATCGCCCGGGGGGTGTTTTCGATTTCGTCGGAGTTAATTTGCCAGAGGGTACGCGCGAGCGCACCTGATGGGTGCAGCCCCCGGGTGATTCGAGTAGAGTCGCCTGGAGGGTAGTATCGGACCCTTCACGGGTAAGGCTGAAAGACTTGGTTTTTCGTCAACTGGATATTTTTAAGGGAATCGTGGTATTCCGTTCGCGAGAATTTTATTCAGTGCCGACCTGGCTGGGACCCGACTGCAAATCGAGGCCCTGGTGATGCTTGCGTCCTTGAGTCCCAGTAGTTTGCGGGCCTATCCCTCGTTGGGACAGCCCTTTGGCTCCGGGACCCTAGGTGGGCCAGAGGGAAAAGCTCTATGACCCGTGTCCCATTGATGGAGAGAGAGTCCTAGTCCGCCTGGGGAAGACGAACCGTCCGGCGTGATTTTTTCAGGAAGGGATAGGGATCGTGTGCGCGTATCCCACGAGGTGACGCGGCGGTGCACGTGGTAGGCTCGGAGATCGAGGCGGACGGTTGCCCTTCTCGTATCCGTCGCCCCTATAAAACCACGGGGTTTGCCCCCAGGGTTCTGCATTTTGCCTCCTCGCCTTCGCGTCCTCAGCCTCCGCCGCCAATCGCCTGCGCCTCTTGCACCTGTACTGCTTCCGCCATCAAACTCGCTGCTGCCTTCTTCCCCGTGCTGCTCCTGTCGTTGCAATGGACCCGGGGTACAAATCCAACATCTCTCCTTAGCGCTTAGAGGGCCTCGTCCGCCAAGGCCTCCTTTGCCCGTTGACCGCCGCCGAGGAGTGGCGGCTGCCCAGTGAAGAGGAGGAACCGGAGCCACCCGAAGGGTACGTCATTTCTTTCGCCCACTTCCACGAGCGAGGATTCGCCATGCCCCCATCAGTTCCTTCGGGGACTGATGGACTACTACTAGGTGGAGCTTCAACACCTTACCCCCAACAGGATCCAGCACATTGCGGCGTTTGTTGCCCTGTGCGAGGGGTTCTTGGGGATCAGTCCCCACTTTGACCTATGGCGGTATTTCTTTGCTGTCAATCTCGTGAAGAGGCGAGTCGGGAAGCAAGATCTGCATGCGCCTGTGGGGTGCCCCAGTATCCACCTCCGCAACACCCGGGCGGGGGCGTATCCGCTAATGCGTCTAGCCACCTCCAACAAGGGGTGGCATTCGCAGTGGTTCTATGTCAAGAATGACACCACCGCTCCCTTGCCGATCTTCACTAGGCCCTACATCTTGGAGGCCCCGGAGTCATGGGGGTGGGGCGTTCAGGCCAAGGACAAGAAGCATCTCAATGGCCTTCTCGCTGCCCTCCGAACTCTGAAGGAGAGGGGCGTGAAAGGGTCGGGGATTATTGGTGCCTACCACGCGAGGAGGGTTGCGCCGCTAATGGCGCGCACGCTTCCCCTATATCAGATGGTGCCTGAAGCATCGTTCAAAGGGACGGCGCTCGCCGATGAAGCGCTCCCTCCTTCCGAGGTGGCGCGGCACATTAAGGAGGCGATGGAGCCCACGAAGGACTCTGTTGGCGCCGTCCTCGACTTTGTGTACCCAGTGTCGGGGCATCCCCCAATGTGGTCAGAGCCGGGGTTTGTTGACTTTGTAAGTTTTCTTTTCCCTTGCTCCTCTTTTCGCTTGAAATTTTCGATCCCCTGATGCTAACCGTGGGATAGCGGGATCAGCTGGGAGGACTGTTCTTCAAGGATAGCCCGGCTCCACTGCCGAAGGACCCAACCTGGGCAGCAGCAAACCGTGCCCTGGCCGGTTGAGACAAGAAGACGAGGGAGCTCATGAAAAAGAAGGCGATACGGAAGCAGCAAGCTCGTGATCGAGGAGAGGAGACTAGTAGTGATGACGATGACAACGGCGATGATGACGACGACGATGATGAGGCAGTAGCCGGCGTGGATTGGGGTGACCTGGTGAACGAGGACTCACTGTCCATGCAGGGACCCCTTCCATTCCACATGGAGGGAAGTGAATCTGTGGGGACGGTGGAGCCGGGCCTGCCTCTGGGTCCGGCAGGAGCCGGAGGATCCGCCGTCACCCGCGGGGTGCCGGCGGAGGATCGGTGGATGGGAGGGGACGGATCCGAGGCCGTCCCTGAGGTACTAGCGGAGGGGGGGTGGTTCCGACACCGCGCCCCGTGAGCTGATGGAGGGGGGCGGATCTGGCGCCACGCCCCATGAGCCGATGGAGGGGAGCGGCTCTAGTGCCGCGCCCTCGGAGACAAGAGAGACGAGCCTCCCTGCCTCGGAGCAGAGGGCAGGCTCGAAACGGTCCCGCCCACATGAGTTGGAGCAGGGGTCCGGGGGTTCGTCCCCGAAACGTACCCACCGACCGAAAGCGTCAGAGTATGTCACCGATTCCCCTCGTTTTCTTTCTTTATTTTTCCATTCCGACCTTATGCCCTTTTTCCGTTTTGCAGATTCTTGCGACGGGGCCACCCTTTGGGGCCGGCGCCCAAGAAGAGCCTTGCCCTTCAGGAGGGACGGATGGCGCTGCCCGATGTCACCCCTGTTTCGGGCAGGAGCGGCGCTGACGTTGCGGCCTCGTTGGCTGATCCGGAGGCGCCCACGGTGGCGCCCGTACCCTTGGTGATTGTCGAGCAGGCGACCGCGACCACGATAAGCCAGGAGCAGCCAGACGCAGCCGCGGTGGCGTCCGAGGGGGTGGCGCATTCCATGCCCCCGGCGGCCCAAGTGACGGCACCTGACGTGGGCCGAGCGAAGTTGGATGCCGCCGCGGTGGCGTCCGACGGAGCAGCGCAGTTCGCGCCACCGGAGGCCTACACAGAGGTGGCCCTGACCGCGACAAGCCCGACGGGGTCGGATACTGCCGTGGTGGCATCCGAGGGGGTGGCGCAATCCGCGCCACCGGCGGTCTAGGCCATGGCGCCCGGGGCAGGCCGGATGGAGGAGGACATGGCCGGAGGGTCTTTGGGCGTCATGATGGTGGTGGGGAGGACCCAAAGGGAGCCGCCTTTGGCCTTGTTGTCGGGGGGCAACCGCTCTCCCGCGAGCGGGGAGCCGCCGCTCCAATGGATGGCCGCCGAGGACCCAACATCGGCTCTGTTCTCACTTGACGATGCTGCTGAGAGTCTGGAGCGGGAAAATCTGGACATCGGGTTCTCGGCTGCGTTGAATGCCTTGAATGAGGCCAGTGGTGCCTTGCGCAAAATCCTCGTTCCTTCTAGCCGGGTATCTGCTTGATCTTCTTGCTTGTTTTCTTCTTTCTTCACATATTTCTATGTTTTCATGTCTTCTGATTCCGGTCCTCCTTTCAGAATATTGTTGCTCGTAGTCGGGACAAGTCCCGGTTCCTTCATGAGCAAAAGGCAGAATGGGACCACCTTACCGAGGAGGCCAGGTTGCGAGGAGATGTGAGCGCGCAACTCACTGCCGCCCAGCAGCAGGAGGCCGAGGCGCGCTGGGACGCGGAGGAGGCTCATGGGATGTTTGAGGACCTGTCGGCGAGGGTGAAGCTGGACGAGGATGCCGCCAGGCTTCGAAAGGAGCGGGACGAGCTGCTACAGAAGGACGTTGCGGCCAGTGAGCGGGCCGGCGAGCTCCTGGCAGAGCTAGAGACGGAGCAAGACCTCAAGCTGAAGGCTGAGGAGAGGTCCGCAGCGTTGTAGTAGAGGGTGGACCGGGACGCCGAGATGATCACCTGGTTGCGCGAGGAGCGGGACGAGCTACGCCGGACCGAGGAGAGACTTCGCTCGGAGCGCAGTGCAGCCCGTGAGGATCGCGACCGGGCCATCCGGGAGTGCGACGAGGCACGTGGGGTGGCCGACTCCCTCCTGGCGGTTCTTGGAGTCACGGTGAACCGAAGGTTGGAGGTTGAGAGCGCTGCTGCCAGGCTGGAGAAGGAGCTTACCGAAGTGCGAGGGATCCTCTAGGTCAAGAGCGACGAGCACGACCTTCTGCAAGCCGCTGTCGGAGTGGTCACCGACGCCCTGAGGGTGGCGCAGCCAGAAGGATCCATCTTGGTTGCAGCTCGTGCTGCGGGAATCACGGCGCGGGTAGGCCAACTTGATGAGGACGCCTTTCACACCGGGATCACCCAAGCCTTTGCTGTCGCCCGTTCCCATTATGATTGGGAGATTAACCTAGAGGTAATGAGTCATGGCTTCGTGCCTATCTATGATGACGATGAGCTGGACGAGATGGAAAAGGCAGTGACTCCCCTCGCGCGGAACCTGGCGAACAAGCTAAAACAAGAGGTTCTCCCTTCGCGGAAGTAGTTAGCTTGATAAACACTTATTTGTAATATGTGAACAAGTGTCAGTACTTTTGTGTCCTGGAAACGGTTTCGTAATTTTTGTTTCGTTTGTTTGATTTTACCTTCTTTCTGTAATGTTTTTTTGAAAAAAGAAAGGAGGTACCCATACCTTTATCAGCCCCCGAGTGAGATCCGACCTCTTGCGGTTGTTGGGGTCGGATGTTACTGGAGACCGGAGCGAGGGAGGCGAACTTACATTTTGTATTTACTCGTACCCCTTACCTATGACTTTGATGATCGCTGCGTGACCGTGCGTTCGGTCTTATCACTGGTCTGGCCTTCCCTGAGCCCCCGTGCATGGTGGGGATTCGGTTAAGGGCCGGTTCATTCGTGATCGTTGTCCCATCAACGGTTTTTCGTAACCAGAGGGGTTAAGGCGATCTCTCTTGCCTCGATGGCTCGAGTGACGTGCTTTATGAGCTCGCTAACGGGGATGTTCAGACGGAATCCGATCCCGTTTGCTTCGCGGTAGGGTCGGCGAAGCCCTCGGGTGGCGTTCCATTACTCCTTGGCCCGCCTTCCAATAGATTCCCCCTCAATGGGGTTTCTATGGGCTCGGCTAGAGGCTGGATTGAACAAGAAGGTTGAGATGACCCTATTCGCCTTAATGCGGGTCGGGCAAAGGCCGTTGAGGCTCATCTGTGTTTTCTCCCCTGGCTCTTGTTTGACGCGAGGCAGCCCCGGACCCTTCGCTGGTCAGCCTTCGAACCTCGGTCTCTCGATCTTGGATCGAGCGGCTCGAGCCCCCGAGCCCTTTAGGGTCTGTTAGGGGTCGGCCGTGTTTTCACGCGCTACCCCGTCCTCGGTTTCCGTGATCAGAGGGGCTGAGTTGACGACACTTGCCTCGATGGCTCGAGTGTCGCGCTCAATGAGCTTGCTAACAGGTATGTTCGTGTCGAATCCGGATCCATCATTCGCTGACGGGGTCGGCAGAGCCCTCATGTGGCATTCCACTACTTCTTAACCCGCCTCCCGGCAGATGCCCGAGCCGTTTGCTGGGCTCAGGTGGCCCGTTGGCCTCTCCTTGACAGAGATTCTGTGGGTCTGGCTCGAGGTTAGAATCAAACGAGAAAGGTCGAGATGTCCCTGTCCGCTTTTGAACGGGGTCGGGTGAGGCTGCTGGGGCTCATTTCGGTTTTTCTCCCCTGGCTCTGTTTGACATGAGGCGGCCTCGAGCCCTTCGCAGGCCGGCCTTCGAACCCCGGTCAGACGTCGCTCATATTGAATGAGGCGGCTGCCGCTTCGTGACGCAACACGAAGCATTGAGATGCAAGGATTTGCATATGCAACGTTTGGATGTATGGATTTAGCATATAGTTTAATCAAAACAAAAGCGGGGGTCGGTAACGTTACCTTGGTGGTATGAGCCGTCGGAAGCTCCTACCAGACATGTCCATGCCAGGTTCGGGTCCAACGTTTGCGATGAGGCCGGCGTAACCTGCATAAGCATCGCTATTTTTGTTTTCGTTTCTTGGCGGCGATCCGAGCCGCTTGATTGATTTTTAAGCGATCTGTCAGCTTCCCCCTTGAAAGGGGGCTCTGCAGGTGGACCCCTCCAAACTCCTTTTGGGAAGGCGGGAGCTAAGGCTAGTAATGTGAGGAACTGTGAATGCGATTATGCTTGTGAACAAAAAACATCGTAGCCATCGGGGCGTAGGGTCTAGTGGTTCGTCCAGTTGTATTCATCGTTTTATTCCCACACGCCGTGCCTCCGGTTTCTTAAACATAAGGAGGGGTTGGGCTAAGAGGATGTTTAAACAAACAGGCGCCCTCGGCAGCCCCCGAGCGATGTCCGTGCCCCTGTCGTTGCTGGGGCCGGAGGCTCGGTAAAGGATTTAACACTCAAAGTAAGTAAACATGGGTGCTTATCTTTCAATTGGTCGTTCATTTTTTGCCTGGGCCGCCCGATCGACCCAGGAGGCCCATTGGGCTCCCCCTGGAGGGAGGTTCCATCGTTGGGTTGTTCCATGGTCCTGCCTAGGGAAGCAGAGAGTCGCCTGTAGGTGAGCGTGCCTCGGTTCTCATGCCCGGGGTGCATTAGTGGCGGGCCATGCCCGGGTGACGTTCTGGCTTACCAAGCGATGTCCCGTCGACCAGAGCGCGTCCCGTCGTTTCCGACGCGTCCCCTCATATTTCTGTCAGCATTGATTTCGCATTTGTATTGAATAGGGGAAGGCAGAGAGTTTTTCGTCCGAACCTTTCGCCTTTCCTTAGCTGCTAAGCCCCCTCTTTAAATAGGAGGGGGGAAAGAGTTCTCGTCCCACCTCCCCGCCAGCCTCTGAGCCGCCACCTCTTCTCCTTCCTTCTCACCGAATGCATCGGCTCCTAAGTAAGAGAGGGTAATGCCAAGGAGAGAAGAACTCACAGATCCGCTCATGAATCTGGAGCGCGATGTCGAGCTAGAGGTCATCCAACGTAGATGAGATGGCGCGGTTCGCCTGTGCTGAGGAGGGGTTGCCGCTGCCGAAGGAGGAAGGGCGCCGGAGGGTGCTGAGCGTTGTCGATTTTGCCGTCGTTGGTTGCGGCCTTCCTTCAGTGGGAGGCGCTTCCTGCCCCGACGCCGTTGTCAGGGTTGCAGCCGATGATGATGGCGTAGTCCCTGGGCGTCCCGACGGAGGCGCCGCTATCGGGGTCGCGGCTGATGACGATGGCGTAGTCCCTGAGCGCCCCAGTGGAAGGACACCGTAGTCGCCGGCGTGGTGCTCATCGTTGCAGATGATGGCGCCTTCGAGGATCCCGTGAAGCGATAGGACGTCGCCGATGGGGAACAGTGCGCGATGGCCACAGTAGACGAACTGGGCTGTGTACGTGCCCGGACGTTGCCGATGGAGAGCTTGGCGCGGCGACCGCAGTAGTACTTGTAGTAAAGCTAAGCAGAGATTGTAATTGAATAAGTTTGTGGGAGCCCCCGAGTGAACAGTCCTTTGAATTTTAGGAGTACATTAGTCCTTTGCGTGATGAAATCACTTTGTAAGTGGTGAATTTGTGCAAAAATGAACAAATTTTCATCTTTTGTTACGACAAATAGTTTTTCAGCTTCCTCTTTTTGTAGAAGAGGTTTCGATGCCCTCCGACCCTTCCCATGGCTCAAGTTGCAAAAAACTAGGAGTGCGGGTGAATTAGTTCTGATTACGCTGGTGAGCAAAGAGGTTGTAGCCGCTGGGGCATGGGTCTCCCGCAGTCCTACCAGTTGTACTCAGAATTTGTTCCCGAAATCTTAGTCCTCAGGACTTGTTATGAGAAGATCGGAAAACTTGGAGAAAGTTTGCAAAGATAACACAGGAAGTGTTTGCAAGATAAACGTACTTGTATTATTTGTATCAGCCCCTGAGTGAGGTTCGGCCCCTCGCGATTTGACGGGGTCGGATGTCACTAAAGATCGGGGATTTGTAAAGACAAAAACTGATAAGAAAAACATGCGTTTATTTAAGGGTAAAAACGACGTAGCTGGTCAATGTTCCAGGCGTTGGTGAAGACCTCGCCGTTGATGGTTTTCAACTTGTAGGCGCCTGGGCGGAGTACTTCCGCGATGATGTACGGCCCCTCCCTGGGCGGGGAGAGCTTGTGGCGGTCCTTGTTGCTCTGCACGAGGCGAAGGACAAGGTCCCCGACGTTGAAGGCTCGGTCCCGCACCCATCGACTGTGGTACCGTCGCAATGCCTACTGGTACTTGGCTGAATGGAGGGCGATGTCGCGGGCTTCGTCTAGCTGGTCCATGGCGTCTTGGTGGGATGCCTCGGCCCCCTATTCATCATATGCTCTGATTCTTGGTGCCCCATAGTCATGGTCCATTGGGAGAACGGCCTCAGAACCGTAGACCATGAAGAAAGGTGTGTAGCCGGTGGCCTGGCTAGGATCGGCGACCCAGCGCACGCCGAACTTGTTCAACCGGTTGAAGATCCTAGGCTTGAGGCCCTGCAGGAGCATGCCATTCGCGAGCTCGACCTGCCCGTTCGTCCGGGGGTGCGCGGCAGCCGCCCAATCGATTCAGATGTGTTGTTCATCGCAGAATCGAATGAATTTCCTACCGGTGAACTGCGTGTCGTTGTCTGTGATGATGGAGTTTGGTACTCCAAAGCGGTGGATGATGTTGAGGAAGATCAACACAGCTTGCTCGGATTTGATCGTGGAGATCGGTCGAGCTTCGATCCATTTCGTAAACTTGTCTATGATGACAAGTAGGTGGGTGAAGCCTCCGGGTGCCTTTTTGAGTGGCCCAACCAGGTCGAGCCCCCAGACCGCGAAGAGCCACGTGATGGGGATCATCTGGAGCGCCTGGGCCAGGAGGTGAGTCTGTCGAGTGTAGTACTAACACCCTTCGTAGGTGCATACAATTTGCTCGGCGTCGGCTACTGCAGTGGGCTAGTAGAAGCCCTATCGGAATGCGTTTCCAACCAAGGTCCTTGGCGCGGCATGGTGACCGCAGACCCCGCTGTGGATGTCGCTCAGCAGAAGTCTTCCCTGTTCGCTGGGGATGCAGAGCTGCAGGATCCTGACATGGCTCCGTTTGTAAAGTTCGCCTTCTACAAGAACGAAGGACTTGGCGCGGCGTGCGAGCCATCGGGCTTCTGTCTTGTCTGCCGCTAGTGTGTCACGGAGGAGGTAGTCGAGGTAAAGCATTCTCTAGTCGTTGAGAGGGTCGGGCTCTGCTGCTGGATCTTCTTCAAGCTCCATGACCTCGGGGTCGGGCAGAGCAATCGGCGGGTCGGCCCCAGGGGCCAGATCAGATGGGTCATCGTCGGCCCGTTCCAACCCCTCGTAGCGCACCGAGGGCTTGTGTTGATCGCTGGCGAAGACACCCGTCGGCATTGGCTCTCGACTGGATGCTGCTTTCGCGAGCGCGTCGGCTGCTTCGTTGAGGCATCTTGGGATGTGATTGAGTTCGAGGCCGCCGAATCTGTCCTCCAGCCGTCGGACTTCTTGGCAGTACGCCACCATCTTGGCGTTGTGGCAGCTCGACTCCTTCATGATCTGGTCGATGACCAGCTGGGAGTCACCCCTGATGTCGAGGTGTCAGATGCCCAGCTCGATGGCGATTCGTAGGCCGTTGATGAGTGCTTCGTATTCGGCGATATTGTTTGATGAGGGGAAATGGAGCCGAACCATGTACCTCATGCGGACCCTAAGGGGTGATACGAAGACTAGTCCCACGCCAGCGCCCTTTTTCATCAGCAACCTGTCGAAGTACGTCATCCAATACTCCTGATCGACGACTGCTGGTGGCATCTAGACCTCGGTCCACTCCGCGATGAAGTCGGCCAGCACCTGGGATTTGATTACTGTTCGGGGGGGCATAAGTAATGCCTTGATCCATCAGCTCGAGTGCCCACTTTGCGGTTCTTCCTGTGGCATCCTGGCTACGGACGACCTCACCGAGGGGGAACGACGTCACGACTGTCACATGGTGTGACTCGAAGTAGTGGCGTAGCTTTCTCTTGGTGATGAGGATGGTGTAGAGGAGTTTCTGGATTTGGGAGTAGCGGGTTTTGGAGTCGGATAGTACCTCGCTGATGAAATATACAGTGCGCTGCACCTTGAAGGCGTGCCCCTCTTCTTCCCGCTCTACTACTAAGGCGGCGCTGACCACTTGCGTGGTGGCTGCTATGTACAATAGGAAAGATTCTCCGTTGCTTGGGGGAACCAGGACTAGGGGTTTTGTTAGAAGTAGCTTGACCATGTCAAGCGCCTCCTAGGCCTCGGCGGTCCACTCGAAGCGGTCGGCTTTCTTTAGAAGTCGATAAAGGGGGAGTCCTTGTTCGCTGAGGTGCGAAATGAATCGGCTGAGGGCGGCGAGGCACCCTGCGATCCGCTGAACCCCCTTTATGTTCTGGATCGGGCCCATCCTTGTGATGGCTAAGATTTTCTCCGGGTTGGCTTCGATGCCGCGCTCGAAGATAATGAAGACGAGTAGCATACCCCTCGGGGCCCCGAAAACACATTTTTCGAGGTTGAGTTTGATGCCATTTGCCCGGAGTCTCGCAAAGGTTTGTTCAAGATCGGCGATAAGGTGGTCAGCCCGTTTGGACTTAACTACGATGTCGTCGACGTAGGCTTCAACGGTTCGCCCGATGAGGTCCCCGAAGCAGTTGAGCATACAACGCTGGTAAGTTGCCCCATCGTTCTTCAGACCGAAAGGCATTGAAATATAGCAGAACGATCCGAAGGGGGTGATAAAAGACGTCGCGAGCTGGTCGGACTCTTTCATCGCGATCTGGTGGTAGCCGGAGTATGCGTCAAGAAAGCAGAGGGTTTCGCACCCTGAGGTAGAATGAACTATTTGGTCTATGCATGGCAAAGGAAACGGGTCCTTCGGGCACGCCTTGTTGAGGCCTGTGTAGTCGACACACATCCTCCATTTCCCGCTCTTCTTTCGCATAAGAACGAGATTTGCTAACCACTCTGGGTGGTGTACTTCCCTGATGAACCCAGCAGCCAACAGTTTTGCTATCTCTTCACCAATGGCCCTGCGCTTTTCCTCGTCGAAGCGGCGCAGGCGTTGCTTCATTGGCTTGGAGCCTGGGTGGATTTTCAAGGTATGCTCGGCAACCTCCCTTGGGATGCCTGGCATATCTGAGGGTTTCCATGCAAAGATGTCTTTGTTATCGCGGAGGAAGTCGACGAGCGCGCTTTCCTATTCAGAGAAGAGCGTGGTTCTGATGCGGACCTTTTTGCCCTCGGAGCTGCTGGGGTCCACGAGGACCTCCTTAGACCCTTCCGCCGATTCGAACGACCCGGTTGATTTCTTGGCGTCGGGCGTTTTTTTGGCAACCTCCTCCCTGAGGGTGGCGAGTTCCTTGGAGGCGATGACTGCGGCAGCGTGGCCGCAGCTTTTGACTTCACACTCGTAAGCACGCTGGAAGGAGGTGCCAACGATGATGACCCCGTGGGGACCCGACATCTTCAGCTTGAGGTATGTATAGTTGGGGACGACCATGAACTTCGCGTAACATGGTCATCCTAGGATGGCGTGGAAGGTTCCGAGGAACCCTACCACGTCGAAGGTGAGGGTCTCAGTCCTGTAATTGGACTGATCCTTGAAAGTGACGGACAGATCGATCTGTCCTAGTGGTATGGCCTATCTGCCAGGCACGACACCATGGAAAGGCGCTCGGATGGGGCAGAGGTTTGTTCGGTCGACGCCCATCTCATCGAGCGTCTTGGCGTACATGATGTTGAGGCCGCTGCCTTCGTCCATCAGTACTTTCGTGAGTCGCTTTGGGCCGACGATCGGATCGACAACAAGCGGGTACCTTCCCGGGTGTGGGATGGCATCCGGGTGGTCGGTCCGGTCGAAGGTTATGGCGGATTCTGACCACCGAAGAAAGGCAGGCGTGGCTGGTCCGGCCCTATAGACCTCGCGGCGTGCGACCTTCTGGCGGCACTTGGAGTCGTAGGCCACTGATCCTCCGAAGATCATGAGGGCGCCGTTCGACGTTGGGAAGGCGTCGTCCTTCTCCTCGGCGTCGTCTGTGGTGGGGGCAGGTTCCTTCCCCTGCTCCCCTTTGTTGAGGCCTCCGGACAAGTATTTGCGCATGAGGCCACAATCCTTGTATAGATGCTTGGCCGGGAAAGCATGGTTTGGGCATGGCCCCTCGAGCATTTTCTCAAAGTGGTTCAGAGTGCCCTCCGTGGGCTTCTGGCCACCCTTGCAGTCGGCAGCAGCCACGAGCGAGTTGTCGCGCCGTTGCTTCTTATTCTTTCTTTTGGAGGGACGGTTGGAGGCGCCTTCGTCGGCGCCCTCGTCCCGCCTCGTCTTGCTGTTGGAACGGTCGAAGATGGCTCCGACCGCCTCCTCTCCTGAGGCATGGCTGGTGGCGATATCCAGGAGTTCCTTGGTGGTCCGCGGGCCCCTGCGCCCCAGCTTGTGAACCAAAGACTCACAGGTTGTCCTAGATAGGAAGGCTCCTATTACGTCGGCGTCGGCGACGTTAGGGAGCTCGTTGCACTGCCGGGAGACGCGCCGGATGTACCTGCGGAGGGTCTCATTGGCCTTCTGGCGGCAGTTCTTGAGGTCCCATGGGATTCCAGGGCATTTGTACGTGCCCTGGAAGTTCCCCATGAAGATCTCCATCAGATCTGCCCAACTTTGAATGGCGTTGGACGGTAGGTGCTCCAACCACGCTCGTGCCGAATCGGCCAAGAATAGCGGGAGATTGCGAATAATGAAATCATCATCACTCGCACCACCGGCATGACAGGCAAGCCGATAGTCTTCGAGCCAAAGCCCGGGGTTTGTTTCCCTAGAATATTTAGGGATATTGGTAGACGGTCGGTACCTTGGTGGGAAAGCAGCGTTGAGGATGTGTCGGCCGAAGGCCTGAGGGCCTGGCAGGCCGGGGCTCGGGCTCCAGTCCTCGCCGCTGTCGTAGCGTCCGCCGCATTGAGGATGATAGCCGTGGCGGGCTCCTTCCCTCGCGTCGCCATGGGTGCGCCTGTGGGCGTCGATGGTGCTGCGCACGTCACGGTTGTGGCCGAGACGTTGATGCACCGAGATAGCGATGTGCTGCCTGCCGCCTGGCGATGTCTGGTGAACGGACGCGTCCTTGGTGGGGCGCACCGAGGGCGTGCGCTGGCTGGTGTTGGGCTCGCATCGCCGAGACAACGAGCTTTCCGCCTGCTGTGCCGCCGCACGCTCGAGCAACGTGCGAATTTCTCGGTGGGCCCGGCGATCCTCGGACGTCGTGGCCTCTGGAAGGCCGTGCAGCAAGGCCGTCGCAGCGGTGATGTTTTGGCTCGCCCGAGCGAAGTGAGGGAGGCTCCTGTCGTCGGTGAGGATCCTCTGGTGTATAGCGCGGGTCGTGGCGCGCGCGCGCCCACCGTCTTCGCGGTGTTCGATCTCGCGATTGATGTCAGCGTACTCCCGGACGAGCCCTTGTCCAGCCTCATCGATCTCTAGCTTCCAGGCTCTCAGCTGCTCCATCCTCAAGCGAGATGGGGCCGCTGCCTCCCCCCTGGTCCTGCCATCAGGGTTGCTTGTCGGGGTAGCCTCCTCCCCAGAGACACTTTCGACGTGCCCCTCGGGGGTTTGCGCCATGAAGCATTCCCGGGAAGGGTGATGACTCCCCCTGCTGGAGTCAGAGCTGGAGGACGATCCTGGCTCCTCCGTGAGGAGCTTGTGGAGAGTCTCCGTATCGTGTTCAATTACCCCTACAAACTCGCTGTCCGTGGGCGGCTAAACCATGCGTAGTGCCAGAAGGTGGCCAGCGGTCGCCGCAGCGTTGCGGAGACCGAATGGAAAAACGCTGTCGGGGCGCTCCGCACATGGCGTTCTGGAGAGAGGGTGATGCAGCGCGAGGCCTCCCTAGAAGACTGGGGTCCAAGGGAGATGCCGTGCTAGCCCTCAAGCGTCCGGTGGCTGAAGTTGATGTAAGGGAGAGACTGGACGGCCGTGTGGGCCAGCGCCAGCTCTCCTCCCAGTGTGACGATGAAATCTAGGTCACCAAAACGCACGTGTGCGCCCGGGACCCAGCTGATTGCGTGGTTGGCCATCCGAGGCCTAATTTGGAACGCGCAAAGTCCCCTACCTGGCCAACTGTTTCGAACAAGCACCGACAAGTAAATTTATATGGATGCGCATTAGGCCTGGATGGTGCGCTAAAGGACACAAGATTTATACTGGTTCGGGCTGAATGTCCCTACGTCCAGTCTGTTGCTGCTCGTGTTATTAGCACCGAAAATGCTTCGTAGTAGGGGGTACAAACGGTCGAGAGAGGGACTGGTCCCAAGTCTCTGATGGAATGGTCAAAAGGATGCCAAGAGCCTGGTGGCAGCTTGATTGTGTGTGATGTGTGTTGTGTTGTTTGTCAAAAGTCGGTCCCTTTGTTGGAGGAAGCACCTCCCTTTTATAGATGAAGGGGACAGTTTTACAACTGAGAGGGAAAGGGTGCGTATGCTACTGAGCCTTGTTGTTCACGTCTACCCAGCCTTGTTGTCCATTCCGGCGGATACCAGATAATGGTAAGCGCCTACAATACTGTCGATGCCACTGTAGAATGTCAGGATGGCTACAGAGTACTGCTCCGCGTAGGGTATGGACTCTGGTATAGTGGTTTTGACTTATGAGCCTTGCCCAGCCTTGCTCCGCACGCCTTCTGGTTCTTATGAATCCCCGTCGAAGGGACGTGGGGTCAGAGTCTGAAGTAGCGCTGTGGGCAAGGCCTTCCGATCGGAGAGAGCGTCCAGAGGCCGAAGCGAGTGCTCCGATCTGGTGGGCCCGAGGGATCGTGGAGTGGGCGCCGCTCCCTTGAGACCACAGCGCGGCGACAGCACATCCGTCATTGTGGAGGGCGCGAGCCCTTTCTTGGACCGTAGTGGTTGTCGTATGTCTACGTCGGGTTCCGTGTCTGAGGACTGAAGGCGGCGCCTACAACTCTGTAGGGCGAACAGCACGTGCCCGCAACACTATTCAGGCTCTGCCACGCCTGGAAGGGTCTAAAGCACCCATCCCGTCGTTCCCTGGCAGTACTTTTCCTGCCGGGGCGCAGGGTATGGTCCTCGAAGCCACGGTTGACCCGAACGTCTTGTCCTACCCTGTACCTATCATCATGAGGGAGCGGGGAGAGGTTGTCAGGCGAGACGAAACCAGTCTTCGGACATCGGGCGAGGCGTGGTCCATCCTCGGACGTCGAGCGAGGTGGAGCCTAGCTTTTATCCGTCGGGGGAGACCGAGCCCAGCCCTCGGGGGTCGGGCGAGGCGGAGTCTAGCCTTTATCCGTCGGGCGAGACCGAGCTGACCCAACGGCGTCGGGCGAGGCGGAGTCTAGCCCTTAGCCCTCGGGCGAGGCGGAGCTGGCCCAAGGGCGTCGGGCGAGGCGGAGTCTAGCCCTTAGCCCTCGGGCGAGGCAGAGCTGGCCCAAGGGCGTCGGGCGAGGGGGAACCAAACTCCCGTCATTCGGGCAAGAAACGCAGCGGCGCCCTTGTCCGTCCGGGAGTTTTTAACGTTCGATGGTTATTGGTTCCACCTCCTGGGGTACCCCGGTATTAGGTCCCCGACACATATTGAGGACAAAAACAGGACAACAAAAATACTACATATTCAGGATCTTAGAAGTCGGATCGAACCACAGTAATACTGCAGCACACCACACTAGGGAGGAAAATTTGAAGTATTTAAAGTCTACATCAATATGCAAAATTTGAAACTAAGTTCACAATTAGAAAGCAACTGTTCATTGTCTTCTATGAATTAGGCGACTGAACAAAAAGTAGTTCTTTTTTTTATCATAACAAAAAGTAGTTCTGAAGACATTACCGTAGAATGGAAACAGCAGTGCTTCCATTCCCACACCCGACTTCTAAAACCTTGGCATGATCTTTGCTGCTACAAAGTTCAGGAAATTCCGTAAGCAAATACCTCCTTTCCTGTAAAAGTAATACCAGGGTGATCTTCAACCTATGATGCACAGGTTTTCATTCTTAGTTTTACTACTTTGTATGCATTTGAGCTTAGTATAATCAGGGTGATCTTCAACCTATGAAGGGCAGGCCTGGTGCAAGCGGTAGTCTTACCGCCTGTGACCGGAAGGTCCCGGGTTCGAGTCGCGGTCTTCTCGTATTGCACAGGCGAGGGTAAGGCTTGCCACTGACACCCATCCCCAGACCCCGCACAGAGCGGGAGCTCTCTGCACTGGGTACGCCCTTTATAATCAGTCAAAAATTCCATTTTCTAAATCAATTTACTGATGAAAGGTGGGGGAAAAAATCAAAGATGACGTTGGAAAATAAAAATCATGGCACCATCAGAGACACATGCATAACTGAAGTCTGGTATACTTGGAACACTGTTTCTGAGGCTGCCGACCTATAGTGCGCAAACAGTGGTATTCTATTCACTTTATGTGGTAATGTCAGTAGACCAAGAAAGGCACTATATCCCAATTTTCTATAGTGACATGGCAATGCTGCAAAATCTGGGTGCTGCACAGAAAATAGGGTCTTGCAATCTGACAAAGACCCAATTCAATATGAAGGTTACAGGCATAGAATTTGATTTGAGAAATTTTTTACTAGTCCTGAACTCCTGATCGAATAAGCAAGGAATGTAGGAATAAAAAGGGAACTTGCGCAGAGGGCTGAGATGCAACCTTGAAGAACTTTCCGGACGCGTGGCGATGGTGGAAGCTTCTCCAGGCCTCCGACGAGGGCTACGGCGGCGAGGAGGTACTCGCGGCGGGCTCAGGAAAAGGGGAGAGGTGGTAGGAGAAGGCAGGTCCAGATTCCACCTCCTCCTTGAGTTCCTCCCACTCGAAGTCGTGCGAATGGTACTCCGCCTCCGCTTCGTCCTTGCCGGCGGTCTCCAATTCTCCTCCTGCTTCTTCCACTTCCATGGAGGGAGCGTGCCTTGTTTTGTTGTCGAATTAGCAAGATCTACCAGTCTTGTCGTTTCGATTACGGTCTGCCTGTTCCGGGGACTTCCCGGGGACCTCGCCCAGCGAGCTCAAGTCGCCACTCGCCAGAAGGTGCGCCGCCACTGCCGGGAGGATAGGAGCGAGCAGGGCACAAAACCTCCCGCAGGGTAACGCTGAAATAAGAAAGAGGCTTATACACAGGCCATTAAAAAAATTAACCCTACACAAGTGCCATCGTTCAGAACTTCTTTGCTCTCCAAGTCATTCCGTCGATGTTCTGTTCGTTTTCACCGTTTGAGAGTCCTGACAAGTGGGTTCGGTCAGTCAAAACGTCCATAATACCCCTCTCATCCATATCCTCTCTCTCAAACTCTCTCTCTCTTCTCATGCATGCGGTCGGAGCAGAGCTCGCCCGCGCACGCGCCCGCGGCGGCTGACCAGGGCCAAGCTCGACCCCCGCGCCCGCGGCGGCCGGGGCGGAGCTCGCCCGCGTCTGCGGTGGCTGGCCGGGCGGAGCTCGCCTGCGCGCGCCCGCTGCGGTCGGGGCAGAGCTCCCCCGTGCCCGCGCTCGCGGCGGCCGGAGCTCCGCTGGGCAAGGACACGAGCGGAGGAGGAGATGCCGGACGACGAGGAGCAGGCGGGGCCGAGGGCGAGGGCGACGTGCGGGGCCTGCAAGACGCTGCGGCTGCAGCCCCCCTCGGGCGCGGCGCGGACGCCCAGGCAGGGGACGACGTGCGAGGACCGAAGCGCGGACTGGATGCCCCCCTCGCGCCGTAGGTGCTCGGCCGCCGCCGTCCCCGCGGGCGCGGACTTGACCACGAAGAGCACGCCCAAGGCTTCGTCGGCGGCGAGCGACACCACCGCGCCCGCGCGCCGCGGCCGAGCGTGCGGACACGGCGTCCCCAGCTCACGCGTACATGCCCAGCAGCATGGTGGCCATGTACGGTTCGTCGGAGAGTGCCAGCTTCACGGCGTACCCGTGCAACGTGCGCCCGACCGCGAGGCCGCTGCAAGCCGGGTGGGAGGCCGAGAGGGTGTGCGTGGTGGGGAGGAGGCCGTGGGGGGACAACAGCATCTCGGAGAGGAGCGCCAGCACCGCGTGGTGGAGGTCCCAGGAGGAGTGCGCGTGGATGGCGGAGGTGTAGAAGACGGCGGTCAGGTCGGGCGTGCGGCGGAGCAGCGCCACGGCGAGGTCCAGGCGGCCAGACGTGGCATACGCGCGCTGGAGACGGAAGGCCATGGCTTTGTCCTGGTCCACGCCGGCGCGCACCGCCGCGGCGTGGAGCTCCAAGGCGCGGCGCACGGACGCGCAACCCACCAGTAGCGCCGCCGCGCGGTCCGCCGTGAGGGCGCCATGCTGGACACTGTCGTGAGGCCGAGAGTTTGAGAGAGAGAGAGGACAGGGACAAGAGGGGTATTATGGATGTTTTGACTGACCGGACCCACTTGTCAGGACTCCCAAACGGTGAAAACGAACAGAACACCGACGGAATGGCTTGGAGAGCAAAGAAGTTCAGAACGATGGCACTCGTGTGCGGTCAATTTTTTAATGGCTTGTGTGTAATTATAAACTTTCTTAATGGCATACATGTAAAAGCCTCAATAAGAAAGAGAGAGGGCAAATGAAAAAAATGGGAAATTACCAAGTGAAATTACTTCTATCAAACTATTAATATTAAAGAGCAAAATTTTGTGTATGGTGTCTCTCACTCTTTCTTTCGTCCGTCATACATCTATATCAATATAGAAAAATTCTACAGTGAAAAATTCTTTCTTCCTGTCACTCTCTCTACATCCATCACATATCTTACATCTACATATCTAATATTAAATAGTGATTTTTTTCTTTCTGTCGTCTCCATCTATCAGTCTCTCACTCCTCTTTCGTTCCTCGGTCCCGTCGCTCACTCTCACCATTCCACTCTCTCCATCTCCATCTATTTGTCACACTCTCTTCTCTATCTCCACTATTTTGCACAAGGAATCTTTTTACACAACAAGTCAACATCGCCATCTATTTGTCCCACTCTCTCAAACATTTTGCCCAAGAAATCTTTTTACACAACAAGTCAACATCGTCATCTGTCTTACAAGAACAACAATTATCTTATAGACACCAAAAGAATAGGTTCCACAAAATTAAACATAACTTTCTTCTAGAGGTTAGTTATCTTGCAAATACCAAAAAAAAGGTTCCACATAACAATTCCTAACTTCATGTAGAGGCCATCATGCCATCTTAACTCCACAAAACAACATGCCTACCAACATGCCAAGAATAAAAACACAAACAAAAGTTGAGAAAGTAGTGTATCCATTCTTCATCTTTGCTTCGAAGGCTTTCAACTTCTTCTCCTTGGCTTCCACCTCTGTCTTTCTTTAGGTTCTACCTCTGCAATAACTAGTTCATCTTGTCAACCTCTTCAACATGCTATATCACCCCTGTTTCGACCATATCATCACCAACACCCTGCATTGTCTCCCTCTTGAACCTCTACATAGCATCACATAGGTCTATCAACAAACCCTTCACAGAAGGCATATGGTGCCTCATCAACCCAAGCAAAGAACCAAAAATCCAATGGCGCCACAAATTGAACAAATCGATAACACATAGCACAACATTGATTAACCAAAATGATGATAACATTGGATCTTGGTGGTTTATCCTAGCTCTCTTGCATCTGTAGTACCTCCAACCTGAATTCTCGTCACTCTGCGAGATCAACCTTGGCACCTTCATCTTGCAATGGCACTCAATAGAGGGCTCATAAGTTAGGGGGATTCGCGATATGACATGAATCACTACTAGGAATATCCACTTCTATGACAAATAGCTTTCATCACTGAAGAAGCCAAATTCGTCATAATTTTAGTTTTATGATGAATTTATGACAAAAAATGGTTCGTCATAGAAGTCGTGTCACTCGTGCATATCTATGACAAATCTGACAAAATCATCATAGAAGTGTCTTGATCTATGACAAAAAACAAACGACATAGAGTACCATCAATTATTGAAGGATTACCACGAGGCCCAAGTGAATTTGTCATCGACTAGGCTGAACGCCAAGATACTACAAGCTGAGTTGGACGTCGCGCGCGACGAACTTCATTTTTCCATGACTGAGATCTCCAAGGTGCGAGTCGACTGGGAGATCCACCTGGAGCAGGGCCAAAACATGATGAACATTCTTGTAGATCTAAGGATGCGGGTCAATACCCTCGTCCTGTGCGTGCAAGCCACCATTAACCCAGGCTTCCCCGTGCGAGCAGTGGATAATCTGTTCATCGTAGAGGAGTCGTTCCAAGCCTTGCCGGCCTGCCTTCGAGCCATGGTGACCGAAGCCATTCGTTAGGGGCTATCGTGGCGCTGGCAGCTGCCCCGCTTCAGATTGGCGCATCGGTTAGTGTCCGGGTGGTGGAGCAGGGTTTTTCGCCAGAATCGAAGGATGATGACATCGTCGATTTGGTCAAGAGTTTTGAGCCAGCCGCCAACGCCGTCTTAGCGAAGGTGGACGTGGACGAGATCCTACACGCTCGCCTCGACCCTTGATCTATGGAACATACCAATAGTACTAGTAGTCATGACTAGGTTTCATCTGTGGGACGCCCTTGCGAATATGTGAACTGTTATTTGCATGCATGTCTGTGTGAACTTTTGTTGCACTTTGTATTAGGTGGGTTAAACTCTGTTGAGCGTGGTGTAGCTCAAGTCGTTTGGTCATTTTGTAGTTGGTTTCTTTTAGCTGTAGATTTCTTTCTAGTTGTCTTTGATATGAAACTTAATTTGCTAAACATTCATGAGTGCCTTTGATCTTTGTTAAAGCCAACTCGTGTCTTTGATAAAATTTGTTGAACTTGAAAGAACCATGAAGTGAGAAGTTTATCTAAACAAGTCTCGTCTTGATCTAATGCAGAACGGAGGAGCCAAAGCTATTGACTTTTACTACGAACACAAGAAAGTTCAGCCGCTGCGTATTTGATCTCGTAGGACAGTAGAGTGCCGTAGCAATCAGTCTACCCCTTGACTACCATGACTGCTTGGATTGGAGTGAAATAAGTATAGAAAAGACCTATCACAACCGCACCAGACATTCAAGTCTCAAGCATGTCATGGTGGTCAAAAGCTCTTTTTCTCGATTCACTTCTTTGTCCAGCTTTCCTACCGCATTCGCTTTATTCTCATATTTTACCGCACTTGCAAGAAAGTTCGAATGCGGCACATGTGATCTTATCAGACACTATACAGTATAGAGCTATGAGTAAAACTATTGCGCATGGAGTGCACTCGGTCACAACATTTGTATCAGTAATAGTAGTAGTCATGAGTGGCTTTCCCCTTTCGTCGATTGACACTAACCGAAATCATGCTTACAGATGGCAACTAGTTACCATACCACAGATGGGTACTCTACAACAAATGATCACAACTTTTCCCCCAACCATGTCCCTCTAGTATATTCAACAAAATGACGTTTACCTGATTCTTGTAAACTGTTTGCTTGCCTGATAGTCCGAGCAACGTAAATTTGAACGGGCCGGACATGTAACTAGTTTCAATTTTATTTGTTTCCTTTAGGGATTCAATGAATGTATTCGTACAAAATAGGTTTCCCTATATAATGTGAGATGTGTCTTGCATGTGCTGTAAAAATTGAATAGCTATGCGGCTCTTCCGTTAGGCATTACATCGACGCAAGACTTGATCGAATGAATTCCGTTATGCATGTTTACCATACTACAGATCAGAAAGAGTACCAGAAACAAATCTGCAGGCAAAACCAACCAACAGGGACTAGAAACCAGCTACCAATTGAGCAAAGGACCTGATCTACACCATGCTCAATAGAGTTTAACCCACCTAATACAAAGTTCAACAAAAGTAAACACATACATGCAAATCAGACTTCACAAATCAAAACCTCTGTACATTTGAATGCGTCTGACATAAAATGCAAGGGAGGATACATTAGGAAGAGTAACAACATAAGGAAAGAGTAACAACATGTACTCCATCCGTACTCCCAACATAAGAAAGATACATCAAATATAACGTGCGATACATCAAATGAAACTTTATTTACTCCTCTACTCGTCATTGGTATCACTATCCTCGTCCTCGTCCTCATCGTTGGTATCAATGTCGTCGTTGTCCTCCTCTATAGCCATGAGGCCCTTTTGCTCATCAGCGGTGACATGGTTGGCCACCTACTCAGCATCGGCACGAGCTAGGTTGCGCTAGTGCTTCTCGATGTTGTGGACGGTGTTGATTCCCTGCATCGCAACGCTAGTGTCAAAGCCATCTATCTAACTCTGGTATCAGGCGAGGATGTACTCCATGTTGTTCGTGTGATTCTTGTTCAGGTAGGCTAGCAGTTCTTCTAGGACATCAGCGAGTTGGTGAAAAATGAAGACGTAACTGCTCACCTTTTCCTTTCAAGGTGGGTTGAGGGTGCCCACCCTTGTGTTCTGTAGCACATGCCTGATCTTCAAGAAAGCCTTACTCATGATGCCAATGGCCCAATCATCTCTATCTCCAAAGGGATCCACTAGAGGTTCATCTTGATTCACCACAGGCATGGCATCATCCTCCTTCACCACGGGCATGGTGTCATCCTCCTTCACCACGGGCATGGTGTCATCCCCTCCCGTGCGTGCTTCACAGAAGGCTCGCCCTTCACCATGGCGGTGGCTAAGAGTGAAGCAGGTTTGGAGAAGGCAACCACACATTCTTGGCGATTTTAGATCTGCAGTGGGAATGTGAGAGCTCGGGGAAGGAAGGAAAACAAGCGGAGTTGCGAAAGAGATCATGGTGGTTAATATATCACTACTACAGAGGAGCCATTGATGTTTTGTTTTTGGGGAACAAAGAGGAGCCATTGGTATTGAAATGTTACTACACACGCAAGAAAGTCCGACCTCTGTATGTTTGAACGCGTCTGACACACTACACAAACATTAGCTTACATTACAAACAAGTTAAAGTTGTTGCAAAATAATGACAGCATCCATCCAAGAGGAAATTAACATGTCCATAGTCAATCAAACAACATTGATCCATTTAAACATTTCATGACAGAGAGATACATCAAATGCTGCTTTATTTACTACTTTGCTAATGACTCCAACTCCAAGAACAAGGGAACATAGGGAAGATAGTAAGGTCTGCCGATGATTTCTGGCAGGATGTCATGTCTACCATATGGAATGTAATGTGCAGGGATGACATGAACTTTTATGTTGTCCATGTTATATGCGATGACGGCTCTTTCCACCCTAACCCCAACAAAGAAAACCAAATTCCATTCTGGGTGAACTATAACCGCTGTGTAACACAACTCAAAATCAAAGTAACCCATTTATTTCTTAGTCTTTCCAAACAACTTACGCAGGCTGATAGTATGCTTCAATGTCCATTTATTATTAGTACCATAGTCTTCAAGGATCCAGATCGAAAGCTTGGACATACTGCGACCACCAACAATACATTGACACAAGTGACCCTGAGCTTGATGGATGGAGTGTGAAAAACCACGCAGCCTGTTAGGAATTTTCCTCCATGCCTTTCTTTCCATATCCATAGCAAGTATATGACAGTAACCCTCGCAAGAACCCAATATAGTGCAGATAACCGTTAAGAAACACAGTTGCTGATTTTGAAAATGTCCACTCAGCCTCCTCACCCTATTTAGATTCCTTAAAGATCCATGTTGTAGTTTTAGATGAGTAGATGTCGACACCCACACACTGACCATTCTTCTCCATATATTCAAACACATGGAAGTGCGAGGAGGCTGTCGGATCAAACCCCAATCGAGCCTCACCAACAGAATGGATTCTAGGCGGCAATACCTTCAACTCTTGGGTTGCCAGATTACAGACGACATAGTGGTATCCATCATCCCCAAGGCACCAGCATAGGATGAGACCATTGCAGCAATCTGAGACAGCTACATTATTCATGGTAAAGGGCAAGAAGGACAAGGAGGGGTAAACATCGATGATGCTAGTGAAGTTTCATAGGCTGTAGATTCCATCGTAGAAGAAGCCGACCACAGTCTGGGGCATCAACTTATGGTTGTCCGAGATGAGGCATTTCTAGGAGTGACAGGCACATTTGCAGCAAAACAAGGAGCGGGCCTTGGGAATGAGGCGGCGGTGGATCTCGACAAAGACATCGTACATGAGGCTGGCCAGTGCATTTCTCTTGTTAGGGGCCTCCTCCATTTCGTCAATGTGCATGCCATAGGATGAGAGCTTGCTCAGTATGAGATCACTGAGGAGGAAAATAATCCAACAAAGATCCATCAGTGAAGTCCACAGCTCAGACCAAAGTACAACTTTAACAACCATTAACAATTTTCATGGTACACCCTTATCTAAATTTAGAGTAGCACCACATAGATATATATAACTCATACTAGAGTAGCAGTTAATGGAGCTATAACCATTACAATTCCAGCTAAATCAAGTCTAACCATCACACTTATAATTAGTACAAGAGCTCAGAGCTTCTTCCATAGGAGACAGACAAAGATTAAGAGGACTACAATTACAATAGTTTTGAAGGACAAAGAGGGTGGAGCAGTTGTTGGGTTTTGAAGATAGAAGTCATCATCATGAGCTAAGTCTAGATTTGAGTTGGTTCTTGACTTGAAGGTAGCAATTCCTTCTTCATAGAAGTTGTACTTTTTATAACAAGCACCACAAAACCTATGAACTTGTCTATGGCAGTCAGGCCAGTTGTAGTAAACTCCTGGCTCACGGCCATCTAACACAACATAGCAGGGATGACTCATCTCAAATCTGCACAACCCAAACAGGTTGCCTCAGTTTTCACAAGTAGAATGTCAGTGAACAAGTGGTAGTGATCATCATTGGCATTAGTAGCAACATGTGTAGCTTAGACATTAGTGGCCTCAGTCATGTGAATGATGGACACAAAACATTGATTTGCTTTTGATGCCTTCATCTTGTTTGAAACCAAATGGATAACTTGGTTATCAATAAGGAGAAGACACAGAAAGCAAACATATGAGCTACATCCTAATACATCCAACAACCATGTAGACATCATTGGCATAGAAATGTGGCCTTAGATATGTTACAAGTTCAAAATACCATAAGAACTCACTGGTGGCACTGGAACATATGAAACAGAAATGTAGAATCAAGCAAGCAATGGATAGAAAAAATAGTTTAAAGCAGAAGCGAAGGGCCTATTTGTTTACCTAGACAGATCTGCAAGTGACACGCGTCAGCAGAAAACCAACCGGTGCCACCTCCTAGTTCTTTTCATCATCATTGGCCTAACCAGATCTGAAACACTACAATGTTTCTTGTATACCTCATGTTCAAGCATGGACCAAAACAGTGAAGCGAATAGGAAAAGGCAAGGAAGGAGACATGCGAATCGGATCTGTCACCTCTGCCACAGCACACGATGGACATGGACGCTAATGCCGCCGCGCTCCACCGGGAAGACCTGCCACCTAGCCTCTGAAAGGATGCTTGAGCCACCACAGCACACTGGGGATCCTCCATTGCCACCACCGCCGCAAGTCCAACATGCACAGATTTGTTTCCACTTGTAGGGGATATATCCAATATATAAGTCAACCTATCCACACACAAAACATATACTACTCCAAAGACACGTCAACACAACCAAGCGTCTAGCACAATGGTGGAGGCAGTCTATTCCTTGCTTTGGGTCCTGAGTTCGACTCCCAGGTGTCATGGTTTTTTTGAGCTTGAATTTATTAAACCCCGGTGGCAACAAGTGACACGCAAGCCGTTGGGTCCCATAGGTCGGATAGAGAAAGGGTCCACAAGTGACACGCAAGCCGTCGAGTCTCATAGATCAGATGGAGAAAGGGTTCACAAGTGACACACAAGCCATCGGATCCCACAGGTTGGATGGAGAAAGGATCCATAAGTGACACGCAAGCCGTCAGGTCCCACAGGTCAGATGGAGATGGAGAAGGGTCCTTGTCGACGGTAGTTAACAACCAATTTAAACTATCAATTAAACATGTATAAGGGCATAAATATAAACACTAATGAAGGTTTAGGGGTTTAAACTAATAATTTCCATGAGTTTTGGTGAATCTATGTTTCTAGCAGGGTTTAATAAGAAAACTGCTAAGGAGGACCTAATCGTTAAAGGAAAATACGGAGTTCCACCATGGTACCTACGTGGGAAGACTCTAGAAGGGTCTAGAAGCCACATCACCGAAGCGGAGGGCCACCCCCTGATAGGTGGGGCTGCCCAGCCTATAGGTGGGGCCACCCGCCCCCCTGGGCCCATCTGTCAGCCAATTTTGTATGTCGGTCTCCCACTGCCTTTGAGGATGTATCTAGGCCATTGCTTAAGTCAGTTTGATCCAAGGGCTCACGTTGGACCCTTAGGGCTATATAATTCAGCCCCTGCCTACCCCTAGGCATCAGAAGTCATCAAGTCATTTGAGAAGACAAAAACCCTAATCTCCTCAGAGCTCCTTCTCCTCCATAGCATAGCTAGTTAGGATAGATCTAGAGGGTGGCAAGTAGGGCTTCGCTTAGATTCCCGATCTTGTCAAGAGCGTGGTTTGGTATAAACTTTGTACCCCTCTCTCTCTCTCTTGTTTTTCCATTATTTTTATATGCTAGTTACAATTGTTATGACAATCTCAGTGTTCATCGTATTCATGTTCTTCATTATGATGTTCAACGTCAATTTTGATTATATACTTAGTATAGCTAGTTTATCATTGTGTTTATGCATAAGTTCGTATAACGCTCACTCTGATGTACATAGGGTGGGTGGTCGACATTGTGTAAGCGTGGTGCTTATACGTTGTTTACCTACGGATACACCCTATATTCTAGGTCATGTGGTAGATCGCGGATGTGACACTCTTGTTGAGTCCTTTGTAGTCCACTCCCCGAATATAGGTGCACGTAGGGTCCGATTATGAAGGTAGAATGAGCTCTGCCCTCAATCATCCTTAGTAATATCCCTTAGGTGTAGATATAATGATGATCTTAGCCATGATTACTAGGTGTAATTGCACTAATCAAATGTATGCTTTGACTTGTAATTAACAATGACTTAGGAATTATTCCTCCATTATTCTACCTGACCATGCTAATGCTATAGAAAGGAGTGCTTTGAGTGATTTATCATTATTATTACTTATTATATACATATTTTATCCTATGACTTATCCCTGTTATGAGTAGAACATTGGTTATGGTTTATTTCTCCTTCAATAGTATAAGTTATCAATACATATCCATGCTAGACCTTCCCAGTGGTAAAAATATAAATAACGATACTTGGAATACTCTTGGGTAAAATGCTACAATGGTATATTATCTATGCGCTTATGGATACTTTTCATTCATAGATTTATATATATTCTCTCTAGTCACATAATTAATAAAGAACTGCTTAGTGTTATTCAAGTAGTAATACTATGTAGTACCAACAAATATCTCTGCATCAACACTAGGGATGACAACCTAGTAAAGTTAGGGATATAGGTTTATGATAGGTGGCTAAGTACTTCAAACAAGTGACATGTTAAGAAATACAAACAAGCATTTTTGGCGCCGTTGCCGGGGAAGGTAACTAGCAAAGGAAGTATTGATAAACTTATACTTATTAATGGGATCAAGATAACCATTGACCTCTGCTCAAACAGGCTTACCCTTGTTTTGTCTACTTATGTATCTTATGCAGGGTAATGTATGACCGGTTTTGACCTTCTAACAAACTACGTTGAAGATCCAGAAGCATTAATCAGTGGAACCAGAGCTAAACTCAAGAAAGTCTCAGCTTTGAAATCAGAAGATAACCATATAAGGCAAAGCTTAACACCAGAATTTGAAGCCATGGCTAATAGGACTCTCCGTGAATTCTCTGCTCCAACTACGACCAACATCCGTACAAGACCGACAGTCAATGTCAGAGACAATGGATTTGAGCTTAAGCCAGCTCTAATCAAAATGGTGCAAGCAAACTAGTTTTGTGGAAAGGCACATGAAGATGTGAGTGCACATCTCCTACACTTCCTAAAGATCTGCAAAACCTTCACCATCAAAGAAGTGACCCAAAATGCCATACTACTTTGCCTCTTCCCATTCTCACTTTTGGGAAAGGCAAAGCAGTGGTTCTATGCCAATAAAGATAGAAATACTACATGGGATAACTGCTCCACTACCTTTCTAGCAATGTTCTTTTTCATAGGCAAGACCAATGCTCTGCGTAGGAGAATCTCAAGCTTTCAACAACAACATGATGAATCTGTCCCTGAGGCATGGGAATGCTTTCAAGACTATATATCATAATGTCCTCATCATGGGATGGAGAATTGGCTACTTATGTAGACTTTCTATCATGGGCTGACCAATAGTACCCGTGAGACTATGGATGCTGCTGCTGGAGGTGCATTTTTGTCACTTACACTTCTAGCTGCGACCACTCTTGTGGAGAAGATGGCCTCCAACCAAGGCTAGAATGAAGAACGTGTTCAGGCCCGCCAGAGAGGTGGAGGTATGCATCAACTCAAGGAGGTAGACATGCTATCTGCCAAGATGGACCTACTAATGAAGAAGCTTGAAGATTGAGCTAATGAGAAGCAAGAAGTCATGCACATTCATGATTCTCGCATGACATGTGAAGTGTGTGGAAGCACTAGGCATTTAGGGAATAACTATCATGAGACCCATGAGGATGTGAATTTTGTCATCAATAACAACTACTTTCGTCCTCAGTAGAATCAAGGATGGAACCAGCAACAAAGGCCGAACTACCAAGGTCATTATTAAGGTAACTATCAAAGTAATAATTTTAATAATTTCAATCAACCACACTTGAGAGAATTAATTGCTGGTCAATCCAACATTATGGAGGGATTATCTAGAAAGGTAGCTTCCAATGGTAAAATTCTAGAGAACATAAATAATAGAATGGATAGCTTTGCTTTTGCTATTAAGAACGAGCATAGCTTTAATAAAATGATAGAATCACAAATAGCTTAGTTGGTGGCTGCTGTTCCTCTGTCCGATAAAGATAAGATTCCGGGGCAACCGAAAGATCTAGAAACTACAAATCTTGTCGATATTCACAATGCAGCTTACTACTACATGGAGCCATCGATGGGAAGGTGGATAGATTATACCTTGCCTGAGAAGAAGAGCGATCTTGGAAGACATGTCATCCCCATCGCCATTGGACCTCACATCTTTCAGGAAGCTCTCTATGACTTCAGAGCAAGTGTCAACATCATGCCTAAGGTAATCTATGATAAAATTAAAGGAGATGCTTTGTTGTACACAATTATGCATTTGCAGCTTACAGATCAGTCACTCTGTTACCCCAAGGGAATTCTTGATGATGCCATTATTCGAGGGTGACAATCATATGTTTCCGTAGACTTTATGGTTTTGGAAACAAGTGGAGATGTAAGGGCACCCATTATCTTGGGCCAACCTTTCCTAAGCACCGCTAAAGCCATCATCTACGCGGATAGTGCCAAGATCTGCTTCACAATCAAGGATAGAAAGGAGAAGTTTTCTTTCAAGAATCGCATCTTGCAATCTCCTAGTCATCCACAAAAGGCATACCTTCCTAAAGGGACAACAGTAACCAAGAAGAAGAAGAACCAAAGAAGGAGGAAGAACAAAGGCAGGCAACCACATGAAGAGACAATCAACATGATCAACACACTCCGATCAGAGTACGACCACCTCCTCGCTTTGCCATTCTTCACTAAGAAGGAAGATCCTAGCGTACCAACGATCGAGTGTACCATTGGACAAAGAATCTTCCACAAGACCTTCTGCGACATTGGATCAGGGGTCAACATAATGTCCAAGGTAATGTATGAATATTTATTCGGAGATAAACCTTTGTTCACTACATATATGCAATTACAGATGGCAGACAAATCAATCTGATTCTCGGAGGGGATAGCAAAAGATATTATGGTAAGAATACATGATCACTATGCCCCTACTGACTTCATGGTTCTGGACATGGGTGAAGAAGAAGATGATACATCCATCATTCTTAGAAGACCGTTCCACAATATCACCAACGTGATCATCTACGTTGGATCTGGACAAGTCCACTTCCAAATCCCTAGAGAAAAGGTATGCTATTATTTTAATAGTTACATTGCTTATGAGCAGCCAAGGAAGTCCCGCTCTAGGAGGAGACGTCGATCATCCCAAAACCAGAAGAATCAATCTCCATAGAATGAATGGGAGGAAGATAAGGAGCCGGAAGGAGTTGTAAAAGATGACCCCGCTCAATCAAAGTCAAGTCCACAGACCAAGCAGGTGTGGAAGGAGAAGGTAACATCATCACCAAAGTTACAAGAGGAGCAATCATCAAAGTCTCCATTGCCGGGACTAGATGATGCACCCGAAAAGTAAATGACTCTTCTCTAGCCAAGTCCTGTCCGGATGACTTAAAAATCCAAACCCTGGCCGTCAGGTAACATCGGTGTTATCCATATTTACTTTTAGCTTTGCATGAATTATTTTTCACTTTAGCATATTTACTTTTCTGCATTAGCATTGCATTTAGAAAAGAAAAATAAAAAGTTTCATTATTGCATTACATCATTGCATCAGGAAAATCCTAAGCCCCATGTGAATAAATCTATGGTGTGTAAAAGCCCAAGGGAATATTCACTGTGGTGGCATAAAAATAAAAATAAACATGCATACATACTTCTTTCTGCATTATATAAATAAGAAAATCCAAAAATATTAAATAGACATCCTGCTAAATTCTGCCATTAGAAAATCTATCTAAACCCATAAGAACAAATCTCTGAATGGCTGACCGCTAACCCCTTATCTTAATCCATACCACGAGTTCTTGGTGTACTTATTGGAGTATTTTGTAGGATGATCAGAAGTAAAACCATCCATCCGAAGTACATTCTCCCTAGCCGCTGCTACACCCACTACATGAGGAAAACAACTTCTGGAAGGATGAGAGAGATTTTAAGAAAGACCATGACAACATCTAGCTTGGGGGAGGAGCATCTCCCATGTATTTAGCTAAGTATTTCTTTCCCTTTTCGGTTTTACTATCTGAAAGCATCTAGGCCCCTAGTTGGGTTTTGGTGATTAATGACAATACGTGATTACTGTGACTAACGTGTATTTTGCAGAGGCAATTAAGTTAGGTCACGGTAATGGAGATCGATTGGGCTATCATGGTGGTCATGCCCCTACGATGGAAATCATTTCAGTTTTCAAAGGATGGACGACAAGGTTAAGGATGGACTAGTTCTAAGTGTCATTTGGTGTTGAGGAGACACTTAGAGTAGTTTAGGACTTTGTTTTTCCTTTGGCCATACTATTAAGGGGTATGGACGGGTAGCTTGACCTAGGTGAGTCTAGTGAGTTAGGTGTGGTGCACACTTGCTAAATCTAGCACTAGGTAGCTCCTAAAAAGCCCTTAGATCCATTGGAGCAAACTTCATTCATGTATGATCGAGAGTTGGAAGTGAATGGAGGGTCAAATGCTGACCGGACGCTAGTTCCGAAGTGACCGAACGCTAGCGTAGAGTCTGGTCAGTTCATTTGATCACGGTGATTTCATCTGGTGCGACCAGGCGCTGAGAGGTGAGTGACCGGACGCTGAGTCCTAGCGTCCGGTCGACTCCAGTAAGGTTCCAGAGAGGGAAAATTGTGACCGGACGCATCCGGTCACAACTTAAACACTAGAGTTCGGGGAGAACTGACCGAAGCATCCGATCACCACGCAGAGGCACATAACGGTTCGTTTCAAACATGGGTGTATAAATACTTCCTCCATTCGTGTGTGGGGTACTTTTTCTCATTCCAACAGCTAAGAAACACCCTTGAGAGTGCCAAGAAGAGCAAGGTCCTAGTGAGGTGATTGAGATTTGAGAATCCCAAAGAGAGCCCTCATTAGTGAAAGCAAGAGTAGCAAAGTTTGCATCCACCCTTCTCATTAGGCTTGTCATGGTCAAGTGAGAGTTTGTGCTTGTTACTCTTGGTGATCGCCATCACCTAGACAGCTTAGTGGTGATTGGGAGTTTGGTGATCATCCGGCGGAGCTTGTGGATGACCCAACTCAAGTTGTGAGCGGTTGTGGGTGATTCACCGCGATAGAGTGTCGAATAATCAACCCATAGAGAGCACTTGATCCTTGCGCGGATCAAGGAGGAGCTACACCCTTGCGTGGGTGCTTCAATAGGACTAGTGGGGAGTGGCGAACTCTCTGATACCTCGGCAAAACATCTCCGCATTCCTCCTTCTCTCTTTACTTTAAGCATTTACTTTGAGCAATTCAATTCTTGTCATTTACATTCATAGAATTGCCATGCTAGAGTAGGATTGGAACATAGGTTGCTAAACTTTTGTGTGGTAGATCAATAGAAACACTTTCTAGTCACAAGGGGTTAATTAGGGCTAACCTGTAGAACTTAATTATTGCAAAGAAATTTAGAATTAGCCCAATTCACCCCCCTCTTAGGGCATCTTGATCCTTTTCAGTTGGTATCGGAGCCTCGCTGCTCAAATTTTTAGACTTAACCATCTAGAGAAAGATGTCTCACGGGGATGGTCCTCCTCCTATCTTTGAGGGGAATGATTTTCCTTATTGGAAAATCCGCATGGAGGCGTATTTAGAAGCTCTAGATGTTGGAATACTTAGAGCCACCTGACAAGGCTTCCCAAAACCTCGGGATGCTACACACCTACAAGGCGATGAGGTGAATTACGAGAAATGGAATACAAAGGCTCAAAACACCATCTTTAGAGGCCTTTGCAAAGATGTGTTTAACCGGATAAGGAACCACAAAGACACCCATGCACTATGGTCGGATATTTGTGCGCACCATGAGGGAACAAAGAGTGAGCATGAGGAACGCTATCATCTTGTCATGAAAAAGCTAAATTCATTTGAAATGCTTCCTAAAGAGAGTGCTAATGAAATGTACTCACGCTTGAATGTTCTTGTAGAGGAAGTCAATGGGCTTGGACTCACTCAAATGCAACCATCCGATGTTGTAAGAAAGATCTTGAGTGTCCTCCCCATTGATAAATATGGGCATATTGTGACCGTGCTTCATCAAGGTGATCTTTCCACCGCTACCCCGACACAAATCTTGGGAAAGATAAATGCTCATGAGATGTACATGCACATCACACCTCAAGATGGCTCATCCTCTACAAAGAAGAAAGAAAAAGACTAAGCATTCAAAGCTAGTCAAGAGAAGGGCAAAGCAAGGCTTGAGTATGAGAGCTCAAGTGATGATGAAGTTGATGATGCTAGTCTTGCTCTCATGGTGAGAAGAACCGCCAAGATGCTAAAGAAGCTCAACAAGAGTGGCATCAAGTTTGATGGGAAGAAAAATAAGTTCTTCACTAGCTCTAGAAGGAAGCCAATCTCAGAGATGGATTGCTACAATTGTGGAGAGCTTGGTCATCTAGCACATCAATGCACAAAGCCCAAGAAAGACAAGTACAAGAACAAGTACAAGGGCAAGAAGGATGACTCAAGTAATGAAGAAGAAGATGAGAAGAAGAAAAACAAGCCATACAAGAAGAAGGATAGCAAGAAGAAGAAAAGTGGGAAGGCATACATCGTCGATGATTGGCTCACAGACATTGATTCATCAAGTTGCTCATCTGATGATGATAGTGATAATGAGAAGGTGGCCGCCATTGTGATTGACTCTTCATCATCTTCACCAACACCACCACTATCATCCTCTACACACCTATGTCCTTATGGCCAAGGGTGAACGAAAGGTATGAAATGATGATGATAGTAGTAGTGATGATCATGCTAACAATGATGATAGTGATAGTGATAGGGATGATGATGAATTTGAATCACCTTCATATGATAAACTTGTCAAATTACTAAACAAATATACTAGGATCATTAGAAAGACTAGAGCTAAGAATGACAAGTTAGAAGCTAAGAATGATTCTCTTTTAGCTAAATATGATATAGCCGAAAAGGCTAGTGTTGAGCTTAGAGAAGCAAATGATGCTATATCATCCTAACTCAAGGAGCTCAAATCTTCTAAAAAAGAGCTTAAAGAAAAACATGATAAACTTGAGAGGATACATAATGAGCTCATCACTAGCCATAATATGCTAAAATATGAATATACAACTCTCAAGATTAATCATGATAATCTTGTCATTGCTCAAGAATATTTATCCAATGAGCCACATGATGCTACTAACGATGTTGTTAAGATTGATATAGCTACATCATGTGATGATTTGATTATTGAGAGCATTGAGCAAAGTTCTAGTAGCAAGGGCAAGCAAATGGTTGAGACCGATAATTATGATGAGTATGTCAAGCTCAAGAATGACAATGAAAAGCTAAAGAAAGATCTTGAAGAGCTCAAAACCACCAACACTATAGTGCTAGAAACTCTTGATCATGATGGTGACTTGATTCTTGAGAATGAGAAGCTCAAAGAAGAGAACAAGAAACTCAAGGAAGAGAAAAACAATGATGCACTCAAGGAAGAGAACAAGAAGCTCAAGTTGGAGAAAGAGCATCTCAAGATTGGATTGAGCAAGTTCACAAGAGGCAAGCATCTTCAAAGTGAGCTACTAATGAAACACCCTATGAAGATGGATAGAAGTGGCATTGGGTACTTGGCAAACCAAGAGAAGAAGGCTCAAGCTCAACAACAACACAAGTTAAAGCCAAAGCCAAAGAGATGTTTTGAGTGTGGACAAGAAGGCCACTTTGCCCATGAGTGCCAAACTCCACCACCACAACCCTTGCCCAAGCATGCTAGACCTTTTGCCTTCAATTGCTCATTACATGCTTAGAAAGGATTCTAGTGGAAAAGATAAAAGTCATGTTCTTAGGACCTCCCAACAAGAATAGGCCTAAGAAAATTTAGGGTAGCAAAGTCACTTGTTGAGAAGATGAAGGGCCCTCAATAAGTTTGGGTTCCTAAAGCTTGATCTCTTGTGTGTAGGTGAACTACAAGACCGATGGAAGTCATTGGGTTATTGATAGTGGTTGCACACAACATTATGACCGGTGATCCTCGTATGTTCACCTCACTAGATGAAGAAGTAGATGGACAATAAAGAATCACATTTAGGAGATAATTCAAAGGGCAAGGTTAAAGGATTGGGCAAAAGTGGCAATATCAAATGATCATTCTATCTCAAATGTGCTATATGTTGCTTCATTGAGCTTCAACTTGCTATCCGTTGGACAATTGTGTGATCTTGGCTTCCAATGCTTGTTCACCGAGAAGGAAGTTGTTGTATCTAAGAAGGATGATGATCAAGTGATATTCAAAGGATTTAGATACAGCAACCTATATTTAGTGGATTTCACCTCCGAAGTTGCTAACTTGAAGACTTACCTATTCACCAAAACAACACTTGGGTGGCTATGGCATAGAAGACTTGCTCATGTTGGGATGAGCTCACTCAAGAAGCTAATGAAGAATGATTTGGTGAGAGGGTTGAAGGATGTGAAGTTTGAAAAGGACAAGCTTTGTAGTGCATGTCAAGCCGGCAAGCAAGTTGCAAATACTCATCCAACAAAAGCTTTCATGTCAACCACAAGAGTGCTAGAACTCCTTCACATGGACTTATTTGGACCAACAACATATAAGAGTTTGGGAGGAAATCTTTATTATCTTGTGATTGTTGATGACTATTCAAGATACACATGGGTGTTCTTCCTTCATGACAAATCCGAAAGTTGCATCATGCTTCAAGAAGTTTGTCCAAGAGAGCACAAAATGAAGTTTGAAGTGAAGCTCAAGAAGATTAAGAAGCGACAATGGCAAAGAATTTGACAACACAAACATAGAAGCCTATTGTGATGAAGTTGGGATCAAGCATGAGGTCTCCGCAACATATACTCCTCAACAAAATGGTGTAGTTGAGAGAAAGAACCAGACATTTGATCGAACTAGCAAGAACAATGCTTGATGAGTACAACACTCCCTGAAGCTCTATGGGCAGAAGCTATCAACACCGCATGCTATGCATCCAACCTGCCTATTCCTTCAAAAGTTCCTTGGCAAGACACCTTATGAGTTGCTCAATGGGAAGAAGTCGGATGTCTCCTTCTTTAGGGTGTTTGGTTGCAAATGCTACATTTACAAGAAGCGGCAACACCTAGGGAAGTTTCAAAGACGTTGTGATATTGGTTTTCTTGTTGGTTACTCATCAAAGTCCAAAGCATATAGAGTATTTAATCATGCCACCGGCTTGGTTGAAAAAACATATGATGTGGAATTTGATGAATCTAACGGCTCCCAAGGAGCACATGAGAATCTTGATGATGTAGGTGATGAACCATTGAGGGAGGTCATGAAGAACATTCCTAGTTGAAGACATCAAGCCTAATGATGATGAAGATGATGTACAAGTGATCAATCCTCCTTCTTCATCAAGTGTGCCACAAGATGGTGAAAAAGATGGGAGAGTAGAAAATGAAGACACTAATGTCTCTCATGAGCAAATGGTGGTACAAGCACAAGATGTTGATGCTCCACAACCTCCCCCTCAAGTGGTTGATAGAAGAAATTCACCTCTACTACAAGCTCATCCACAAGATCTCATCATAAGGAGTTCATCAAAGGGAGTAATGACTTGATCTCAAAAGCTTGCTTCATTTATTGAACATCACTCTTTTGTCTCTTGCTTTGAGTCTACTAAGGTAGAAGACGCTCTTCAAGATCTGGATTGGATAAATGCCATGCATGAAGAGTTGAACAACTTCACCCGCAATGAAGTTTGGACTCTTGAAGAGCGACCACAAGGCGCAAGACTCATTGGAACAAAGTGGGTGTTCTGCAACAAGCAAGATGATCAAGGCGTTGTTGTGAGGAATAAGGCAAGACTAGTTGCAAAGGGGTTCTCTCAAGTTGAAGGTTTGGATTTTGGAGAGACCTTTGCACTGGTTGCAAGACTAGAAGCCATTAGTTTCCTCCTTGCATATGCATCACATCATGAAATGAAACTATATCAAATGGATGTGAAAAGTGCATTTTAAATGGCTTTATTAATGAACTAGTATATGTTGATCAACCTCCCGAGTTTGAAGACCCTAGATATCCTAATCATGTTTATAGGTTGTCCAAGGCGTTATATGGGCTTAAGCAAGCCCCAAGAGCTTGGTATGAGCGCCTTCGGGACTTCCTCATTGAGAAGGGCTTCACTATTAGAAAGGTCGACACCACACTATTCACCAAGAAGCTTGATGGATATATCTTCATTTGTTAAGTGTGTGTTGATGATATCATCTTTGGATAATTAAATGAAGAATCTTGCAAATAGTTTGGTGAATTGATATCGAAAGAGTTCGAGATGTCAATGATTGGAGAGCTTACATTCTTTCTTGGATTTCAAGTCAAGCAAATGAGAGAAGGAATTTTCATCTCTCAAGAGAAATATACAAATGATCTTTCCAAGAGATTCAAGATGGATGAATGTAAGCCAATCAAGACATCAATGCCAACTAATGGACATCTTGACCCAGATGAGGGAGGTAACACGGTTGATCAAACTCTCTACCGCTCTATGATTGGTAGCTTGTTATATTTAACCGCATCTAGGCCCGACATCATGTTTAGTGTGTGTATGTGTGCTAGATTTCAAGTTAATCCTAAGGAAACTCATTTGATTGCCGTTAAAAGAATCCTTAGGTATCTTAAGAACACACCAAGCATTGGCCTTTGGTATCCCAAAGGAGCTATATTTGAATTAGTTGGCTATTCTAATTCGGATTATGCCAGTTGCAAAGTTGATAGAAAAAGCACATTCAGATGGTGCCATTTGCTTGGTAGATCACTTGTGTCTTGGTCCTCCAAGAAACAAAATAGTGTGGCTTTGTCCACCGCCGAAGCAGAATACATTGCCGTGGATGCTTGTTGTGCACAAATACTTTATATGAAACAAACTTTGCTAGACTATGGTGTAGTTCTAGAAAAAGTACCTCTTTTATGCGACAATGAAAGTGCGGTAAAACTTACAAATAATCCGATTCAACACTCTCGCACCAAGCACATAGATATCCGCCATCACTTTCTTAGAGATCATATTGCAAAGAATGATATATCATTAGAAGGTGTAAGGACCGAGGATCAATTGGCGGATATCTTCACTAAACCACTAGATGAGGCGACGTTTTGTCGATTGCGGAATGAGCTCAATGTTCTTGATTTTAGTAACTTCACTAAAAAATGAGCTTGTGTTGTCCCTTACACTGCATTGTAATATACAACATGTTTAATTTTTGGTAATGAATAGGGCTTGTCTAACATGGTTAAGATAACCGCCAAAAAGCGTGTGAAGAAGCTTAACCTTGGATCAAACTTGACAAGCAACTAGATTTACTTTCAAGTATTGCATTGCATATGCATGAATGTTGTTTTGTCGTTTATCTTAAATTGCCCTCTTATTGCCTATTTTCTTAAAAAGAATTATAGCCTAAGGCAAAAAATTTTAATTTTTTTTGAGGGTTTGAGAGAGGTCACTCACATCAGTCCTAATTGGTGTTTATTTGGATCTTATTGAAGTTGGGACTTGATTGAGAACAGGCAGCATGAAGGACTTTGAATATTTGCTGGAAAAGAGTGACCGGACGCTGCACCGGACTCTGATGTCTAGCGTTTGGTCAGTTCACAGGAGGTGAACCAGCTGTGATGGAGTGACCGGACTCTGCTGTTCAGTGTCCGGTCAGATGGTGGTTCAGCGTCCAATCAAGCGAAGGCGATCAAGGCAGTGAGGACCGGACTTTGGCTGCGTCCGGTCGGGGTTCACCGGACGCGTCCGGTCATGATTCTAGGGGTTTTGGACCTCTCTGGAATCGACCGAACTCTGGGTGGCAGCGTCTGGTCATTGCCACCGGAGCGTCCGGTCAGTAGATATCGTGCAGGATTCCAACTCTTCTCTATTTCCTTTCCCGTCATGTTGGAGGCCACTCTTTAATATCGCCAGTGTTTTGACCTAAAGACACATCCACCGACATCACCGCTGCGCCTCCACTGCTCGCTACGCATCCCGTGCCCGATTCACCATGCCCGCGCTCGCGTAGCCGCGCCGCCCTGCTCCCGTGCCCAATTCGCCATGCCCACGCTTGCGCAGCCGCGCTGCCCTACTCTCGTGCCAGCGCCGCCGCATAGCCATGCCTCCCCACGCTAATGAGTCGCCCTACTGCACCGCCACGCCCACGCTGCAGCTCACCCACGCTGTACCCTAGCGCCACCGTGTGCCTGCCCTATTCTAGCGCCGACATGCCAGCAGCCCCAGTCACGCGCACGTGATGCATTGCTCCTCGTCGGTGACCTAGCCACTGCCTCCGCATCTTCTCGATCGCTGAACTTCATCGAGCTGGAACCTTAACCCTAGCCGATTTGGTGGTCCCCGCATGTCATTTCTCTTCTCTTCGGATCACCGGTTCGTCAGGTAGCAAGCCCTTGGTTCTAATTTTGTACCTAATGCTTGCTTCTTAGGGTTTCATATCTCTAGATATGTTGTAATTATTCATAAATCTGATCTATTCTAACGTGCAGCGACTCGGTGTTTCTGAGGTCTTAGTGGCAGTTGACAGTCAACTCGGGGCCAAGCTCGCGAGTACGGATCAAGGCCAAGCCTCAGAAGTGATAGTTGGCAGTTGATCTTTGTTAGTGGCAGTTGTTCTTTTTAGCTCTATCAGATGGTTTGTGTCAAGAATGTCGGAGGAGGTCCCGGTGATGAGGATCCGAGGCCCCCGCCTCGCCTACTTACAGATACAAAAGGCAAGGCGATGAAGAAGCTAGCAACGAGTAAGCGCAAGTACCCTGATGCAGATACAATGAGAGCAGCCGCAGTTACAGAGGCCGCAGAGCGCGCAGAGAGAGGAGGTGCTAGGAGTGGTGTTGTTATTGCAGATCAGCTTTCACCAACACAAAGGGCTACACTTGAGCAGGTTGAGCGCCGTCATGGTGGTCTAGCTGGGACTATCATGGTTGGAGGATGATGTGTGGTTATTGATGAGAATCAGCCTTAGGGGGAGTCACAGCAGCAGCCACAACTAGCAGATCAGACTCAGGAGGGAGAGTAGGCCGAGGAGACAGAGTAGGCACCTCAGCCACAGTTACGCCGCTCTGATCTGCTATGGACAGACAGTGCCTTCCAGATGCCCTAACGGCGGTCTTGTGTCCCCTACAGATCTAGTCTGCCATTGCTTCACAGAGCCTTTTGCCGAGGGGTCGAGCAGGACACCTAGTGATCTCACTCCTACTACTAGAGTGCTTGATGCTATTATGAGGACACTGCTTCTGAGGATGGGGTATCACGAGGGCTTGACTCGCATATAGCTATGGCTACTAAACTCTCTAATGCAGCAAACTATGTTTGACATTTGGAATCTCCTTCTATCAGAGATGGAGGATACTATTGCAGAGGGGTTTAGGGGTCACAGGCAGCTGCCATATGCTCACTAGATTACATTCTTGATCCATAGGGCAGTTACTATGAGGCCACCTGAGATGCTGGTAGAGTATAGTGGTGCTACTACAGAGTTCACTGCATACAACATGACTCAGAGGATCCGCCATAGTGCAGTGAGGACTCCTAGCTAGCCGCGCCATCGTCCAGAGGTGCTAGAGACTACAGCTTAGCAAGATGAGACCATCAGGGGCATAGCAGCTATAGAGGAGGAGCAGATAGATGCTCAGCAAGAGGGGATGATCGTGAGCGACCCTAGTGATAGCTCAGATGATGACTACCAGCCTATCCCTCAGATGCCTCCACAACGACATGACCATGAGGCTGGTAGCTCTAGTTCAGCTCCACCTGCACCACAGACAGATCCCGCTCTACTTGCTATACTTGAGCGGATGAGGCAGGATCAGGCTCGCCAGGCTCAAGAGACCGCTGCTACATTTGCACAATTTCAGACTCGGTAGGATGAGTTCCATCGACAGCAGTAGGCAATCTAGCAGTAGCAGTAGGCTATACAACAGTAGCAATAGGCCATGCATCAGCAGTAGCTTCTCATGTAGCAGCAGCTAGTTGGATTTATGCAGTATGTAGTGACAGCTATTGGGGCTCCACCGCCATAGCCTTCACCCTAGCTTGGTCAGCCTACCACCACTTCTATGACTCCAGCTTTCCAGCCTAGTGGGCTTTAGAGTCAGGGACCGCCAGCGCCATAGTTTCCTTCACCTACAGAGCAGGTGTCCTAGTGGTTTGCTTCGCCAGTGCCAGCCCCGCAATTCACACCTCTTCATATGAGCTTTACTCTGCCTCAGAGTTTGTCAGTGCTCATCCCAGTTTCCAGGAGCCTTGGTGCTTCATTTAGTGAGTTGACAGGATAGCCTACTCCGCCAGAGCTACATGTCCCAGGTCCTTCCACAGTTGCACCTATTACCTAGACTATAGAGACACTCCCTTCGTCAGTTGCATCATCAGAGCAGGCAGCGCCAGTTATAGATCCGACCCAGACCGCTTCAGCATCGCTTCTAGCTACAGAGGGTCAGACTACTCAGAGCTCAGGATTAGATGATGATGGCACATATGATATGAACCCGCTAGGGTTTATGGACAATCTTTCGATGAGAGGCGTGAGATCACTCGATTTGGTGGATGGAGATGACGTTCACGGCCCGACTATAGCCTTCTAAGACCGCGCCTTAGCAACCGATACACCACCTCCAAAGGCCGTCACGATCTTGTGGAGCGCGACAACCAACCACTAGGGCTCCTGTCCTGCAAGCAATCGAAGAACTAGCAAGAACAAGGAAACAAGCACTGAATTTGCAAGATGAAATTGAAAGCCTCAAACTGAATCTTATTATGAGTGGGGTTCCGTAGACAAGGAGACGGGCGGCTGGATCAGCACGCGCGCCTACAAGCAAGTCGCAGAGGCTAAACTTGATCTAAACAAAACCCAAGTGTTCCTGGTGGTGGCTAAGGGGTATATGACGTGTGGAGGACGACCACAAGAGAGTTTGGGTCGTGCTCCAACCCTAGGACGCGTCCCTACTGGACTCTAAAGGATACAAGCCCATTGGGCTAACTTAAGGTGGCGCAGCACCCTGGACAGAATAGACCTCTCGGTGATTTTTGGACTGTTGACGCCGTTTCTGAGCAGGTATGAGTATGAGGTCAGATCCGTATGAAAGTAGACTTTATTAGCTTTCCAACAAGTCCAGAATCACCCCAATCCGACTCCGTATGTAACCGTGGCGACCGTCGCAAGTTGGAGGTGTGCTGCAGTCCGAATCCAGCCTACGCGAGTCCTTTTCCCTTTCGGTCTTCTCCTTGATTCCTAATCAAAACAAGAGTGCACGTGTCTCCAAGATCTAAACAGGATGGACAAGAGCTCAAGAAGGAACTCACTTGATGATTAAGTGTTCGAGCACGAGCACGGGTAATAGGACCAGTGGACGGCGTGGATGTATGATCGGTGTTGATGTCCTCATCATCCTCCCTTTCTTGAATTTGAGTCGTCCTCGACTCAAGCTCATCTTCCTCACCCAAATAAGGCTTCAAATCTGCAATGTTAAATGTGGGACTAACCCCAAAATCTGCAGGAAGATCAAGCTTATATGCATTCTCATTTATTCGTTGCATCACTTTAAAAGGACCATCCGCTCTAGGCATCAATTTAGATTTTCTTAATTCAGGAAACCTATCCTTTCGCAAATGCAACCAAACCAAATCTCCAGGTTCAAGAATCAATTCCCTTCTACCTTTATCTCCAGCAAATTTGTACTTAGCATTCATGCGCTCTATGTTTTCTTTAGTGGTTTCATGTAGTTTTAGCATCAATTCAGCACGTTGCTTAGCATCAAAATTCAACTTTTCAGAACTTGGCAATGGCATTAAATCAATAGGAGCACGTGGTAACAAGCCATAAACAATCTCAAAGGGACACATCTTCGTAGTAGAATGCAGCGAACGATTATAAGCAAACTCAATATGAGGCAAACAATCTTCCCACATCTTAATATTCTTCTTTAAAACAGTCCTTAACATAGTAGACAAAGTTCTATTCACAACTTCAGTTTGACCATCAGTTTGGGGGTGACAAGTGGTGGAAAATAAAAGCTTAGTCCCCAATTTGGCCCATAAAGTTTTCCAAAAATGGCTAAGAAATTTAGCATCACGATCAGAAACAATTGTATTTGGCACACCATGCAAGCGAACAACTTCTCGAAAGAACAAATCAGCAATATTTGTAGCATCATCAGTTTTATGACATGGTATGAAATGTGCCATTTTAGAGAATCGATCCACAACCACAAAAACACTATCTCGCCCTTTCCTAGTCCGTGGCAATCCCAACATAAAATCCATAGAAATATACTCCCAAGGAGCACTAGGAACAGGAAGAGGCATATACAAACCGTGTGGATTCAACCGAGACTTAGCCTTTTGACATGTTGTGCAGCGAGCAATAAATCTCTCCACGTCTCGTCGCATCTTTGGCCAAAAGAAATGACCAGCAAGAATGTCCTCCGTCTTCTTCGCTCCAAAATGCCCCATCAAGCCACCTCCATGCGCTTCCTGCAGCAACAACAAGCGAACGGAGCTAGCTGGAATGCATAGCTTGTTAGCTCTAAACACAAACCCATCATTGAGGATGAATTTGTTCCACGTTTTCCCATCTTTACAATGCAGCAGCACTTCTTTAAAATCAGCATCATGAGCATATCGGTCTTTAATTGTTTCTAACCCAAAGATCTTGTAATCAAGTTGATTCAGCAAAGTATATCTCCTAGACAATGCATCTGCAATGATATTATCCTTCCCTTTCTTGTGTTTGATAACATAAGGAAAAGATTCAATAAATTCAACCCATTTTAAATGTCTACGATTCAGTTTTCCTTGACTACGAATATGCTTCAAAGATTCATGATCAGAATGTATAACAAATTCTTTGGGCCACAAATAATGCTGCCATGTTTCTAATGTCCGCACTAGAGCATATAATTCCTTATCATATGTAGAATAATTAAGAATAGGCCCGCTCAATTTCTCACTAAAGTATGCAACAGGTTTTCCTTCTTGTAACAAAACACCACCCAATCCAATTCTACTCGCATCACATTCAAGCTCGAAAGTCTTATTAAAATCAGGGAGTTGAAGTAGAGGTGCATGTGTTAACTTATCTTTCAGCACATGGAAGGCGTGCTCTTGTGCTTTGCCCCAAGAAAAGGGCACTCCCTTCTTTGTAAGCTCATTCAATGGTGCAGCAATGGTGCTGAAGTCCTTCACAAAACGGCGATAGAAACCAGCAAGTCCTAGGAAACTCCACACTTGTGTGACCATCGTGGGTACAGGCCATCCTTGTATAGCTTCCACCTTGGCTTTATCAACCTCAATTCCCTGTGGAGTGACAACATAGCCAAGAAACGATACTCGATCGGTGCAGAAAGTGCACTTCTCAAGGTTACCAAACAAACGTGCATCACGTAGAGCATTGAAAACAGCACGTAAGTGATCAAGGTATTCATCCATGGATTTGCTATAAATCAGTATATCATCAAAGTAGACGACAACAAATTTCCCAATGAAAGCACGCAAAACCTCGTTCATTAATCTCATGAAAGTACTAGGTGCATTAGTTAACCCAAAAGGCATGACTAACCACTCATATAGACCGAACTTGGTTTTGAAAGCAGTTTTCCATTCATCTCCCAATTTCATACGAATCTGGTGGTACCCACTACGCAAATCAACCTTTGAAAACACAACAGCACCACTCAATTCATCAAGCATATCATCTAATCGTGGAATAGGGTGTCGATATCGAATGGTGATATTATTAATAGCCCTACAATCAACACACATGTGCCATGTTCCATCTTTCTTAGGCACTAAAATCACTGGGACAGCACAAGGACTAAGAGACTCACGCACATAACCTTTGTCTAGTAGTTCTTCCACTTGTCGCTGAATTTCCTTCGTTTCCTCCGGATTGGTCCTGTATGGCGCACGGTTTGGCAAAGATGCTCCAGGGATAAGATCAATTTGGTGCTCAATCCCTCGTATTGGTGGCAGCCCCGCTGGTATCTCAATGGGGAACACATCAGAATACTCCTGCAAAATGTTAGCAACAGCAGGGGGCAAAGAACGTTGCATATCCTCAAATGAAATCAAAGCATCCTTGCATACCAAAGCATAAGCAACAGAGGTGGATGCATTGAACTCATTAATATCAGATTTTGTAGCAAGCATACAACGTCCTTTCAATTTTATCTCATCTTTGTCATCAACAACAGATTTGTCACTCTCGCTCTTTGCTTTTGCAGCCTTAGTAACATCAGATTGCATAATAGCTTCAGGAGACATAGGATGCAACACAATTTTTTGATCATGGTATAGAAACGAATATTGATTTGATCTACCATGATGCATCGAATCTCTATCAAATTGCCATGGTCTACCTAGCAGAATATTGCAAGCTTGCATAGGCACAACATCACATTCAACAATATCTTTGTATGATCCGATGGCAAAATCGATTCGCACCAGTCTCGTTACCTTTGCCTTACCACTGTTGTTCAGCCATTGGATGTAGTAGGGATGGGGGTGTGGTTTGGTGGTGAGGGCGAGCTTCTGTACCATGTCGCTACTTGCCAAGTTGTTGCAGCTACCTCCATCAATGATCATGCGGCACGAACGCTCCTTGATGACACACTTTGTTTGGAATAAAGTGTGTCGCTGATTTTGCTCTGCCTTCTCCATTTGTGCACTAAGCACTCACTGTACAATCAAGCTCTCATAGTGCTCCGCGTCACCTGCATTAATGTGTTCTTCTTTGTGTTCCTCACTACCTGCATAGTCAGCCGCAAGCAATGCAAGTGTATCTTCATCAAAATCACTAGCAGATGAACACTCACCATCATCTTTGACAATCATAACACGCTTGTTTGGGCAGTCACGCATCATATGGCCATATCCCTTGCACCGATGACATTGTATGTTGCTTGTTCTACCTGTCGATGCCACGGATGAAGTACTCGCAGCCGGCTTTTGCGTTGTCTTCGCTACTGAATTGGTGGGGGCAGCTCGAGTCTTGTCACTAGATGATGGCGTAGGAGTACGTGTAGACGGAGTTGTAGACGTGCGCGGCTGCCATGAACTAGCTTTCCCTGTAGAAACATTAGTCCTTGCGCTAGCACGTCGTCCCTGCACTTCCCGTTCAGCTTTACAAGCAAGATGAAATAGTTTGGTTACGTTATTGTATTCTTTGTAAGCGAGGATATCCTGAATTTCCCGATTTAACCCACCTAAAAATCTAGCCATAGCAGGTTCCTCATCCTCCTCTAATTTACAACGCAACATACCCGTTTGTAATTCCTGATAGTATTCTTCTACACTTTTAGAACCTTGTCTCAATTGCTGCAACTTATTTATCATATCACGGGCATAGTAAGATGGAACAAATCTAGCTCTCATGGCTCGTTTCAGCGCATCCCAAGTTTTAGGTATGTTATTAGGATTTTTCTTGCCATATTCGATCCACCAAACAGAAGCAAAATCTGTGAACTCACTAGTAGCAGCCCTAACACGTGTGTTCTCAGGAAATTCATGGCATGCAAACTTTTGATCAACAGCAATCTCCCAAGTAATGTATGCATCAGGGTCATATTTACCATCAAAAGGAGGTATTTTAAATTTAATCTTACTGAAAGCATCATCATTATTGTGTACCTCGCGTCGGCGGCGGCCACCCATACCTCTACGGTTGTGACGTAGGCGACGTCGATCACGAGTGTCTCGATCATCATGTTCAGTATCACCTGTGTATTCTTCATCATAACTACCATCCTCTCGATCTTCCTCCTTCTTTTCTTCTTTATGCTGGTCTTTATCATTGTTGTGGAGGTCATCAAAACGCCTCAGCAGAGCAGCAAGGCTTTTGTCCACACTAGCAATGGACTGCTCCAAACCTGCAAGCTTGTTGTTTGTGGCAATCTGCGTAGCCTCCAACTGCCCAAGTTTGTCATTTGTCACCTGCAAGTCATTATCAAGTCCCTCCGTGTGCAACTTCACTTTCCTTTCAAAATGTTGTATGATGCCCTTGGTGCGAGGCGAATGTGGAATTTGGTTATCTTCGTCGGTCCCTGGCATGGTTCAAAGACAAAGACAACAAGAAGACAAGTGAAGAAATAAAAGCCCTACAACTACTAGGATGTAGCTACAGCAAGTCGCTCACTCTCCACCTATTACACAAGTTCTTACCAGTTCTTACCTTGCTCGACAGGAGGGGTCATCTACCAACAAGTCTGCAGCAATGGATGAAGTGTATCGGTGCCGCAGCACGAGACCTGTCAAGCTATAGAATATGTGGAGCTATAGGTGGGCTGAAACAAGGAACGAACTAGCACCACGTTAGTTACAAAAAGCAAGCTGAATAATCGTTCAACCGGCGGTACTGTGCTGGTCCTAGTCTAGACCATGCTAGAGACGCGAGCCTGGACACAAAGGAGAGCACAACACACCACCCGAAGTGAACAAAAAATCTCTAAGATCAGCCCCTTTCTCTTCTTTTCTTTTGCTTCTTTCCCTTTTTTTTCTTTTTTTTTCTTTTTTTTTTGAATAATTTTTTTAGGGGGCACTCAAAACTGATTATATGAACAAGAACACTCCCAAAGAGTAACTCAGCACACACACTTTTTCTGAAAGGGCAGGGGTACCCCAGTCACGCGCACGTGATGCATTGCTCCTCGTCGGTGACCTAGCCACTGCCTCCGCATCTTCTCGATCGCTGAACTTCATCGAGCTGGAACCTTAACCCTAGCCGATTTGGTGGTCCCCGCATGTCATTTCTCTTCTCTTCGGATCACCGGTTCGTCAGCTAGCAAGCCCTTGGTTCTAATTTTGTACCTAATGCTTGCTTCTTAGGGTTTCATATCTCTAGATATGTTGTAATTATTCATAAATCTGATCTATTCTAACGTGCAGCGACTCGGTGTTTCTAAGGTCTTAGTGGCAGTTGACAGTCAACTTGGGGCCAAGCTCGCGAGTACGGATCAAGGCCAAGCCTCAGAAGTGATAGTTGGCAGTTGATCTTTGTCAGTGGCAGTTGTTCTTTTTAGCTCTATCAGATGGCTTGTGTCAAGAATGTCGGAGGAGGTCCCGGTGATGAGGATCCGAGGCCCCCGCCTCGCCTACTTACAGATATAAAAGGCAAGGCGATGAAGAAGCTAGCAACGAGTAAGCGCAAGTACCCTGATGCAGATACAGTGAGAGCAGCCGCAGTTACAGAGGCCGCAGAGCGCGCAGAGAGAGGAGGTGCTAGGAGTGGTGTTGTTATTGCAGATCAGCTTTCACCAACACAAAGGGCTACACTTGAGCAGGTTGAGCGCCGTCATGGTGGTCTAGCTGGGACTATCATGGTTGGAGGATGATGTGTGGTTATTGATGAGAATCAGCCTTAGGGGGAGTCACAGCAGCAGCCACAACCAGCAGATCAGACTCAGGAGGGAGAGTAGGCCGAGGAGACAGAGTAGGCACCTCAGCCACAGTTACGCCGCTCTGGTAGTACCCGTGCTCTAGTCACACCGAGGCTAGAGACACAGCGGAGGGGTTCTCATCCGTCTCCTAGACCACAGGGTCTGCCTCTAGTGACCCATCTAGATTTGAGGGTCGCCACGGCCAAGCAGGTGCAGCAACTCAGATTTGTGGACTTTGAGCAGTGGTTCCCGCCGAGGAGGGATGACCAAGCTTCAGAGGGCTTCTACACACCACTGCAGGAAGATTTTTATAATGCATATCTTAACAGTGGGGCAGTATTCAGATCTCAGAGGGTGTGCAACATTGAGTCCATTGTAGCAGCAGCTAGAGAGCATATTCACCCTTACCTATCTTAACTGCCAAGGCTGATAGATGTACTTGGACGGATAGGCTTATATGTTCCATCTTGGGTTCGTGAGTTCTATGCTACACTTTGGATTGACCCGCTGCACAGATTCATTCACTTTACTTTCAGAGGCAGAGATTACAGGCTGATGAGCTCTAGGGTTAGAGAGATACTCAGACTTTAGGAGTAGCCCATTTGGCTACATGAGGTTTGCTATGGACAGACAGCGCCTTCCAGATGCCCTAACGGCGGTCTTGTGTCCCCTACAGATCTAGTCTGCCATTGCTTCACAGAGCCTTTTGCCGAGGGGTCGAGCAGGACACCTAGTGATCTCACTCCTACTACTAGAGTGCTTGATGCTATTATGAGGACACTGCTTCTGAGGATGGGGTATCACGAGGGCTTGACTCGCATATAACTATGGCTACTAAACTCTCTAATGCAGCAAACTATGTTTGACATTTGGAATCTCCTTCTATCAGAGATGGAGGATACTATTGCAGAGGGGTTTAGGGGTCACAGGCAGCTGCCATATGCTCACTGGATTACATTCTTGATCCATAGGGCAGTTACTATGAGGCCACCTGAGATGCTGGTAGAGTATAGTGGTGCTACTACAGAGTTCACTGCATACAACATGACTCAGAGGATCCGCCATAGTGCAGTGAGGACTCCTAGCTAGCCGCGCCATCGTCCAGAGGTGCTAGAGACTACAGCTTAGCAAGATGAGACCATCAGGGGCATAGCAGCTATAGAGGAGGAGCAGATAGATGCTCAGCAAGAGGGGATGATCATGAGTGACCCTAGTGATAGCTCAGATGATGACTACCAGCCTATCCCTCAGATGCCTCCACAACGACATGACCATGAGGTTGGTAGCTCTAGTTCAGCTCCACCTGCACCACAGACAGATCCCGCTCTACTTGCTATACTTGAGCGGATGAGGCAGGATCAGGCTCGCCAGGCTCAAGAGACCGCTGCTACATTTGCACAATTTCAGACTCGGCAGGATGAGTTCCATCGACAGCAGCAGGCAATCTAGCAGCAGCAGTAGGCTATACAACAGTAGCAATAGGCCATGCATCAGCAGTAGCTTCTCATGTAGCAGCAGCTAGTTGGGTTTATGCAGCATGTAGTGACAGCTATTGGGGCTCCACCGCCATAGCCTTCACCCTAGCTTGGTCAGCCTACCACCACTTCTATGACTCCAGCTTTCCAGCCTAGTGGGCTTTAGATTCAGGGACCGCCAGCGCCATAGTTTCCTTCACCTACAGAGCAGGTGTCCTAGTGGTTTGCTTCGCCAGTGCCAGCCCCGCAATTCACACCTCTTCATATGAGCTTTACTCTGCCTCAGAGTTTGTCAGTGCTCATCCTAGTTTCCAGGAGCCTTGGTGCTTCATTTAGTGAGTTGACAGGATAGCCTACTCCGCCAGAGCTACATGTCCCAGGTCCTTCCACAGTTGCACCTATTACCTAGACTATAGAGACACTCCCTTCATCAGTTGCATCATCAGAGCAGGCAGCGCCAGTTATAGATCCGACCCAGACCGCTTCAGCATCGCTTCTAGCTACAGAGGGTCAGACTACTCAGAGCTCAGGATTAGATGATGATGGCACATATGATATGAACCCACTAGGGTTTATGGACGATCTTTCGATGAGAGGCGTGAGATCACTCGATTTGGTGGATGGAGATGACGTTCACGGCCCGACTACAGCCTTCCAAGACCGCGCCTTAGCAACCGATACACCACCTCCAAAGGCCATCACGATCTTGTGGAGCGCGACAACCAACCACTAGGGCTCCCGTCCTGCAAGCAATCGAAGAACTAGCAAGAATAAGGAAACAAGCACTGAATTTGCAAGATGAAATTGAAAGCCTCAAACTGAATCTTATTATGAGTGGGGTTCCGTAGACAAGGAGACGGGCGGCTGGATCAGCACGCGCGCCTACAAGCAAGTAGCAGAGGCTAAACTTGATCTAAACAAAACCCAAGTGTTCCTGGTGGCGGCTAAGGGGTATATGACGTGTGGAGGACGACCACAAGAGAGTTTGGGTCGTGCTCCAACCCTAGGACGCGTCCCTACTGGACTCTAAAGGATACAAGCCCATTGGGCTAACTTAAGGTGGCGCAGCACCCTGGACAGAATAGACCTCTCGGTGATTTTTGGACTGTTGACGCCGTTTCTGAGCAGGTATGAGTATGAGGTCAGATCCGTATGAAAGTAGACTTTATTAGCTTTCCAACAAGTCCAGAATCACCCCAATCCGACTCCGTATGTAACCGTGGCGACCGTCGCAAGTTGGAGGTGTGCTGCAGTCCGAATCCAGCCTACGCGAGTCCTTTTCCCTTTCGGTCTTCTCCTTGATTCCTAATCAAAACAAGAGTGCACGTGTCTCCAAGATCTAAACAGGATGGACAAGAGCTCAAGAAGGAACTCACTTGATGATTAAGTGTTCGAGCACGAGCACGGGTAATAGGACCAGCGGACGGCGTGAATGTATGATCGGTGTTGATGTCCTCATCAACATAGTTCTATCTCGCTCCTCATACCTTAGCGCCCAACTCGTCCGCTGCCACCCCGCCGACCGACCCTTAGGTTTTGGTGTTTGACGCCAAAGGGGGAGAGGGATCGAGTATGTTAGTCTTAGGGGGAGCGATACATTTATATGATATGTAACATGTGTGCTCTCTACTTTGAATTATGTATATGTCATATCACTTGTGTTATGCTCATTTGCTTTGCTTTCGTGTGTTTACTCCGATGCAAATGAGTTTTATTACTTGTACTCATGCTTATTTCATATCTTTTGAGTACATCATGTTGGCTTGGGTCATATAAGCTTGCCTAACACTTTTGTTCTTATTGTCAAAAGCTTATATGAACCAAGCATGTTAAAAACCTCATCTCTTTCACATACTCGAGGTGGTATTGTCATCAATCACCAAAAAGGGAGAGATTGAAAGCATCTAGGCCCCTAGTTGGGTTTCGGTGATTAATGACAATATGTGATTACTGTGACTAATGTGTGTTTTGCAGAGGCAATTAAGTTAGGTCATGGTAATGGAGATCGATTGGGCTATCATGGTGGTCATGCCCCTACGATGGAAATCGTTTCAATTTTCAAAGGATGGACGACAAGGTTAAGGATGGACTAGTTCCAAGTGTCGTTTGGTGTTGAGGAGACACTTAGAGTAGTTTAGAACTTTGTTTTTCCTTTGGCCGTACTATTAAGGGGGGTATGGACGGGTAGCTTAACCTAGGTGAGTCTAGTGAGTTAGATGTGGTGCACACTTGCTAAATCTAGCACTAGGTAGCTCCTAAAAAGCCCTTAGATCCATTGGAGCAAACTTCATTCACGTATGATCGAGAGTTGGAAGTGAATGGAGGGTCAAATGCTGACCGGACGCTGGTTCCAGAGTGACAGGACGCTAGCACAGAGTCTGGTCAGTTCATTTGATCAAGGTGATTTCGTCTGGTGCGACCGGACACTGAGAGGTGATTGATCAGACAGTGAGTCACAGTGTCCGGTCGACTCCAGTAAGGTTCCAGAGAGGGAAAATCATGACCAGACGCGTCCGGCGTCCGATCACAACTTAAACACTAGAGTTCGGGGAGAACTGACCAGAGCGTCCGGTCAACTTAACCGGAGCATCCAATCACCCCGTAGAG